>NC_040915.2:9620662-10245662 GCF_004126475.2 Phyllostomus discolor | reverse complement strand
TTTTCCTCTGTAGAAAAAAAATAAAAGGATCCCCAAAAAGGTTTTTAATGTGAGATATTAAAGATTGATGTTTATTAGAAATGAAAATCTTTAGGATGCACAATAAATAAATAAAAGTGAAAAATCTGTCTTATTTTCTCACTCCAGATCCCAGTTCAAATACCACCTGCTTGGAGAGGGCTTCCCTGACCCACCGCTCCTACTGCCTCCCGCAGCCCATCACGTTGTCATCTTCACAGCCCTGACCACAGGGCACCTGATTCCTGTCACTGTCTGTCCTTCCTGTGCAGGGAGAGTGGTCCCTGTGTCCAGCACAGTGAGTGGCAACACACTAAGTGTTTAACTAATATTTGGTCACTGGATTGTCAACAGAAGAGTTTGGGAACAAATAAAAAATATAGCCAACGATTTATTCAATCAGACTGATTCATAAAGAATCTTTAAAAGTTCATAGTCTGGGTCTCCAGGCACGTGGGCTCTGGGTGAGCCTTAGGAAAGGCCAACGGGAAGGAGCCTGGCTGACAAATCACTGAAGATGATTCGTCCCTCCCGCCAGCAGTACTTGCTCAGGACGCAAGGAGCTGGGATCTGCAGTGAGGCTGCAAGGTGCTTTTACACTTGGAACACCCACTTGCAGGTTCCACAAAGGACCCCTCAGGGGACCTGGAGTAGCCGTGTAGGTAAATGTCTGTGCTACCGAAATGAACCGTCTCTGGGGAGGGAGGTGATGATGCGGCTGGTGAATTTCCATGTGTGAAAACACGTGGAGGGAACCTCTGGGTAAACGGACTTCTGTGGAGGTACAGAGGGTGAGGCGATATGTTGGGTCCAAGTCTGCCCTGTTACGGCAGCACAGAGGGAGCTGGCAGGACACTCGGGGGGGCCTCTGGCAGGTCACAGTCAGACTCATCCTCAAGGAAAGCCCCTACTTCCGCACACTGAGTGTTTTAATCACGTGCGTAAGCTATTATTCTAGTCATTTTCTTTTACTACTTCTCTCCTAAAGTCTCGACTTTGCATAAAGGCATCTTTAGAGGGATTTCCCTGTGAGGTTTTCCCTCTACGACATGTCAGTTATTTAACTTTTACCTTACATCTGTGATACTCGGTCCCTAAGCATGACTGTTTCTGTGGCTGAGCCAATTGGGACCAAACAGGGTCATTTCATCAGTTCTAGACAGATGTCCACAAGTTCCAGTCGGAGATCAGAATAAGCTCAGGAAGGAGAAGAGAGAAAGAATTTCAACAAAAGCTCTCAGTCTACGAGTTAATTATATCTATTTATAAAAATGTAATTAAAAGTTACTTAAGAAATAATACTAATAGAATAGAACATTTTCTTAGCATAATGATCTAATTTCAGCAAAGTAAACTCAGACTCAAAGGTACAACACAGAATGTAAAACTGTCGAGGCAAAAACCAAGCTCTGGAGAACTCTAATTCGAGGTTTCCTACAGACTTGGGTGTTCAATCAAGTGAATAAGGAGAAAGGTGGAGAGCCTTTCAAAGTGAAAATCATAAATTCGTAGATCAGTACCTATTCACCTTGCAACTCAGGGATTAGTTAACAATATTTGGTCTTGTCTGCTCCAGCGAGGCTGGAGATACTTTTCTGATGGACCGTGTATCCGGGTCATAGGCCACGATGTTGGGTGTCTTTGCCCCCCGGACACAGGCTGCGAAGAGACTGCTCTACAAGCTTGCAAAGTTCAAGAGCCTTTGTAAATTCCTTGTAGTGAGTTAGAAGGTCTCATTAGGAAGGCAGGTTCCCACCATCCCTGGTCTGATCTAGCCTCACAGGCAGGCCTTCTGGTAACAATTTTAGAAGACAATGGATGTATACCAAAAGGAACTGATCTTAAGTTAAGCAATACCAAGGGAAAGGCTTTCGGCCAAGGCAAATTCAGAGATTCAGCAAGATTTGCCAACTGAGTTTCCCCTGTCTGGCCAGCGTGCTCGACGAAACCAGAGGACTGGGGAGGACGAGCACGAGGAAGACTTGGCGCGTCATCCAGGCTCTGACTCCGGCTGCAGAGTCTGTCTAGTGAGACGAGTCCCCTGGTCCCTGTGGGACTCTGTGGGGGTGTCCAAGTAGGAAAAAACCTCTCCACAAGTACTTTAGTAACTGCTATGGCTGTAGCTCCTCAACATGGAAATGCTTCTACACCATGAAAATATATATGGATCATCATTAATACATTTCTATCCTTAAAGGGGGCAACTGGACTGAAATGCACTTTCAAAACATCAAGTGGGCTCAATTAGTTTTATTTCCCCCCTTTGTAAAGAAAGATTACCTTGTTTTAGTTGTGCATTGAATTATTCACTTGAAAAACTTCCCAAGTGCCCTGGCCAAGTGGCTCAGCTGGTTGGAACATTGTCCCATAGTTAAACCAAAAGGCTGCAGGTTCAATTCCAGGTCAGGGCACATGCCTTGGCTGAGGGTTCAGTCTCTGGTGGGGTCACATACAGGAGGCAACCAATCAATGTTTCTCTTTCACATCAATGTTTCTCTCTCTCCCTCTCTCTCTCAATCTCTCTCCCTGAAGTTGATGGACATATTCTTGGGTGGGGATTAAGGGAGGAAAAAAAACACTTCTCAAGCAATCATACAAACTTAAATGGCTAGAGGTAAAATTTAGTTCTTTAAATATTGAGGTTTGGTTTACCTAAGCAATTAAAGACCTGGTGGTGCACAGAACAGCTTACTCTCCCTGTATAATGTCCTATTAAGAACACATCAGTAGTGTGTGAGCATAAGACCTTTTTCCTTTCAACAGAGAGAGAAACCCAGATTCCAACTCTGTATCAGTATGCTTTAACATAATCAAATGCATTTCAACTTTAAGTTTGACCACACATAAGGTTCTTTTTCAAGATTCCCTTTCCACAAACCTCCTGCAACACACACAGACTTTCTGCAACTTTCATAAACATTTCATCCTTTGTTCTACCTTTTTCCTTTTAAATTTCAGAATAATCATTTACTTTAGGACAAGATTAGTTTGTTTTCCTGCAGTAAAAATGCATTTCCATTGCTCGTACCTCCTTTTATCAAACACACATCTTATTCTCTGAATGAAATCGTTTTCCATCACCCTGACACCCTAATCGGGCTTCATCACAAATGCCTGGATCTTAACCTGACGCGTGTTGTGCCCTTCTGGCCTTGTCAAATGACACATTCAAGTCTCCAAACTTACTACCCCGGCTTCCCTTCTGGTCTGTCAGCTCCAAAGCTAGAGAGTAGTGGGAACTGCATGTCCTTAATTAAACCAACCTCTTCAAGCTACTTTTCTATTTACTAAAAATTAATCCTAGATCACATGCACTTCAAAAGCAAGTGCGTTACTATTTCTTCAATTTGTATAAGCGCTCATTTATTTTAGGCTAGTTGAATACAGAACTTTTATAATCCAAATTTGAATTTACAAATCAATTTTTGGCAGTACCATCTAATTAATTTTAAAAAATTTAAGATGCCTCCCATAGTTTCTAGGATGTATAGCATTTTCTTTGTTCTAATTGAGCACATAGATAAACAGCTTTGGGGTTGCAAAGGAACCCCATCTTGGCCAACAAAGCTTGAGATCATCTTCTGTGAAGTTTGTCCAGAGGCCTAGTCAGC
This sequence comes from Phyllostomus discolor, assembly GCF_004126475.2. NCBI lineage: Eukaryota > Metazoa > Chordata > Mammalia > Chiroptera > Phyllostomidae > Phyllostomus > Phyllostomus discolor. The sequence goes on along the minus strand of NC_040915.2, from coordinate 10,242,033 downwards.
TGCGATACTCTGGGCCACAGTGACAGTGCCTGTAATCAGCCAAAGTCCCAAACAGTGCCTGATCAGCAGGTGAAAATCTAGTACACGAATTAGCCATTTTGCACTCCTCCTTATGGGCTGTGCCCCTGAAAGGTCCATGCTGGGGCCCCCAGCCCAGAGCACCAGAGCCAGGAAGAGGGGCTCATGTAGCATCTGGCTGTGGAAATCAACAGGGATCGGTCTGCCAAGGAGAGACTCAGGAGACCTCCTAAAAAGCCAGTGCACAAAATCCTGTCCACAGCCACTCGCCCTGGGCTCTGACAGAGGGAGGATGATTCAGAGCAAACTGGAGCATGCGAGCACAGACTGGGTTTTGTGGCTCTGGGGAGACAGCTGGTGGGACAGCCAACAGGGTCCCTGTGCTGAGTCCCTCCCCCACACGCCCACAGACCCCATCCTTCCTGGGTGGAGCACTCCCCTCCATAGGGCATCAGCCTGCAGGAATGCAATAGCCCCATCTCTTGATTCCTTGTCACCCACCCTGCCAAGCTCACCGCCTGTGCCCACGACTCAGGGTGTGTCAGGGACTGTCGTGTGGCTCTAAGGCAGGGGCCATTTTCTCCCCAGCTTGCCTGGCAGGCACCATCCCCCCCACGGGATATCCACTAGCCTCGCCCTCTGGTCTCCCGGCAGCACCCACCTGCCAAGCTCGCACCCTGCAGAATCGTCAGCTGACCACGGTGCAGGTTTCCATGCCCCTGGTGCAGGTCTCCTAGCAGGGCCCCCCAGGAGGTCCGGCAGAGCCTGGGAGAGAATAAGCTATGTGGCTCTGGGGCAGGGGCCTTCCTCCCTCACATGCCTGACCAGTGACACGGTTCCTGGCACAGCACCCCCCTCACACAGCCAGACCTTGGTCTGTTTGGGCCTGATGAACTCTGCTGGCCTCACCCTGATGACTCCCTGAGACCCCACCCCACCACAAAGGTCTGCAGGTATCCAACAGGTGGCAGCTGGCCTTGGTGTACCCTGGGACTGGTGCTGAGTGGCCTCAGACCCAGCAGTGACATCGACTTTGAATCTGTATCAGCCTGGTGAACACCACTTGTCCCTACCTGGTGACTTAGTAAGAACCTACCACAAGTAACTTGCAGACCACCAGAGGCTATTTCTGAGCCTAACAGAAAGCTGGCAGGCAGAGGCAAATCTCGGGGTGCCTTGGGCCTCTTGCTGACCTGTCCCCTGGCTGGTGTTACTGGAAGCCAGCCTTGGTGCATAGGTTGGCCTTGCCCAAGCACACCCAGGCCCAGCAGAGGTAGCCGCAAACTGTGGGTTACTTTGTAGCTCCAGACAGGTTCCCCAGGCCAGGTCACAGGCAATGTCTGACACTGACATGCACTAGAGTCCCTTCCAAGAGGCCTCAGAACCAATATGCCTGGTGACACGCTTCAGGTCACATCGGAACATGACCCAATTAGCTCCACAAGCAGCACAGCCACAGGGGAGACCCTGGTAGATGGCAGACCCTGCTGCGGAGGGTGCTGATGTCTGGGCCAACCCCCCCACAGCTCGTGCATGCACTGTAGTCGGACTCAGTCCCAACGTCCAGCCCGCCTGAGGGCCGACCCACCCATGCAATTGAGGGTCCAACTGCAGTCCAGACTCAACGACAACATGGGCCTCACATGAGCCACACAAGGGACATTCCTTGAACACATTACTCCGGCATCAGGGAGGTTGTGACACTGAGCCGCACAAAACACCTAAAACATTAGCCACCATATCAAGAGCGGAAGACCTAGCAGATGTACCTCATACACAGAAGCAAATACAGAGAGCCAATCGAAATGGAAAGACAAAGAAACATGCTCCTAATGAAAGAACAGGAGGAACCCCCAGAAAAAGAACTGAATGAAATGGTGACAAGTTATTTACCAGATAGAGCTCAACAATGGTTATAAGGATGCTCAAGAAACTGAGTGAGATTTTGAAGAGATGGTAGGCATAAAAAGGATATAGAAACCATAAAAAGTAACCAGAAAGGAAGAACACATATCTGAAATGAAGAATACACTAGAGGGAATCAAGAGTAGATTACATGGAGCAGAGGATTTAACCAGTGATTTAGAAGACAAGGTAGGAAACAGAAACAAAAAGAAAAAACAATTTTTTAAATGAGATTAGTTTATGGGCCCTCTGGGACAACGCTAAGGGTAACAACATGTGCATCATAGAAGTATTTGAAGGAGCTGAGGGAGAGCTGGTTCTCTGAACAATCAAACAAGATCAACAAACCTTTAACCAGACTCACCACAAAAAAGAGAGGACCCCAAGCAATAAAGTCAGGAATGAAAGAGGAGAAATAACAACGGACACACAGGAATACAGAGGATTGTATGAAAACACTAAGAACAACTTCTGCCAGCAAATTGGATAATCTGGAGAAAATGGTTCAATTCCTAGAAACATACAATCTTCCAAACTGAACCAAGAAGAAACAGAAAATCTGAACAGACTTATTACAACTAATGAAATTGAAGCTGCAATCAAAACCTCCCCAACACAAGAGTCCTGGACCAGATGGCTTTACAGGTAAATTTTGCCAAGCATTCAAAGAACGAATACCTATATTCAAGTTGAGCTATTCCAAAAATATCAAGAGGAGAAAAGACTCCTAAGCTCATTTTATGAGGCCAGCATTATCCTAATTCTAAAACCAAATAAATATACCACAAAGAAAGAAAATTACAGACCAATATCCCTGATAAACATAGATGCAAAAATCCTCAACAAAATATTAGCAAACAAAATTCAGCAATACATTACAAAGATCATATGCCGTGATGTGTTGGGGACCACCCTGCCTGGTCTCAGGAATCTGTAACCTCCCATATGTCTTTGGCTGAGTGAGAGACCTCCAGACCAGGAGCCACTAAGTAGACAAAACTTATTTCCCTGGCATGAATGCTGCCTGTTCTGTGCCTGACCTCCTAAGCTTGATCAGTTAGCCAATGACTGGTAAGATTTCCCATGGAGGGAATTGCCTAGGACAGGCATGATCATGTGGAGGCTTCTGGGAAGAGATTTGGGGCTGTGGAAATGAAGGGGTGATGAACATCAGCCCCTGCCCCCTCGGCTTTGTCAAAGCCTGAGTCTTTGTTCTTAGTTGTGAGTAATCCAAGTCTCCTGGCTGCCTCTGTCTTCTCTGTTAACTCAGGCCTGCAGAAATAGGAGGGGAGGTGCAGCCCAGACCAGAGACAACGGACCCCTGGGGGAATCAGGCCTGGGACATAAAATATGCAAGATCCTGTGAGACCTGTTTGCTGGAAGATGTTATTAAATTAGAATTTGAAGGCACAGACAAGAAACCAAAACTAGCCCTTTGAGCCCTGTTAGATAAAACCCCAAACTCTGCCCAGAATCACAGCTGGGGTTCTGTCTGCACCTTTGTAAGTCACCTACTTCTTTTGATCTTTTCTGCCAGACTGTGAATCCACAAACTAAGTCTGTATTCTGAATAAAAATCTGCTTGGGAATGGAAACGGGGTGCTCCCCACTAGAGAGAGTGGCCATTCTGTCCCTATTTCATCACAGGACCTGGTTGTCTCTGTGTATGTTTTTCTCATGTTTCAATGAGCATCTGCAGCAGAGATGGATACTGCTGGCTGGTATCCACCACAGTGATCAAGTCAGATTTATTTCTGCCATGCAAGGTTGGCACAATATCAGCAAATCAATTAACATGACCTACCACAGGGACAAAATGAAGGACCACAATCACACCTTCACATCAATAAATGCAGAGAAAGAATGTGACAGACTCCTGCACCATGTATGATAAAAACTGTCAGCAAAGTGGGAGCAGAGGAAACACACTCAACACAATAAAGGCCATGTATGACATGTATGACAAACCCATAGCTAAATGTCACACTCAGTGAGGACTGTTATTTTTAAATCTTTTGTTTCATCGTATCTTTGCTGTTATCACTAGGGGAGCTGAATATTTTGTATACACTTGAATTTCTGAAATCTGAATTTCTTCTAAAAATTATTTTCCCCCAAGTTTGTCCTTTGTCATATGTTACAAATGCTTTTTAATACAATTTTCTTTTTAGTTTTATTGACAGTGTCTTTTGTAATGGAAAAGTGTCAGTAATAATTTGGTGCAGCCGGCTCTATCTCCCCCACCCCGCAACCACTCCTTCAGGGGGGCTCCTTCTGTGTCGTCACGCTCAGGAAGACCAGCTCTATCTCCAGTTTAAAGTGTATTAATTATGCTTTTAAGAACTTTTAGCTCATCTTGAAAATGTTTTAAAGTGTAATGTGAGGTAAAAAAATTAACTTAGAGTTTTCAATAGTTATGCAGTTGTACCAAGGTAATTACTAAATATGTGGGCTATTTTAAAAAAAGAGATGGTTTAAGAATTTGTATTAATCCTGCATAAAGTACATTTCAAAGAAACAGATTTGATTATGCTTTATGCACTTGCATTTTATTTGATTTCTTAGTTCACAGTGGTAGGGAGGAGTGATTACATTATGCAAGATAATGTTAATTAAACCTTTCCACGGTCTACTTGGTAATTTTCCCCCCACCCTTGTCCATATTCCATCATTCTTTTCCTTCTCTTCTCTCTTCATCACCATGCCATCTCCAACTCTGTCCTAAGCCTGCTCTGACTTGATCAAGGAGGCTGGAAGAAGAGTAACACACGAGCTAATAATATAAGAGTAAAAGTCACTTGGCCATTTTTGCTAATAGTGTTGATTTTCTTCCCCACACATTGAAACGTAGCCCAGCATGGACACTCACTTTGTAGAGACGATTGGCTCTTCGGGAACCGCACCGCGTCACTGATGTATGCAGCAAGGTATCTTGAGCATAGGTAAATATTGTATACTTTTCAGAAAAGGAAACCATGGATTCACTTAAGTGTTTAACATGAGAAATTTTATTTTCATTTTTTGCCCCTGCCATCTGGGGCAATATTCTGTTTAATTCAACCACAATTATTGCCCATTTGCTACGTCTTGGGTATTAACTCAGCAAAGACAGTTTTTGAGGAAAACTGGCCCAGATGTTAGCTTTTCCCGTTATGGAGTCAGGTTATTCTTGGGTTGGAGTGTGAAACTGCACTGAATGACCGCAAGACTTGAAGACAGCTGTTTGAGAGACCAATGGCATTTTGAAAAGCACCTTTGCTGACCGAGGACACATCTAAGATGTCAAAAGGAGAAAGCATAGATTGCCACCTTCCCAGCAGAAATCCACCCAAAGCCAGCTTGGTATTCTCCAAGCCCCAGAACTGAAGAGAAAGACTAAAGACATCTTCTGCTACCCCACAGTCTCCTGAGAGGCACACCTGAAGCTGTAGGTATGCTCCTGCTGAATGCACCCTAGCTCTCGAAGTTGTACATGTCCACTGTCCTCTACCTCAATAGTCCACTCCATCTGTGGGCACGAGGGGCATTTTGCCTGAGTTACAGATGGGTCTGAGCTCTTCAGAATTCAGCACATTAATTGGTCCTCTGGCAACGATGTCCAAGCTACAGGGCACAGGGCCACACTTCAGAGGGAGGAGCAGAGAGCTAGAGGACACAACTCTTTTCTGTCCCTCTGTCCACACTTCTGATCTGTGTAGGATCCCCCACAACCCTGCCTCCAAACTGCTTCCCTATAGATAAGGTAGGAAAGGGGCATTCCTTGACACCAGTTTTCATAAAAACACATCAGTTCTTGTGAATCAGCTATGATTGCACTCAGTGTCCAGAATGGATCCAGAGTCCCCAAATCCTAAGTTCCATTAGCAACACCTGGCCCTCCCTGCCCCGCCCAAACCACCACTGAGCTCGCCAATACTGCGTGTGTTTACTGGTACATTTGAGCAGTGATGGGAGGAACACTAGGTAAACCTGAAATGCAGGAGAGAGCAACAACTAGAGAATCAGTGATATACCTCCAACCCTCTTCCTTCCGACTGACCCTTCTCTGAAGTGTTGGCTCTGAAAGGGGCTTAGGAATACATTTTGATTGGAAGGCAGATAGATTGAGAGGGAGGTTTAAAACTGCATCTGTCAAAAGTAAGAAAATGGCCACTGTGTGTTATCTAAAAACAGAGAGGGACAAGTGGACACCAAGAGGCCTCTCAGCATTTCCTTGTCTACCACTGACTACTGGTCTACATCACACCCCCTCCCAACCCCTGCAGCCCACAGCACCCCCGACATGCCAAGCCAGACACGGCACAGTTATCGGCCCTGAAATCAGCATTACCCTTTAGGCGGATGCAGGGGTGGTCTCACTTCCTCAGCTCTCTTCCGTTTCTAGGAGTCTCTTTTCTCCCTCTTACCAAGGTCACATTTTAAAAGGTCTAGCTATGCCCCCACCTCCTCCAGGAAGTCTCCATAGTGCGTTTAGAGTCCGAAATCCCAGAGACCCCACCATCTGAACTGCTCCTCCTGGTATCACAGCAGGAGAGACCCTATAACTCATCTGCTCCATGCTTCTTACCCTCTGTCTTACTGCTTGAAGACTATACATGGAATTCTTGTGGTTCATTGACCTAGTGAAGTCTTCAAAATTATGAAGCCAAACTCGTAATCTCCTCTTCCCCCGAGACCTCAACTCCAGGGGAGCCCAGAAGTGAAACGACGTATCATGAAGTCCAACAGGTGCGGGGTGACCCCCAGTGCTGATGGCAGCCAAGGGCTCAGGAGCAGCAAATGACTGGCTCTCCAGCTCTCAGTTCCCTCTTGTGAAAAGATGAGTAATTATAGTCCTTAACTATGAAACCTATTTCTAAGATATATATGTGTATCTATATATACACATACATACATATATGTATTATATATTATAATATATGCATATTATATATAATATATATAATACAGTGCCTTGTCCAGTAAAATGTTAACTATTATTTTCTTATTCCTTCTACTCTTTACTCCCCACTACTTTCCTCACCCACTTTGACTCAAAGCACACCTCTGTTGGTACTTGCCGCTTTCCACTTTGTTTTTGCAAGTTAAGGCCACGACTCGACACTTCCACTCAGCTGTAACTAAGCCCACTTTGGGCACGGCCCACGTCCAGTTCTCTGGGCACCTCCCACACCTCTTCCTGCCTTGAGCGTGGCATGGATTAAAATGAATGAATGAAGGAATTAGTAATTACCACAACTTTCTTTTCCTTTTTTTTAATTCCAATTTTTATTTACCTCAATATATCCAATATATAACCATATTAACACGTGATCAAAATCAAAACTGATATATCTTACATTCTCTTTTTTCTACACAGCATTTGAAATCTAATGGGTATTTCACACTTAAAGTGTATCTCAATTCCCACCATCGATGTTCTGAATGCTCACTAGCCATGTGTCATTGTGGCTGCTGTAAGAAATAGCACAGGGAGACCCTGGCTGCTCTGGGCATTGGCATCACTCGGGAGCTTGTCAGAAATGCAGAGTCTCAGGTTCCTCCCCAGACCCGCTGGCTCAGAATCTGCATTTTAATGGGATCCCAGGGGATTTAAATACACATTAGTTTGAGGGGGGTTAGTCCAGTTTGGCCTAAAACACTTCTGTGCCTTCCTAGTGCCCTTATGATAAATGCTCAGCTCTTGACCTTGGCAATCATTCACTTGTTCATCACTGTCATTGGGCACCAGGCCCTGAGCTGGGTAATGTGGGGGACGCAACGGGGGTGAAGACAGACCTGCTTCCTGCCCTCACGGAGCTCCTGGGCAGTGAACAGATAAGCACCCACATCCCCGTTTCATCCTGTGATAAACACAACAGGCTTGCAGTGAGGTTGCAGTGTGCAAGGAGTGCTCCAGGGGGCCTGACCCAGTCTGGAGTGAAGGGGGCATCCAGAAGACAGCCCCAGTGCGGGAAGAGAACACAGTCAGGGCAAAAAGCCACAGAAGATTAAATGTGCCACCACAGTGTTGGGGGGCGGGGCTTGCCAAGCAGCACCAGCCTGTCCACAGTCTCCGGAAGGATCCCTCTCGGGCCTCAGAACAACAGGGATAAACACCTGGAGGGGAGGGCTCCAGAAAACCAAACAGGGACAGAGTCAGGCGACAGTGTCACTCACACACACTATGTACAGATCTGTCTGTATTTCGAAAATGAGGGAAGAGGAACAGAGAGGAGCAGGAAGGTGGCCAAGATTTTCTTTTTAACTGGTCCTGGCTTGACCGCACACTTGGCCCTCGCTTCGTCTGCCCACGTCAGTGGGCTCTGTGTCCGGAGCATGGGGCACTCGGAACAGCTGGTGCAGCACCACAGCGCACGCAACAAGGGCCTAACGGGCAGTATTTCCATAGCCGACGACTCTCGGAGCCAGGAAGGATTTTTGTTTTTAGCATCATGTGTATGTTTAATGAAACGCTAAATCCTCCTCTTTAAGAGTTTTATTTTCTAATTTCCCCAAACTGCATTTCTCATTTCTGCATGTTGCTTGTCTCATGGTGACAGTTTCAGGCTTTTTCCCAAACGTTAATGACACAAAAGATGAATGATAATGCAGTGAATCACTGTGGAGTTTTGCTTTCAGAAAGATAAAAAGAACAAGAAATGGGATTTCTCTAGCTTCTGTTCAATTTCAACAACACATTTCTTATTAGCTGCTTCTGTTTTTACTCTGTGGGTATTTAAATTTTGGAAAGCTGAGTAGTTTCTCCTGGAGAACTACCAACCGAGCACTGCACAGCCACGGCGAGCAGCATTGTCCTCATACGAAGCAGATCACAGAATTGCTCCAGAATAACTGAAAGTACTCTCGAATTGTTGACGTGGTTCCCAAAATGGCTTTTACTTGCAGGAAACATGGAAAAGTGGGCCCCATTCTTAGTTTTAGGTGGTGTTTCCAGCATCGCTATGGGCCGCCGCTGCCGCCCTCGCCCTTCTCCCACCACAGCCCCCATTGCTAACAGAACCCGTTTTCTAAAACGCACGTCTGCTCGCACCCTCCCCGTCCTGCCCGTCACCTTCACTGTAATAGCCATGTCTCCACTCCATGGGCTCAGCTTCCTGTCTGCACTCTCCCTTCCAGCCCGTCTGAACTAACTGCCACTATTGTTCTCAAAGTTTGCTTTCCTCTTCTTGGCCTTCAGACCTCACATGTCCCCACCGTCCAGAACCTAGAACAGACTCTGTGTGCCTTCCCAGCCCTTGCCCAGCTCCCTTAGAATTCACTGAACTCCTGCCCGCCATTCAGAACCTGATGGCACCTCTATCAGGCAGCCATCCAACACCCCTGGCTGGGCCAGGCGCACCTCTCGGTGCTGTATTGTTTCAGTGGACCGCCCCCATGACAGCCACCCCATAAACCCAAAGTGTCATTACCTGTTTGCCATCACCTTTTGGATGTCCCTCAGAAGCCTGCTCAGGGGAAGTGGGTGAATTATTCACAATTGTGTTCTGCAGGGCTTAGCATAATGCGTGGCTCACATATTTGTTGAATGTGGCTGAGCTGGTGGTGTATCAGGGATAAAAGGAAGACCTCAGAAATACTAGCACTCGAGGCTCACTTAGGGTGCAGACATCAAGCTTACACCCCATTTGAACCTGATTACCTCCTGAGTTGTTTCCCCAGTGAGAACATAGGGGCCACTGAGTAGCCCCCTAAGAAGCTTCCTTCAGGGGTCTGCATGCGATTGATAATCAATACATTCTGTTAGCTTTGTGAATCTCACTTCTTATCAATATTCACACACTCTCAGCAGTCTATCATGGATTACTACAGCTTCAGCACCTATTTCATAGTTACCTTTGCCACCAAGGATAAAACAAGATAAAAAACAAATTTAAATTATAACAGAAAATCTCAGTCGTGAGGCCTGTGACCAGCGGGACAGTCTCTGTAGGGAGATGGTCAAATGCCACCTTAGGCTACTGCCCTTTCAGCCATGGGTCCTGTGGGCAGGGGGAGTGTCAATCTGGCCTGGCTTCCACGATGGGTTATTACCTTGCAACAAGTAAAGGCCATTACTGTGGTCACAACTGCTCCTTATGGTAAAGTCATGGCAATGCCCAGCATGACACACCACAGAAATGTAAGGACTTATCCAATAGGTTCCAATGTATTCTTAACACTTGTAGGACTCGGCTTTGGTGCTCAAGGTTTCTAGAGCAGCAGCTGGACCAGAAGAAGCTTTTATGTGGCATTCATCTGGAACACTAATTCTGTGCAAGGTCATTCAGACTAGCCACGGCTTATTTCTCCAAAATTGTCCAGAAACTAGCAATAATCGTAAAGATAATAATTTACTACAAACATAATCAATTCAAGAAAGATAATTAGCATGAAAAATTATAGTAGAAAAATATTAGCTGTCCATAAAACATACGCCTAAATGTTTCTTGCTCCCTTTGGAGGAGATTAGTTACATATGGCTTACACGGGATGCTTCTTTCAGATGCTGATTTTTAAAAACATGAGCATTATTAATCTTTTCTCTGAAGGACAAAAGAATTAATTGAGAGCTTCATTATCATGGGTGATTGAGGATTTAGATGATAATGGCATTTTATTTCAAAAGTTCATCAAACAGAGGATTTTAATTGTGAGGCCTGACTAATCACGACCACTTTGACTCTTAATAATTGTGTATCAGGACGGGAGTTTTAATGAGTCTTCTTGAAGTGAAGTGTACATTCTGCCTCATGCACTCGATACAGAAAAAAAATGCTCCAAATTCTAATGTTTGAAAATGTCAAAAACCTACTTCTAAGCATACTTGTTCTAAAAATACATTCTAAGAATTTAGATTAGAAGTAAATGAGCTGAGAAACAGGGCTGCTAGAGTGGTTTCCAGCCACGGAGAGAACAGCCAGGGGGTCGACTTAAATAATTCACGAGAAAAGAAACCAGCAGACGCGCTGTGCAGGGAGCAGCCTTCTACCTCCAGGCCGGGGCTGCAGGTTCAGGCAGCCGCTGGTTAGAACCAGAAGAAAACACTCCGCTGCGAGGTTTTCTGCTCCTCGAGCTCTCCGTGACAGCTGACTTAGAAGAGCAAGTTCATTCTCAGCTCAGAATATTAAACCGGGGCACTGACGCCATGGCTGATCCCCAGCACCTGCGAGGGGTGCACAGAAGTGCTCCTCTGGGGGAGCTTCTCCTGGGCTTGGGTGACCTTCAGAGCTGGAGGCAGAGGAGGAAGACGCCGCTTTCCTGCAAATTAATGATCTCTTTCACCTCCCCTCCATGTCCTCACTTTGGCTCAGATATAAATATGATCACTTGGGAAACTTATGTGGTATTAGAGAAGCTTTCTTTTATAGGAGGCGTTTCAAAAATGGGACTTAGGAAGTGAAGTTCTCTTCTTTTACATAAAGAAACAGAAGCTCTAAGAGAGTATAAAGAATTGGAGTTCTAGGCTTTCTCTCTCTAAACCTTTCCTAGGGCCCCCAGCTCCCTGAGTACAGGCATGGCTGGCCAGTCTCATTGCACTTTGCTCTGTTGCCATTTTTATAAACTGAAGGCAAGACCCTCCACAAGCAAAAAAAATATGTGACTCACTTCCCTGCAGTGGTCAGGCAGTGCACCACGACGTGTCTGAGGCACACTTCGACAGTCAGCCTCTCGGGGGTGGGACAGAAGCCCTGGCTGTCCATCCACACTGCCAACCAGCTGAAACAGCTCGAGCAGCAAACGAAGTTGAGAGCGCACTGAGGGCAAACCGGATCCTGACACACGTTGCTGGAGATTACTTCCTTTTCTCCCGGAACTTCTATCGGGACGTCCCTAAACTAACAGTTTTTCTGGAACTTTGTTTTCCAGAACTGAATGCAGAACAAGTTGACATCATGCAGCACACTATTTCCTTTAAATAGCAGGCATCCCTCTGAAATAGGACAAAGAAGCCCAGCTAGAAAGATCCTACCTAGGTGAAATAGGCTCTATTAGCTAACACTCGGAGTAAATCCACCGAAGGGCGGAAACGGGATGATGTCAACTGGTTACACAAGAGGGAAGAAAATGCAAGAAGGGTCAGACACTTGTCTGCATGGAGCGCACCAAGGCTCTGTTTAAAAGCATCCAAGGAAGATGCAGTCTTCCAGTTCATCTCTGCTTCCAGCCATAGCTGCCAGAGGGAACACAGGTACGGGGATTTGTGTGAAGATAGAGTATTTTTATTAGGCAAAGGGTACAAGCCTGAGTTAAACTAGACAATAAAGTGAACACTGAGTGGACACTACCACTAACCTAGACCCAGTGCTTTCATGCAAACTGGACAAGGCACACACCCAGTGCCGGGGAACCCCACCTTGGCAAGCTGAGCAAGCATGCCAGACGGCCCTGCTCAGGAGACATGGTGCGCAGTGGATGTTGATGACATGGGCTCAGCACTGAGACCACAGTCAAGAGCAAGGAAAACAAACACGCACTCGCCTGTCCGAGTCACCTATTCTGAGCAGAAGGCCAGACAGGCAAAGCCAACAGTGTGTATTTATGACTCAGGAACGCAGCATCTTGTGTTGATTCTTACAAGTCAGTGATGTCTCCGGTCCCTATCAATCACATAGACTCACCCACACATGCATGGCCAGCCTGTCCCCAGCCGGCTCTAAAAGAAGTCTGTGTGCTCACCTTTCCGCCTTCCAATCCCAGCCCTCGCCCGCCTACCCACCCACCACAGGTCCAGACGCTGGTCTTGGCCTGATACTCCTGGATCCCTGTTTCCCCCGTCTCTGCTCAGTTCCCCACCTCTGGTCAGTGGGAACGAACTCTGGACCTCTCAGGTGACTCCCTGTGGCTTCCTGGGTTCAGCGTCCGATCCCTTCCCTTCACTTGCCATAAACTCCCTGCTCTCGCTCCAACCGCACAGAGCTATCCCCCTAACTATGCTGAACCCAGGCTGCCATGGCCGAGCTGGCACTCCCTGGGTGTCCGCCTTTGACAAAGGAGGCAGTCCTAGTCATGGCACGTGGAAAGGAGACACCCAGTGTTTGCTAAAATATGGCTAAATAAATTGGGTGACCAAGCACTGCCAGTGGTCAATTCTGGACTGCTGGTTGATCGCACAGACTTCTGGATTTATCTCCCTGATTGAGGCTCAATTATGGCTTTGTTAATCAATCTATCTGAAGACCGTATTAACTGCATGGTTAGGCCTATGATGAGGACAATTTATCCATTGGCAAATGAGAACTGATTGAATTAGCTGAAGATGGTTGGACTAATTTAGCTGAAAATAAGGGCCTCAGTCATTAGGAGTTAGTTTGTCGTCCCCTGAACAATTCACGGCATCTTCTGGGCCAAGACCGCATCACAGCTGCCAACGTGGCTGAGCCCCAAGGAGCCATCGCTCGTGTAGACGGGCAACAGACCGCACTCCTCCCCGCTGAACGGTCGGCCTCACTGAGGCAAAGCCACGAAGTGACGGGTCCAGTGTAGCTCGGCTGCTGGGTGCTGGAGCTTGGATTCACACTCGGGTCCAGACATTCCAGAGACCACATTCTCTTCTCACTTCCACTTAGCTTCCCTGTGGTGGTCAGGCACAGGGCAGGGACCCACATGTCACAATCTAACAAATCAGAGCTCTTAGTCCTGCATTCAGAAGGGATACCGGGCCAGAATGGGGCACAAAGATAGTCACATGGTGTGAGGTGACCCGCCATGGGGAAGAAACCCAAGGGCCATCATGGCCCCCACCCCCGTCTCCTGGTGCCTTTCTGTTCTGCCGGCAGAAGCCCTGGGACACCCCCCCCCCCAGGACAGCAGCCTGAAGCCACACCACCCCCACTGGTGATTTCCTCATCCTTATGCCTTTGCGTGGCTCTGTTCCCCACTGCTCGGTTGTAGGTGTGGGTGACTCACATCAGCCCTATGAACCCCGATTCCCTGGGTGTCTCTCTGACCCTCAAATAACAGGCCTGCAGGGGACATGCGCCCAGCAGCCCTCCTACCTGGGCTTCCGCACTGCCAGAGCCATCATGGTTCTTGAAGTTCCGGATCTCAGGCTTGGTTATTTTCTTTCTGCTTTTTATACTCCTCCACCATGAGCCCGGGTGCTTCGCAAAAACTGCATCCCACCGTAACAAATGTGCTCAAGTGCTGTGGTCTTCCAGTCAACAGGAAACTTGGTTACCAAGGAGGGAATGAGGTGAGAGGGACTTCAAAGAAGGCAGCCAGGTCCTTTCCCTCGGGGGCTGAAGGGAGGACACCATAAAGCAATTCAAGAAGGACAGCAGCCGGACAGAACTGAATGTTGGATGGCTGGAAGTGACTGGACGATGATCACAATTGCTCTTTGAATGCTGACTGTGCCAACCATGGGGTTATCTTCAGTCCTCACAGCAACACTGCTAGGTATTCTATCCCCAGTTTACAGATGAGAAAACTGAGTCTGAGATGAACAAGCCCAGATACACAGTTTACATGTGACGAAGCCAGTTTTCAAAATGAGGTCCACTAGGACCCTATTGATATGGGTCCCGCCGCAGCAGGCTGCTAAAGAGAAGCATGGATGGCGCTGGCCTGCACTTCTGGGGAGGGTTTTGAAGAGGGATGAAGGGACAACATGAAGCTGGACTATACAGCGGTGCTCAGGAGACTGTCCAGAAGGGCAGGTGGCACATCTGGGCTTCAGGAGGAGAAACGTGAGCGTTGGGAGGAGAGAGGCCAGGGCTTCAGGCAGGAACCAGACCACCCTGCTACCCTTCTCCTTTTACAAGGAGGACTTGGGGACATGCGGGCCTGGTCTCTGGTGGGCACGAGGCCAGGCTCCACGGTGCTAAGCTGAGGCGTGGAAAAATGAACTGCCCAGACCCAAAGTCAGAGTGAGGAGTAAAATCTAGTTCTAATTTCCACCCATTGGAACCCAGACCTAATCAAACACCCACAATAGTTTTAAAGAGAATGTTAGTTACAATCCAGAGCTAATTAACAGTTTCCATAAAGTGACTCTTTAAAATTTTAAGTGGCCTTGAATGCTAACGGCCCAGGTTTGCTCTAACTGCGGAATTATTATTAACACATTAGCACAGCAATACCAGCCATTGAATTTGCTCGGCAATTTTGAAATAATGATGTTTTCAGTGTTTCCAGCTGAAATGATGTGTGCCCTTCAATTCTGCCCCAGCAGGTCATTGACTGCTTCCCTCCACCACTTCCCCAGGACTCGCGTCCTCCCTTGGAGGCCGTCACTTGCACGCCGCTCTGCTCGCACCTGTCCGCAGCTCCTTGGTTGACCCCTCCCAAGATGCCCGCTGGCTCGGTGTGGGCTTGCCTTGGTGATCTCCCCCTGACAGCGGAGACTCTGTTCGTGCGGGATGCCGTGTAATGCAGGGGAAGGAACAGGTGTGGAAGTGGACACTGCCCATCCCGGTTCTAATGCTGCCCCTTACTGGCCCTAGGACTTCAGAACAAGTTGTTATGGTATTGTTACTAACGATAATAATTGTCAACATTTGCTGAGCACTTACCATGGACCAAGTGCAATTTACATATGTTATCTAAATTCTTCCCCAAACCCTTATTTTTACTCTGTTCAACAGAGACCTATAAAATACTCACTACAGCCCACTGTGTGTCAGGCACTATTGTGTTTTCTGTACATTAAGTTCTTCAACAGTCTCGATGAACTTAGTACTATCATTATCTCCACTTTACAAGTGAGTGAAACTGGACTCAGATGAAGTCACAGAGCCAAAGGCACAGCCTGAGCAGGACTCAAACCCGGGGAGTCAGGCCCCAGAACCCACACTCTTCACTGCATCCGTGCTGCTCCGCCTACCCCATGCTTCAGGATCTCCCAGAAAGCTCATTAAAACACTGATTTCTGGGCCCCAGCTCTGAGGTTCTGGATCTGAGGTGGAGCCCGAGAACATGCATTTGTAAAGAGCTCCAGATGACACAGATGCTGACAGCCTCGGGCTGCTCTGGGCCGTGCAGTCAGTGCCTGTGTCAGCCTCCCCTCTTTACAGATGAGGAGACTGAGTCTCGGGTTACGCAAACTCCCCAAGATCACACAGCCAGTGAGGAGCTGACCTACTGTTTAAAAGCAGGTTGCTCTGACGCACTTGAAATACCCTGAATCTCAGCTTCCCTTTGTAGGTAATGGGTGTATTAATGTTGCCCAACTGCAAATGTGTTACATTAACATAATAAAACTGCAGTCTGTGGCAGGCAGCAGAAACTTGCCGAGTGTCTGTTTTCCGTGCATTCTGCAGAACCTGGCACACGGTCTGTGCCAGAGAACTGTGAGGTGAGTGCAGCTGAGTCCGCTTGCTGCTCCCAAACAGACCTTCATTGCGGCTGCTGTTCCAATGCTCCTGACTCCCGTCTGCAACCACGCCTCTCCCTTTACTGACAAATGTCAGCTGCCTCACAGGCCCCTCCCTCTCTGGAACTCAAGTTCCAAGGCTGTCACATGCTGTAACTCCTGAGGGACACTCTTCGAATTGTATTCCAAACAAATAGCACCTGATTTATATAGTTTTGCCTTGATTCTATGTTAATGGTCAAAATAAATTGATAAAGTAGCTACAGAAAATTAGGTTTGAATGCAAATAATCTTATCTAATATATATAGATATCAAAATCACACAAAATAAAAACAGAATTTGTCACGTAACTTTTAAATATATTACTCTAGATACCTGCGTTGAGATATTTTTCTAAAGACAAAAATAATAGCAAAGAAAACTTGAAGTTTATAGTAGGAGATTTGTTTTTGGTGGTGGTATTGATGTAGGAACTCAAGCTAGTAATACGTGTATTGTAGATCTGAGCAAATGAGTGACTATGTTGATGCTGGGAACCAGAGTTACGTCCACGCCTATTCATGTAGTATTGGTGTTCACTACAGGAGAAGACAAACACAAACGTTGGATGCAGAAAGAAGAGGAAGAATTCTGTGGCACTGGGTTGAATTGTAGATACTAGTATATGTAGAAACTCGTAATTTAAAAGTACGGTCTAGCCTTGCTCACAGAACAGGGCTGGGAGCAGTGCCACCCCAATAGCAACGGGCACTCTCGGTACCCAGATCCTGATTCCGACACACCATTTTCCAGTAAAAGGAACCTGGGCTCTTAGAGAAATGGCCGATTCTCAGGCTTCTACCCAGAAAGCACAAAGTGAAACTGGAACATCGCATTGGAATGGAAAATAAGAATTTGTTCAAAGAGCATGTCAAAAGGATACAAAGAACCAGCTGTAAAGGAAACTCACTGACCAAATTAGAGTACACTTGACATAAAAACAGGAAACAACCAGAAGAGATTACAGCAAATTCCACTCACAAGGGCCCATGAGGCAGTGCTAACACTGTCTGTGAGCACAGGTACTGGGGCTTTAAACTCCTGCAACACCCAGTGTGTGTGCGCACACATATGCACACAGACACGGACACTGGTACTAAAGTCACACCCACAGGGGAACAACGAAGCTCTATTCCACAGGGAAATGCCAAGTAATAAACACAGAAGAAATGATAGAAAAAGTGCCACTGTTACTATTCTACAGCCCGAGAGTAACAATGAATTCAGCGGATCAGTGGATACTTAACTATTGAGGAAAAAAATGTTGAAGAACGAAAGATCACAACATCTCAAAATGTTTTCCCACCAATTACTTATTAATTACATATTTTAAATAGTTCCTTTATAATGGAAAAATCTGATATTCACCACCTTAAACAGGTGATCAAATGTAATGTCACCATGGAGGGGAAAACTGAAATCTTGTGTTACCTGAAGTGATTCCTTAAAAGAACACAACAGAACCAATGCAGCATTCCTGCCTGAGATGTTTAACCTGAAGAAATCATCAAAAAGCAATGGCGCCATACCATTGCAAAAGGATGGATCTAAGTGAAATAAGCCAGCTGGTGAAAGACAAACATCACATGATCTCACCTATAAGAGGAATCTAATGAACAAAGTAGACTGACGAGCAAAACAGAATCAGAGGCATGGAAACATGGAACAGACTGACAGTGACGAGAGGGGGGAGGGATAAGTGTGGGAAGAAGGGGGAGGGACTAGGCAAGGATCCCAGGACGTGGACAGCAGTGTGGGGATTGACTGTGGGAGCACGGGTGGAGAGGTGTGTTGGGTGAGGGAGAGCAAAGAGGGAAAAATTGGGACAACTGTAATAGAATAAGAATAAAATATTTTATTTTTCAAAAAGCAATCAGAAAAATCCAAACTTAGGAGCACTCTGAAAAGAAAAATGTTCTGAATTCTTAACAAATGTTAGTGCCATAAAAGTGTCCCCCTCCTCCAGAAAAAGAAAAGGTTTGGGCAACTATGTTAAGATTGAAGAAAACTGGAAAACATATTTGCCAATGATACCTCAGACAAGGGTTTAATCTCCAAAATATATAAAGAACTTACATGACTCCACTCTAAGAAGACAAGCAACCCAATTAAAAAATGGGCAAAGGACTTGAACAGACACTTCTCCAAGGAGGACATACAGAAAATCCAAAGACACATGAAAAGATGTTCAATATCGCTAGCTA
Source organism: Phyllostomus discolor (assembly GCF_004126475.2). Lineage (NCBI taxonomy): Eukaryota > Metazoa > Chordata > Mammalia > Chiroptera > Phyllostomidae > Phyllostomus > Phyllostomus discolor. Next base: position 10,223,570 of record NC_040915.2, on the reverse strand, counting down.
TCAGAGAGATGCAAATTAAAACCACAATGAGATACCACTTCACACCAGTCAGAATGGCCATCATAAACAAAGCAACAAACAACAAGTGTTGGAGAGGTAGTGGAGAAAAGGGGACCCTAGTGCACTGTTGGTGGGACTGCAGACTGGTACAACCACTGTGGAAAACAGTATGGAACTTCCACAGAAAACTAAAAATGGATCTGCCTTTTGACCCAGCAATTCCACTGCTGGGACTATACCCTAAGAACCCTGAAACACCAATCCAAAGAACCTTTGAACCCCAATGTTCATAGCAGCACAATTTACAATAGCTAGGTGCTGGAAGCAACCTAGATGCCCATCAGTAAATGAATGGATCAAAAAACTATGGTACATTTACACAATGGAATTCTATGCAGCAGAAAGAAAGAAGGAGCTCCTACCCTTCGCAACAGCTTGGATGGAGCTGGAAAACAATATGCTAAGCGAAACAAGCCAGGCAGTGAAAGACAAATACCATACAATCTCACCTTTAACAGGCACATGGACAAAAACTGGGGGGGGGGGGGGCGTGGTAGTGGGGGGGGGGGGGGGAGGGATGGATGGGTGGGCTTGAGTGGGAGTAAAAGGCAGAAAAATGTACTTGAACAATGACTAAAATTAAAAAATGTAAAAAAAAAACAGTGGAAGAAAACTAAAGACACATGCCAATTAAATGCAAGTCATTATCTTTTTTTAAAAAATATCTTATTTATTTTTAGAGAGAGGAAGGGAGGGAGAAAGAGAGGGAAAGAAACATCAGTGTGTGGTTGCCTCTCACACAGCACCTATTCAGGACATGGTCTGCAAACCAGGCATGTGCCCTGACTGGGAACTGAACCAGAGACCCTTTGGTTCACAGGGCTGGCACTCAATCCACTGAGCCATATGAGCCAGGGTGGTCTTAATTTTTATAAAGCATAATGTATCAATTATTTTCCACAGATTGTGTTTTTTCTGTTGCATCTAAAAGCTTATTGTTAAACCCAAGGTCACCTAGATTTTTCTCTGGTATTTTCTTCTAGAAGTTTAATAGTTTTGCATTTTACATTTAGGTCTACAATCCATTTTAAGTTAATTTTTGTGAATGGTGCAAGGTTATGTCTAGAAACTTTTTGTTCCATTTGTACATCCAATTGTTCTAGCACTGTCTGTTAAAATGACTATCTTTTCTCCACTGGATTGCTTTTGATCCTTAGATCAGTTGACTATATTTGTGTGGGTCTATTTCAGCGTTCTCTATTCTGTTCCATCCGGGTCTGTGTCTTTTTCCCCACCAATACCATATTGTGTGATTACTGTAGCTTTACAAAGTCTTGAAATCATGTAGTATGAGTCCTCCAACATTTTTTTCTCTTCTTTTTGTTTTTTTTTTTAGTATTGTGTTGGCTATCCTGAGTCTTTTGCCTTTCCATATAAACTTTAGAATGAGTTTGTCAATATCTTTAAAATAACTTGCCTGGATTTTGATCAATATTGCATTGAATCTTTAGAAGAAATCTTGGGAAGAATGGATGTCTTAAAAATATTGAGTCTTCCTATTCATGAACACAGGATGTCTCTTTACTTTTTGATCTTTTATTTCTTAGCAGAGTTTTATAGTTTTCTGCATAAAGATTCCATACCTACTTTGCTAAATTTATAAAAATTTTATTCTTATGGTATTGTAAATGGTAGTATATTTTAGATTTTAAAACTTCAATCATTGTTTGGAATTGACAGAGAGAATGCATTGGTGTAGAGAGAGAGAGGGAGAGAGGGAGAGAGAGTGCTCAAGTGAGCGATTCAGATTAAGAAACTGGCTTGAAAAAATGTGGGACTGACAAGGCCAAAATCTGCAGGGCCAACTTGTAGGCTTGAAATTCAGGTAAGAGGTGATGTTGCAGTCTTGAGTCCAAAATTTGCAGGGCAAGACAGGCAGGCGGGACACTTGGGGTTCTGTGTTGCAATCTCAAGGCTAAATTTCTTCTTTGGGAAACCTCAGTCTTAAGGCCTTCAATTGATCTGCATGAAGTCTGCCCACCTTATGGAGGGTAATCTGCTTTACTCCAGATCTACTGATTTAAATGTTAATCACATCTTTCAAAAAAATACCTTCATAGCAATATCTAGACTCATCTTTGACCCAACAAGTGGGCACTACAGCCTAGCCAAATTGACACACAAAAGGAACCATCACATTAGTGGACCCTCTGATTCTATTTTCTGGAAGACATTATCACAAGGTGGTATTATTTCAGTGATAAATGCTTGATAAAATTCACCAATGAAAACATAAGCCTGGTGCTTCATTTTTTGTAACATTATTAATTTGTCAAATTTCTTGGTTAGATACAGACCTTTTCAGATTATTTCTCCATGAGTTTTAGTAGTTTGTCAGAGAATTGGTCTATTTCATCTTACTTGTGGGCACAGAGTTGTTCGTAGTATTTCTTTATCATCCTTTTAATGTTTGTGAGATCCATGATGATGACCCTTCTTTCATATCTGACATTAGCAACTCCTGTTTCTGTTTTTGCTCTTCTTGGTTAATCAAATAACCCATTTTTCCTCTCTGTACAGTTTCATTGATTTCTGCTCTAATTTTATGATTTCTTTTCTTCTTCTTGCTTTAGGATTTACTTCTTGCTTCTTGATTTACTATTCTTTCTCTAGCTATAAAAAATGGAACTTTAGATTATTGATTTTAGATCTTTCCTCTTAAAGTACTTTTGCTGCATCCCACAAATTTTGATGCTATATTTTCATCTTTACTTACTTTGAAATATTTTAAACTTTCTCTTGAGACTTCTCTGATCCATGAATTATTTAGAAATGTGTTTAATCTCCACATATTTTGAGATTGTGCAGCTATTGTTTTATTGTTGATTTTCTAGTTTAATTTTATTGTGGTCTGAAAACATACTTTGTATGATTTCTATTGTGGTCTACCTTGGTGAATATTCCATGTGAACTTGACAAGAATGTGCATTCTGCTGACCATTTTAAGTTCCCAGTCAGATAATTCCCAAATCTGTGCCATATTTGAGTCTGACTCTGATGCTTGTGTTGTCTCTTCAAACTGTGATTTTTCTTGACTTCTAATGTGACTTATAGTTTTTATTGAAAGTGGTACATGGTATGTCAGACAAGAGAGACAGAGGCAAATAGTCCTAATGTGAGGTGTACGTTAGCCTGGCAATGGGTTGGGGTGTGTTTAACGTCTGATGCACCTGCAGGTGCAAGGGCTTCCAGTTCCTCCAGTGTCTTTCTCCCACTCCTTCTTCACAAGCCTGGCATCTCTGGGTTTCCGCAAGAACTCCTCAAATAGAGTGTGTGCCTTGCCATGCTCTGAACTGTATCCTACTGTCACTACCCTGGAGCACTGTTGATGTGGTGCAAGGAGTAAGGGAGAGAAAATGTTTAATAACTTGCAATTAGGTCTGTCTTTTAGTGGCTTGTCTCCCTGGGCTGTGACCACACAAATGTTTGTTAGCTTCTCCTCCCACCTCCTTAGGTGAGAGAGCAAGGCTACAGAAGCCTGGAGTTGGGCAATGGCCCTTCTACCTTTGGCCTAAGTGAGGTGAGGCTCTCACAAAGCCTTTTCCTGCTGGAGAGTAGGTCTCCATTACAGGGAACGCTCCCCCATGTACACATTATTGTTTGCCCACCTCCTGCCAGAACTACAAGGTGCCTTTCTGAGTGTTTGTCCTTCACAGTGAGAACCTGGTGGTTCCTGGAGTCGGAACCCACAAGTGTGTAGCCCATCCAGGGGCTTCTCACTCCCAAGTTAGCCCACACTCAGCCTCCAACAATCATCAAAATTAACATTTAAAAGTCTCTGTCAGTTTGTGTGGCTTCAGGGACTTCTCTGCTCTAGGGAAGCAGAATCCTGGCTGTACTTCTCTGTCCAGATATTGGGGTGGTGATTTGCCCTGTAACCTCAGTTTTCTGCTGTGTCCAAGAAAAGTTGCTTTTCCATTGGTTCAGCTTCCGGTGCTGTTGAGAAGATGGCAACGGTGACTCCCAGGCTGTTTTCTTAGTGGGGCTGAAACTGGAGGACTGGGAGGATGGGGCAAAGGAAGTAAATCACAAGTTGGATGCAGATTCATGACTTTGAGTTTTAGTCTCAGAAAGGATTTTCAGCTGTGCCCTACTTTTCTCTCATCCAACAAAGAAGGCTGTGAGCATGTAGCATACGATTTTTCTGTTCAGCTGTAGAGACAGTTAGACATCAGTTCCCCTAGTGAGAGGTAACTGAGACTCAGAGAACACAGACTTCGTAGGTTTTCCTCAGACGCGCCGTGGAGAGAGTGGCTGCTCCTGGCGCCTGGGTCACATTGTGTCTGCTGCTCTGCCAGACACCCACGCTGGCAGGCATGCTGTGCTCAGTGGCTAGCATTTGTTCTTCATTAAGCCAAAGAGATTTATTTATTACTCACCGATGTCTGGTCATCTGCTTTATCTTTCTCGCTATATAGACTCTTCTTTTTTCCTGTCCCATTTGAAAGTTAGTTGCAGCCACCTTAATGTTTTTGTATTTATCTCTTAAGGACAGGAATTCTCCTGAATAGCTACAATACAGTAAACACACTCTGAAAATTTAATTTAGATTCATTATGACTAATACCCAATTTTTTCCAATTTTCCAATTGCTCTTAAAAGGTCATTTATTGCAATGTTTTGATCCATTTTTTCAATGAAAGATAATGTCTTGGCCCTCGCTGGTTGGCTCAGTGGATTGAGTACCAACTGAGTTCCACTCCGCAGCAGAACAAGGCTGATGGTGTGACTTCAGAGTCTGTAGGCTGAAGGCCAAAGGCACTGCACGTAAGCACTGTGCTCTAGTTGATAACATCATTCCCTTCGGGGTTCAGATGAACAATTCAGACACTGCAAATGAACAATTAAGTCACTGGACGGTGACAGCGGGGAGCCAGGTTTCTCACCGTCAGAGTGGGAACTACAGAGAAGCAAGGGGAGGAGGCTGGAGTATCCACGTGGCAGCGGGTTAAAGTTGAAGACATCAGTATGAGCTCAGTCTTAATACACCTGTGGGTGGCTACATACAGAAATATACACAGACAGACGTGCAGACAAGGTTTAGAATACACACGTATTTCCCTTGTTCCATCAGCTGAGATGGTCCTGAAGCAACAATACTCCAGTAGCATGAATACATGTAGCACCAAGATGTTGGTCTGTAATACCATTCTTTATTTTTTAAATATATTTTATTGATTATGTTATTACAGTTGTCACATGTTTTTTCCCTTTTATTCCCCTCCACCTTGTACCTCCTTCCCACCACATTTCCCTCCCTTAGTTCATATTCATGGGTCGTACATATAAGTTCTGTAGCTTCTCCATTTTCCATACTATTATTTCCATAATATTTTCCATACTATTCCCATGCCTTCCCCCTGTCTATTTTGTACCTACTGTTTATGCTTCTTATTCCCTGTACCCTTCCCCCATTCTCCCCTCATTCTCCATTCACAGGAGCCAGAACTCCATGGAGAAATGACTGCTTCGACTATTGGGGCAGAAAGTGCACAAGATGAGCCTGGAGCATCTTGAGGAGTAAAAGAAAAGTGCTCAAAAAAACCAAAAAAGCAAACAAAAAACCCCAACATTGACCCACTGTGTCATAAGGACACAGGAGCCAACTTAAGGAAAGCCCAGTGGCCAAGCCAGAATAATCTGAGCAACAGACTAAATAAAGTAGTGTTGGATTATAGCCCAAAGTATAAAATAAATACCAGTGAGTGCATGCTGCAATAAATAAATGATTGAATAAATAAATAATTTATGAAGAGGAGACAAATTTCCCTTGCACAAGATGTTCAGGTTAACTATGTAGATACTGCGCTCTCACAAGGGAGAGCATAAATCCCTGTACAAGTGTGAGCTTCGCATAGTGATTTCCTTCCAAAGAGCACAGCAAGGAGAAGGGGAGAAAGAGTGACTTTACAGAGGAAAACCTGACAGACACACCCCTGGTTGGGTGGTCAAGGTCAACATCAACAGTGATCAATTATGCTGATCATATGTACCCTTGATATGATGTGATTAAAGCACTCCATCTCTGTGGCTTTCCATCCCAAACCCATACCCTACTCTAATTATGATAAAAACATAAGGCCAGTCCCATTTGACAGCTGTCCTACAAAATACTTGACCAGTACTCCTCACAACAGTAAAGGTCATTCAAAACAAGGAAAACATGAGGAACTGTCACAGCCAGGAGGAGCCTAAAGAGATATGACCCAGAAATGCAACGTGGAATCCTGAATGGGATTATGAGAAAGTATTAAGTAAAACTAAGGAACTCTGAATAATGTATGGGCTTTTAGTTAGGAATATTGAATCAATATTATCTCATTAGTTATAACACGTGTACCATGGGAAAATGCTGGCAGAGTGGAATATAGGACTTACAGTAACCACAAAGCAAAAACCTGCTGTAGATTCACAAAAGGTGAATGAACTCATGTAAGCTATTAAAATAATAGGATAAAATGAATATGGGATTTATGAGAACTTTCTATATTATCTTAATTCTTAAAATTTTTAAAAATTAATCTTTATTATATTTTTTCCATTACCATTTCATCCCCTTATACCCCCTCTTCCCAGCAATCACCACACTGTCGTCCATGTCCATGAGTCTTTTGTCCTTTTTGCTCAATCCCTCCCCCAACCTCCCCCCACCACTAGCTGTCATTTGTTCTCTAGCTATGAGCCTGTCGATTTCACTCATAGTGGGATGTAATGAACAAACTGAACTAATAAGTACAATTTTTTTTAAAGAAAAGCTTCAGTGATTCTGATTCCTTTTATGTAAAGAGCACCAGTGAAACCCTAACCCTAACCCTTCCTCCCAGAATTAAAATTAGCCTAAATACCCTCTGCCACTCCTCCCACAATGCACTTTCTAAATACCTCATTGCCCTGGACACGTTCCCAAGGACATTTATGTTTCTTAAGAAGGGAAACCCAGATATAAATGTATTTTTTTCCTTTTCTTACCAGAATTGAGCAGAATATTTTTTTCTTGGATTATATTTGCTTTTATCTACTGTATGTCACTCTGGTTTTAGATCTCCATTTCAAGAAAGTGAGCTAAATACAGTTCAGGCTCTTTTATACGGCCTCCCACTCCTGCTTAAAACTATTGCATTGATGAATCTCAAATAATTCATTTAAATTCCATGCCTCATCCATGCTCTCACTGTTTGAAATCAACAACTGCTTTGACTGAATTTGTAAATGAACTGACAGTTTATGCCAGCAACATGACTGAGTAAGACATGGCTCATTGTGTCCCTCCCTCAACAACAATAATCTGACATCTGTCCACAATCAAAAGTGCCATCGTGAGATCGGTGTGATCAAGCACCATATGCCAAGGGGCCCAGGAGTCATCTCACCCACCTGTGCCTTGGTTAATAGGCGTAGAGACCTGGGTCAGGGCAGCAGACCCCGCCGGCACTCATGAACTGACTCCACACTCTCCTGTATGGTCCTGGAGCCACTAGAAAACACTGCTTTAGGCAACTGGCCACAGACAAGAGACTTTGTGAAAGTCCAGGTTTCCAGTGAAGAAGTTCCAGCACACTGTGGGAGCAAAAAAAAACAAAAACAAAAACAACAACAACAACAAAAAACCAACCAACTAACCAACCAAACAAACAAAAAACAAGTTTGGACACATGGGAGAGAATAAGAGAAACAGCTTGACTTTTTCTGCATCATCCCTCCCCAACAGTAGCCCAGCTCAGGACCAAAAGAGACTTTCTCAGCCTGCGGTTTCTCTCTCAGTGAATCTGAGACCATGTGAGTGAGCAGCCAGCCTCCCCAGCTGTGCAGGATGCTGCCGAACAGGCCTGTTTCTCTCTCACCCCACCGAAAGTACTAAGGTGTAGGCTGCATGACTGGGGGAATGGGAAAGTGCTGGGAGAGTGGCAGATTGGACTCATGGTAACAACAAAGCAAAACCTACAGTACATTCATAAAAGATACAGAGAAGAACATAATTTCACAGAAAAGCACACATCAAAGCATACCTCTACAGAAAATCATTAATCCAGAAAGAAAAGCAGCAAGAGAGGGAAAAAGGAGGAAGGAAAGTACAAAATAGCCAGGAAACAATAAGATGTCATAATAAGTCCAACCAATGTAAATGAATTAAATTCTCCAACCAATAGGCATAGAATGGATGGATGTATTAAAAAACAAACAAACTGAGACCCAACTATATGCTGCCTACAAGAGACTCACTTCAGATATATGTTTAAAGACACACAATAGATTCAAAGCGAAGGGACAGAAAAAGATATTCCATGCAAGTGGAAACCAAATGAGACAAGGGGTAGTGATCCTTATTCTGGTATAAGACAAAATAGACTTTAAGCCAAAAACCATTAACAAAAGACAAAGAAGGTCATTATATAAAGATAAAAGGATCAATTTCATCAAAAGGATATAACTTTCATTAATATATATGCACCCAACATTGGAGCACCTAAATATACTGAACAAATACTAACATATGAAGGGAGAAATAGACAACAATACAATCATAGTATGGGACTTCAATACCCCACTTTCAATGATGGATACATCAGCTAGACAAGAAGTCAATAAGGAAACCTTGGACTTGAACTATGCACTGGACAAAATGGACCTAACAGATATATACGGAATATTCTACCAACAACTGCAGAATATACATTCTTCTCAAGTGCACATGGAACATTTTCCATGGTAGATCATATGATAAGTCACAAAACAAACCTTAGCAAATTTAAGAGGAATCAAATTATACTAAGTATCTTTTTCTATCACAACAGAATGAAAATAAAAATCAACAATAGGAGGAGAACTGGAAAATTAAGAAACACGTGGAAATTAAATGACACACTTATGAACAAGAGAAATAAAAATATTGAAATAAAGGAAATTGGAAAGAGGGAAGTTTATAGTAATAGACAACTACATTAAGAAAAAATGCCCAAATAAAGTTATACCTCAAGGAACTAGAAAAAGAGAAAATAAAAAACTACTAAGCCCAAAGTTAGCAGAAGGAAAGAAATAAAAATCAGAGCAAAAATAAATGAACAGAGACCAGCAAGATAATAGAAAAGATCAATAAAAATTAGAGCTAGTTTTTGAAAAAAGTAACAAAATTGACAAACTATGGGCTAGAATAAGAATAAAAGAGAGGAGAATCAAATTAATAAAATCAGAATGAAGGAGGAGACATTACAACCAATACCACAGAAATACAAATGATCATATGAGGCTACTATGAATAATTGTATGCCAACAAACTGGATAACCTAGAAGAAACAGATAAATTCCTAGAACCATACAATGTACCATGATTGAATTATAAATAAATAGAAAATCTGAATAGACTCATAATGAGTAAGGAGATGAAATCAGTGATCAAAATCTTCCAACGAAGAAAAGCCCAGGACCAGATGGCTTCCTTTGTAAATTCTACCAAACATTTCATGAATTTATGCCAATCCTTCTCAAACTCCTCCAAAAAACTGAAAAGAAAACAACACTCTCAAAGTCATTTTATGAGGCTAGCATTACCCTGATACCAAAGCCAGATACAGATACTACAAGAAAAGAAAACTGCAGGTCAATATTCTAGACCAATACAGATGCAAAAATCCTCAACAAAATGCAAGAAACAGAATTCAGTAGTATGTTAGGAGGATCATACACCATGATGAAGTGGAATTTGTCCCTGGAATGCATGGATGACTCAACAAACACAGATCAGTAAATGTAATACACCCCATTAACAGAATGAAAGATAAGAAATACATGATCATATCAATAGAGGTGGAAAAATATTTGAAAAAAGACAAATCCCTTTCATGATAAAAACTCAACAAATTGGGTACAGAAGAAACATACCTAACATAATTAAGCTCACAGCTAACATCATATTTAATGGTAAAAGGTAGAAAACTTTTCCTCTAAGATCAGGAACAAGATAAAGGTGCCACCTCACCACTTCTGTTCAACATAGTACTGGAAGTCCTAGCCAGAGCAATCAAGCAAAAAAAAAAAAAAAAAGAAAGAAAAAGAAAAGAAAAGAAAAGAAAAGAAAAGAAAGAAAGAAAGAAAGAAAGAAAGAAAGAAAGAAAGAAAGAAAGAAAAGGTAACTACAGTGGCAAGGACAAAGTAATTTTTTTCTTTGTTGGCAGATGGTATAATCATATATAGAAAATCCTAATGACTGCAGCAAAACAACGTTAAATTGATCAACAAATTCAGTAGATTTGTCAGTTATAAAAATATAGGGAAATTAGTTGTGTTTCTATATACTAACAATAAAACAACTAAAAAGGAAATAAAGAAAAAATCCCACTTATAATAGCATCAAAATCAACAAAATACTTAAGAATAAGCTTAACCAAGACAGTGAAAGATCGGTACACTGAAAACTATAAAAACTTTGCTGGAAGAAATCAAAGAAGATATTAAATAAATGGGAAGATATCCCATATTTATAGATCAGAAGAATTAATATAGTTAAAATGGTCATTACTACCCAAAGCCATCTATAGATTCAATACCATAGTTCCTATAAATAGTCCCTATCATAATTCCAAAAGCATTTTTTTACAGAAATGGGAAAAAATCCTATAATTTGTATGGAACCACAAAAGACCCTAAATAGGCAAAGCAATCTTGAAAAACAAGAACAAGCTAGAGACATCACATGTCCTGATTTCAAATTACAGTACAAAGCTATAGTAATCAAAACAGTATGGTATTAAAATAAAAAGAGACAGATCAACAGAATAGAATTGAGAGCCCAGGAATAAACCCTCACATATATAGTCAGTATAACATTTCACAAGGGAGCCAAGAACACTCAACAGAGAAAGAATAATCTCTTTAATAAATGATGCTGGAAACGAGGTAAATACGTGTAGAAGAATAAAATAGGACCTCTGTATTACACAACTCATAAAAATCAACTTGAAATTGATTCAAGCCTTAAAGGTAAGACTTGAAAATTTAAAACTCCTAGAAGAAAACACAAAGGAAAAGATCCTTGACATTGGTCTTGGCAAAGATTTTTTGGATTGACACCACAAGCGCAAGTAACAAAAGCAAAAATAAATAAGTGGGACTGTAATAAACTAAAAAGAGTTTGCACGACAAGAACAACAAAAAATGGCCAACACAATGAAAAGGCAACCTACAGAATGGAAAAAAGTATTTGCAAATCATATATCTGATAAAAAGCTAATGCTCAAATTATATAATAAATCCATACAACTCAATAGCAGAACAAAAAACCCAAATAATCTAATTTTAAAAATGAGCAGAGTAATTGAAGTCACATTAAAAAAAAAGACATGAATGGCCAACAGGTACATGAAAGGTGGTCAACATCAATAATCACCAGGAAAATGCAAATGGAACCACAATGAGATATCATCTTACACCTGTTAGATTGACCACCATTAAAAAGATAAGAGATGCTTTTTATTTTGATGAGATCCCATTTGTTTATTCTTTCCTTCATGTCCCTTGCTCTGGGGGATATATCAGTAAAAATGTTGTTGCGTGAAATATCTGAGATTTTCCTGCCTATGTTTTCCTGTAGGACTTTAATGGTGACATGGTTTATATTTAAGTCTTTTATCCACCTTGAATTTATTTTTGTGTATGGTGTAAGTTGGTGCTCAAGTTTCATTCTTTTGCATGTAGCTGTCCAGTTTTCCCAACACCATTTGTTGAAGAGACTGTTTTTACTCCATTTTATGTTGCTGCCCCCTTTGTCAAATATTAATTGACCATAGAGACTTGGACTTATTTCTGGGCTCTCTGTTCTGTTCGATTGGTCCATGTGCCTGTTTTTATGCCTGTATCAGGCTGTTTTCATTACAGTGGCCTTTTAATACAGTTTGGTATCAGGTGTTGTGATCCCTCCTACTTTTCTTTTCTTTCTCAAAATTGCAGCAGCTATTCGGGGTCGTTTATGGTTCCATATAAATATTTGAAGTGTTTTTTCTATGTCTGTGAAATATGCCATTATAATGTTCATAGCAGCACAATTTACAATAGCCAAGTGTTGGAACCTAGATGCCCATCAGTAAATGAATGGATCAAAAAACTATGGTACATTTACACAATGGAATTCTATGCAGCAGAAAGAAAGAAGGCGCTCCCACCCTTTGCAATAGCATGGATGCAACTGAAAAGCATTATGCTAAGTGAAATAAGCCAGGCGGTGAAAGACAAATACCATATGATCTCACCTTTAACAGGAACCTAAACAACAAAACAAACAAACAAGCAAAATATAACCAAACACACTGAAATAGAGAACAGACTGACAGAGTTCAGAGGGGAGAGGAGAGGGAATTTCAGGGAATTTCAGGGGAAAAGGGGGGAGGGTTTACAGAACAAGTATAAAGGACACATGGATAAAAACTAGGGGCGGGTGGAAATGGGAGGGAGGGGAGGGTTGGGTGGGTGGGTTGGGATAGGAGTAAAAGATAGAAAATTGTACTGCAACAATTAAAATAAAATTTAAAAAAATTTTAAAAAGATAAGAGATGACAAGTATTGGAGAGAACGTGGAAAAAAGGGAACCCTTGGGTGCTATTGGTGACAATGAAAATTGGTACAGTCACTATGGGAAACAGTACAGTTTCCTCACAAAATTAAACAAAAGTACACAGAAGAGGGGTTACTGGTTCATATGACAGCTCTATTCTTAGTTTTTTAAGAAGCCTCCATACTGTTTTCCCTAGTGGTTGTACCAGTTTGCATTCCCACCAGCAGTAAATGAGGGCTCTTTTCCTCCACAAGTTCTCCAACACGTATTACTTATCTTGTTGATGACAGCCATTCTAACAGGTATGAGGTAGTTACCTCATTGTAGTTTTGACCTGGGTTTTCCTAGCAGCAAGTGAGGTTGAGCATCTTTCATATAACTATTGGCCATTTGCATGTTTTCTTGGGAGAAGTGTCTTTTCAGGTTCTCTGCCCATTTTTAATTAAATTTTTTGTTGTTGAATTGCATGAGTGCTCTATATACTTCGGATATTCACCCCTTGTTAGAGCTGTTGGTTGAAAATATCTTCTTTCACTCAGTTATCTTTTTGTTTTTCTGGTGGTTTCTTGCACTGTACAGAAGCTTTTTAGTTTGATATGGTCCCATTCATTTATTTTTGTTTTACTTCCCTTGTCTTCAGGGTCAAATTCATAAAATACTCTCTAAGACCAAGGTCTATTTAGTACCTATGTGTGCTTCTATGCAATTCATTGTTTCAGGTCTTATATTTAGGCCTTTGATAATTTTGAGTTAATTTTTGGATATGGGGACAAAGAGTAGTCCAGTTTCATTCTTTTGCATGTGGCTTTCCAATTTTCCCAGCACCATTTATTGAAGAGGGTTTCTTTTTTCCATTATGTTTTTGCCTCCTCTGTCAAAAATTATTTATATTTGCCCATACACATGTGGTTTATTTCTGGTCTCTCAATTTGGTTCCATTGGTCTGTGTGTGTGCACCCCCTCTTCTGGTTATCTATCCGAAATATTTGAAAACATTTATTTGCAAAGATATATGCACCCCTATGTTCACTGAAGCATTAATCATGGTGGCTGAGACATGGAAACAACCAAAATGACCTTTGATAGAGGACTGGATAAAGAATGTGGTGCATGTACACAATGGAAGGCTACTCAGCCATCAGAAAAGATGAAACAATGCCATTTATGACAACACAGATGGATCTTGGGATTTCATGCTAAGTGAAATAAGACAGACAGAAAAAGTCAAGAACCATATGGTTTCGTTCATATGTGGGATATAAAACTGAAAGCAACAAGTGAACAAGCAAGAAAAACAAACAGAAACTCAGACACAGACAACAGTGCGGTGGTTACCAGAAGGAAGGGGGTGAGGGTTAAAGAGGGTCAAATATATGGTGATAGAAAAAGATTTGACTTTTGGTGCTGGGCTCACAATACAATATATGGATGATGTATCATAGAATCGTACACTTGAAACCCATACAGTTCTTTTAACCAATGTCAGCCCAATAAATTTAATTAAAAAGGAAGAAAAGAACTACCACACGATCCTACAATCCTGCATCTGAATTACAGCCAAAGATGATGAAGTCAGGGTCTGGAAGAGGTGTCTGCACTCCCACATTCACTTCGGCATCACTGGCAATGGCTGACACATGGAAGCAACCTAAGGGTCCGTCAGTGGATAGATGGACAAAGGAGATGTGGTATGAATACATACGAGAGAATATTGTTTGACCATGAGAAAAAATAAGATCCTGCCATTTGTGACAATGTAGATGGATCTTGAGGGTATTATGCTAAGTGAAATAAGTCTGACATAGGAAGATAAATGCTACATACTCTTACTTATAGGTGGAATTTTTAAAAAGGTTAATTTATTTTTCAAGAGAGGGGACAGGAGGGAGAAAGAAGGGGAGAGAAACGTCAATGTGTGGTTGCCTCTCATGTTCCCCCACTCAGGGACCCAGCCCACAACCCAGGCATGTGCCTGACTGGGCATTGAACCGGTGACCCTTTGGTTTGTAGGACAGCACTCAATCCACTGAGCCACACCAGCCAGGGCCAGAGGTGGAATTTTTAAAAAGTCAAAATCATAGAAACAGAGTAGAATGCTGTTTGCCAAGGGTGGCATGGGGGTGGTGGTAGTGGCAGAAATGGGAAGATGTTGCTCAAAGTGTGCAGGTGCCAGGTGTAAGACACACGGTTCTGGAGATCTAATGCATGGCACAGACACCACAGTCAACTACCTGCAAGTTTCTAAGCAGTGGGTTTTAAATGTTCCTGCCACAAAAAAATAAAAAAGGTAATTATGTGGGATGATGGAGATGTTAACTCTACTATTTCACAACATATAAGTATCAAATCAACATGTTTTACACCTTGAACTTACACAATATTTTATATTATATCAATAAACCTGGTAAAATATATTGAAAGTTAATATTTTAACTTAAACAAATGAACAACCAGATAATTTCCTTATTGTGTAGAGAGACTTACACTCATCCCAAGGATGCATAATAAATACACTCAAACTCTTGCCTTTTGTTCAGCAGTGCACTTTGTATATATTAGCAAAATCACAGCTCTCTCAAACAGGAATATATTTCAATAGTACTTTCCCCAAGGAGTTAGCTGAGGTATAAAAAATATTGAATCAGCATCATAGCATTTGGTGGCTCAAAGTCAGATTTTATGCCATGCATAAAACTGAACACAGTAATAAAATAAAACCATGGTGGAATAACTGCCAGGGGAATATAGAAATTATAGGTCTCAGATATATCTGAGACCTGGAATTAGTTGCCACCTTTTTCTGTTCCAGGGTAAACCTTTCTGAAGACTGCAGAAAAGTTACTTAGGAACACCAGTGCTTGGAAAGAAGATGTCTTAGCTGTTTTAATGAGCATTCTCTCAAGATTTGCCAATGTGACCCACCCTTGACCATCTCCTTGGGAAGGCTGCTTTAGGAACAGCTGTATCGTGTCAGCTATGATTTTCTGGACATGGTCAGTGAGTGAGTGTGAGTGTGTGTGTGTGTGTGTGTGTGTGTGTAATGACATGCTCAATAGCTCAACATTTTTTTCTTTTTCGACTCTCAGCATTCATCTTAAGTTTTCCTCTTCTTCTGAGCCCACAGCCTTAGCTAACAATACTGTACTACATTGTTATACTGCATTCATTGCACTGTTATGCACTGTATCATGAACACTATGTACCATACTGTTAACTGTGTCTTCTCAGTTCTTCCTCGCTAGCCAAACCCTTCTGTTGGGTCGTTTGGTGTTATCCACCATTTCTATTTACTAGAATCTTCCACATACTTGCTTCTGCTGATGTCATATGGATAAACGTCACTTTTTTTTATGTAGCAATGATTTTGAGGACCAGAGCTGTGTCCACAATTTCCTGCTTATCCCTTTTACCTCCAGGACCAAATGGATACAACCTAAATGCTGTCCTAGACTAAGTCCACAGAAGTCCAAAACAATCAAGTTCATTCATTCAGACACATAATCAATCTCATTTGATTGCAGTCATGTATCTGAGAGTCCTAAAAAAATGCTCATTCTTGAAAGGACAGACCAAGTATTGGATTTGGCACAGCTGGTAGCAAATCCAGCATTATCCTTTGCTCTGTGCATGTGTAGGGGAGAGAAAGATTTGTCTGTTCTGTTATAAAAACAATTGAGGGGAAAATGAAGGTGACTCCTCAGGCTGCCAGGAATCTTGCTCGGTTCAGAGAAGCAGGATTAATCTTGTGCTGTTTGACAGCTTATCCATCTCTGTCTAAACTTGTTGTAGCTGAAGTTACCCATTTTTAAGTTGTCTCTCTGAGCAACTTCCAGTCATCTTTCTTTGCAGACACGGAGGCAGCTCTGAGGGTTCAAAGGAACAAATAATTTCTTGGCAAAGTCTCCGCTGTTCCTCCCTGAGCCACTGGTGCCCCCACGAGAAGCAGGGTCGCAGAGCAGGGATCTATGCCCCCTCTGCTGCTCGGGGCACCTGCAGTGTGGCCAGCACAGCCTCCTGGGGACAAGCTCCAAAGGGGCGTCATTCTGCGGCCATCCTAGGAAGGTATTCCAGAAATCAGGCTTGCAAACCAAAAGAGTCTTGGGCAAATACATGTGCAACTTCAGAAACGTCGACTGTTGCTGAAATGTGTTTCTATGCCTCGCTCAGAGAAATCGGGGGTAGAAAGTTGATTCAGTCCTCTGTGTCAATTCAGATCAATTGGTGCGCACTGGAGAGCTGTGCAGAGTCTCAGGCCATGTCTAACCTCAGGGAAAAAGGAGCTCAGTTAGAAACGTCTGTCAGGAGTAGGAGCTGGCCCCGTGGAGGCAGTGAGTGTGTGTGGGTGCCTGAGAAGTGCAGTGAGTGTGTCTGGGTGCCTGAGAGGTGCTTCCACAGAGGAGACTTCCCAGGGGCATGCGAGATTGTGGGGCATACTGGTCACAGTGCTGTCCCAAATGCACGCAGGAACTCCAATGCAGTAGAAAATGCCAGCTGTTGCTCCCAAGGAGAGTGCCTGCAGAATGCAACATGCGCTACCATAACTAGGTTTCTTTGATGGGGTTCATTACATAGATTTAATACTGGGCTGGCAAAAAAGTCCATTTGTTTTTTGGAGCTCAGTTGTCTTTAACTTCATTAGAAACAAGTGTATTAGATTGTATTGTGACAGCTGTCATATCAGCATGCATTTAAAAAACCTTATCAAAATGGTGACTTTTTTGCACAGCCATTTTAATATTGAAAATGGAAAAAAATATGCAACATTTTTGGCATATTATGCTTTATTATTTAAAGAGAGGTAAAAATGCAACTGAAATGCAAAAAAGATTTGTGCAGTGTGCGGAGAAGGTGTTGTGACTGATGGCCTGAACGTGTCAAAAGTATTTGCGGAGTTTCATGCTGGAGAATGCTCCCTGGTTGGGTGACCAGCTGAAGTTAATTGAGACCAAACTGAGACATCCAGAACAATCAACATTGTACCACTTGGGACACAGCCAACAGACTCAAAATATCCAAATTAATAAAGTTATAGGTGAACATGAGAAATGCGTCTTTTATTTTACGGAAAAAACTAAACAGATGTTTTGGCCACCCCAGTAACACAAGTGTGTGGAGTCAATGTCACACGCTGGGCAAGTCCCACGCTCCCTGAAAATGCTCTAAACTGGTGCTTTGCAAACTTTACATGCACACCAGTCCCCTGGGGAATAGATTCTGTTTCAGCAGGTGTGGGCCGGGGCTCAGTTCTGCCTTTCTAGCATGTTCTTCAGGGATGCCCAGGCTGCTGATCCAGGAACCACACTACAGAGCAAATGTCTCAGCTTGCAGGTGGCTTCAATTTCCCTTGGGACAGAAACAAGACTTGGCGTGGCTGACAAAGCCCTGCATGGGCCGGCGGCCATCTACCCCAACAGCCTCACCTTCTTCCCACGCTTTGTCTTACTCTTTGCAAGGCTCTGACATTGGCCTCCATTCGGTACTTCCTGCTAGTCAGTGGAGCCCTTCTCAGGGCCTCAGGGCCTGCTGTCCATCCCATCTGGAATGCTGCTTCCACCCCTGTTCACCTGGACAGAACTTACTCTTCCTTCAGACCTCAGCTCAGACATCTCTTCTCTAAGACAATCCCCTCACCTCCCCAACTAGGATAATTTTCTTTATGATCCACTCTCATGGTAAACAAGATTTTCACCTTCAATTTGGTGATAAACAATTGAAGTCTGTCTCTCCATCAGGGTAAACGTCTTAACCGGTTTCATCCACCAGTATATTCCCAGCACTTAGCATGTGGTTTCTTTGTCCCTAGACTTCCATTTTCTTGGAAACAGTAATCCTCAGAGCGGGTTTTTCAGGAACATGAGCCTCTTGCCCCACAAACCACCTGGTCTGGGCCCCAGGGTGATGGTGGGAGGCCAGAGGAGGTTTGGAGCAGCCCCTAGTGGAGGGAACTGTGCTCCCTGGCTGTGAGGGAAGACTCGGGTTTGTGTCGTTTCAGAACATCTATCCATCATCCTTCCAACTTCACAGGCCTGAGAACACGATTCAGGGCTGGCTTACGTCAGTTTCTTGCTGGCTTGTATGAATGCCCTCCACTCACTACCCCACTGCTGGACTCCTTTCTGGACAGAAATCGGGTCTTCCCTTACTTCTGCTACTGTGAGCGTGTACACAGTGGAAATTTAATAACATAGGCTAAATTGAATCTGGAAACACGCATAGGAAATCTTCGGGCCCATGGGAGTGGCCCACTATTATCTTGCCTAGGACTGCCAGAAGAAAATTGTAATGATTTTCCCTGTGGTTATGTGAATCACATAAAATGTCACATTTCCCTTTTTGCACTGGATGTTGAAATGCTTACTTAGCCTCCAATTCTGTGCAAGTACATCATGGTTTGTGTCAAGAATTTGTTAAGCCATCTCAGATTCTTTTCAGATCAAGGCAGGATACAGAAACAGATAACACCTTCTTGGTGAGATTCCTGCTATTGCTTAGGGTGAGTGCTCATCATAATGCTTACGGTGTGCTCATCACGTGCTCCACTCATGCTGCACACGTGTTACTGCTAATTCTCTTTACTCAGAATAACTGAGTAACAGTTATGAGTGTCAGAGAAACTGAGGCTCAGAGAGGATAAATAAGTATTTCAAGTTACTCGGCTGAGTATTAGCCGAGTAACTGTATTAATTGGCTAGGGCTGCCGCAACAGATTACCACAAACTTGGTAGCTTAAAACAACGGAAATGTATTCTCTTACATTTCTGGACACTGGAAGCCCCAAAACAAGTTGGTAGGGCTGTTTTCATCCAAAGGCTCCAGGGCAAGTCTTTCTTGCCTCTTCCAGCTCCCAGTGTCCCTGGCAATACTGAGCAGCCCCTGGTTTGAAGCTGCATCACTCAGATCCCTGCCTCTGTCCTCGCGTGGCCTCCTTCCTTCTTAGAGTCATTAAATGACCTGCCCAAATCTAGTATAACCTCATCTTAATTTAACACATTACACCTGCAAACACCTAGGTCACATTTAGAGGCTCTGGGTACATATACATTCGGGGGGCACACTGTCCAACCCAATGCGATGACTAAGCTAGTACTAACAGTTAGATCTAATTCGAGGCAATGTTCTTCACACCACACCTAACCAGCTGTCTCTGAAACCACCTCCCCACTGACTGATCCTCTCTATGGGAAAGATGACTCTGAAAGTCTCTGAGGTTAATTTGTCTCTTAAAAGTGGACTGGTGATTGATTTGTATGGAGGAACTGCTGAACAGTCAATTTGGAGAAGGTGTGGTTAGTAGTGTAGGCTTAACAGTAATTACATTTTGAGAAGCCAAATATTCAGAGAATAGGGCCGACCAGATAGGGTGGG
The DNA here is from genome assembly GCF_004126475.2 of Phyllostomus discolor. Lineage (NCBI taxonomy): Eukaryota > Metazoa > Chordata > Mammalia > Chiroptera > Phyllostomidae > Phyllostomus > Phyllostomus discolor. The sequence goes on along the minus strand of NC_040915.2, from coordinate 10,203,604 downwards.
GCTTAGTTATCACGAAGTTTTCAGGCTCATTGCAACAGCCTCTCCTTCCGTAATCATCTACCTTCCACCCAGCATTGCAACCCCACTGTCGAGAAGAGTGCTTACCTGGCAAATTACTTCCTTACTTATAGGGCCAGAGCAGTGCTGCCTTGAAATTGCTTGTTTGATGTTAACATTATTCTGAAAATTACATCTCGTCCAACATGATATTTTAATGAGCCTTTGTCTGTTCTAGTTAAGTCAGTTGGAGCCGAGCTAACAAAGCACAGTAATGGGCAGAGAGAGTCCTCAGTGACTCGGGCTACTTTTGTAATGTCACGGTTGGAACAGCAGTTCCCCAGCCTCTCTGCTCACCCCCACAGGGAGAAGTTGTCATTCTGAGATTATCTCTGGGAATGCCCTTTTCTGGGTGTGACTCCACCACACACTCTCCTGCAGTGAGGAAGGAGGTGGGCGGAAGGCGGGGTGTCCAGAGAGACTCCTGGTCCCAGGCCTGGGTGAATCAGCACTGCTCGAGGATGGGAGGAGTGGAGCAGGGCGGGACCTGCATCAGGAATCAAGGTCAGCTAAGGAAGAGAAGGCAACTGGGCCATTTCCTGGGCCGGGCTCCAGGGAGGCAGCCTTGGGAGAAGGAACAGTACTGGCAGCTGGTCGTTTAAAAGTCAGCTAAGGAGGCTCATACCCTGGATCTACTCACTGTCTCCTCTCCCCACCCTCCATCCCCCACCGAAACGCCTCCTGCCTCTTGGCCTTGGTGACACCCTTAGTTCTTCTTGGTGACTGATTCCTTTCCTTGGTGACTTAATCTCCTTTTTAATCAGATTTCTTTTGAAGCTCTTGGCTGCTGGGTGCTATTTCTTTGTGGACCAATTCTTAGTACCTCCCTTATGAGACTCAACCACTCAACTTTTTACTTTACTGCAAATGTTAGATCCTTTAAAAAGCAACAGTTCTGAAAAACAAAAAGTTGAAAATTACAAAAGGAGAAGAGAGTGGACCTTTGTCCCCAAATAGGAAACCGTATGACAAGGGAAACCAAATACCAATTTCAGCAAAATTGTTGGCAGGCAGGGAGAGGTTCTGCAGAGACAGAGAGAAAAAAAGGAGATGAAGGAAGGAAGAAACAGAGACAAGGCAGAAGGGAGAGGTGGAAGGAGGGAGCACCACACTCCAGAACGTCACAAATGCCCTTGAAGTTGACGAGAAAGCTTTCTGAGTAACTGGCAGCATCTAAACACCGGGACCAAGAGGGACCTTGGTAACTCGGCAAGTCCTTGTAAGCAAACACAATGCAAGAGATAATGAGCATAAGGATTTAGACTCTGGGTTCTAGGGTCAGAGAGACCTGGGTTTAGATCTAGGCTTTTCCCTTCATGTGTGTAAATTGGGGACATTTTTAACTTTGCAAAGCTTTGCTTCTTCATTTGGAAAATAGGGATGATGATAACCTTTCTAACAGGCTTCTGGGGAAGGTTAAATGAATGCCTCCCACACAGGAACAGTGCCGGTACAGCAGTGGGGGAAGCGCCGGGTCCACAAGGCTTTCTATTGCTCGTGCGAAGCAGAGTGCGCCAGGGCTCAGAGGTGCTGGCTGACCCTTGGAAGGATCCACACAGGCTCAAAGCACAGGCTTCAAGGCTGGTCCCGAGTTCCCTGCATGTCCGATTAGCTCCCATTTCTGAAGCCTTGCTTCCTTCATCCCACAGATTTACAAGTTCTGTTCAGTGCCTTCAGGTCCTTCCTCTTGGTCCTTTCAGCCCACACATGCCAGCGATCGCCTGCACCATGGGCGGGAACATGGCAGAGAAAGGAGATTTCCTGATGCTCTTGAACTTCTTGCCCAGCAGCTCCAGAGCTCCTGGCCACTGCAGAGTGACTGTCCCTCTTGACTTGCTGGCTTCTCCCCGGCTCGTTAGTCTAGTCTTTTGTAGTCCTGCCTTCTGCCTCCAAACAGTGCTGCTCCTCAAATGGGAAGCGCTGCAACTGGGGATTTGAGATGACAAGCCTGGTGAAGCTCAGCAGATCGTGTCTGTGTGAGCTGACACTGGGCTCGCAGGTCAGCCAGTTACTGAGAGGGTGCACAAAGTGTTGCTTTGAAAAGTGACAGCCTTTCTCTTTTGCTGAAATGACTTGCATCTCTTAAGCCAGGCCTCAGAGGGCCTGGAAACATTCTTTCCAGACTCCATCAGTGATTCATGAGAGCATTTGTCCTAGATTTACCCGGCTCCTCAGCTGAAAATGCAGTGGGCAGAAAGCTACCTTTGGAACAGTTGGGGGTTAACCCCTGACACCAACATACATTATCTCTCATAGCTGTGGACCAATTACCAGTATATAAAGGACCATATGGGGCAACTTCACTGGAAAAGAAAGAAAGGAAATTTAGGTTCAGCCAGCCAAGAGGGGCCTGTTGCAGCCGGGGAGCTGAATGAGCAGTGCAAAGGGAGGCAGATGGCCCGAGGGAGCGTCAGAGGCTTGGTGTTTCAGAGCGCCTGAGTTCCAGTCTGACTCTGTCGTGGATCACTTTGGGACCCTGGGTAAATAGGTCACACGATATCTGTGGGCTCAGTTTCTTCACCTGTAAAGGAGAGGACTGTACCCAACAGTCCAAGTCCCTTATCGTGTAAGCGTGCTACAAGGCAAAGGCAACAATGCAGCTGGCCAGAGAGAAACATGGAGTCTGGGATTTATACTCAAAGTGCCCTTGTTTTAGCTAGAACATTCCTAAAACTCTGTGTATTCATAAACCCCAGTGAACATACACTCAGGGAGCTCAGTTTGGAAAGGACTAGTCCTTCCATGCAGATTGTCACTGAGGCAGAGGTGCCTGGTGATGGGCAAGTGTCTTTTCTGGTGGAGAACACACAGGCGCCTGAGCAGAGGTGCAGCTGAACTCTCAGGGGCAGCAGATGGAGGCAGGAGGGGGCACAGGAGCAAACACCCCACACCGGTAAGCATTCACCAAAAGATACCATTGCTTTTATCAAACAAAAATGTCTTAGTCCAGGATTACTGAGAGTGAGGAATAGATGTCCACCTAAATCAGGAATCCTTCCAGGACATTCAGCACCCAGGATCCATCTCACGGTCTCCAGGTCCAGTCACTTGAATTGCTAGATTTTTCCCGCCCAGTCCCTCACCTGCCACAAACTCTCACCCAGCTCCTCTCCACGGCCTAGCTGCGCCTGCTTGCCCTTCCAACAGGGTATGCAGGGATGAAGGGAACTCCCGGGGATTCCTGGGGAATGTGGCTGTGGGTGGAACCAAAGAATTCAAGAAAACTCATTGAAAAAAATACAGTATGTACAACAGAAACACTTGGAATCACCTTTTGCTTCCTTACCTTCCTATCTCCCCACCCCTCCCGAGGGGAGACTACTGCGAGGCAGTAATCCTCAGGCCAGTCAGGTAATCTCGAGACTAACACGGTGAGCCTCCAGGTCTCCAGCCTTATCTGTCAAAGAGGGCGAAAATCACACACCAAATCCCAAAGAACAGTCTCCGAGATAAAAGAGATATTCAGACTTTTTGTCTTTTTCCATCTTCCAGAGCTACTTAGCACTTTCAAATAAGAACCACCTCCTTATTTTCATGCCAAAAAAAAAAAAAAAAAAAAAAAAAAAAGAGGCATCTAATACTGTCAATTCAATGAGCTTTTTTGGATTGCCTACTATATCCCAGCAGGGCCGGGCACTGGAGAACCAGACAATCCGCAGACCGGGAGGCAGACAGGGGCCCAGGGAACCAGCTCCAGCGGTGATTATGATATTAGCCGCTGGCACCCTGAGTGGCCTCGTTTCTCTCAAGGCCTTCTGAGAAGCCCACGGATGCACTGCCTGCGGGAAATACACTCAAACATGGCCAGCGACAGGCTTGAAGATTAAGACAAAGACAAGAGGGTTCATTTTACCCAGTTTCCCCCACAAGCCCCATCTGTCCTACCACATGGCATTCTTCCTCCCCACACCCACTGCGGCTCTGTCTGTTGGAAACTTCCCCACAGCGATAACTTATCTGGTGCAGGCGCGCGTGTTGTGACAAACAGTTTCACTGGAATGGATGACCTCTCAGCTCCATTCCGCCCGAGATACCAGGCTTCTCCGCTCACAATCCATTATCTGTGTTTACGGGGAAGCTGCGTTGCTTCCATCCTCTATCTCTTTTTCTGAAATCCAAACTCCACATTATCTTTGCTTACTAGATTTTTCTTTTCTTTTTTTTAAATACAAATCGAGGTGTCATTATTCACCTTGATAAACTGTTAAAAAAAACAAACACACACCTGCCTGTCTCTTCTCGTTAGAAATCCACATATCAGAGGCACGAAAGCAGCTCAGGCGAGAGACATGTGTGTGTGTGTGTGTGTGTGTGTGTGTGTGATAGAGAACAACAGAATTTCTTGCAAATGACCACACTCTTTGTATCAGTTAGACCTGAGTGCAAATGCATTATGGTAAAAAGAAGAAAAGGAAAACAATACCAGTAGCTTGAACGACATAGAAGTTTTCTTCTCATGTAAAAGAACACTGAAGGCGAGCAGCCCAGGGCTGGCATGGCACTTCATGGCCGCAGAGACCAAGGCCACTTCTGTCCTATCTTGTCATCCCTAATGCAGAGATTCCTGCTCGCAGCCCAGAAGGCCCGAGCTCCCGCCATCCTGACCCCACAGCAGGCATCAGGAGGGAAGGAGAAAAGGACAGGTGAAGCCCATGCCCTTAGAAACACTTGACTTTGCTCCTCCACGGTCACGTCCGCCCTGCTGGCTACGATGTGCTGCCACAGCCAGTCAGCTGCAGAGGAAGCTGAGAGATGCCATCTTTACCCTATGAGACCATGAGTTCAGTTAAAAATGTGTAGTTTCACTACTAAACAAGAAGAGGAAAACAGGAATTGGAAAATACACGGTGCTTTGGGCCATGTTCCCTACTACAGTGTCTGCAGAAGGTCACTGTGTGGAATGAATGCAGTGACTCATTACAAAGGACCTCTAGGAGATTTTGATCTCTGTGACTGCTCCTCCTCCATGAGAAACTCACCACCACCCTGACCTGGAGCAGCAGAGGCGTTGATCCTCGTAGACTTGGGACTCTTCCCTATGTAATCAACATCGGCCCACAGTGGAATATCTGGCTATTGAGCTCAGAAAAGCCTTTTCAAAATATTTCTGTTTAAAAATTACAGTGCAATCTGTATTCTTTGTAGACATTTTAGAAAATTTAGAAAAATGTGAAGAAGAAAAGAATCCAATCATAATATAACATAGGAGATAACATTTACAAACATTTGGAAGCATATTTTTTAGTCTTTTTTCATCTGTTTACTAAACATTATAAAAGTAATACATAGTATCTATCCTTTACGTAAAAGATTCAAGCGATGCATAAATACACAAAGAAAAACATGCAAGTATCCTTCACATTGATTCATTCGTGTGTCCATTCATTCATGCATTTTTTAATGCAAAAATACTGAGTCTTAAGTATGCTGCTGAGCCCAGGGTCACGGCAGTAGTTCAGACAGACAGGCACCTGTTCCCATGGAGCTCACATTCTACTGGTATGCACGGGCAGCACATGAGAAGAAACTGAAGGCAGGACAGGGGGCTACCTTAGATGTGGCTGGTGGTGATGATTTGGGAGCAACAGAAAGCCCAGGCAAGCCAACCAAACCACCCAGAGACGCAGATCCACCCAGGGTTCCGGCGACATCACCAAGCAGCCGGATTCTCTCTCCACCTCCTGGCTTCGCTGCCTCAGCACTGGTTCCATTCTTGGGTGGGTTTCATCACACAGATGCCTCTTGGAACTACAACTTTTCTTATTCCCAGCTATTACTTCAACAACACTGCAAAACGTACTCTAAGAATTAAATTTCACTGACCTGTGTGGGCCTACTTGGTCCATCCCCAAACTAATTGCTCTGGCCAGGGAGACAGAACACACTGAGTGGCCTATGCCTGTCACGACTCAACCCAGGAACTGGACATGGAGTCACTCCTACCAACCCACAGGGAGTGAAGAAGACCACGGTCGGGCCAGGAAGGGGGCAGAACATTATCGGTAGGGCGGGGTAGACAGCTGACTGATAACCACTGTGACTGCCATTTGACCCTTCACAGATGAGAGGGACACAGGCTTGTGGAGTCAGAGGAAGGGTGTTTCAGGAAAGCATGGGGTTGTGAGGAGAGAGAGGGGGGCTGGTGCGTTCAAAGAGATCAGGGGGCCAGAACTGCTGAGAGATGGACGGAGACAGAGAGAAATGAGACATTGTGGTGGCCATCTGTCTGGTCACATTTCCGTGCAAAGCAAATGTTTTTGTTTTCCCTTCATAAAAGGACAATATTGTTCTATGAATTGTTTTCTGACTGGCCTTCCTCACTGGCAAAGAAAAATGCCTTGGAGACACTTCCACGTTGGAGCCTCCCTCCATCACACTCTTTCTGATGGCCGTGGTCCATGTGCATCGACAGTTTAAGTACCCCCCTTCTGATGGGCATTTCCCCAATACTTTTCCATGAATTCCGAAGCAAAGGTGTCTCCCTTCAGAATAAATTCTAAGATGCAGAACTTCGGGATCAAGGGGTATGCACATTTAACATGCTGATGAACTGCTGAGTTGCTCTCGCAAAGGCTTTGCAGTGAGTGCTCCAAACGAGAGCACACGTGTCATCAGGAGTATCTGTTTCCTTAAGGACACAGCGTGATTGATGCATTCAATTACTCCCCACATCACGGGAAAGAGGTGCTAGATAACAGTTGATGTAATCTTCATTTCCTTGGAATGACTCTTCATATGTTTATGGCATTGCTTCTTATCCTAATTGCCTATTTCTATTCCTTGTGAATTTTTCATTTTTTGGCATTTATAGGTGTTTTATGTATTTTTAATATTAATCCTGTCTATGATTTGTGTCAAAACATTTTCTCTTAGTTTGCTTTTTCCTAATATTTTATTATGGAGATTTGCAAACATTGGGCAAGTTTGGGAATATTGCTTATTTTAATTTCCCTTTTAATGCCTTTTGCATATACAGAGTTTAAATTTGTTTCACACATCTATTAACAGTTTTTTTAAACTTCTGACACTTTTTATTCTACCTAGAAGGCCTAAGTTACTCTAAAGTTATCAAAATGTTATGCATTTCATCTGCCATTGTCTTGAATAGAGTTCTTTAGCATATCGCAGTTCTTTTTCAGTTCTGGTCTACCTTCATTAAATCGATGATGTTGGGACAATAACTCTCAATTTGAAGAAAAACAGCGCATTCCTTTTCTACCCCTGTGAAAATCCACCTTTCCCGTAAGGTAAATTCTTGCATATACATGGAACCACTTCTGTATCTTTTTTTTTATTCCAACAATCTATTCATTCATGTCTCCTGTTTTAACTATTTTACCTTTAATGTATATTTTGATGTATGTTAGCTCAACTACAGCTCTTGTTGTTCTCTTTCAATTGTTCTTCATCCTCCCCTGCCCCACTCCTTCACAGAAACTTTATAATCAGCCTGACAGCTTCTGTAAAATGCCCTGTTGGGACTCGGATTTGGGATTCACTGAACTTCTAGATGAGGTCAGGGCATTGGCATCTGAGCAACCCTGGGCCTTCCCACCCAGAACACCGTGCATTTGAGTCTTGGCTCTTTACCCCTGAGAAAGACGGGCAGCTCTGGTTCTCCGAGGGGGAAATGTGCCCAGTCTACCCCACAGGTGACTGCCTCTGCCCAGGCTTAGCACCCTGCTGTTCTCTGGAGCAGGTGGGGGAAGCATCCTCTGATCAGTTAGACATTATCCTCAGTCCCCCGGGAAAGAGACGGCAAAGATATGCCTGTTAGACTGGACCTGAGGGGCCAGGCCAGTCTCTGTGCAGGTCTCTGGAACTCAGCAATGCACCAGGGGCTGTGGGAGACATTGCACTTTACCCTCCGTGCCCAGTACCTGGTGAGGGTGACCACTGCTTCCCAGGGCCACCAAGGAGTGTGTTACCTTGTTAATGCTTAATTCACACTGCAATTCTTGCACCTCCTTCCCCATTTGCTAACTTGCTCTTGGCCTGGTTTCTTTGGTCCTTCATTGTTCACTCATTCATGAGGAAGGGGTATGCAGGCATGAGTATGAACCTGCCCCTTCCCATCTTCTGTTGTCTGGCCCCTTCTCAGGTGCTCAGACCATTTCTGTCCTACTCTCCTCTCAGGCCTCATGCACCCTTCAGCTGTGGGGTGTATCTATATCTATATCCATATCTATATCATCTCCATCTGTATCTGTATCATCTGTATCTAATCTGTCTATACATCTATATCTATGAGGTCAGTCTGGAAAAAGTCTAGTCACTGTTTATATAACAAGAATGGGTTGTGTGACATCGAAGTAACCTGGCAGCCAAGGAGAGTGGGCTGGAATGTGCATTCATGAACAATGACGACCTCACTGTACTACTCAGAGGGGGCGGTAGATACCACAGAGTGAGGATATGTACTGTGTGGCCATTGCATTCAAAACAACTGAGTGGCTCTGGCTGGTGTGGCTCAGTGGATTGAGTGCAAACCAGGCCTGCAAACCAGTCAGGGCACATGCCTGGGTTGTGGGCCAGGTCCCTGGGAGGGGACATGTGAGAAGCAACCACACATTGATGTTTCTCTTCCTCTTTCTCCTTTCCTTCCCCTCTCTCTAAAAAACTAAATAGTCTAAAAAATTTACTTAAAACGTACAGTGTTTCTTCAATAAGTGTCTCTATTTTTCATATCCCATGGTTGGATACCTTCTGGACAGATCCCGTATCCGCATCTGTGTGTCTATGTCTACGTCTGTATCTGTGTCTGTATCTGTGTCAATGTTTCTAATCCACGTCTGTCTGCACCTACGTCTGCGTCCCTGTCCGTATCTGTCTACATCCGCGTCTGCATCTCTCCTTTACTCCCACCCGTACCAACCTAATGCTGCAACAGAACTGGGGTGTGTGTGTGACATACATGTAATTTTTAAATGTTTAATTTCAGAAGAGTGTGGAAAACAATAGAACTAAGAGCTGTATGATTTTTCAACATAAAGCCATGCTGCCTAGATGAACAACTTCGCCAGCCCAAGGCCTGACTTCAGACACATGCGTGCGATAAAGGGGTGTCATCAGCACAGCCCGAGGACGAGGGCTCCTGGTCTCGGGGCAGCACTTGCACCCGGACTCCCTCGTATGGCTGGACTGACTCACACAGGAGTCGGCGCAAGGGCTCCGGAAGGAGGCCAGGTCAGTGTGACCAGTCCGACAGAGAGTCTGGGTCCTCTCCAGACGACAGGAACTCACACGCACGGGGTAAGGGGTCAGACCTCACAGACGAAGCCATGGCTTTAGGGTGAAGGCCTGGGTGGAAGGCAGGTTCTGCACACTTGGGACTAAAGCGGCCTGTGGAGCCAGACACGCCCGTCACGCCCACCAGGAGGAGGAACAAGGTGAAGTACAAGGTAGTAGCGTGGAGCAAGGACCCTGGGACAAACTGCCTGGCTCTCTGACTCCACCTTTACTCACTGCAACTTGGGGAAAGCTCCCAGGGTCTCAGTTTCCTCATCTGCAAAATGGAGTGAACAACTGTGCTTATCTTACGAGGTTTTGTGATGATTAAATAGCTTATATGTGTAGAATGCTTGGAACAGTATCTTACTCATAGCAAGAACGCGAGTTAGGCTAGTGGTTACTACTCTCTAATTAATGTTAGCTGTCCTTCTTCTGTCACTGTCACTTCTGGACAGGTCACGAGATGAGCTGGCTCCCAGAACGCAGTGGTGCTGCAGCCGACAGCCTGTCAGGGCTGCATTCAGGATCCAGGCAGCTGTTCGGGCCGTGCGAGGTTTCTGCACAGTAACTCCTGCAAACGACCCACTCACAGACTGCAAGTGGTGACTGGTTTAGGGCATGGAGAGCTGATTAAGTCAGATGCAAACAGAGATTCTCTGCGAATGCGCCCTGCGCACACCACGTCCATACTGGCCAGCTCAAAACGGCGGGGGCCCGAGATCTCGGGACAGGATGCTGCACAGTTTTCTAAGGCAGTGGGAGCCTTTAGGGCAGTTAAGTTGGGCTTATTACTGTGTTGCCAAAACCTTCTGCGGGCTAGCCACCTCGGCCAGTATATCACTGCTCTCGAAATCCCCTTGACACGGTTTCCGTTCCAACAATGAATTGCTAAGTTCCATGCCTCTCAGGCTGAAGTCCTACACAATTGTCTCATTCTCTAACTGCTCCTCCCATTCCACTCTGTGAAATAGAAGGTTGTCACTGTGCTGCCGGGACTTGAGAAGTGAGGCAGGGTCCTCCTGTGCTGCAACTCCCTCCAGGTTGTGCGGTGGCAGCCATGTACCCAGGTGAGTCAGAGCATCCCGCGGCTGGAACGTGAGGCATCCCAGAGCCCTCCAGCTCAGGGGCTGCCTTGACTTCTGCTCATGAGGAAGCACCGAGAGGCTGCCCAGTGAGCACGCAAGCCCCAACCCAGGGCTGTGTGCCCCATGGCTCCTGGGTTGCCTGTGCTGGCAGCTCCACTCGGATGCCTTCACCCTGCCTCCCTCCCATTTTTCCCATCCCTCACTCACCCATTTATCTCCTTCCCAGATGTCACTTGAGCAACAACACACCTTGCTATCTTTTTGGAGGCCTTATTCTCAACACCACATGGATGTAAACTCAGTGGTGCAGGGGAAGCGTGACTTTTGTCTGCTTTTATTCACTGGTGTGTCCTGGCACTTAGAACAGGACCTGGCACATTGCAAGTGGCCATTATACACACACTTTTGAACTATGAATAAATACATGAGTGATGCTTAGTACCGTACATGGATTATCTATCTCGCTGAACCCCAAAAGAACCCTACAAGGTACTATTACCACCCATGTTATATGAGGAAACCAAGACATGGAAAAAATAACTTGTACCCCTGATCACACAGCCAGCAAGTGGTACCAATGGCCTTCAAACTAAGCTGTCTGCTCCCAGAACCTGGGCTCTGAGCTGCCCCAACCACCCAAACGACCACCCCCTGAAACACTGGCCATGCAGTCCTTGTGTCCTCCTCACCTCTATGCCAAGTGACCTGTCACACCAGCTTTATCGGGCTGAACTTGAATCACAGTGACATGTGTGCCACTGGCTTTTCTGCTGGGACACGGCCCCTGCCACCTGCTCCCTGGCTGATGCCTGCAAGTCTCAGGGGCTCCCTCTCAGGGATTCGTGCCTCTTTCCTGCGCACCCCCAGCACTCGGTGTCAGTCTCGTCTGCTCCTCGTGAGGAGCGGCTGGCCCTGCCTTTTACCGCCTGCAGTAGGGCACAGGTCGGGCCACCAAGTGGAAACTTTACCCTTGCCTCAGGAATGATAAGAAAGAAGTTGAACACAGAGGAACAGCATTCAGCTGCTGGACAGGCAAACCCCCTCCTTGGGATTTCTCATCCCACTTCCCTATATTATAACTGAGCAGCTTCCTTTTGGTGAGGGAATCCCCCTTTCCTTCTACCTTCCATGCCTTGGAGGCGGGGTCAGTCAGACCCCAAGAGGTAAAAAGGTGTGCCTTTCCCCAACAGAGCCTGCCTTCAGAGACATTTCTGGCCTTGGACAATGGGCGGTGTGTGTTTTCGATCCCTTCCGAGGAACTCCATCACTGGTCTGACCCTAAGGGCCTGAGCTGAGACATCACATGAGAGATGAGCATCAATACATTCCAGAGACTGGATCCTTCAGTCTCGAGAAGAACCTCAGGTGAGACACAGATGGCCAGTCCAGGCAGGACCACAAACCCAGGTCAATGCCTTTCCAGGCTCCACCTGGCCCGAATCTCCTTGCCTCCCACGTGAGTTTCCCAGAGCCGCTCTCCACCCCTTGAGGACAGAGCCCCTGTCTCCCATGTACCTGGTGCAGCTCCCTCCCTGCACACAGCTCTCTGTAGACGGTGCGTGTGGAGGCTGAATGCCCAACGTCTCCCTCCTACCATGGAGGCCTGGACAGGCCCAGCTCTCTGCAGCGGATCATCTGTGGGCTCAGCAGCCTGGAGCCAGAGGAATCAATCTGACCGCTCCTAGCCCTGGAGAGAAAAAGCCATTTATTCCATGTTGCCTGGGGGTAGGTGCCCCACCTATGCCAGGACTCTGGACACGAGGCACAGGACAAGGTGTGGAGAAGACAGACTCAGTTGATAGAGCTCTGATATAATGTTCTTTCCCTGGCCTGTGTTGACAAGACAAATAATGACTCTCAGCTGGTATTACCCAAGAATGTGACAGAGACAGATTCGGGTAGGCAGCCAAGTTCAGGGGGAAACTCTAAGTTCTCTGCCAGGCAGTTCCTTTGGGGCTGCCCAGGGACCTGCCCCGGTGCGTGCAAAGGGGAGAGACCCATGTGGTCTGCATTTCTGCACAGCCTGCAAACACCTCAGTCCATGTGGCAGCTACAGGCACTCACCCCCACATTACGAGGGAGAACAGGAAAGGAGTTTGCCCTTGGCGGGAAAATGGCTTTTAGAAAATTAACTATGGAGATGCAACCAACTTGCTAATCTGGTAGATACATTTGTTTATATGAGTCTTCACTGACTCAAGAACCATTTGGGTGTGTTCCAGGTTGAAGACCTAACCCTCAGTGCCAGAGGGCGCAAACTTACTTCCAGGCAAGGTCTTTCCAGAGGAAATGGAGTTAGACGAGGTTACTAGGGTGGACTGTAGTCCAATAAGACTGGTGTCTCCTTCAGAGGGGAAATTTGGACACAAAGACACACACAGAGGAAAGGTGATATGAAGAGAGAAAGAGCCACCTACATGCCTAGGAGAGAGGCTCAGAACAGAGCCTGCGCTCATAGCCCTCCAAAGGGAGCTCACCCTGCCGACCCCTGGGTCCTGGACCTCTGGTCTGCAGCTCTGTGAGGCTAGCCTGCTCTGTGGTTTGAGGCCCAGGCCTGCGGTGCCCTGTGACGGCTGCCCTGGAGGACCAGCATAGAGGGCATCTCACACACCTGCTGCCAGCCCTGAGGGTAGCAGAGGTCTGAGAAGGGCTGTGACTCCCTTGCTGTGTGGCCAAGAAGGGACCTCTCTTGGCTCCTAGGGCCTGAGAATTGTTGCACTCAGAATACGAGCCGAAAAGGCCAGTGATCCATAAGTGCGCACACTTCACAACCAGTCACATCCGAAGAGAGGCAGTCCCTTCCAGATTTGTCTCTTCCCCTGTCTGGGGGAAACTCGACACAAGCAGACCTGGGCAGACTGGCCACTGGATCTGCTGCTGCTTTTGCTCACAAATAGCCTGCTTCGCCCAGGTTCCTGCTGTTGGAGCCAAAGGATGAGAGAGTTTGTGGATGAGGGTCCTGGGCTGACCACCAATGCAGGGCCTGCTGCGGGCCCAGGGCCCCCACTACAGTGGCCTCCTGGTCCCCCCGCAGGGCCTAGAGCTATGGAAATGCCCATTGCCGCACTTAGCTCTGGGAGCTTAAAGTTGGATTAGGAAAAGAAATGTCCAGAGATGACTGCCTACAAAAAGGAAGAATTTTGGAAAGAATAAAATTACAAACGCAAGCAATAACATTGACAAGATGAAGGGCACCCAGGAAAGTAAGGGTGTTTGCCATTTACTGAGGCCTCCTATGCGATACACCACATCCGCCGGGCTTCGCACCCATCCACAACAGCAGCCCCAGCAAGCCCTGCAGACAGACGCATTACCATTTTACAAGGTGATAACCAAGATGCATACAGATAAAAAGGTTCGCTCAAGGTCATACAGCAGGTAAGTAAGATCAAACCAAAAATGTCTGTCCACCTGACTATGCTACTTTTCCTGGCATGAGGTAGTCACTCGACTCTTATGCTCTGAGTAAGAAATGCCATAGGGTGAGACCAAGGGTGCCTTCACTCATCTGCTCTTTGCTCCTCCAGACCGACCCCATCCCCCTTCCCCACCCTGCCCCGCCCTGTGCCTGGGAGCTGGACCTCCCTGTATTGCTTCAGGGCACTCCCTTGCCTCCTGGCTCCAGCCAAGGTATGCCCACAGTGGAAGGTCAGTGTGGGAGATTGGAAGACAGGAGGAGAGCGATACTGAGTGTCTTTCCTTGCCTCTTGCTCTCTCTTGGGTGGCCCGTTAGCTGGCCTTGTGCCCGGACCACATACTGTGGTTTCTGTTGGGTGGCCCTCTCCACAGAGCTCCCTCTCCAGGTTGCAGTAACACTCACATCCCTTCCCAGGCCTGGAGGACTGCACCATCCCTTGGTCTCTCTTTGACTATGACCACATCTTTATAAAACATCCCTTTATCAAATTCTCCCTAAATGACCCAGCCTGTGTGTGCCATTGTCCCGTGGTACAGAGAACACGGCAAGCTTTCAGCAGAGGAGAAGAGAGGGTGTCGGTGAGGCGGGCACGTGTTCATCCCCGAGAGAGGGGAGGAGGGCGGCGGTGAGGTCCCTGGCAAGTAGAGAAGGTGTCGTGGGATGCTGAGGGGATGGAGGGGGTCACTTAGAGTAGAAGAGGATCATGTGGACCCCTCATGGATAACAAAGCAAGGATATGAAGTAGAACTAATCTGTCTGACTTCTGGGCATGTTAACTTGGAAACCGGAAGGAGAACAATGCATACCAAGTGCCTGATAAGGGTAAGAGGAAACAGATGAGCTTCTGGAGGCCTAGGACCCCCAGTCCAGCAGAAAAGACGTATGATAAGCATTATAACGGAGCTATGCCCACAACCTGGGAGGTGCCCTGACACGTGTGGCCTGGGTGGGCTTCAAGTCCTGGGTGCTTTCTCCCCAGACCTAGTCTCCCCAGACTGCTTGGGAAGAGACTCCGGACCCTGCCTCGGTCCCTCTGATCCTGTGGTTCTGGGATCTGGCCTGAGAAGAGGCACGTGCCTGCCTAGTTTCGATGGTGTCTCCAGTTGGCATTAACAGTGACTTTGACATACTGCCAGATACTACTTTTGCTGAGGACTTGGGAGTTCCCTAATCCTGCCCCGCCATTCAACAGTCCTCCCTCTGAAGCCCCAGAGGGAGAGATAGATAAAATATAGCAAATATAACAAAACGAAGTATTGTTAGCTGTGGTTTTTGCCTCAAACCCCAAACAGAGAGCTCTAGTAAGCTGTAAACACCTTTTTCTAAGCTGGTTAGGGCTAAGGAACTTGCAGGCCAAAGGCTGATGCAACATAAACCCATCAGCTACTGAGGAATGTAAGCAGAGAGAAGTGATAGTGGAAGGAAGGATTTGGGTCCCAGTACTTAGCACTGAGCTAGCCGGGACCTCACCTGAGGCAGGTGTCTAGGGGCCAGCTGCCTAACGGGAGAAAGAGGAGCATCCAGAGAAAGACAGAAACTGGCTGAGTCAGCAGGAGGGAGCCCACCTGTGCCAGCTGCCCCTCTGCCACATGAAGGGAAGCAGCTAAAACAGGTGGTGACAGAAACACAAATGATCCTGAAGAGCAACAGCAATCTTGAAAAAAGAACCAAGTGGGAGGCGTCACATTTCCTGATATCAAACTATCCTACAAAGCTACAGTCATCAAGACAGCCTGGCACTGGAATAAATGCACACAGAGACCAATGGAGCCGAACAGAGAGTCAAGAAGTCAACCCAGGCCTTTATAGTCAATTAATCTACAACAAAGTAAGTGAGATCATACAATGCGGTAAAGACAGTCTCTTCAATAAATGGTGTTGGGAGAACTGGACAGATACATGCAAAAAATGAAACTAGATCTCCTCCTTTCACCACAGAGGAGCATCTAAATAAATATATAAAGCAAATCCTGACCGACATAAAAGGACACAGCAACAGTAATACACTCATAGTAAAGGACTTTAATACCCCATTTACATTAAGTATATAAGAATAAATTAAAAATGAATTAAAGACTCAAATATAAGAGCTAAAACCATAACATTCCTAGAAGAAAACATAAGCAGCAAAATTTCTGACATTTCCCTTAGTAATATATTTCTGACATACCTCCTCTGGCAAGGGAATAAAAGAAAAAATAAACAACTGGGACTACATCAAACTAAAAGGTTTTTGCACAACAAGGGAAACCATCAACAAAATGAAAGACACCTACTGAATGGGAGAAGAAACTCACCAATGACACATCCAATAAGGGGTTGATACCCAGAAGTTATAAAGGACTCATACAGCTCAACACCAGAAAAACAGCCCAATTAAAAAGTGAGCAGATGACCTGGATAAACACTTGTCCAAAGAGGACATCCCGACGGCCAACAGACTCATGAAAAGATGCTCCATATGTCACTAATTATCAGAGATGCAAATTAAAACCACAATACCACCTCGCACCTGGCAGAATGGCCATCACCAATAAATTGACAAACAACAAGTGTTGGCGAGGACATGGAGAAAAGGGAACCCTTGTGCACTGTCGGTGGAAATGCAGACTGGAGCAACCGCTACAGCAAACAGTGTGGAGGTTCCTCAACAAATCAAAACTGGGATTGACTTATGACTCAATGATTCCATTTCTGGGAATAATCAAAAGAACATATGCACACCCGTGCCCACTGCAGCGCTACTTACAGTCACCAAGATATTGAAGCAGCCCAAGTGGCCACCAGGAGAGAGTGGATGAGAAAGCTGTGGTGCCTTTACACAATGGAGTACTACTATGCCATAAACAGAATGAAATCTCACCCTTTTGCAACAGCATGGATGGACCTAGAAGTTATTATGCTAAATGAAATATGTCAGAGAAAGACAAACACCCTATGATTTCACTTACATGGACTCTAAAGAATAAAATAAACAAACGAAATAAAAATAGGCACATAGATACAGAGAACAGACTGACGGTTGCCAGAAGGTAGGGGATGGGGGTCCTGGTGAGAAAGGTAAAGGGGTCAATAAGCACTAATCAGTGGTTACAGAATGGCCACGGAAATGTAAATGATGGCATAGGGAATACAGCCAATGTCCTAACAACTGTGGACAGGGTCAGGTGGGCACTGGAGACATTGGAGGGACCACTTCGTAAAGGGCATGACTGACCGCCACGCTGCACACCTGACACTAGTACAGAAATGATACTGAGTGGAAACTGTAATTGGGAAATAAAAAATTGCAGAGTGAATAATTAAAAACAAAATATATGGTGACACAAGGACACTAAAGTTTGGGTGATGAGCACAGAGTGCAACATACAAAAGATGTATTATAATATTGTATACTTGAAACTTGCAGCATCTTATTAACCAATGCCAATCTCATAAGTGCAATTAAAAATGGTTATAAAAATAAAAACACCCTGGCTGGCGTAGCTCAGTGGATTGAGCACAGGCTGCAAACCAAAGCATCGCAGGTTTGATTCCCAGTCAGGGCACATGCCTGGCAGGCCACGGCCCCCAGCAACCGCACATTGATGTTTCTCTCTCTTTCTCTTTCTCCCTCCCTTCCCTCTCTAAAAATAAATAAATTAAATCTTTTTTAAAAGTTAAAAAAACACAAACATTGAAGTGTAAACAAGAGGGAGAATTGCACCCATATACAAACAGTTGAACTCACAGCAGTTCTACTCACAGGACTCCAGGAGCTACATTAGTATTCTTCCTTTTTGGTGGGACCCTAGAAGGCAGTGAGGAGGCAGGGAGGAGGCTTGAGAATGTCCCTGCCATGGCCCCATGCCACCTCCTCTCCCCTATGACCGGGTAGGCCCTAACGACCTGACCACCTGCCAATAACAACGAGACCAGGGGTCCCCAACCTCCAGTCTGCAGACGGTACCAGTGCGGGCCTGTTAGGAACCAGGCCGCACAGCAGGAGGTGAGCTTGAATGTAATGCACTTGAATGATCCCAAACCATCCCCCCAACCCCAGTCCCTAGAAAAACTGTCTTCCATGAAACCAGTCCCTGGTGCCAAAAAGGTTGGGGACTGCTGAACTAGACCCAACAAAATGCTAAAAAACAAGGGCCCCAAAGCACTGGAGACGAGCGTGAAGACACTCAGGCAGCCTCAGGAGGGGCGGCGACACTCAGTGGAGGGACGGCAGTGCGGGAGGGAAGGGCTCCGTGGGGCTCTGCGCTGGAATCTGCACTCTGTGCAGGGGCTAAGCCTCCAACAGGAGCCTCATCATCTGAGGTCTGGAAAACCCGATGCAGCCACAGCTGCTGGAAGCTGATGGGGAAAGGAACCCAGAAAGAGAAGAGCCCCACATTCTGGTATGCTCTCCGCCCACAAATCCGGCTAAGCCCCAAAGCGCACGCCCACAGAACAGACTTCAGGGATGAGTTAACCTTCTGCCCAAGAGAGAGCTTGCAGGCGGAGCCCAACCAAGTGTATTGTCTATGAGGCAAAAAAAAAAAAGAGAGAGAGAGAGAAAGCATTGTTTTTAGAACACAACATAATCCAGAGTCTCCTCAACGTGAGATTCTCAGGGTCCAAGACACAACGAAACCACCACCCATACAAAGAAGGAGCAGTTTCTGACCTCAGGGGCCTGGACCTCCCGCTCCAGGAAAGAAGGGGGGGCTGCAGTTCTCAAAGTGAGGGGCCCAGGGCCAGGCTAGCAACCACGAGCTCAAACTATTTCATAAAGGTGCTAAGACGTTACTTGCCTTTGCCTTTCTCATTCTCTTCCAAGTGTGCAGTGGAGTTTTCTAGAAGCTACATGACAGGGGATGTCAAGGCAGACTGAATGCAAAGCTATGAGAACACAGCTGTTCTCTGTTAAGCCAGACATTAAAGAGGCTTGCAAGAATGTGAAACAATGCCACTTTTCCTAACTTTTTTCCTAATTTTGAAAATCTAGTTGTTTTGCATAAAAATGATGGGCTCGTTATTGTTGTTATTTAAAATAAACTGACATGCCATTTTTAAAATCTTGTAGTTTTAACTTCCAAAGCGGCAGAGACAGGTGGCTATCACCCACACGAGCAGAAGCTCTCTGGGGCCCGGCAGGCTTTAAGACGGTGGGGGTTTCTGAGACCGGAGCTGGAGAACTGGGGGTGCTGGCAGCGATTCTGACTCAGTCCGTTTCAGAACCGCCTGGGGAACTTGCTAGACCGGGTTGCTAGGCCCATCCCCTGAGCTTCTGACTCAGCAGGTCTATGGTGGGGCCTAAAAGTGTTTATTTCTAACAAGTTCCCAGCTGCTGGGAGGGATGCGGTGGTGTGCAGAGCAGGTGCACCTGCAGGCCCGTCTTTCCCCTCCCAGCCACCCCGAGCGCTGCCTGCTTCAGGGCTCACCACTGAGTCCCTGCTCAGCCTCTGCCTGTCTGCTGTGACACCCCCCTCCATGGACAACCCACCCCCTCCCCATCGGCGCCTGGGCCCTCTGCCACAACTTGGGACAACACAGATCAAGCGCACCCAGTGCTGATGCCCCTATGCGGTCAGCTGGGGACCTCCTGGCACCTGCGTCGCAGTTCATCTTCTCACTCTGGCCAGGCCTGCTGCCACCTTCACGCCCCACAGAAGCTGCTCTGAGAAGGCTCCCAGTGAACACAAGCCCACAGTCCAGAGCCACTCTGACCCCCAGAAACCCAAACCGAGACACAGGAAGGAAGGACGGACCTCCTGTGGCCGTGGCAGCATCCAGTCATGAGGACAGCTCTCCTGATGTCAGCTTCAGTGCTTCTCCATGTATCCGACCACGCCCGAGGCCCCGGCCTTCGCCTGAGCAGGTGGGTTCTCCTGACAAGCATCCCACTTGCACACAATCCTGGTGGGATGGCCAGGGCAACGCTCAGGGTTGCTCGACCTGATGATTGCATGGAACCAGCCCGCAGGTGCTGATTATGATGTTCTGAGGAGCTTTCTAAGCTGGCTGTGAAACACAGCCATGTTAGAAATTCAAGTATATCAAATTATAATTAAATCACATTAAAAATGAAGGTAATATATACTCAAAACATTACTTTCTATTATTTTGTTACATTTTATTATTAGCTATGCCCTTAAGGTTATTCACCTCTACTGTATCTGTATGGGGTGCCGTTATATATTTCTACTACAGACACAATAGAAGTCAGTCACCTGAAGAGCTTAGATAATAGCAACGTGCAGTAAAGTAACTGGGGAAAGTAAAGCCAGGTAGCCAGGAGATGAGAGTTGCTAAGTCCTGGGGGGAAGCATCCAATAAGGGGGTGGGTTGTTAACTTCCATCTCCTCCCACTGGCGAGGCCACCAGAGGCGCCTGCATTCCTCTGAACTCTTTGCTGAGGGCAACTCTCAGCCTTCCCCACTCGCGTGTTTGGAACCAGGGTTCTTATTTATTCACCCGGCCCTACCTGCTCCTACCTTGTGATCCCAACTCTGTGCTGAGCACTGGGACAGGAACGAAGACGTGTCCCTGCCTTTGAGTAGCTGACGTCTAACAGAGCAATGTACGAGTCCGGAAATGCAGTGACGTGCCCCTCTGCGTTAAAGGGTAAAAAGAGAATCGCGTAGACGTCTGCCAGACAGAACTAACAGCACGGAGTGACGGACGGTTTGTTAGGGACGAGTGCACAGAAGAGAGGACACACAAGCGACTGTTTTCCAGAACAGCAGGGATCCGCCAGGCAGACAGAGGGTGCTCACTGGAAAGAACTCTCTGTGCAAAAGCACTGAGGTAGGTCGGCGGCAGGCTTTGGTTTTGGCCGTGGGGACTGTGCGGAGCTGCCCGTGCTCTCCCTGGTCCCTGAAGACCACGTGCGGTCCAATAAGCATTAGGTCTGCAGGCATCCGAGAGGGGCCGGCTGGTTTACACGGGCATCCGGCGCTGACAAAAGGCGGTGCTCACGGGCTGTCGTGATCCCCCAAGCTGACCAAACGCTGCTTCAATGCCTGTGCACTCCCACCGCTTTGGACGGTGACTCGGGCATTCCATGATTAACCTCACACCGGGAGGGGCATCTGTGGAACTGAACGCCCTGAAAATCTTCCAAACGTTCCTATCTTCCTCCTCGTCTGGGATGGTTTAGGTGGACCCGGTGGGTAGATGGTGCTGAGAGGGCATCAGGTGAACCGCGACCTTTGCTCTCTGACTCTGGCATCAAGTCCAGAGTTGGTCGGCTGACCCTCAGCTAAAAATAATTGGTTTGGAAGAATTAGCACCTTGGCAAACGTCCTAGAAGCTGCAGAAGCCTGTGCTAAAAAGTTGTTCTGTTTCCCATACAGCACGAGAGGGCGTTATTGTGGCTCTGAAGTTGGGACATAGCCCTGGCCCCTCCAGACCTCTCTGCAGCCAAAGCTTCTAGCTTTTCCTCTGGGGCCAAGGGGCTTCAGTGAACAGCCAGGAGCAAGGAGGAGAGAGAATACTGCAGCCAATACTGAGAGCGCTCTGTTTAAACTGTCACATCAACGGGAAAGACTGACGGGTTCCAGGCTGGCAAGGCTTAAGCCTCTCAGACACATCACATCATAACGAACGTGTGTGCATCTCTGTCTCCCGCGTTCAACTGCCAGAGCCTCAAGGGACAGACCGGGGCTGGTTTGTCTCCGGTCCCAGGTATGGGTTAGGTGGGTGGTGATCACTCACGTCCCACAGGAACTTACAGTGAAAAAAATGTAAGTAATTTGAAAATATTTATTATGTGGAATCTAATGAACAAAATAAGTTAACAAACAAAATAGGAACAGATTTATGGATAGAGAACAGACTGACAGCTGTCAGAGGGGAGGGGGAAGGCATTAAGAGAAAATAAAACAAAAAAACTCAAAACAACTCACAAACACAGACAACAGTGTGGTGATTACCAGAGGGAAAGGGGGGAGAGGAGGTAGAAGGGGGGAAAGGGGCAACAATGGTGATGGAAGGAGACTTGACTTGGGGCGGTGAACATGTAACACAATATACAGATGATATGTTATAGAACTGTACATCTGAAACTTACATAATTTTATTAACCAATGTCACTCCAATAAATCCAATACAAAGGAAAAAATATATTTATCAGACAACTATGTATAAGGCACTTTTCTGGGTTTTTTTATGGATTGGGTTATTTAATCTTCATAGCACTCCTGCAAGACGTGCATTATTAGTGTCCCTATTTTACAAGTGAGGAGGCTGTCCTTTAGGAGCGGCCAGTCACTTCCTCAGATCGCACAGCTGGTGAGGGGGCGAGCCGAGACTCAGAGCCGCTCTGTGTGGCCGCAGCGTCTGGGTGCCCAGGTGTCGAGGGAGGTAGGGCCTGAAGGCTGGGGCAGCAGGCAAATGCTTGTTGGGGGAAGTGGGGTTGCAACACAAGTCTAAAGCACAGTTACCATCTGGAGAGACACAAAGGGGTCAAAAGAATGTTCTAGAAGCGAGTGCAGGATGGGCAGAAGACTGCTGATACCAGGATGGTCTGTGCCAGTTAGCAAGAAGATGACAGAAGAACAGGGTTGGAGGACTAGTTTGGGGCCAGCTGTGACTCCGGTCCCACCTCCCTCACTGGCTTGTCCCTGGAGCCAGTCCATTGAGTGGAACCAAGATGTCAGCTTGGCCCATTCCTTCCTCCACCAGAGAGTCAGGTTCTTGCAGGACTCAGCCCGAGGGGTGAGTACAGTCGAGCTGTGCACAGCGGTGCCAGACTGGTACGGGAGTTATTCCCAGTGAGGCAGTGGCCTGCTGACAGCTCCCCATGGGTCAGCCAGCCTGGCTCCAGGTCTCCATGGCTGCTACCATTGGCATTGAGACAGGCAAAGAAAACACGTTCAATTAGAGGCAGATTTGCAAGTAAGCAGGAAGCCACTTAGAACTCTTGCCAAGAGGAACTGAAATATGCAGTGTTCAATTAGAACGCATAGCAGAAGAGGGCACTTGGAGCAAGCTGGAAGGAAACCATTGCATTATGCTTGAGAACGGGGCGCACAGTGCTCTCCCTTGCAGGTGAGGGGGTCAGGGCATCCGCTAGGTTGTCAGTGCGGTCACAAAAGACTCTGAAGGGCTGGAGAGAATGAACAGACATAATGGGGGGTCCGCATGCCAGGCCCTGTGCCAGGCACTCCTATGTGTCATCTAATTAAATCCTTAGCACACGTCTACGAGAATACACAGCTCCAGAGGGTTAGTCAACTTACCTAAAACTGCCCAGCTCTTCAGCTGTTGAACCATACCTGACAGCCCCTCAGTCAGGCTCCAAGGACAGGGGGAAGCACAGGCAGGTTTGCAGTTGGGAATGTGCTAACACGGAGTTTATTCTTGTATTATTACTTATTATTATATCATCTTCCATATGAACAACTGTAAAGCTACTTTTGCCCTACTCTGTACTTTGCACAATGAGCCCTCTTGTGCAAAATTACTTGGTTTTCACTGGAGTAGCTCACATTCTTCACCTCTTTCCTTTGAACCAGGAAGGTCTCAGATCTCTCTCTCACTAGGGCAAATTCTAGGGAACAATAAAGAGATCTTCCGGTAGCAGCAAGAATAATCGTTTTCTCCTACATGTCTTTAATTTATAAAACATAGATATCATCAATTTCTAATGCAGTGGATAGTTACGCTTAATTATTTTTTACATCATTTCCCACTAATGTGTTTAGGGGAAGTAATTATTGGAGATGTGATTGAAGCACTGGAAATGCCATTTGGGAGACAGATGGTTCGTCTCAACCCAAGAGCTCCATTCATCAGTAGGAACACGCAGTCATCCGGGGCGGGATAGTGGATGTGTGAAGGCCACGTCCACGTGTGTGTGCCGGCACTGGAAGTGGAGGCTGTAGGTCATGACCCTCTGAGTGGTTACAGAGCCAGCAGAGAGAGTTTCAAGACTCATCAAAATGTGTATGTTGTGAAGTAATGAGCTCCACAGATCTCTGAGTGAACAGTGTTCCCTTTAGTGGCTTTCCACATTTCGGGACAGAATGATCATTCAGAACTCACTAGCAACTGAAAGAACGTGGGAAGTTGTTAGAAACCTGGCAATTGTCTTTCACCATTTTTAATTCCTACCATTGGAAGCAGAGAAGAAGCCGGAGGAGGAGTAAGTGCCCAAACCGAGGCCCCTCTCCTTCCTCACTCACTCCTGCTCCCCCTCACGTCCCCTTCCCGACAGCGAGGCACACCTGCTCTCGGGATCCTCGCTTCTCCCTCCACCAGAGCCTTTCTGCTCTTCTGTCAAATGCTCTGAGCAGGTTCCCTTCATGCCCATCACAAACCCCCTCCTTTCACTGACATTCCACCTCTTTTAGGAAACTTCTGCTGGCCTCAGTCCATGTTCTAGCTTCAGACACCCTCTTCCCAAATAAAATCATCCAGAAAAAGGGAACATAAACAAACTTCATTATCTTAAGTGTGAATTATAAAATTATGAACAATGATAGCTTAGAACATCCAAAAATCAGAATGGTATATATGGCATGTTGCCAGGTTACTGAAATTCACAGAAAGCCTCTCTATCCAAATGCAAATAATAGTTTATTGAGATCTGTTACATACTTGGCATACGCCTGCATTTAGAAATGAAATGATCAATGAGATGTACTTCCTCTCCTTTAGGGCCTCCTTGCACAGAGGGGCTGATGGGCAAAAAAAATGAAGAATAGCACTATATGGACCTAAAATCACCCATGGAGTTACCAACAGAGGAGTGACTATGTCTAGGAATCTGGAGCAGGCATCAGGAGGAAGTAACTTGCTAGCTGGGTTGGAAGAATGAGCAGGAATTCGGTGGGTTGAATAAAATGGTAAGGAACCTCCCTGGTGGGAGAAGCAATAGGTGCAAAGCTATGGAGATGCTTGAGAGGCCCAAGTTTGGTGTGGCCAGAGCACAGCAGCGGGAAGAGGTAGGAGGAGCAGCAGGAGACCAGGCTGGGGAAGTGGGTGGAGGCCGATGTGGACGGCAGCCTGAAGCACCTCACAGACGGAGGGGGACCATCTGTACACCGGGGAGTTTTCAGGAGAGGAGTGATGGGATCCCACTCTTCCTCAGACAGTTCGTCCAGGCTGTCTAAGCAGACTTGGCAGGGGTGGGACAAGGGGCATGGAGATGTGGCAGCGGAGGAAGGAAAACCAATCTGGACACTCTGGCCCTCTGGCCGCGGTGCAGGCGAGAAAGGAGCTGAGGTCGCAGCAGGGATGGATGTCTCTGCATCCTCAGAAAGCACAGACAAAGGCTCGGCTCTCAGCTAACACAACAGCATCCAAGGAACAGAACCGGGAAACAGCCAGAGACTGTTTCTGATCTTTTCTGGTGCGCTCAACTCCGCTCAACTCTGCAAGGAAATTTGCATTAGGCCCTATTTCCTCACATACATTTCATCATCATCTGCAACTGTGAGGACCATGATACACTAAGAAACATCTGAGATGGCTTTCACTAAGAACAGGTTAACACAGCTCATCATGCCTCCCCTTTCATTTGGAAACACGGTGGTTTGTTTGTGGGCTACACCCCACGGAGTCTCATTAGAAGACAGCTCTGTACACCAAACACCAGCTTCATATTCCTTCGGCAGAAAGTCTCTCTCTCCCCGCCAGGGAAACCATCTCAGGAATTGTCAGCCTCCTCCACAGGGCTTTTCTGTTTGTTTCTGAAGCAGATTATGGGCTAGCAGCACCCTCTCCTGGAAGTCTGAAGTTAGTCTGACATTCCCTTTTCAAGCCCCAAAGAGGTTTTTCCTGTAGAAAGGAGCCACTGTTAATATTATTTCTCTCTACTTGGAAATCTAAATAAATTACTTGGGGTCAAGAGCTGTGTGTGAAATAGGGATCAACGAGAAGGCATTTTTCCACGGGCAGTATTAAAGGAGACAGAGTATTAAATACAACAGATGAAAACAAAAAGCCTGCATTTTTGTCCGAAGCTGGTTTCAAAGGTCAGCATTGCCTCTTCTCTACCACATGACCCCCACAGGCCCTGTTCTCTCGCTCGCCTCACAGGGCCCCGGGGCACTGGCTGCAACACAACGCCTCTGGAAGCATCTGCCTATGGCAGATGTTCAGTATGTGGCACATAAAAATCTGTAAATTCCCCTACAGAAGTGTGACTGATAGAACGTTCCTGGGAAAAAAAGAATCTGCTAGAAAACATTAAGAACCTTAAACAGAGTTTATGGACCTTTTGACCCAATAATTACACTTCCAGAATTTATCCAAAGGAAAAGTAATGGAAATGTAGGAAAAGTTGAATGCATAAAGATGTTCACTATGGTGCTATGTATAATAAAGGTTAGACATAAACCGAAGGGCCAAAACTAAGGAAACAGATCAATGCACTACATCTATGCAATGTCTTTATGCAGCCATTTACAAATTTTAATCAGATTAAAATGCTTATGATGTTAGAAAACAGCCTATACGTTAAGTAAAGTATAATATCAACGATGTAAATACAAAAAATTAAAAGCAAACTTTGCGATGAGAAAACTGGTGATACCAGATACTGACAAGGTACAAGG
Organism: Phyllostomus discolor; assembly: GCF_004126475.2. NCBI lineage: Eukaryota > Metazoa > Chordata > Mammalia > Chiroptera > Phyllostomidae > Phyllostomus > Phyllostomus discolor. The sequence goes on along the minus strand of NC_040915.2, from coordinate 10,177,280 downwards.
GAAGCAAGTGCTTTCACACACTGCTCACGGATGTGAGCATTTGGGAAGTCAGTCTGCACAGCCTGTAGAACATGTTTGTTTAAATAAAAAGTTCCCATATGATTTTAACTTGGGCAATTGCCTCAAAGAAAAACTTGCATGTGAGCACGAGAAAAAGCACCCGAGCATGTTTATCAACACGTTTTTATGATGGTAAGAACACGGGAGGCAACTTCACGTCCATCTGCCGGGAGGTGGCAAAGCACATTAATTGTGACAGGCATGTCAGTCCGAACGGACCTGGTGGGGCCGGAGGGCCAGACAACGCCCGAGTCCCGGCATCTGAAGGAAACAAAAAGGCTTAGTTCTCACTCATACTGTCTGCCTGTCACACCTCGGCTGTGGACTCGGCTCTGTCATCCTGAGTTGCAGGCCGACTGTGCTGTCCCTCCAGTGGCCGTGGGCCACTCGTGACTGCTGAGCACCGGCCACGCGGCTGCCCCGAACTGGCACGCACTGCAACTGTAAGACACACCCTGGGCTTCAAGGGCCTAGTGCCAACAAAAGAAACACTCAGTCATGTTTAGTCTTGACTGCATATTGAAATGGTAATTTAGATACTGGGTATAGAAAAGATAGCACCAAAATTAATTTTACCTGTTATTTTTATGCATTTTTTAAAATGTGGCATCTTGAACATGTTAAACCACAGAGCCTCTTGCATTGTATTTTTACTGGTTGGTGCTGGTCTAAACATCCCTAGGTGAGGTGGTGCAGGAAAAGAGATGGTGAAGCTTTCGTTGCACTGAAAGCTTTTTCCTGGAAGTGATGCATGTGACCTCGATTTATGTCCTTGCCCCAAGAAAATTTCACAGGCACACCTGGGTTTAAAGAGTGGGAACTACAATCCTGCCACGTCCCCAGGACAGAGCAAGCACCAGGACCCGGGAAAAGCCTTCCCGTGGACCACACTGTGGACCACCTTACAAGTTTCACGTGTTGGGTCTCTGCGAGCTGACAGAGAAGGAGCCCAAGATGTAGTGTTGAGAGAAAAAGCAGGTTCTTTAACAATATATAGTGTATCGCACCATTTATAAACGTGCACTCACTCAAGGGGCAGAACAAAATGCACCTTTTATGAGGGCATGTGTTATACAGGTTACTACCTAGAAAAATGTCTGCAGGGACCTGCACCGAACAAAAGCCGGTGGTCACATCTGGAGGGGGAGGAGCTGCTTCATAATGTTTGAATGTTAGATCCCAGGAATGTGCTTCTGTTTGGCTGGATGTCTTCCATTTGCCCTCCAGACCCCTCTCCACCTATGTCCCCCTGTTCTGTGCTCGGGAGGCTGGCTGTGCCAATGGACCACTGTGTGCACTGGTTTCTAGGGGCCGGGAGGGAGGAGAGAGGACAAGGTATGTCCTCCCTTCCCACGGCATTCCATCAGCCTCTTCCTGCCAGGGGGCCTCCCCACGTGGCTCTCCAGCTCCCCCTTCCTCTGGGAGCACTGTTTCTCCCTCCCCTGGGCTGTGGGTGGTAGCAGCACTGCCCCCCCCCCCCCCCGTAAGTAGACTCCACCCCCTGCCCTGGGGGCCTCCCTCTCCTGTGCTTCCCTTCCACCTGGCTCCCTCGTAACCTCTAACTGGACTGCACTCTCTTCAAGTTACTCCGTATAAACATATCACCTGACTTTTGCTGGGACTGTGAGTAACAGTACATTATGGATAAAATTTAAAATAAATAAAAATCACAGTAGAGAAAGACCTTGACAGAATCAGGATCAAAGTGTCCCTTTGTTGGCCTCACCTTCCTTGGCAGTAGGATTTTTTGTGAGTTATTTTCTGTGGTGTCCCACTTCTTTATATATAGTTACTTTCTCTACAACAAATGTTATCTTTATAATTCATTTCAAAAGTAAAAGTGAACAGAACCAGTAAACAAAAGGTCACTCTGAAGTCGAATTCGCTCAGAAGTTGTCGACCTCTGTGAGATGAAGCTGGCTCCCAGGGAGCGGTCCTTCCTCACCTGGCGGAGAACAGCTGCCGCCTGTGTAACGACCAGAAGGACACCAGGACTAGCGCTTCCCGAACGCTTGAGATAGGCCAGGGCTCTGCCATGACTGACCTTCTTGTGACCCACGGCCAACCGCTCCACTGTGCAGTCTCCCACACAGGCGGGGCGGCTCCCCCACAGGGGAGCTGATCGTACACACCGCCCTGCAAGGACGGACCGAGCATCACCCCGCGGGATCTCCCGGGCCCACTGCCCACGGCCCGGCATCCCAGGGCGTAGCACACGGTGCCAAGATACACCTGCCAAGCCCCTCCCCTGAGTCAGTCCTCAGGGCACCACTTACACGGTCTCCGAGCACCAGGACTACGAGCACCCGCAGTGGCTGATCCGGGGCCCAGGGGCTCACCACCCACAGGAAACACGGCTTCATTTCTCCATCCGCTGCCACCAGCGAGTACACTGCGAAGGTCTCCCAGAGTCCGAGGGGGCCTTCTGCACGTGGTAGGACAAGGAGATGGGGTGAGTGTGGGGTGATAACTGCCCCCTTCTTTAAGTCAGGGCTCACATTCCTGAATTACAAGCCTGGCAGAGCGCCAGGCAGGCAGAGGCAGGAGGAGGGACCGGCACACCCGGGAAGGCTGAGTGTCTGATTTAACTACTCTCTCCCCAAAGATGTCTTCCTCGCACAGTGTTCTCAACCTGGGGCAGTTTTGCCCCCCAGGGGGCACAGTATGGTGTCCGGAGAAGCCCTGTCTCGGGGCAACAATGGACAGCCACCCTGTCCAGCGTCCTTAGAGCACCAGGCCCGGCCCGATGTGCTCACCGCTCCTCAGAGACGGGGTGGTGCAGCTCAGGGCTGGTCTCGCCTCTGTAGCCCAAGGAAACCCATTTCATGGGCACTGCTGTCTGCGTGGCGTTCTCGTCAGCAGAAGATCTGACTGGTCCAGAGTACAGATGGGTTGGATTAGACTTTCCTGTTACCTTGTGACTGCTCCAAACTAAACGCAGCCTTTGGGTCCAGGAGACCTTGGGATCTCATCAAAGCTCATCTTCAAGTAACGGCTGTTGGTCCACCCAAACCAGGGTCTGCTTTCTGGAGGAGACACGTGGCCTGCTGGGAGGGTTATGCCTGGTACCTGAGTTCAAGTCCAGGTGCACCCACTGTGGAGCTGAGAGGAAAGCCCTAAGCGCTCCTCTGTGTCCAACAGGAATAACAGCGATCCCGCTGGTAGTAACCACTCGGCCTCGTGCCTCAGTACGTGGGAAGATGTGATTACAGCAGAGAGCGATATCCATAATTCATCAGCCACAGCGTGTCATCGCGAAACGATTTTCTCATTTGTATCCCACAGCTCTATCCCTTCAGACTAGTTCTGTATGCTTGTGCAACTGCATTTCAGGATGCTTATTTTTTTAATTTAAAAATGTTATGTATTTTTATTATGGTAAATATACATAACAGAATATTTACTGTTGTAACCCATTTTTAAAGAGAATGATTCAGTGGCATTACATACATTCACGACGCTGTGCAACCGCCACCTCTGTGTATGTCCAGAGTCTTTTCATCATCCTAAACCACAGTTCCGTGTCGTCAAAGAGCAGCTCCTCATACTCCTCCCCCTGAGCCCCTGGTAATATTCTACTCTACTTTCTGTCTCTCTGTCCTTGACCATTCCGGGGACCTCATCTAACTGGAATGTGCAATATTTGTACTGTGTCTGCTTTTCTTACTTAGCACAGTGTTTCCAAGGTCTATCCACACTGTAGCATCCCAGGATGCTTTAAGCCAAGCCAGCGTCATTGAATTCCAGCACCTTCTCTGTGCCAGATGCTAAGGGCAAAGCAGAGACCCGACCTGGCCTTGCCTCACGGAGCTTGCACTTCCTCCATATGGCCTCACCCTTGATATGGCCTCGCCCCTTGACAGGGCCTCACCCCTGTGGTTCATTGTCACCGAAGGAGCAAATGCAAGACGCAAGTCCTATCCTGACTCAAATCCAGATTTGTTCCACTCAACTATGCTGCCTACTAAGTGCCAGACATTTCACCTGATCTTTTCTACACATTCTCCTTCCATCCATTTGGGCTTTAGAGTCAGACAGACAAGGGTGTGGTTTGACTCTCCAGCTCTGCCTCCTAACTGCTCACCTTCAAACAATGCACGGAATACACTCGGCATGGCATCCAGCACACAGCAAATATACATAAATGTTGCCATGCTTTTTATTCATTCATCAAATGCCGATCATCTACACATAACCCTGTAGGCTCCAGCGGGCAGGGGCCATGCTTGTCTTGTTACCATGACAGCCCCCAAGTGTGGTGCGGTGCCTGGCGGGCAGTGCTTACTGGAAGAGGGCACAGTTGCAGCCTCGGAGCTGGGCTGTGACTCCAAAGTCCGAACTGTCCCCAGAATCGCTCACTGTCTCTCCAGGAGCTTCCCGTGACTCCACAGGGAGGCAAACAGGATAACAAAGAATGGCCACAGAATGTGACACTAGCGACACTCTTTTGACCCAGGGGTGGAAGATGCTGCCTTAGCACTCTGAAGAGAGGGGAGTGCACAGTGCTCGACTTTGGTCCCTGCTCTGATGTTGATGAACCAGGCCTGACTCACCGACCCTGAGCTGATGGTGACCACTGCCAGGGTAAGATCAGGACTAAGAGTGGAAGGTGTGAACCAGTGCAAGACTCAGGAGGGGGTCCTGGCGGGGGCAGGGGAGGGCTGGGATTGGGTTACCTCTGACCAGTGTTGCCTCTGCTGTGTCTTGCCGTGTCGCTCTTGCTTCAGCGCCTGAGCTTCCTCACCTGTAAAATGGAACAATTTCTACTTTCACTGTTCCCAGTATGTTTCACTGTAATCCTGTCAAGCTGGAGGGCCGCCCCATAGATGTGAAGGCAGAGGAATCAAAAGTGCATGAAAAGAGGACAGTGAGGGCACATGATCTATTCAACAAGCACCAAACAGTCGCCTACTGTGGCCTGGCGCGCTGCCAGGCACGCAGAGGCAGTAAGATGTCACCCCTTCCCTCAAGGACTCTCTGTTAGGCTGTTTTCGTTATCAATTGAAGACAGACAGCATAGGTTGCCGTGTGACTCCAGCATCCTCCCCAGACTGCCATGCAGAAGGAGAACTGAATTCCATGGAACCAACTGCCCCAGAGAAGTTCGGGATGTTCTGTGAGGGAACTGAACTTTCCTTGCCCTTTCATGAAAAGGATTTTAATGCCGCAGAACAAGTAATGACGATACAATGGGTGGCAATTAGGAGCATTAAGACCTGTCATCTGGGGAGTGTTAATGCACAGGAAGAACTGCCAAAGAACCCTCTCTGCAAGGAGAGCACTGAGGAAGGGTGGGGAGCCAGGCAGGGAGCCGGGCAGGGCTGGGAAAACGCGCTGCAGGCCTGTCGGGTAGGGCAATCAAGCCCACCCTTTCTGACCGTAAACCCTCACTTCAGTAACGGTGGAACAGGCCACGCTGAATTCGTAAGGCTGTTGAGCAGGGGAGATGAGCCAATGGCAAGACAAGTGGGTCTGGTGGCGGAAGATGTGGGTTCCAACCTGACCCCTATAATAAGTACGAGTGTGTCCTGGGCAAATGGTGGTGTTGTGCCTATAGATGGGGTGTCAACAACTACCACCCTCACCAGGCTGTAAAAGAATATCCTGGTGCTTGATTCAGGTACCAGCCCTGTAAGCAGTTTATCTATATAATATGTAGGTAATTACATATGATTATATATGTAATAATATATAATTATATATGTAATTCTACATGGTTTCATACATATGTAGTGTAAATAGAGACAGAGAAAGAGAATGTGTGTGCACATGTGTGTGTCAGGAAATGGCTCACAGGATGGTAGAGGCTTGGCACATCTGAAACTGGCAGGGCAGGGCAGCAGGCTGCAGGGCAGGGCAGGGCAGCTGGGGTGCAGGTGCAGGGCAGGGCAGCAGGCTGCAGGTGCAGGGCAGGGCAGCTGGGGTGCAGGTGCAGGGCAGGGCAGCAGGCTGCAGGTGCAGGGCAGGGCAGCTGGGGTGCAGGGCAGGGCAGGGCAGTAGGCTGCAGGTGCAGGGCAGGGCAGCAGGCTGCAGGTGCAGGGCAGGGCAGCTGGGGTGCAGGGCAGGGCAGAAGGCAGCTGGACTACAAAAGCCACCTGGTGGCAGAATTCCCCCTCCTTCTGGGGGTCAGGGTTTTCCTGTGAAGGCTTCTTACTGATTAGATGGGGTCTACCCACATGAGTTTATTCATATTTAATGTGAATGCTGATATATTTCAGTTCAAACATATTTTTTCTATGTTTTCTCTAGCCCATCTATTCTACAACCTTTTTTTCCATCTTTTATGGTGGATTCTCTTTGGGCTAATTATTTTTTATTTATTTTTCTCCTATATTGTCTTGTTAGTTACATTCTTTTGCTATTCTTTTATTTATCACCCTAAATATTAAAATATAAAAGTATTTTCTAATATAAATTGGCATTTTTAAATAATTCTTGGACAAAGCAAAGACCTTAGAACATTAAAGTGGACCTCAATTCCATTTAACTGTCCTGCCTATTGGATGTTATTATTTTAATATACATACGTTAACATTATGTTTTTCTATATTAAAATAAAATATTATAGCTTAATACTTATAACACACCTTAATACTTAACACATACCTATGTGTCTGCATACTCACATCTATTTAAGTCCCACGAAATAGTATGATCGTTTTTAATACAGCACTTTTTTACAGCTGTCAGTCTGCTCCATGTTTTCACGTCTCTGGTTCTATTTTTCTCATTAGTCTACTTTGCTCATTAGACTCCAGTCATAGGTGAGATCATATGGTATTTGCCCCTCACCGCCTGGCTTATTTCACTTAGTATAACACTCTCCAGTTTCATCCGTGCTGTCACACAAGGTAGGACTTCTTTCTGTCTGCTGCATAGAATTCCATTGTGAAAATGTACCACAGTTTTTGATCCATTTGTTTACTGATGGGCACTTGGGCTGTTTCCAGCACTTGGCTATTGTAGATAGTACTGCTATGAACATAGGGGTGCATAAGTTCTTTTGAATTGGTGGTTTGGGATTCTTAGGTTATATTCCCAGCAGTGGAATTACTGGGTCATAAGGCAGTTCCATTTTTAAATTTCTGAGGAAATTCCATACTGCTTTCCACAGTGGCTGCGCCAACCAGCATTCCCACCAACAGTGCAGTAAGGTTCCCTTTTTTCCACATGCTCACCAGCACTTGTTCATTGATTTATTAGTGACAGCCATTCTGACAGGTGTGAGGTGACATCTCATTATGATTTTAATATCTCCGATGTGAATTTGCAGATCTCCGATGGCTAGTGATGTTAAACATTTTTTCACGTCTTAAAATCCTTAACAAAATATTGGCGGTCGAGATCCAGCAATACATTATACAGATACAGATCACACACCACAATGAAATGGGCTTCATCCCAGGGACACAAGGGTGGTATAATGCTCACAAATCAATAAATGTAATATACCACATAAATAAAATGAAAGACAAAAACCACATGAGCATATCAATAGATGCTGAAAAAGCATTTGACAAAATCCAGCACCCATTTATGATAAAAACACTCAGCAAAGTGGGAACAGAGGGAACATTCCTCAACATAATAAAGGCCGTATCTGACAACCCACTGCCGTCATCAGACTCGGCAAAAACTAAAAGCGTTCCCCTTAAGATCAGGAACAAGCAAAGGGTGTCTGCTTTCCCCGCTCTCACTCAACACAGTACGGGAAGTCCTAGCCACAGCAACCAGGCAAGAAGAAGAAATAAAAGTCACCCAAATTATGAAGGAAAAAGTAAAACTTAACTATTTGCAGATGACATGATAGTGTACATAGAAAACCCTATAGAATCCACCACAAAAACTACTCAACCTAGTAAGTGAATTCAGCAGAGTAGCAGGACACAAAGCCAACACCTGGAAATTGATAGCATTCTTGTACAGCGATAACACAGCCCTTTTTTCGATATAAGTTCATTTTACTTCCCACTCTAGGCACTATTATCTTCCCCAAGTTAACCACTGTTCTGATTTCATACACTATAATTTATGCTGGCTTTATTTCTTTTTTATTCTTTTGATTTTTTTCTTCCAATCCTCATCCGAGGATATGCTTTTTAAAAAAAAAATTGATTTCATAGAAACAGAGATCATAGAGAGGCTTATCAGTGGGGGGGGGCGGGGGGAGAAGGTACAGGGAGTAAGAAGCATAAATTGTATGTACAAAATAGACAGGGGGAGGTCAAGAATAGTATAGGAAATGGAGAAGCCAAAGAACTTATATGTACAACCTATAGACATGAACTAAGGTGGGGGAGTGGGGGTACAGGGCAGAGGAAATAAAGGGGAGAAAAAATGAGACAACTGTAATAGCATGATCACTAAAATATATTTTAACAATTTAAAAAACAGATTAAATTTAAAAAAAAAGGTTTTACGGAGGGAGGTGGGGAGGGAGGGGGCAAGAGAGAGGGGGAGACGGAAACATCAACATGATATAGTTCTATTTTTGAAACACTGATGGGTTGCCTCACATACACGCCCTGACCAGAGACCGAACCTTCAGCCCATACCTGTGCTCTGACCAGGAACCAAACCCACAACCTTTTGGTGCAGGCAATGACGCTCCAAGCAACTTGGCCACCCGGCCAGGGCTGTACTTTGGGTTTTTATGGACTCAAAATATGTATTCCTTTTGCTCAGTTTTATGCTAAGAGATTCAAAAATGTTCTTGCAAGTAATTATAAATTATTCATCCCCACAGTTTTATGCTGCTTCACAGCATTCTGTAGTGTGAATGTATCACAAATTATTTGTCCACGCTTTTTTTTTAATGCTGTTCCCAGGCCCTTTATCTTTGATTTTTTTTCAGTTACAGTTTACATTCAATATTATTTTAGATTAGTTTCAGGTATAAGCACAGTTGCCTTTGCTTTGTTGTCGTCGTTTTATTACAGTGTACTTGGCCGTGGTTTTCTTAGTAGGTATTTTGCTTCCAGTTTGTAGAGCTTCTGGGATTTGTGGATTGATTTCTTCTACCAGTTTTGGAAAATTCTTAGCCATTGACTCTTTACATACTGCTTCTGACCCATTCCCTTCCACCTACATTTTTGGGACTCAAATGTCATGTATGTCTCCTACTCTTTTCTGTATTTGGCATTATATTGTCTCTCTGTGCTTCTGTCTTTGTATGTTCTTTTGATCTATATTCTGGGTTATTAACACTTTTGAAGTATCAAATCTTTGCTTCAGTTACTGTGCTTCTCAGTTCTAGAACTTCCACACTGTTGTTTTTATACTTTATAGTTGTCCATTGGTTTTTTTAATTCTTTGAACACATGAATCACGGCCCTGTTCAAGTCCCTGCCTGATAACTCCAATATCTGGATCTCCCAAGGGTCTCCGTTTATTATCTGGTTGTTTGTGAGGTTTCTCATTTCTTTTTCATCATGTCTTTGTCTTAAAAGATTTTATTTATTTTTAGAGAGGCAGGAAGGGAGGGAGAAAGAGAAGGAGAGAAATGTCGATGTGAGAGACACTGAGCATTTGCCTCTCATACGCATCCTGTCCAGGGACTGAACCACAACCCAGGCATGTGCCCTGACTGGGAATCGAACTGGTGACCTTTCGGTTTTCAAGATGATGCCCAACCAACTGAGCCACAGCAGTCAGAGCTATTACATCTGGTTAATTCTGGTTATGATGAGGCTTGTGCAAAAGCCACTGTAGAGATCACCTGAGGCCCTGGATGATACTATCCTCCTCCAGAGGAGATTTACTATTACTTCTGGTAGGCAGCTATCCTGGGAGCAAAAAATGCTTTAATGCAGTTATGGATTGAACCTCACGCTTTGTGAAAAGTAGTCTAACCCAGCCTGAAGTCCTTGGCAGTGGTGGGGGCGGGATCAGAACAAAAACCCTGGGATATCTGCCAGGGCCTACCCCCCCCCCCACAGCTTTGTCAAGCCCTGATATCCAATTTTCCCCAATCCCATTGACAGATAAGTTTCTGCTCAGGTTCTCAGCCTCTCAGCTGTTTCTCTCTGCTCATCTCCTCAGTCACTGTCACAGCCTCCCAGTCTCCACACGCTTCGGGGAGGGCACTGCTGCAAATGTTGGGCTCACTTCTCTGGGCTTCTGTCTCTCAGAAATCTTGAATATCTCAAGTTTTAATTGTTTAACGCTCCAGATAGAGTTTTCAAGTATTTTTTTAGCTTTTCTAATTGTGGACAAAGGGCTAGTCAAAAACATGCTGATCTGATGTTTCAGAGGCTGACATTCGCATCTGTATGCTTTAGCCTTTGCTGGTTTGGTCGGCTAAGTGGCAGCTCATCCATTTCCTCTCCCACATCTAAGATTAGCACCAGAACAGTGGGGAAGTCCACCTGCAAGTGGTTGGGAGATTAAATTACTGTGTTTAAAAGTGACCAGACGTCTTTTTTACATGTAAAGTATGCATCAAAGTCACAAAACCTACCCTAGATTTAACCAGTGTGTGAGGAAGACAAACGAAAACCAGCCCACTGAGAAGGTTCGAAAGAGCATAGTTGGGAGTGTTTGATAATTGTATCCTGCTAAATCCGCTCTTTCGACAAAGTGCTGCATAGCTGTAGCACTGAGAACAGCAAAAGCACCACAATTAATATTTACCCACTTGCTAATGTCTTCAACAAACACACGTTTAACACCTGACGTCTGCCACTCTGCCCGGCGCCTGGGGCAGAGCTGTGAGTGGCAAGAGCCTGATCTGTCCTCGCCCCTCAGGGGCTCAAAGGAGCTAGAAGCCCAGTCTGAGTTAAGAACTCTGGCTCTGGAGTCAGAAAGGTGTAATGTTATGCCCTCAGGGACCTCAGAGAAGATGATCTGACTTAAGCAACAAATGTCATAATTTACTTTTTCCAACATTATACAATAAAATGAACATTTGCTATGAATGAATGAGTGAATGAATGAATGAATGAATCACTGAATCAAGGATCAACCCTTGCTGTGCTGTCTCTGATTTTGGTGACCTGAGTGAGTTCTTTCCGCCGTGGTCTTCAGGTCCCCCCTCTACAAAGGTGATGCTCGCCAGACGATCTCTAACGGTGTTTTCACTGATTTCTAGTAGCTGGTTTTCTGTGACTTTATCCCATCTACAGCCAGCAGTGAGAAGACATTTTTAGGTTTGATTTTTAGGTTCGACAGGTCCTTACCAGTGTGAGACACTAGAGGGCAGAAAACCCACACTCATTACAGAAACGCACACCCTGCTGCCCAGACTCCACACAGTGAAACACAGGCTCTGGCTGAACTGCGCATTTTCCACCCGCCAGGCTCTGGGCGCCCAGCACAGCCGGTCCTCGCTCCTTGTATCTCTGACACAGGTCGATTTCACAGCCGCTGTCTGCTCTTCATCCTTACTGAAAAGACTGTACTTTTGTAATAAAGTATGGTTGACATACAATATTATTATTAGTTTCCAGGGTACAATTAATGATTGGCTACAAAAATAATGCTGCAATGAACATAAGGGTGTATCTTTTAGAATTAGCGTTTTCATTTTCTTTGGATAATACTCAAAAGTGAAACTGCTGGGTCATATTACAGTTCTGTTTTTGTTTTTCTGAGGGATCTATACGCTTTCCCACAGCGGTCGCATCAATTTACAACCCCACCGGAAGTGCACGAGGGTTCCCTCTTCCCTCACCCTCACCGACACTTGCTGCCTGTTGTCTTTTTGATCGCGGTCCTTCTGACAGGCGTGAGGTGATACATCCCTGCAGTTCTGATTTGCGGCTCCCTCATGACTGCTGCTGTGGAGCATTTTTTCATGTGCCTGTCGGCCATCTGTGTATCCTCTTTGGAGCAATGTCTGTTCAAGTTCTATGCCCATTTATTAGTCAAATATTTCTTGATGTTGAATTGTATGAGTTCTTTATATATTTTTGATATTAACCCCTTAATGGAGATACCATCTGCAAATGTCTTCTCCCATTCAGTAGGCTGCCTTTTTGTTTTGCTGCTGGGAAATAAATGGAAAGCTATCCTGTTTGCATGGACTGGGAGAATTAGTATCATTAAAATGTCCATACTACCTAAAGCAATCCACAGATTCAATGCAATCCCTATAAAACACCAATGGCATTTTTCACCGAACTAGAACAAATCATCCTAAAATTCATATTGGGACCACAAAAGACTGGGAGTATCCAAAGCAATCTTGAGAAAGAAGAACAGAGTTGGAGGTTCCACACTCCCTGGTTTCACACTAAATCGCAAAGCTATAGTCATCCAAGCAACACGGCACTGGTGCAAAAACAGACACAGGCGAATGGAACAGAACAGGCCCCCAAATAAACCCACGTTATACGTTCAGTCCATGACCAAGAGGCAAGAGCATACAATGGGGAAAGCACAGACTCTTCAATAAGTGGTGCTCAGAAAACTGGACAGACACGTGCAAGAAAATGAAACTGGACCATTTTCTTACTCCATATAGAAAAACAGGCTCAATGTGGACAAAGACGTAAATGTAAGACCTGAGGCCACAGAACTCCCAGCAGAAACACAGGCAGTAACACCTTTCCTGACACCAGTCTCAGCAACATCTTTTCGGACATGTCTCCTGGGACAAGAGCCATAAAGGCAAACACAAATGCGTGGGGCCACCGAGAACTGAAACGCTTTGGCACAGCCTAGGAAAGGGCAGCGACTGTCTCAACAGCAATAGTCTAGAGCTCCTGGTTTGGAGGCAGAGTGAAACGTTTGGAACTGGGACTATTCTGGGATATCCCTGACACGAGGCGGTAAGAACTAACAGCCTTTTGCGTCTAGTTGTAGTCCCTTCTCGTTCAGCTCATGCACCGAGTCCGAGTGGAGATAAGTGAACCTGTACCTTGTGCACCAAATACTTGCTTGTGTAAGTGCCGGGCAGAGGGCACAGAATAAAAGCGTCTCAGGGATGATCTGACATCTGCTGCACGGACAACCAGCACCCTGGTGGCCTCAGAGCTGAGGCAGGGAACCTCGGTGTGACTGGGCAACACACTCAGAACCAGAGGAAGCTTGTGACAGTGAAGAGCTCTCCGCTGTCTGTGGGAAGAACAGGGAGTGCGGGAGCAGACTTCAACTACAGCAGGAGCGATTCTGACTTCAAATCAAGGGACAAGTCCCCGGTCCTGAGGTGTAAGCTGTCATGGACGGAGACTCATACCATTAACAGGATACCAGGGCGGACAGGGCCCTTCGGCTGCACGGGCCCGGCCTACTCAGTGTGCAGATGAGCAGATCGGGGCCCAGCAAGGGGGGGCCTTGAATGAACCCTCCCAGCAAGCCTATGACAAAGGTCATCCTTATTGCAAGTCTTGGTCCAAGATGGTAATCCCTTCAACTCAAAGTCCAGGTTTATGAAATAAGTAGTTTGGGGGTGACCAGCTGGTGTCCACGCTGCTGGCCTATTTCCCAGAATGTGGTAAAATGGCCCACTCTCTCCAGTATGGTGAAGTGCCAGCTGGCCGTGACTTGGAAACTCTGAGAATCACCACGCTCCCAGAACATGCCTTCAGACGAGGGGCTGCACCCAGCAGGTCAGTTCCTGTGCTTGCGCATTACAGCCCTGCCACCACTCGAAAGGTTCGACGGCCATCGAGAGAGGCTGGCAGGCTTTTTGTGACCAAGCCTGCCAGCCTCTGCTTCGATAAGGGACCGGCAGCTGTCGTACTCAGCCTGACATTCCCACCTTTTGTCTCATCACAGACTCTGCTTTTTGCTCTCTCCTGTAAGTAAAGATGAGCTTTTCAATTAGTTGAGGCCCCTCTTCAGAGAGAGGTGGAAGGGCACTAATGCATGCCTTATGCTCATTACGAACCAGATAGCAAGAATGCTACTTTGAGCCTGTGGCTTTATTTAATTCTCAAAAACATCCTTGTGAGAGAGAGACTATCATCCTATTTTACAGATGCAGACACTGAGGGTCAGAAATGTTAAGAAACTGGTCAAAGGTCAAGGAAATTCCAAGCTGCAAGGCCAAAATTCGAAACCTGGCAGGTTTAATTCTAAAATTCATTTTTGTCCAAAGAGAATGAGGACCTTGATTAAGGAAATTAGGTGCTGGCATATAAGACATGCAGAGCAAGCCCGAGAGAGCCAGACAGGAAGGGGTTCTCAGGTCAGAAAGAAAACGTCTCCCAGTTGGCCCAAGGCTGAACCCAGGCCCTGAGATGTGAGCTGAGGCGAACAGGGCTGTGCTCACAAAGTGGAGGCCTGCTGGTCTGATAATGCTGGATGCTAATGCTGCATGCTGCTCCGTCTTTATGAAGCACTTTTATGTGCTTTATCTCATTTGCTTCTCACTGCAGCTCTGCAAAACAGGAGGAAATGGTACTGCTAATGTGAGGCTATGTTTGAACAAAATTTTATATAATTTGATATAGTTTGATAGTTTTTCAGAAGGAAGGAAAACCAGGGCTGTGGTACAGTCTCCCCATGCTCAGGATTTTAAGAAGGAATGAATTTCTCTGCGGTGACAGGAGAAGGCAGTGCTGGTGCTCGTCAGGACCTCTGTCAGCCTCAGAGAAGAGAGACTCCTCTGGGTGATGCCCACAGGACCGTCTATTTCCCCAGTGCTTGGGGGACGTTTGCAGTGAACACAGTGCAGGGAGGCTGTGAGCGGCACACACGCCATTCCCAGTTATTTATCCACACGTTCATCCACCTTCAAAGGGACACAGAGCACCTACTAAGTGTCTGGCATTGTGCTGATCTGATAAAGAAAATGGTGGGCAAAAACAGGTTCTGTCCCTGCCTCGTGGAGCTAGGACTTCACATTTTGTGCCAATCTGACAGGTATGTTCTGATCTGTAATTGTGGTTTGAGTTGCCATTCCCAGGTTACTAATGATTGAGGTCCCTCCCCTGTGAGTGGCCACCAAAAGGGAATGCAGTGAACAGACCTGCATGTCTGCTAGGTCTCTCTGGCTCCAGGTCAGAGAATGAACTGCAGGGAACCCGTCAGGAGGCAGGGTCAGCGGCCCAGCCCACAGCAGATGGCAGCCCAAGTTCAGGGAAGCGATGAGGGCCACAGACCCTAAGAGAAATTCAGGAAATACCAGTGAATGCAGTGTTTCCAAATTCCCTGGAATTCCAGAGAATTCTCTAAAATTTCTGAAATCATAACTTCTACTTAAAATACTCCCAACATTCTTTATACCCTTTAATCATTATTAAGGTTATCTGAAAATTTGATGTGTAAGAATAAACAAAGGAAAAGAAAGGTAAGATTTAACGCCTTTACAAAGAACTGTAGCTGACAGCAACATCTGAATGCTGGGAAAACACCCGCAAACGTGCCAGGACCGTGCCCCAACACTGCAGGGTCCCACCAGGATTCACGGCATGACAGAGAATCACATGCCACAGCTGAGTTCCACTTCAGGAACTAACCTGTTTGAAGAACTTGTAATTTCTTGAAACATCACTCGCAGGACTTATGTGAAGTATGCTTGTATGTGAGTTGGAAAATAGACACTTTCATGCACATGCTGTTAGCAGCAGGCAGGGCAGTGACACCACTACAAACCTGGCTACAGCTACAAGTGGGGGGGTCAGGTCAGACTGAGACGGGCTGGGTTCCGAGAAAGGCCCTCCTTAACTTTTTACTCTGCTTTTCAGCTTCTCCTGCTCTGGCTTCAAACCCGAAGTCAGTGGATCCCTTCCCACCAGTCATGTCTCTGTATTACTTAAATTTTCATTCTCAGAAAAGATTTGTAACACTTGTTTCCCACTTTTCTAACTTCTTGATTGATTCTTCTTAGAACTGGGGATTCAGAAAACTGCAAATTCCCTAAAAAATGCCATTACGAAGCCTGGCAGGGACAGGGCTTGCAGTAGACTGGCACATTGGCACCGTCTGGTGGGGGCGTGGCTGGTTAGTGGGGGCGTGGCTGATGCATGGGGGCGTGGCTGATGAGTCCTGTGCCTGTTTCATCCACGTCCTCTCCAAACTGACCAGTGTTCGGCAGGCGGGCCATCACAGGGTGGGTCGATGACAAACACAACCAGGTAAATAACTATTGTCCAAAATGAGAAGCGAATGTTCAAGCATTGCTCTGACTCCTTTGGGAAAAGTAACACATCTTTTGAAAGAGCAGAGAACAGGCTGCAATGAAAGATTTTCTAAAACCCAGGGCTTTCTTCTCTGGGGCCACCAAACTCTGGACTTGGAATGGAGACAGGACGGGTCGGCTAGAGGTCTGACATGACTCTTGGAGGTTGAGTTTCTTTTAGATGTATTACAAAGTATTCCTTGATTTATATCCTGAAACAAAATACTTTACTCAGTCATTAGCTACCCCTCAAGCCTGGGAGGCTGGCAACTTGTACAGCATGGCGAACTGGGTGCCACTGAGGCATGTGTGACTTGAAAGACAGGATGAAGACAAAAACACGGCAGAAAGAAGACGGACTGAGATAAAAAATAAAAATGATCTGATCACCTCAAGTGCCAATAAACAAAGTCCCTAACTCACCAAGTAATCTCAATCCATTTCCTTTGGTTCCAAATCCAAAAATGTTTTCCCCAAGATGCCTTAGAGATTCAGAGCAGGGATGAAAGTGGAAATTGGATATTCTCTCTACTGGCTTATACTGGTGGCCACCAGCAAAGTCTCTAACCGCACAGATTTCTCTAGGTGTTTGTCCAGAATTGTGACATGTAGACTTTCCCAGGAATGTGTGGCAATTAGTAGTGCTGAAATCTACACCTGAGCTGGAGAGACACTTTGCTATTTTCCCATTCATTCATTAAGTAAGTATTAAGTATCCTCTGGGCACTTGGCAAGGTCCCTTTTGTTTTGGTGCATTTGTCACAGGTTTGCCCATGGAGAAGTATCATTCAGGCTGTGCAGGAACAAGAAAACGTAGAGGAAAATGAGCACTGCAGCGAGCAGAAGAATACAATGTGCTGGAAGAATCTGAAAGACCCACAGCTATTTATAGATCTTGAAATAAATGGCCTTCCTTTGATTGGAAGAGACACTTCTAAAAGAACTTTTAAAAAAATAGGACAAGAGAATGATGGTGAAGTGGGAAAATTTATCTAAGAACTGTCTGTCTGGCATAGGTTTTTCTTAGGAAAAAAATCAGAATTACCACATTATCAAATGTACCAAAAAATAGTTATTTGAAGAAGTGGCAGAGGGGAGGGGATGCTAGAGATAAAATCACAGAGCTAATTGAAATGGGAGGAGAAACCTTTGCCTTGCTGCTGTTTTTTTAGGGTTGGAGTCATTTTGCAAAGGCGCTGGTGGTGGGGACACCGGATGGCGTGCCACTGTGTGCTCAGAAGGCCCTGTCTGCTGGGAGGAACAGAAGAGAGATGCGCAGTTTTATGCATTTTAAGCATGAACTAATTATTCGACTCCAGCTCATGCCCAGCTTGAGGAAGCCAGTGCAGTTAAACGAGGATACAGAGTGTCAGAGATGGGCAGTGAGGAGGGGCTGGAGGTGGGTGCAAACCGACTGACTACGTGGATGAGGAGTATAAAGCTGATTATGGAAATCGGCCAATAATCCAGGAAAGTCAAAGTCAACAGGAGTATTTTAGAGCAGTGATTGGTTCTTAGCCTTGGCTGCCCATTAAATCACTCAACGAGGTTTTTGTTTGTTTTTTTAATCTTCGAAGTGTGATTCTCAGCAGTTCTCATTCGACTGGTCTGGGATGCAACCTGTCATTAAGATTTCAGAAGCCCCCCAGGTCATTCTGATGTCCAGCAGACTGAGAACCACTGACCTGAGAGGCTGACCAGGCAGTGAGTCGGCAGCATCTCTTCGTCCCTCCACAACCTCTTGCTAAGCCAGGAAATCGAGGCTCTACGCCTGGCCCCTGGGCCGGAGTCAAGCCAGACGGGGAAGACGTGCTGTGGCCTGTGATGCCTCCCGCTGGGCCCGACTCCTCTCCAGGTTTAAAACTGGGCCTTTGTCCTCGCTCACAGGGGTCCCCCTCATCTGGGCAGTCAGGTGCTCAGTGTGATCTGCACAGGTGGGGGCGCAGCTCCACAGCTCTGCACACAGTTTTTCTTCTTTTCCTTCTCTTTTCACTCTGTTTTATTTTGCTTTGTAGTTTACCTTGATTCAAAAATACTGTGAAACTTACACGGACATAAAACAAATGGAACTCTGACTTTTGCTTCCCAACCTACATGGCTGGTTCGGGTAAGGTCGTGTTTCAAATGCTAAAGGCTTTGTTGGAAAACCATTTGGATTGCCCTGTTGGACACAGGCCTGTGACCCACCCATGGCCCCACTGCTGTGCTCTCGCCTGGCACTCAGGCAGCCCTGGACCCGTGTGTGCCACGGGCAGCTGTGGGGCCATGAAGTTTCAACACAGGCTTTCAGGCAGCGCTCCTGGCACATCGCCTGCTTCCTTGACCTCGCCCTGCTCGGCTCGTGAAGAAGGAGCGTCTGGAGCCACCGGGAAGCGGGTCTGCCACCGGGGCCACTGCTCGTACAGTCAGCCTGTCCACACTTGGACCGTGTCCGCACGTGAGCTGAGAGTCAACCAGACCTGAGGTGGAGCACAGAGAAGCAGCCCCGAGGAAAAGGATGGCTATCGTCCTTTCACCGTAAATTTAAATCTTTTGCCACCACCTGCAACTCGAACTTGGCCAGGCCTCTGCAGAGGGGGCAGCACCCAGGACAAGAAGAGCTGGGGCTTCTGAGTTCCTACATTAGCCGCCTCTGGCACCTGCCTTTTCCTCCTCCTTTTTCCTCCCTGCCAGTTGTCATTGTCTCCTGTCGGGCTGTGCAGGGCAGGGGTGGGGAGGCTCCATGCGCTCAGAGGGCAAGCCGAGCGAGCATGTATGCTTTCTGATCCTGACACAGAGACACCCAGCCTCCAGGGCTGCACCAGTCATGCTCAAGGTTGGCAGCATCTGCTCGTCTGGGCCTGTGGCGCTCACCGGCCATTAGAGCTCTTAGTAAAGCCAGCCTCTCTGGTGTGGAGCTGGCCGGGCGGGTGAGGCCACTGGAGCTCCCTGTTTGGGGTCTTTCAAGGTTCAGGAGTGCGGAGCCCACCTCTCTGCCCTCGCCATGGGAGGGAGAGGATCAGGGTCAACGTCAGCTACTGCTACAGCTCAAGAAGCCCGAAGGCACCCCCAAATGCAAGGTGACACATACTGAGGGAAGTAAATCCCTCTGCACATGACCTCAGGTTGGTTTTGAGAAAATTATTAACTAGCCGTCTAGAGCAATGGTTCTCAGAGTTCCCAGGTCACCTGGGGACTTGTTAAAAATGCAAAGTCCCAGGTCCTACTCCAGACCTATTAAGTCAGAATTTCCGTGGATGGAGCCCTGCAGGTGGCACTGAGCACCACCACCTTTGGGTGCTGTACCAGAGTGGTTATGGACAGAGACGAGGAAATCAAACTAACGGGCTTATGAGCCCTTGAGCAAATCACCGGAGTGGACTGGGACTCCATGTGCCTGGGTCATAGGTGGCCATCTGTGATCGCCCTGGTGAGCCGCAGAGACCCAAACACGCTCTTCCACTCGGCAGTGTTCAAAACCGAAGGCACATGTTGACTATTTTCTTGAGGAACAGGGTTTTAGAGGGACTTTCTGTTGCACCTACATAATTTCCCCCTATCGAGGTGGCTTTGATAGGCCACAAGACCCAAACCTGAACTTGGATTAGCATCGAGGCCCAGCCCAGTGCTTTATTTCACTTCTACTCTAGCTATGACAGATAACGAGCACCAGAGGATGGCATTCACAATACTTATTATTCTTCCTTTCCTTAAATACTCAGGATTCAGCTCCCCAGGAGCTGGGTCCATCTTTAAAGCCCATTTGTGACTTCTGCCTTTAGTAGCTGAGTTCAGCACAGCTGCCGTCTCACACCTCGGGTGACTAGTGGCCCCCCAGGAATCGAAGGTCCTTCATCCCTCACCCTCTCACCTTCCTCCTCCCAAGCCACGTTTCTGCAAGCCACGGCTGGTCTAGCAAACCCCACCCTGACACCAACTGAAAGGGCTCTGGGACTCAGTCCCAGTGGCGGGGGCGGGGCACCCTCCACACCACAAACAATTCTGCACCGCCAGGCGGGCGTCCTAGAGGGGATCCCCTTCAGTCCGGACCCTTCTCACCTGAAGAAAGCAACGGAGCAAACGGGTTCAGGGCTCAGTCCTGCCAGACTCACCGCCCCACACCCTGCCAGCAAGACACCAGCTGCAGGCCCAGGTGGTTGTTACCTGTGCTTCTGACTGAGCAGCTACAGATGGAAGGTTCCAAGCACCCCCTCCTGGGGTTCAATTAATTTGCTAGAGTGGCTCACAGAACTCAAAGAAACATTTTGCTTACCAGACCACTGACTGTTACGAAAGGGTATGCCTCAGCCAGATGGAAGAGACGCACAGGGGAAGGTGTGGGGAAAGGACTCGAAGTTTCCAGGGTCTCTGAGCAAGACACTCTCCCTGAATCTCCGTGCCTTCACCAACCCTGGAGCCCCCTAAACTCAGCTCTTTTGGGTTTTTATGGAGGTTTCATTACGTAAGCATGGCTGATTATAAATAACTGGCCGTTGGTGGTTGATTCGACCTCCAGCTCTTCCCCTCTGCCCGGAGGTGCAGGGTGGTAGAGACAGAAAGTCCAGCCCTCTAATCGCATGTCTCTCCTGGGGACCAGTCCCTAAGCTCAGGTGCATTCCAAAAGTCACCTCATTTACCTGGCAAAGACACCTGTACTTCCCTCACTCCTGTGGAACTCCCAAGGGTTTAAGAGCTCTGGAGCGAGAATGCTGGAGGAGCACCAAACACACATTTCTTTCACAGATTACAATATCATACCTTACCTGAGAGCACAGGCTGCCTTATTGGTTTCACTGCACCTTTATGGAGATGCCTTACCTGCTGGGGAGCTCATCCTCTTTTTAGGGAGGATCCTGGATTCCTTACAGCCCTAGGGAGATGGGATAGGAATTGGGCAGGAATACAGTGTCCATAGCATTGAAGGAAAGGAAATAAAGAGCAGGCTCAGCTGTGCAGTGAGCCTACACAACCACTGGAGGGCGGTGGAGGACCAGGCTGTGAGCATGGCTGGAGCCTCTGGACAGGAACCCAGGTGGGGATTCAGGTACCAGTGGCGCCTTCAGAGTACAGCCGCGGAGGATGACCTGGGACAGACTCTCCAATACGGTGTGGAGGAGGGCTAAACACCCAGGGGAGGGCAGGACCCAGAGACAGGCCCTTCTAATCTCCTCACACTTGCAGGTAGGTCCCCTATCCCTCCTTAGGAAGCTGGGACTTCCTCAGGGGTGCCCAGAAATCTGAGGGGAGGCTCTACCAAAGGGGCATGACCCTTTGTGCCACACCCAGCACCAATGCGGTGGGGTCCTGTCCTCCAGGGCAGCCAGCTCAACCCTGGCACACACCCCAGCCAGACGCAGGGAGAGGGACCACACTAAGGCCTCAGGACGCCTGGAGAAATACCCCGGAACAGAGGACCCCGTGTCTCCACCAAGCTGTGCTCTGAAAGCTGCTGCTAGGAAAAAGCCAGCACCCACAGTTCCCAGGAAACACACTAGACTGTCCTTGTCCCTGCCGGCGTCCCCAGCATAGCCGTCCTGCCCCACAGGCGGCCCCTGCTCCCTGCATCGAGCTGACAAACTGCCTCCTCCCATTGGTGACATGGAGGACTCGCCCCATGGGCCCACCCACACACAGCCTCAGAGAACTTTCTGGGCTGGGGGAGGAGGAAAACAGGGCTTATGGGTGGGTGGAGGTTGAACCACAGAAAATGTTTCAGTGTCTTTCATAGCTATATTTCCTTTAGGCCTTGACCTTGGCAGGAGGGCTACTTTCTGAGTGTCCACGTGAGGGCTCTTAAGGTCAGGACTTGTCAAAGGAGGAACTCTGGCTGCAGCTGCAGGACCATGCAGGGGTTGCTGGGGTTGCCCCACACAATGCCCGGCCTGGGCAGCTGGACCCAGAGGGGCTTCCCTCCTCTGCTGCCCGTGAGGAGCTGAACGGCTACCCTCTGTATGACAGGGGCCGTTAACTGTGATTTACGGCTGTGCGCCCTCTGCCACCAGGAGGAGCTTTCCAAAGGGCTCCATGGCAGAAGGTGCCGGTGGTCCCATTCTGGGTGCCCCCTGTCCCAGTCCTGAGACAGCACTGCTGGCCACATGGAGGACACAAGGCCCCAGCCGAGCCTGGCCATTCCTGCCCCTGCTTCCCTCCCTGTGGGCCTGGCCATTTGCCCCTGGGTCCGGGGTCTGTCCCTCCTGCCTGCAGCACAGCCTGGAAACAGTGTCTGCACCCTGAGCCCCACCCCTCTAACCTGGCCAAGGAGGAGGCCCCTGTGCCACTGGGTGTCCCTCTGGCCCTGACTGCACTTGCTCTTTCTCACATGTGACTAAGCTTGGTGACATCTCTTCTTCTCTGGGCTCCGAGCTCCAGGAGGAAAGGGCAATAGTTCCTGTTCTTTGTCAATTAACCAATGTTTGTGGGTGACCACCATGTGCTAGGCACTGCGCTGCATGCTAGGGAACAGGGGAGCCACGGCCGGACTCTCACGGAGCCAACAGGCTGGCAGATAAACAAATGAACAAACAAGGAAAAACATATGGGTCACGATAAACACTACACACCCCCAAGAAGGCAACCAGCTTATGTGGTTGGGAGGGGGTGGGAGCTCATTTCCGCACAGGAGAGGAAGTGACGGGCCTGCAGGGCGGAGGTGCCAAGGGTCCCAGCTGCTCCCACTGCAGACACCAAGCAGAGGAGCAGCTGGCCAAGGATGCTGCCAGCACAAAGGCCCTGAGGTGCAATGAACTTGCCTTTTCTAGAAACTGATCTCTGACCAGTGTGAGGGTACAGCGAGCTTAGGGGGGCCATGGTAAGAGGTAAAATGTTGAACTTGACATGTCCCAGCAGGACCCCTGATCTCTCCAGGAAACCTGTCCCTCCCAGGGCCTTCCCCACCTCCGCAGAATGCAAAGCTCTCCTGACACCGCCTGGCTGCATACCTCCAGCAAGGCTGCCCTCCGCCCTCCCTCATGCTGCAACCCACCGCCACCAACTCCAGGCGGCTTGGTGCCCTGAGGCCCCGACACCTCTTTCCACCTCTGCTGCCCCCACCCCACCAGGAGAGTGCGGGCCGGACCCCCACTCCTCTCTATCTCCCCGCTCCCCAGCCCCAGGAGCCAGAGACCCTTTACAGTGAAGGACGGACAGGGCTTTGCTCTGTTCAAACACTCCTGCAGCTCCTGTCCCACTCAGAGCATCATTTCAAGTTTGTGTGGCGACTGATGAGGCCCAACAGGCTCCTGAACTCTTCTCCCTCCCGGAGCACTTCCTGCCCCGCCCCACAATGCCCATGGCTCCCTCCCTTACAGGCCTTTGTGTCTCTGCTGAAATGTCCATTCATTAGGGACACTGTCTCCTCCCTCTCCCCCTTTCCTGTCGCCCACCCTGGTCACTTCCTTTTCTGCTCCACGACACTTCTCACTATCCCACACACTGTCACTCATCTGCTGACTGCCCTCCGTCTCTCCCCACTATGACAGAGCCCTTCGGAGGAAGAAACTTGGTTTTGTTCACTGCTGCATTTCCAACCCCTAGCACAGTACTTGGCATGTGGCAGCACCTCCGAAAATATCCTCCTAGGTCAGAAACAGCAGGGCCAGACCTTGGAGAAATCGTAGACCACATTAGGTGGTGCGGATGTTTTTAAGGCAATAAGCCACCAGTGGAAAGCTTTTGGCCCAGGAGAAGTGATGGGCTGGTCTTTTGAGTTGACCATGGATGTGGAGAAAGGCAGGAAGCAAAGAGCCATGGACGGAGCAGGTGGGATGGGTCAGGAAAGACGCCGGTGACTGGGACCAGCCTGGTGTCCGGGGAGATGGAGGGAAGGTTGTGCGCTGGGAAGAAGCTGATGTCCCGGGCCAGACGGGTGCCCCGTGTGACCCCACTGTGTGAGGAGTACCCTCAGAGCTCCCCTGGTGCAGACAGGCATTAGAGCTCAGCCATCCATACCTCTCCGCTCCTGCCCCACAGGGGCATGTGAACAGCAAGGGCTGTGCTGCCCTCTGCATCGCTCTTCCCCCACCCCTCACGTGCATGCCCAAGCGTGCTCGACACTGGCAGGCTGGCACCTCTGGGAGCAGGGGTGGGACAGGCTGTGAGCACCAGACATTTATCAGGGGCGAGCACCCACGAAAGGAAAGGCAGAAGCAGCACTGGGTGGACGGAGAAGCTGAGTTAGGATGTAGGCCCCATAAGGCCTTGGCCAACCTGGTGGGAGGCATGGAAGCCAGCAACGCCCACCCTATGGCTGAGCTGGCATGGCCCAGGAAGGGTGGACCCAGGTGAGGTGGGCTCTGCAGGTGAGGCAGATGCTGAAGGAGCTGACAGCAGGTTGCATCTGCCAGCTGGGCACCGAGTCCATCCCTGAGGGGACCTCGGTGGCATTGCTCTGTCTGCCTTGGAGTTTTCCATTGTCATGGCCATTCAGGCCCATAGCCCCTCCCTGCACAACATGAACTGGCTCCTGGGGAGTTCCTGCACCAGGTTGGCCCTCTCTAGGCCTCTGAGCCAACCGGCTCGCTGGGACCTGTCTCAGACTCCAGGGAGGGCTCACAGACGGAGCCAGATCATCTGAAATGCACACAGAGGGCGCTTCTGGAGTCACCCCAGCATCTGGTGGGGCACAGAAAGGTACAGGCTTTGTGGTCAGAGAGCGCTCCAGTCCTGCGTCCTCCACACACCAGCTCTACGACCCCAGGTGAGCTGACACGCCTTCTGCAAGTATTTTTTCCTCTTGTGTAAAATAAGTAGAATGATATTCAAGAGACAGGCAACCAAGATGAAGGCCTGTGTCTCCCTGGCCCTGGCTCCCCGCTGGCCGGCAGGTGTTCACTGAATGAATGGGAACCACGTGCTGTGAGGTGCCCAAGGCCCATCTTACGCCACAGCCACTGAGAGCTCGGCAGGGCGGGGCTGTTACGCACACTTGCGCAGGCGTGCACAGTGGCTGTCCCAACTTCAGTACTTCTTGCACTGCATGAGGTTGACTCATCCAACTGCCACATCAGCTGCCCATGGCACTGCCGGATTATGTGGGTGTTCATGAGAGAAGCCTCTGCCTTTGCTCACTGGTTCACTGGCGTTTTGACATCAGCCCGGTGAGCATTCCTGAGCCCCTCCCGCCAGTCTCCTCTCCCTGGCGGACATCCGCTTTTTCCTTACGCCATGACAGCCAAGGCGTCAGGGCCACAGAGGAGTGAGTGCCACAGCTGTTGGCGAGACAGCAGAGAACCGAGCTCTGCTCACTGCAGCAGTCCCCACTCGTCCGTCCAAGCAGAGCCCTTCCTTTTGCTCTGTGACGTCTGCTGCGCTGGGACAAGCACCCGCTCTGGGTCCAGCAAGACCCGAGTGCAGACCCTGCGTGGGGCTAACCAAGTCTGCACGACCTCTGAGCGCTTCTGCTTCTCCTGCAGGCCGGTTGAGGGCTTAGGAAAGTTGAGGCTTGGCACCTGCTCAACAGCACGCAGTTACCATTTCCTTTTCCAAGGTGGGGGAACGAAGCATGAGCAGTTACAGAATGCAATGCGGTTTGCCCTGGATGTGGAGATGGACAGTTCTGACCTTTGCTACACTAGAGCACAACTGAGGAGGGGCGACAGACAATGGGGGCCAGGAAGGGTCCTCCCAAGGCCGGTCACAGGCAGTAGGAGCTCTGGATAGTGAAGCAAAGGACAGAAGGTTGCACTTCTCTCTCCCCGACTGCAGTTCACACTTACACTGTCCTCTCCCCGCAGGCGGGACTGGGAATATGGCCCAGACACACACTCCGTCCTCTATTTGCAGGAGAGGATGGCTGCGTGTCTCAAACACTGAGAAAGAGCCTCTCGGACTTCTCCGGCTGAGGAGGCAGCAAGGGTCAGGCCTCATAAATTTAGAAACCAGCTTGAAGCTGCTTAAATGTGGGAACCATGACTGGTGACTGCTGAGTTCTTAGCACCCAGCTCCACGGCTGGCACAGGACAGGTGTGCAGTAGCTGTTGGACCCAGACGCTGTGTACAGATTCCCATCCATCCATCCATCCATCCACCCTCCCAGCAACCACTGGCTGAGTGCATCCTCTGTCTTCAGAGACAAATAAAGCCTGTCTCTTGCAGCTCATGGCCTAATCAAGGGGACAGACACTTTAACAGACAATCCCAGTGTGTAGGTGCAGGGGGGGCAGTAGGAAGGCTAGGCCACCCCCAAAAGAAGAGTAGGCAAAGAGAAAAAGGACTTGGGGTCTGCTGACTCATCAGTCCAAGTTGTGATCCCTATCATGTCTTTATAAAGTTTCTTTGGATATTAACAACATAAAACCTGTAAATGTTTGGCACGTGGTATCTGCTCTCTGAAGCTCCGCTATCATCAGCATCACCATCACTGCTTCCTTTCGCAGGGAGGTGGAGGAGCACGCCTGCGCCTTCCTAGTCTTTGCACTCTTTGCATCGTCCTGTTTCAGCTGAGCTCAGGACCAGGCTCTTAGTCACTGCAAAAGTTGGATGGGCCAGTGGAGACGAGCATCCTGGGCAGGGTGGGATGGGGGTACTTCCAGGGCCCACCTGAGGCATCCTTGGGGTCTGGAGGAGCTGTGCTGTAATGAGGCAATGTTCTGAGGGCTCAGGACTTGATCTTGGCTCTTGACCCTCCCTCTTACCTCACCTGCTCCTCAGTGACAGCCGGGCCTTGTGCCTGTGAGTTCATAGCCAATGCAAAAAAAGTGGACAGGGAAGGGCCCCTGGTGTGAACCCATGGTTTCAGGAGGGGAGAGTGTGGGTGTCTGTAACCAGCTGTAGGCAGCATACTTCATCCAGGGTGCTGGGCACACATTTGGCAACCTAGGTGCTGGGATGCTGTCCCCAAGGAGGATGGGAGACACTGCAGGCAGTGATGTGAGGGAAGACCTGGAGGGGACCCCAAGCTTCCAGACTCCCGTCAGACCACATCCCCTCCGCCCGACAGGGTGGGCACCCCCTCACGGCCACTGTGCTGCTGCTTCATTCTTTTGTCAATGGGGCACATGGACATAGAGATTCTACCGGATCCCAATGCCAACTTAGAGCACTTGACCTCCGGCCAGTGGGCAGTTTAGCAGTGAGTGAGGTCTGCTAAGACTGGCTTGCTCTAGTCTCATGCAGAACCGAATCCAAGAGATCTAGTCAAACTATTCAAATAAACCTACTTCTGCTCGACTCAGAATGGAGGGGCTATGTCTTTCAACGCCTCTAGTCTATCAATGTTCAGCTTTCAAAATCACCGTTGTGGCTTTCGTGAATTATAAACATGAAATTAATTATTTTTACGAACTTGATCTCTGTGTGTTTTGCAAATTATTTTTGCATTTAAAACAACCTTTGATTTAAATAAATATATGCTTCTGGTCTAAAGAGAGCTTAGAAAAGATCCAGGACTCAGCTCCCCTCAGTGAATTAGTGAATTCACTAATAGGAAAGGAAACTGTCTCATGTTACTGACAAAACCTCTGCATTTCTCTCTCATGGTCACATGATCTTATGCTCTCTCTGTCTTTCGCTGTCTCTCGTGTATGTGGTAAAAGTAAGAGGAACAGGGTTTTCTGGAAGGTTGTGAAAGCTTTAGGAGCCTGTTTCACTTATTTAGTTTTCAGAGATGGAAATAAAGCAGAAGACTCCGTGTTTCTGACGTGGCTCTGACAGAAGGGCACTGACTGCATTTTTAAGGGTTCTTGCCCGGATCTATGGGCCCTCGTCCCCATTTCTCAGTAGCTGCTCCGAAAGGCCCTATACTTCTTCCTAAGATGTTCTGGTTGCTTTAAACAGGCCTTTCAGTAACCCTTCTTTGAAGATAGTCTTCAGGGCCATTTTACAAATCAAACAAGAAATTTAGCTTCATTATCTCATGATCATTTTGCAGGGGAGCAGGAGGAGTGGTGTAATTTACTTTACCCTAAGTTGTCACTCTTAATAACCTTTGCCTGTTTTCCAAAATTTAAACCCATCCTAGAAAGGCAAAGATTGGGCATCGTCAAGGAGATATCAAAAGAATGTACCACAAGGTTGGGAAGTAATTTTGAACCTGGAGTTGGCCGAACATTTTGAGCAAAGCATTTTTAGAATAAGTATCAAATCTGCCAAGGAGACCACTTCGAAGAACAACACTCACCTTGTCATTTTCAATTCTGTGTGTTAAGTTACTGGGTTCTTGGTCTACACCGGCCAGTGCTACTCTGGGGTGGCGGGCTGGGGGAAGGGTTGCTTCTAAAAGGCTCCCTGGGGTCTTCCCTACCTTCTTGGGCAAAACAGCCACTGCTGGTGAGCCGGGCTTTGACACACTGCTGTGGACACCTGTCGTCTCCTCCCAGCCCATCCAGAGGACCCAACCAAGTAAGGTAGTTGGGGGGGGGGGGCGCAGGTGATCAAACAGATGCCCGAGAAGGTTACTGTGGCAGCTGCCTCCTTGGGGCTGATTCAGGAACCTCCAGGCAACCCTCCCTTGGTTACTGGGACACTTTCAGATTGAGATGCTATCTCAATGGACAACCTAGAATGGACAAATTCCTAGGAACATACAACCTTCCTAGACTGAATCATGAAGAAATAGAAAATCCGAACAGACCAATTACCAGTAAGGAGATTAAATCAGTAACCAAAAACCTCCCTAGAAACAAAAGTCCAGCACCACACAGATTCACTGGTGATTTTTACCAAACATTAAAAAAATAATGAATACTGATCCTTCTCAAACTCTTCCAAAAAAAAAAAAAAGCAGAGGAGAAAACACCTCCAAACTCATTTTATGAGGCCAGTATTACCCTGATACCAAAACCAGACAAGGACTCCAGAAGCAAAGACAATTACAGGTCAGCATCCCCAATGAACATATATGTAAAACTCTAATACTCTAAGAAAATATTAGAGCAAACCAAATTTGATAATATATTAAAAGGATCATATACCATAGTCAAGTAGGAATTACCCCAGGGATGCAAAGATGGTCCAGCATCCATAGATCAATCAATGTGATAATACCACATCAACAAACTGAAGGATAAAAATCATCCACAAGATGAAAAGGTAACTTATTAAAGATGAGAAAATATTTGCAAGTCATATAAGTGATAAGAGGTTAATATTCAAAATACATAAAGAACTCACTATAAACCAACAGCGGAAAAACAATCTAATTAAAACTGGGCAGAGAGTGTAAACAGACATTTTTCCAAAGCAGACACAGAAATGCCTAATGAAAAGATGGTGAACATCACTAATTACCAGGGAAATGCAAATCAAAACCACAATGAGAGGTCACTTCACAAGTGTTAGAACGGCTATGATCAAAAAGGCAAAATAACAGGTGTGACTGAGGATGCGGAGAAAAGGGAGGCCCCAGGCACTGTTGGTGGGAATGAAACTTGGTACAGCCACCGTGGAAAGCAGCATGGAGGTCCCTCCAAAATTCAAAACAGAACTAACCTTATGATCCAGCAATCCCACTTCCGGGTGTCAATCCAGCGAAAACCAAAATGCTAACTCAGAACAACACACATTCCCCCGCGCCCCGTGCTCACTGCAGCGCTATTCACAACAGCCAAGACATGGAAACAACTTAAGTTTCCACTGATGGGTGATGGGTGAAGAAAATAGGGCATATGTGTGCAATGGGATATAATGCAGCTGTGAAAAGAAGGAAATCCTGCCATTTGTGACAACATGGATGGACCTTGAGGACATAATGCTAAGTGAAATTAGAAAGATAAATACTGTATGATCTCCCTAACACATACAATCTAAAAAGATTAAAAAAACAAAAACAAAGAAAATCACAAGTTCACAGATACAGAGAAAGGTAGCTGCCAGAGGTGGGGGTGGGGTGGACGAGATGAGTGGCGAGTCCGAAGGCACAGACCCCCACTACAACAGGGTAAGCCCTGGGGGTGCAGCGCACAGAACGGGAACCACGGTTAACGACGTGGTGCTGCATATCTGAAAGCTGCAAGAGAATAACTCTCAAAAGTCCTCATCACAAGAAAGACAATTCTGTGACTACACATAGTGACGGATGCTAACTAGACTGGCCGTGGTGACATTTCACAACACAGCTGACCCTTGAACAACACAGGTTTGAACTACGGGGGTGCACGTACACTCGGATTTTTTCATCTTGTAAACAGACAACGTACAATTGTGTGTTTTTCCTTCCTTGTGATTCTCTTAATATTTTCTTCTCTCTAGCTCACTTTATTGTAAGAATAATGTATTGGAACACATATAACATCCAAAATATGTGTTTACTGACTGCTTATGTCATTGGTGAGGCTGCCGGTGCAGAGGAGGCTGTTAGCAGCTGAGTTCGGAGGGAGTCAGCAGCTCTGTGAGTACCTGCAAACAGGCCCCCGGCCCTGCTCTGTTCAGGAGGCAACTGCACACACAAACATCAGTCCGCTATGTTGCACCCCTGAAAGTAATATGATG
Source organism: Phyllostomus discolor (assembly GCF_004126475.2). Taxonomy (NCBI): domain Eukaryota; kingdom Metazoa; phylum Chordata; class Mammalia; order Chiroptera; family Phyllostomidae; genus Phyllostomus; species Phyllostomus discolor. The sequence continues at coordinate 10,146,751 of NC_040915.2, read as the reverse complement.
TTGTGTGTCAACAATAGCTCAGTAAGATAAAAATAAAAATAATGACTTCATGTTTTAAAAATTAATCAATTAACTAGACATTAGTGGTAAATACCAAGAAAGATGTATTAAAGATATAAAACTAAGAAAACAGAAGCATTTTAGTATTTTAAATTGAGAATTTCTTGGGGAATTCACAGGAGAATCACATCAAAGACAAAAACTGAAAAATGACTGCTTTAAAGGAATGGTTTTGAAACTGTAATCATTAGACCTACAGAGGGGAAAACTAACATATAATGTCATAAAAGCCCCAGTGATTTTCCTCTTCTATAAAATTTCTCTTAGCCAAAGTAATGCATGTACTTAGTTTCAAAGGGCAAAAAAAAAAATAATAATAATACTAGTGTCGTCTCACGAAGCCCCTGTTACAACAGGAATACATGCATTTCCTGGCACGTAGAATGGATGAACCCAACCAGCGACTGACAGTCACGCAGGAAGTGGATCACACACTCACCAGGAAGCTGCTTTAGGAAGCTGTGGCCTCAGAGGCCAGGCTGAGTCTTCCAGGAGTGAGGGTTGGGAGGGAGGCAGCAAAGGTGGCAAAGGCATTCCTGGGGGGCAGAGAGGGAACAGCAAGGTACTTGAGTGCTACAGCCCCAAGAAAGAAGGCCTCTGGCAAATTATATCCTCCCATTTATCAACTGTGTGGCCTTGTCCCATTGGCAACATCACCATTTCTCTCTGGCCCACCTACCTGGCTACGTCTGAAAAAGTTAGACTTCCTATTCTTTGCTGAGATAAACACACAGTAATGTTTCCCAAAAGGATGATGCCAGCCTATTCTTTTAAACTGCAGTGTAGTGTTGCTAGAATGCTACCTTTCATTCAAGCCAGGCGTTGCCTGGAGCCAAAGGGAAACCTTTGTGTCTTTTCAACTGTGTCTGTGATTTCTGGCAGTGCTGTGGCCCCACACAAGCCGCCTTCTGTGACAATGACCCTGCAGAGGTCAACAAGTCTCGCTCCAGGAGAGATGAGAGGAAGCAAGTCGGCCTGGGCCTGGCATTCGGGACTCCCTCTGCCAACACTGCCAAGCTTTTTGAATGCCCTTATTTTCAGAAAAAAATGTTCTCTCCTCCTGGTGTGCGAAATTCCAACTACATCTTTCATCAAATGCCTGCTTTCAGAGTCTAGTCTCATCACATGTAGGAGACCACTTCTGTGGTTGTATAGTGGTGGAACAATAGTACCCAACCCACAGATTGAAATAAAATAAGGTAATATTTCCGGAAATCTGAAACCCAGGAGTTTGGTCTCTGTGGCTACCATGGTCTATGACCTTTGACATTCTGTGTAACCATTTCTGGCTCACTTTTCTCAAAGACATAATAATAATAATAATTTGGGGGGGTGCCATTTTGTTTTCATGATTATAAAACCTCACTCAGTCACAGATGGAAACTAGGAGGGTGTCGACAACTGTTGGTGAGGCTTCCTCAGAGCCCGCACCAGGTCAGAGCGTAATAAGACCAGGCCTTTAAAAATCCATACTAAGTCTCTGTCCACGTACAAATTCCAGGCTGGTGCAGGGTAATTTCTGCAAAGTGACTGGGTCTTTTTTATCATTTATGTTCTCTTTTCACTCTGTGGGGGCGGAACGCAGAGGCCTGCAGGAGTACGAGTTTGATTGCACCACACAGATCCCGGCCTGTGTGGGCGGCTCCGTGCTGTTCCCGGCTGGGCTGGCGCTTCCAGACCGCACCGGGCAGAAGAGCTGAAGGAAGCAGTGCACAGTCTGTGCATCAGAAAGAGTGTGACAGCCCAGCTACCCACCCCAAGAACCAAACAAAGAGAAGAGTGATCCTAGAGCAAGGGACACCCTGGGCCCAGCTTGCTGGGAAAATTCAAAGGCTGATCCCCATGGTCAATGTAATGGGTCTCAGGACTGCTGGAGAGTTTCCTGGAGGGGTGTGTGTGTCCTGGGGAGGCAGGGAGAGCAGAGTCTGCCATTGCTGAGAATCCATGGCCCTTTGGGGGCAGGCTGCTTGCATCTGCGATGTGATGAGGTGTATGTCCCAGGAGAGCTGAGTCAGCGGCCCCTCCCAGGGAGCACCAGGGCTAGTACTTTGATTACCAGACATTTCAGGGGACAGGTCTCTCCCGGCTTTGAAGAGAGCCTCTCTGGGCAGTCTGTCTCCCTATCAAGACATGGTTCTTTCATCTCTAGTTCTGGTCCCACAAAAGAATGATCCTCATTGGATTACAATTCTTTCACGTCGCTAAAGAATGCTGAGCACCTGCTCGGAGTCTGTGTGAGAAACTGAAGACGGTGGTGAACATGGCAGCAGTTCTGACTGCAAGGAATATAGAAAACAGTAATAGCCCTAGAAAACAATGGCTTCACAGATGTTAGCCACATACCAATCTCTGTCCTAAGCCCTTAACATTTAATCCTCACCATGGATGTATTACTACTATGCCTATTTTAGTGAGGGAAAAACTGAGTCACAGGAAGATCAGTTCACTTACCAGTGAGTCAGTCGCAGAGCCAGGATTTGAACCCTAGCAGTCTAACTCTAGAGAATGTAGAGCTGATGCTTAAACTATTACAGTTTCCTGCATTAGGCTATTGGAGCAGGTGCTGTACAAAGCAAATATAATGTGTTAAGTGCTGTGGTGTTAAGTACAGAGGCCGAGAGAGCAGAGAAAATCATGTGTGGAAAGACAAGGCAACCAGACACTACTTCCCACAGGGGGTGGGGTCTAAGCTGAGACCTAACGTACAATTGCTTGTTACCCAAGCTGAGTGGGAGCATGGGTTCCAGGCAGAGAGAAAAGCAAAGGCAAAAGTTCCGTGGTGAGAGAGAGCATGGTGTGTTTATGTTAAAAGAATAGGAGTTGCATGTGGCCGAAGCATAGATTTCACAAGAAAGAATTTAGGTACGAGGTTGCAGAGGTTCATTCATCCATTCGACCATTTATTTGGTACCTACTGTTGTCAGGCAGGACAACATTAATTTTAATGCAAACAAGGCGATGGCTTCATGGAGCTTATTATCTATAAAATGAAGTGGTACCTCCTCATTTCACCAATTAAGAAAAACTAAACTTGGAAAGTAGGCAAAAAGGTGACTAGCATGTTTTTTCAATGTCAGGTGGGACACTGTTAACAGATTCACTCAAAGATTATTTATCTAATGTGGCCATGTTTAATTTTGCTATTTACTATTAGCTATGAAATCAGACTCTTACACCACACGTAGGTATCTATCTGGTAGAAAAGATAACATCAAAGGTTGTAGTTTTAATGGCCTATACAATGTTAACAGGTTTTACCTCTGTCCCTGTGTGTTAGCTTTCTACTGTTGCCATAACAAATTACTATAAACTTATGGCTTAAGACAATGCTAATCTACTATTTTACCATTTTGAGGGTCAGAAGTTCAGTATAGGTGTCACCAGACAAAACCAAGTTGTAGGCAGACTGTGTTCCTTTCTGCTCATTCCAGTTGTTGCAGAATTCAGTCCCTTGCTGGTGCAGGACAGGGGTCCTTGGGTTCTTCTAACTGTAAGGTGAAGACCACTCCCGGCTTATAGTAGTCGACACCAGGTTTTTCAGGTCAGAGCCCCCTTCCCCCACCTCCGAAGCCATCAACAGCATGTCCTTCTCACATGGCATCATTCTGACCTACCCTGCTGCCTGCCTCTTCCATTTTTAAAGTCCCATGTGATTAAATTCAGCCCACTCCGATAATCCCAGATCTCCCCATCTCAAGATCTTTAACCTAAATTGCATCATCACAGCACAGATGGAACTGGAGAGCATTATGCTAAGTGAAATAAGCCAGGTGGTAAAAGACAAATACCATATGATTTCAACTATAAGTAGAACGTAATCAACAAAACAAATAAGCAAGCAAAATAGAAACAGAGACACTGAAATAAAGAACAAACTGACAGTAAGCAGAGGGGAGGTGGTAGGGGAGTAATGGGGAAAAAGGGGAAGGGTCACCAAGGAACACGTATAATTCGAGGGCTAACAATCAGAGAATCGGTTTTCAGCCCACCCTATCATAATAACTGCCGTTACTTAAATACCTTTCCTGGAGGGGGTGGCGTAAACTACATAAACCCTGTTCTTCCAAATACAACTGTGTCACCTTATTGGTTCCCTTATCAATGTCAGTAAATCTTTGACACATGTTCATTTCATATTTTGTATGTTTTTAACTCCCTGAAAACTATAATCATTACAATTGTCAGTTTCAAGGGCTTCACTGAGATTGCCAAGCTGCCGGTGCCAATTCCAGGGTGCAGCACGGGACGTGCGCCTCACGGACTGTCCAGCTTAGTGAGCTGTTCTGGCTCTGGGATGGGACCTGAATGGTAATGAAACTCCCCTCCTGTCCCCTCCCCTCTCTTCTCTTCTCTCTCTCTCTGATCCATTTTTCATTTCTGATCCTTGCCTGGCATTAGTTGCGGCTCCAATTGGAGCGTGACCAGCATGCCGTTCAACACTGGTGGCTGCCATGAACAGGACTCTGATATTACGGTCTGCTCACTGGTGGCTTCTCCTGGGATGGCGAGTCTGTTTTCCACCAAGTGGGGAACACAGCAAACATGGTGTGTTCGTCTTTTCAGCCACTGGTGAGCTCACGTCAACTAAGAAAATACTTTGTGCTTCCTGGAATTAAGAACAGCTCTTTCAGCTGTTCTAAACCAGTAAATTTTTGTATTTCTGTGTCTGTTTTCGATCTGTGACGGAGTTTGTAGAACTGAAACTGCAAGTTCTGTGTATCTGTAATAACAAAAATTCTCATTATGTGAAATATTTTCCTGCTCCTGAAGGGTATTAGTAAATTAGATTACAATGTCTGTTAAATGTAATTAATTGGTTTAAAGAGATTTTAAGAACTTACATCATATTTCAAAAATCTCCCCAAAATAAAGAAACTGAACTTCTACTATTTTAAATGGGCTTCATATTGTAAATGACTCTCAAAAATCCTTTCTTATGATAAATACTAGGTAAGAGGCATTTTTATAAAGAATCAAAATTCAAGTGATCAAGTTGAATCCTTAGGCAAATCAGACTGATTTAATAAATAATTTTGGCTTAATCATAGCTATACATATATGTCCTCTGGTTTTATCAGCATGGAGTATGATGTGTGATTTTTTTTAAAGTAAGGTCTTAGTATGTTTTCCATGAATAGACCAGTTAATCTGAACTTCCAAAACTTTTTACACTGATTTATTGAGTTAATAGCTAATGTTATACTCACATAATATTTGGAATTGCTGAAAATGTAACAATTACAAACAAACTGAATTCTGTATCTGACAAACCATTTATATCACCAGCAACTATGACTGTAGTACATCAGCTCAAAGGTAATTCCCAACATCTGAACTTTAAAATCATAGACTAATATAAAAATGAGTTAATTAATAAATAACTTGGATACCTGAATAATTTCTAAGTAAACAGGAATGTATGAATCTTGGTTACAGAGTGTATTTTTCATTCTTCTTATATAAATACACGCACTTTTGCCTTTTCCTTTCCCACATGACAGGGTGACTGCCTCTTTGGGTCACATTAAAGACATGTTCCTTTTTGGTACTTTGAGAAGCTATAAAGGCATGTGGGTCATAGTATAGGTTCTTGTGAGCTTTCTGGTCTGTTTAAATGCTTGTGTATAATAGGTAAATCTCAATTATCTACCTACCTCTCGGTTATCTCTTTCAAATAGAATTTGGTTACTTTAGTTAAAGTTTTGATGGTTCCGACTGCACACTGGGCGTAACGGCAGTGAGATCCAACTGTGTGCGAGATGGTGGAATGTCTCCCTCGAGGGAGGAAGGAGGCAGTTTTGACCTCAAATGTCAGGCTATTCCTGAATATGGAAAGGAACAACGAAGGACAAAATTTGGATACAGAAGGTTTGTAGAAGGTTTGTAGAAATGAAATTTTATTTACCTTGATTTTATAGTATGTGCAAATACTGAGTCTGAAAAAAATTCAAAGGAGTGTGCTAAGATTTTGGAGAAGTTTGCTCTGTGTTGAGGGGCTTGTTCAGAAGGTATGTTTAATAAAAGCATGGGAGAGGCTGGGAAATCCTCACTGCCAAGTGCATTGCTGATGTGCACCTGGAATCAGACTTCTCTCTGTGACCTTGCAGCATTTAGTCTGCTTTCACAAGGGGGAACAGAGGTGATCCCTCGCAGTCTGTGCCATCCGTCCGGTCAGCAAGGACCCATTCACACTAGGGTCACCTTCTGTCTATGTGCCGACTTCACCATGCCCTTCATTCCTAAGGAGCTAAGGTTCCAAGGAACTTCATCGTCTTCTATTTTTATTTAAAATACCATATTGCACCTGGCTGGCGTAGCTCAGTAGATTGAGTGTGGGCTGCAAACCAAAGTGTCGCAGGTTCGATTCCCAGTCAGGGCACATGCCTGGGTTGCAGGCCACAGCCCCCAGCAACTGCACATTGATGTTTCTCTCTCTCTCTTTCTCCCTCCCTTCCCTCTCTAAAAATAAATAAATAAAACCTTTTAAAAAAAGATATGCACCAAATATATATATATATAAAAATACTATATTGCCACTTTGATTAACAGGTAACCAAAATATTGTTTCTATCTTAATGAAATGCCCAAATTTCATAACTTTGATCTTGCTACCTCTAAATTAGACCACAATTTAGAAAAAAAAAGTTAGGATTTCTTTTACATCTGACCATCTTCACAAGGCCCAAAGCTCCCATGGGAACTCCCAGAGAATTCTTCTGTAATCTTACTCAAAAATGGGGAGGCTAGAAGTAATGAGGTTTATTTACATAGTTCTTAATAAGCTCCACACAGTTGTAAAAGCTGAATGACAAAAACTTTGTTGAATCAAAAACTAGTTTAGTAACAGTAAAAATTTACCAGTATCAATGCTTGAGCAAGCGGCCCCGTGACAGAAGGGGCTGGGAGGGGCCAGAGACCCACCATCACCCTCGTCGACCTGACCACGGTCTTCCCCAAGGGGGGACCTCAACTGACTTTCTCAGAAAACAGTTAGGTGTTATATCCCAAGAGAGAAATTAGCTCTCCTCCATGTGATATTATTTACTGTACAAAGGGAACCACACAGTCTCCTCTACAGGTGGGTTCCATCTTCCTGACACTTTCTCAGAGGCCCACGGGCTGGAATCTGGACCTTCAACAAGGCACAGGCTCAGTGCTGAGGTGCTGAGGGAAGGAGTGGGCTGGGCGTCCACAGCTGCTGACGTCCAAGGACCAGACTCCCAGCTCCGAGCTCTGCAGCGTGAGGCCGCCGTCACTCGGACCACGGTCGGGCTGGGTCAGGGCACTGGTCAGGATGTCCGGAACGCTTTCAGTTCCGAAGCAATTTCAGGGAAGCAGCTCCTGACTCAAAGCCCAGTGGAATAAACTTAATTATATGGGAATGATATAATGTTATTTACTTTGGCATATTGTTTTTTTAATATTCTGTTTGACAGGTATATGAGGAAATCTTTTTTCTTTCTTTTTAATCTATCTCTAATTTAGCAGAGTATGCTTTGGCAAACTGAAATATGACTCTTTTAATCGTATCTGATTCTTGTTTGACAACTAAAAGCACAAAAACTAATACCTCTGCTGAGTTTCTTTACTCTGCACAGCGATAGAGTTGTTTGCATAGGTTCAATAAAAATCTGCTTTCCTTCCACCGAGATATGCTTTGACAAATCAACTGTGCAACCAAGGCCATATCTGGAGCATTGTGTTGAAAATTAACCTCACTTAATCAAGTATGACAAGCTCACCTTTAAAAAGGTACACTTAACGTGCGGTGTCAATATTCACACAGCGCTCCAAGAAACCCGGCCTGAGGCCTGCTCCATGGCTCCCTGGGGCCGGTCTCTCTCTCTCCTCCCGCCTAGCCTCAGAGGAGGAATGGAAGGGAACTTCTTCGCACGCCAGTGATCTCAGTGAAGCAGACGGGATCTTGAAGAGAGAAGCATTCACCAATGTCTGCTGCTACTGCATGTGAAGTTTGGTGGAGTTTCTTGGGCCTGATTCTAGCCTCAAGATACAAGAACAAATACTCACGCTGTTTAAAAAGCCCAGCTTGAGACTCTCTAATGAGGTTTCCATACAGAAGCTGATTCTCTGGCCTTAATATTTGCTCAATACTATCTGCTCAAGGAGCTTATATGGTTAATTGATACCTCTTCACCTTTGTAAAAAATCAGGCTAAAACATAATGGGAGCAGCCTTTGGGTAGTCAAGAATAATCTTTGGATATAATTTACGAACAAAGCAGAGGACTTGGTAGGAAAAATCTTTTAGGACTTGGAAATAAGGCAAAGGGGGGGGCAGCACGTCTCTTAAAAGTCACAGTGGAGAACAGTTTCCAGGGTGTGTTCATTTCCTACAGGACTGCGTCTGTGTTTGGCTCCGCTATTAAGTGATCAGACCCAGTGATGATACATGTCATGTAGCTTTCTCTCAGGCACAATGATAACCACTGAGGTTATGTTTTATTGCCCTGTAGGACATTCTGGTTTTTTATGCCTAACACAGCAGATTTATTTTGAAATACCTTTTCTGATAGATTATATAACCCCTGCTCTTCAAAATGCTTTTTGAACCAGCTTATAGGTTGCCTCATTATTTAGTTGATAATCTTTGGCACATATTCATTCTATATTACAAGATAGCCATACTTTTCATTGTTTTCAAATTATAATTGTACACAGCTTACCTACCAGGATAAAGAAGTAGGGAGGAAACAGCCCTCCCTTCCTTCCTTCCTTCCCAGTCCCAGGGACGCCCCTGCCCTAGCTTCTGGTTTGATGGCACTTCACATGTCCTCCCACCTCCCTGCGCCCCACCCAGGAGCTGACTCTGTTAACTGCCACAGAGTCCTGGGCCTGTGTCACAGGTGACAGCTCGCTTCCCTGGGAGTCAGTAGGACACAGAAGAAGGCGCAGGTCAGAAGATGTTTTAGCCACCTTGCTCACTCTTTCTTTGTCCATGATGTACTCAGTATTCATTCACTAAGACCTCAGAAACCGGAACCAAATCAGGTGAAACCTTAAAAGCTGCTAATGAACTGACTGTATGCCATGAAATAATCAATAATGTAAATACTTTTTCTTTTTAGTATGTTGGCAGACATTTTTTACATGTAACTAACTGCTGCAACCAACTCCAAGGTTCCTGCAGTTGAACATGAAGTTTACTTCTTACCCCTGCAGAGCGGACTCGGTCTGTGGAGGAGGCATTCATTCAGAAATCTGGCCACAGAGTCCTTGCCATCCTCAGGTGCAACTTCTCCCCGAGCTGCCCTGGACATCAGTATTCAGCTGACAGGTGGGTGGAGGGAGGGACCTGAACACCGGGTGAGAGGTTCTCGTGGGTCGGGCTGGGAGAGGTATCTTCCACCTGTATGCCATGAGGCAGGGCTCGGTGACCAAGTCACACCTACCTGCAAGGCAGACGGGGCACCCCAGCAGCTGGGTTCCTCGACTCCTTGGTAAACAGCTAGAGTCTCTGCCACAGGCCCTAGTAATGCCCAGGCCCCCACAGCCCAGCCGGCCCTCACTGCCACTGCCACTGCCACTGACTCTGCAGGTCACCAGGAGAGGGACCTGAGCTCATGTTACTGAAAACCTCACCTCCATCTGTTGAGCTGCTGGCCAGCGGCAATTGCTATGCTCAAAAGCACAACAGTGAACGTGACTGTACTTCTCGCCTACAGAACCTGAGGGCAGACATAGTGCTTGCCTTCCTTCCCTTGGCCCTCTGAGAGGGGAAAGCTTTCACCGTGATTCTCAGAACTTGTTCAGGAGGGCCTGGGAAATGGACCCTCCTGGGGAGAAATGGACATTTCTGGGGAGGAGGGGCTGGTCTGATCACAGCTGAGCTTCTTGAAGGCAACTCTGCTGATGTCTCTGGCTTCCCCTGTAAGACCCGGTTGATGATTCAGCACAACAACAGGATTTCAAAGAGCCTCTAATTTGACACCTAAGTTCTCCGGTTCAGTATTCCGAGCCACAGAGACGGGGCAACTTTCCTAAGCCACCAGCCTGGGTCACGGAGGAACCTGAACAAAGCCAAGCTGCTTTGTTTCCAGAGCACGCCGTCATGCCAGGCGGCATCTCCGTCAAACAGTGAACGGCTGAGCTTTGCTCTTAATGCAACATATAATGAAATGTTGAGGCACCAGACATATTAATGAATAAAGCATTTTCTGAACTAAATTTTCTGGTTAACTCTGGTTTAGCCATAGAGGCTTTTTATTTCAACCTATGGGGTTGAAAATTGTCCTAAACGTACCAGTTGGCTTTCCTTCCTTAATAAGCACTGAGCAGATGACAGTGCCTTGATGTTGCCCGTATGAGCAACTGTCATTCCAAAGTGGAAAAGGATGACAGTTTTCAGCAACCTATCTGACGTGGCTCAGTGGGTTGAACATTGTCCCACAAACCTCAAGGTTGCCAGTTCGATCCCCGGTCAGGGTACATGCCTGGGTTGTGGGCATGGTCCCCGGTTGAGGGTGTCTGAAAGGCAATACATTGATGTTTCTCTCCCTCTCTTTCTCCCTCTGTTCCCCTCTCTTTAAAAATAAATAAATAAAATCTTTAAAAAAATAAATCTCAATTGTGGTGACCTGAATAAATTGTGAGAGTCTGTTTTCAGGTATTTTCTCCCCTCAACAACCTTTAAATTTCAGAATTCAAATTAGAGTACAAACTACTAAGTGTGCTAGACAGAGTGTTCTTGCTCGCAGCTAAGGGAACCTGGGAAGTTAACACACCTTTACCTCAGCCACCTCCTCACCCACAACTGGAGAAAAGGCCTATCTACAACATACAGGTTTCTGAGTAAATTTCAAAAACAATCAAGTTTGCTTTGTGCCTTGTTTTTAAATAATCATCATAAGAACCATGGTAATTATTGTTCCCACAGTCATACTTCAGGATGACTTTTAGGTCATAAACCCATTCAATGGCTGTGTATATTAAGTAATAATGATAAAACTTGTTCCTTATAGTTATCATTGCTTCTTGCTATTTACATGGATCTTACTTAAAATTATGTTATTTCATTGTTATAATAGACTTTAGGCACGTGCCCTTCTAGCCATGGAGAAGTTGAGACCTAGAAATGTGAGGCAACCTCCCAGGGTCACAAGATAGGACTTGAGACAGCCCAGTTCTCCTGATTCAAGTCCAGTGTCTGTCTCTCCATGTAGATAAGGACTATGCAAAATCACCGGTTGTCAGCTGAAGCCTTGGGATGTGCCATCGCTCTTTCCCTGGGACTCGGACAACGATCATTTGTAAAGCAAAAAGCATATAATTCCGTGCTGGGATACTGGAATGGCACTTCCATTTCCAACGCAGGAAGGGTGCCAGAGGAGAGCAGGAAGAAATATTTGGAGTCTCATTTGGGACAGGGAGCACTGCCATAGGGCTGTGTTACGGGAAAGATGTCGGCATCTCCACTGCACAGGCGAGCACACAGCAGCACTGAGTTACGAGCTTGCCCCAAACTGTAAAACAGGTACATGGGGAAGCCAGACTGAAACTCAGCCCATGTGGCTATGTCTTGGGGTGGGACTCCTTCCTCCCCTTCAAGGCATCAGAGGGTCCTATTTGTTCCCTAGTCCCTGTCAGTCTTCAAGTCCACATGCACTGCAGAGAGGGTCTCCTAAGTATGACTCTCCCCAGCCCGACCGTTCAACCCCACTGAGAACACTCCCACTGAGAAGAACACTCCCTGAGGTCCCCCAATTCTCTTACTGCCTAACAGAGACAGTCATTTCTACAGCTCCCAAACAGTGGGAAGATGTTCACCCAAACCTGACACCAGGCGTGCATTCTCTAGAGAAATCACCTGCCGAGAAACCCTGGGAGCCCGGGCATGCGTGGGAGTCTTCAAGCTGGCAGACGCCTTTTCTCCTTTTCATTCGCTTTCAAAAACACCTCAGGAAATCACTCGGAATGCACAGAAAAGTACTACCATCCTTTCTGTAACTTCTAGGTTAGCTTCTTGTCATGCTTACTTCAGATTTTTCTTTTTTCTCTTTTAAAGGAAAATCCGAAACTGATGTTTATTCTCTTGTGTATGTTTTTATATTCTTACTACATAGATATGTGTCCATATGTGTGGTCTTGTTTTGTTTTTTAAAAATTCACAAATACAGCTTCAGCTTTCTGCTACTTTGTTTCTACACTGGGCATTATTTTTCAGGTAGACCCATGTCGAGATATTAATAAAGCCCTGGTACCAGCATGTTCACTGCTGTATCGTATCCCAGTGTATGAATACACCACACTTTACTGATCCATTCCCCTTGTGAAGGACACTTAGATGGTTTCCGATTGCTTTTTTGCTATTACAAACTATAATGGCTAATTTTATGTGTCAACTTGACTGGGCCACGGGGTGCCCAGACATTTAGTCAAGGCTTATTCTGGGTGTTTCTGTGAGGGTGTTTGCAATGAGATTAACACTTAAATCAGCAGACCAAGTAAAGCAGAGAGTCCTCCCCAATGTGACTGTACCTCATCTCATCATCTGAAGGCCTGAATAAACTGAAAAGTCAGACCTTCCCCTGAGCAGGAGGGAATTCCTGCCTGCCTGCCTGCCTGCCTTTGACCTAGAACATCTGCTTCTTCCTATCTTCATATCAATCTGAAGCATTGCCTCTTTCTTGGTCTCGAACCTGCCAATCGGTGGACTGGAACTACCCCATTGGCTCTCCTGAGTCTCCAGTTGCCGACTCACCCCGAAGTCACAGGAGCTGGTTCCTTTCAAAAACTCCCTCTCCACATGTGCATGTGGCCTGTTGGCTCTGTTTCTCTGGAAACCCTGACTAATGCGCAGACGAAGCCTCTGTGTGTGGCTTCCATGCACATGGGTCTGGGTTCCAACAGAGCATGGGCCTAAGGAACCAACTCTGGGACCACCCACCTCTGTGTGCCCAGGATTCTCTCTTTCACTCAAGCCGGCATCCCTGTGAGCAACGAGGAACCTCCATTCCCCTGTGAAGCTTCACTGACGACTCCGAGCATCGTGTCGGCCTCTGCCCAGTGGCACTGGCCTCTGCAGCACACAGGTGGCCTCCTTGTTCTCCACCCCAGGTGTTCTCGGGTGCTGTTTTATTCTGTACGGACCATTTCTCCTCCTTTCCTGAGCCCCCTCCTCCCTTCCCCTCCCTTCCCTTCCCTTCCCTTCCCTTCCCTTCCCTTCCCTTCCCCTCCTTTCCTTTCCCTTTCCCTTTCCCTTTCCTTTCCCTCCCCTTCCCCCTTCCCCCATCAGCTGCTGAACTACAGCAGTGCAGGCACTTTCTAGGTGTGGGAGATTCCAACAAGGGTTAACACAGCCCCTGCCCTTGAGGAGCTCCAAGTTCAGCATGAGTGAAGAACAAGTAAACAGACTAAAGCCAAGCCCCATAAATGAAGGCACTGCTGTGCAGAGTCGCACCAGGCGCGGGAGAGACCCTGAGGGGGAGCACGGCCAGGCTCACTGTCAAGGAGAGGACTGTTCGGGCAGGATATCTGGGAGAGAAACTCTGCAGCCAGGTCTGAGGGAGGTGTAGAGTTTCTCGAGGAAAAGGAGAAGGAGGGTGGAAGAGACACTCCAGCAGATCGAAGAGTTAGGAGAAAGCTTGGGGTAAGAAATAACTGAGAATGGCCAATTCAAACCGGCCTGTCAGGGTGCAGCCTGACAGACAGGTGAGAGCAGGACCCTGGAGACCCGCCCCCCTGAGGGGAGGACTCAGAAGAACTGTGTCGGTCTCTCCCAGACCTGGGCCATGGGGGTGTGGGGGATACCCTGGTCACCTGGTTTGTCTAGCTTTCACTTCCTGAAGTACTGTCTAACATCTGTGACTACAGTGAAATAAGCTGTGTGAGGTGATTTATAAATAACCAACACAGTTAGGCTCGAAACAACCTGAAGTTTTTCCCATTTGGGTTTCCAGATCTTTCCTTAAGATCACATTTCTGAGATGAATTTGCCGTGGGTTCTGCCACATTTATTTAACAGTGAGGGGGCCTTGGTTGGGGGCGTGTGACCCGAGAGATGTCAGAGCATCTTTCACACAGGAAAGGTCCTGCAACTGTCAGAGATACCGGCTGTTATTTCAGAAACACCATCCCTTCACTCTGTTCACTTGAGCTACATTTTCTTGAACTAATGAGGAGAAGAAAACTCATTCTGAGAAGCTGCTGTTGTGTTAGGTTTTCCTGGCTCACTCTCCCACAAAGGAGGCTCCCTAACTTGATGACGTAAAGCTGGGCTTCAGCGCTGCTGCTGGTGGGAGCTGAGGGCTTGCTGGCTGCTGCCCCTCTGACTTCAGCTGCTCTGTCACCAGGGTGGGATTAGTTTACTGACGGAGCTTACTTCCACCTGCTGGTAGAATCACCTCCCTTATGTTACACCGAGGGACAACTGCATTTTGTAGGCTCGCTCCCTTTTTTCTCCACACACACCCTCATCTCGCAGTTTCTCATTGCAGTAAAATGGGGAAAGGTCCCATCAGGTGTCAGTGAGACCTGGCAACGGTACGTTTCTCTTCACATCTGCGCTCTTCTCTGTCCGCACACTGCTGCTGGTGACCTTGAATTTGCCTGCGTCATTCTGACTGTAGGGAGACAAGGCTCTTTCTTCTTTTCCCTTCTCTGTCCCTACCCAGAGCCCCCAGTGTAAGAGGTGATTTCAACATGCCGCTCTTGAGACTGCATACTGCCCTGAAAAATCCCTTCTGGAAGGTGAGTTTTCTAACAGTAGTTAGTGAAATAATGAACGCTTATTGAACTCTTACTGGGAACATCGTACTAATTAATTACAGAGAAAAGAACAACAGTTCTTGCTCTTTCTTCCGTTGCAGAAGACCAAACCAAGCTAGGTGAAATGAATGGAAAAGAGGGAATTTAAAAGAACACAACATGTCTTCACAATATGCCCACTTTTGAGGACAGCAGGTTTTCTGAGCTGCCTATCTCCAAGTGTAAGCTCTTCTGTTGGCGCCACGCCCTCGGCCTTCGGTGGCCTCCGCAGGGCAGTGGGTGCTGGGTGGGGACCACGGGGAGGAGAGAGTCCGCTCGTGACCCAGTCCTGTGCTTTGGATCCTGCAGCTGCCTGGATGCAGGCGGACAGTTTTCAAACTCAGGTCTATGACAGCAGCGTTCTTTTTGTCCCATGCCATCTTTCTAACAAAGCACCAGGTTCTGTGATGAAGGACCTGTGTCGAAGCCACACCTCTCGCACCTGTAGGGTTAGCTTTGACCCTAACCCCAACCCCAAAACTGTGTCCTTCCCAATGTGGCAGTGGCCTCCCAGCACAGAATGACGGTGGCGGGGCTGCAGGTAGCTGCTTGAAACGGGGGAGGGAACTCGAGAAGATGTGAGTGGAGAGCAGGCCCGGCTGGTCCCTGGCCTCGCCTCCCAGTGCTCTTCTTCAAGGCCATGAGGGATCTTTCTGGGAGGGGAAATGCTTGCGTAAGACAAAGACAGAGTTATTCCTTCACAAGTACCCTCCTCAGGCCCAGCATCGGGGCTGGGGGACTTGCTACATGAGCGCCCGATGGTTCCCGGCTTAGGCTGCAAACACTGAGTGTTAAGAGCGTCCCTTCCACTGCCATTCAAAGAAACTTCTCCTCTAGGCAGAGAAAACAATCTTAATATAAACTCTATGCTTCTCTGGTATTCCTGAGTCATGCAGATGGTGATCTTGCCTTTTCGCTGGCTGTTTTGACCTTGAAAAGCCCACTTTCTGGCTTTTGTTCTTAACCTACAATGTGAGTACAAAAAGGTCAGCCAGCCCTACAGGTCTTCGGAGAGAGAATGCCCGTGTTCCAAGAGCCTGTCTCAGTGTGCGTGCTCTGTGGGGTGGTCCCCTCCACACAGAGAGGTGCCTGTCGTAGATGCTTACAGACAGCAAGGGCAAGGGCAAGGGCAAGGGAGGGGGCTGCACGAGGTGCTTCCTTTTTACCCACAAAGCTACCTGGACACTGGTCATGTTTGTTGTTGTCAAATTTGGTTTTACAATGCCTCAGAATAAATGACTGTTTCAAAATTCACTACAGAATTTTTAAATAGTTTTGAAATAAAAAGCACTTGATAACACATACTCCTTCAAGCCAAAGAGAGGCCAGGGCACCCACTGACCCTGCTCCACAAGGTAAGTGGAGCGGGTCACTTCCTCTGGTGAGATGTGGACCCTCCTCGGCTCCCTGCATGATGCTGATGTTCTCTGACTGAGTGGTGGGCCCAGCACCGCAGACTACAGCACGTACCAGTTTTGGTTGTCTGTGCCTTTAAGACCAGAAGAGGTAGAAATTCTAAGAAGCGGGATAGTGAGGATGGGCTCAGCCTCTTTGGCCTTCTGTCCTCTGGAAGTGATTTTTTTTTCCAGCTGGCCAAAGATTTGTTCTGAAATCTGGCCCTGACTTCCTAACAAGCTCTGCCTGCCCTTGCATCTGACTCCCACTTCCAAATTTCACATACTGCTCAGATTAGATGTCTCCTGTGGAGCTGATCTAGCCTCGGATGCCAGACACCTCCATCCCCCTGCCCCAGCTGGGCCTAGGTTCACACTCCCAAGTCTGACATTCGGTCCCCACCCCCGCACCTGCCCTTGGCTCCCCAGCTTTGGGTTTCTGCTGCCTCACTTCTGATGGCTGCTGGCACTGCGTCCACTTGAACTGTGAAAAAACAGAGCCCCCTTCCCACCTGGGTACATCTGAGTTGCTTTTAATCAGGCCCAGAGTCCTGGAAGAGGAGAAGGGGCAGCCTACACCCTCCGAACTGTGCTTTTGGCTTCACCCAGAAGCTGGAACGGACCAGCCTGCCCTGCTTGGGCCCGCAGCCCCATGGTCCTGTCCAAAAGTAGACCCAGAATTCTCTGCTGGGGAGGAGACCACAGATGCGCTTAAATAATTCAGAATATGGTATCCTACAAGGGTTGACCTATTTTGCAAGAACTCTTGATTTTTTATTTTCTTTAAATTGTTTTCCAGCTCTTTTTCATTCTTCTGCTGTCAACCCTGCCCCCTGACGGGGCTGAGGTATACGTGGTCCTGTATCAGAAGCTGACCCTCTACTAAGTCACAGCGGGAGGGCCTGCAGGCCTCACACTCTCCTGAGTCTGGTCCCAGCGCCCTGCATGCGCCTCCCCTCTCCGGGGCCGGAGCGTTGATCAGAGTCACACTTCCTCGAATCACTTGGCTTCAGTGTGCAGGATTGATCAGGGGAAGACATGGCTGGAGACTCTTGGGAAGAGCTGTATAAAGAGGCCCGATGAGAGACACTGAGGACACCTACTGTCCCTGAACATTTGCGATGACTTAGTTGAGCCAAACTAACTTTAGATAAGAGGCCACCAGAACAGTCTGCCTCTTCCGCACCTTCCCCTCCCGCAGCACCCAGGTCTTGAATCTTGTTGTCCTTATGGCAGAAAGACACCCACCCGCTCCAGGGGAGAGAGTCTGTCTGTCTGCTTGAGCCTGTTTATGCCCTCAGGGTTTGTCGCATACTGCAAAATGAGGCCTTAAAGTCTGACACTGCCATCCCGACCATAAAATCAGTGGAGTTAGAGGGAAACTGATTTGAATCCCATCCTCTTAAAGGGAACAGGAATTATTAGTCAATTCCCAAGAGCCTTTGCACTTTAGCATAGTTGAGGCCACTCATGCCCACTCACCGGCACCTCTCCCGAACTTCCTACAAAGGCAACAGAGAGAGATTTAGGCCAAACCTGGGGAGCCAAGGAGAGACAGTCCAGCAGAGACAGCAAGTTTCCTAAAGGAGGCAGGAAGCCTTGAGACCTCACTGAGAGAAACGAGTACTTAACAAGAGCCCCAGGGGCATCAAGACAGTGGGGCACAAAACCTCCCTGCAACAGTGGGTGACAGCCCTTGTAGTTATAAATTAAGAGACATCGGAGTCAGAGGTACAAGCATGCTTATCACATAAAACTCTGTGTTAACAATAAAATAGAAGGTTTAAATTAGTCTGTTTAAACTCCCCAAACGTGATTTCTGTGCAAACCATTAGAGAACATGAGCTGGAGGGGGAGAACACACGACGCCAGCCCAAGGAGAGGGCCGGACTCCAGTCAGGGTGCGGGTGGGACACACGTGGAGGACGGTCCGAAGGACATGGTGCTCTCATCCCTCGGCTTGCAGGGGCGGGAAGAGGGGAGGAGAGCGACACGTAGCAGAGCATTAGTGGCCTAAATCAGTCTGACACCTTTCTTAACAGGGTGAAATGTACAGGTGTGCAGCCAGGCTCAGAACAGCAGGGGGGTCCAGCAGGAGGCCACAAGACAAGGGGAGTATAAAGCAAGGATTACTCGCCTTTTGGTCCAAAAATGGCAAATGGGCTTAATCTTTGTACTAATTTTATGATTAGGAGTGGCTTCTTGAAACTGCTTATTGAAAATCTGAGGCCATGTCTGGGATCAACAGCAGAGTTTTGCAATTGATTAGTGATGTCTGTGATGGGCTAACAGTTGGAGAGTGGGCTCAGCTAATGTGGGAGAAAGAAATTCCACCTGTGGCCCAGGCTCCTTCACTGACATTCTCTATGTTGGGGTTTAGGGTCAAAGGCCTGGCTAATACTAAAGTGAGTCTGACTTTATTTTTGTCCTGTACATTATTTCTCTTGGGGCTTCCTATGATGAGTGATGCATTATGGGTAGGTAGTGTTCCTGGATCCCCCAAATTTTACATGCATATATATTTGGATCTTGTGACCCAGATTTTTCCCTTGTAGGGTCAGACAGAGCTTCCAGATGTTTTGGTGGTAACTCAGCAAGTGAAATGGAATGGGGCCTTTGGTGGGCTTCAGGGAGCAGGACATTTTCCCAGGCTCCTGCCCTCTCTCTCATCCAAGACAAGTGATACTCGAGTTTCTGGTCCTACAGTGCAGGACAGCACTGGCCCTGGGTTCCACCGGCCCAGGCCAGGAGGGCCCAGGGGCATGTGAGAACTTGAGTCGACATGATTCACCTTCACTCCTCATGTAAGTGGCATGTGCAGGAAGTTGACATTATCCATTTGAATCTTCAGGTTTCCCTCTGACAGACAGAGACAAATATTCGGGCATCCATGTGAAAAGCTTCTTGGCATAAAAGTAGTCTGAGTATTGATCCTCATTTACAGACTCAGGGGTCCCCTCCAGGCAACAGGACAAGGAATCTGCATGGCAGACCCAATGGCTTAACTGCGAAGACTGACCTTCCTCAGGATGGCAACTCCTGGCCCATGTACCCGTGTGGGCACAGATGGAGCAGCACCTGGCTGCCTTGGGCCAGAGCTCCTTTTATTTTCTTCACAAGAATGTATAAATCAAAACCCTGGTCCAGTGTGAAGTGCCAGGTCAATAAAACTTTGGTTTTGTTGTGATGTTTGCATTTTGTCATCAGGAAAATAAAACAAAAAAAAACCATTATTTTTAAGATAAGACTGCAAAGTTGAAAGACCACATAATTATTTGTGCCTGTATACTAATTCTCTTTCCTACGTAACATATATATTTTGAAGGCAGCGCTGCATAACTCATTTCCACATTCCCCAAAATGCCTTGTGCACAGTAGATATGCCTGGCAGAACTGTTAACTTAAAAAGACACATTGCAGTGTTGAAGGGTGGAGGGAGCCCTGCACTTGCATTCGAATTCATTTCATGCCGTATTCCCAGCCCCTTGAGAATAATGTCTGCTAGGAGCTCTTACTAGCCCCATGAGCTGTGTGGTCACGGGCAAGCTTTTAACCTGCCCGGGGCCTCAGCTTCCTTGGAAGTGAGATGGGGATAAGCAGGTCCATACTTCTTCATGCCTTTGCTCGGTGTAGCTTTCTCTTCCAGGAATGTCCTTGGCTCTTACTGCAAAACCTAGTTTGGGGCCAGTTCTCACTGAAGCTCCCCTTGATGCCCTCTTGTTTCCCAGGAAAAAGTGACATCTCCTCTGGGCTCTGCTCAATCCCACAGTCATTCAACCAAAGCACCCACAGCCCTTTGCAACATTTGCCCACTTACAAGTCTGTCTGCCTGGGCTGAACAGTGATTTTCTAAAGAGCAGGCGCAGTATCTTGTTCATTCCTGTGTGTCCACTGCCAAGAAGGGCAGAAATTTAATATAATTTCTGAACAAATAAAGGAATGAATAATGAAGGACTCTATTCAGCTGAGTGATGTGCTCCACTTGGGGTTTTAGAAACTCCCCCTGGTGTGGTAGGGCACATGGGCGAGAGCTCAGGAGGGGTTCAGTAGAAAGATCAAGACTCCTCGGGGCTCAGACGCTGTCTCCAGAATGCTTCTGTGAACTTCAAAAGCAGCCCTGGGGCACGCAAGCCGATACCTGAGGAGTGTGCAGAGCGGAAGACTTAGAGCGCATGTCAGCAAGGGTCCAGGAAACGCTGGAGCATGGAGCCCCTTTGGGAGGGGCCAGCCCTGGAGGGTGGGCGTCCTGGCAACACCACTGGTTGAGCAGGTGGGCACCCGAGACCCTTCATGCACTGCACAGCTCTCCCAGGGTCCTTTGGAAACACCTTATTCTCAAGGGTGGGTGAAAAAATAGACCTGTTTCTTAAAAGTGGGGCTATATCAGTCTCTTATTTAGGTCCTGACAGTTCCCAAAGCCAAGTGGGGTACTGATGTCACCTATGCCCAATGCTGCCTGGGGAAGAGGGGGCACAGAGGCAGCACCTAGTCCTGTCATCGGAGGCCAGGTCACAGAGGAACAGATGTTAGCCAGCCCAGGGAGAGAAGGGGTGAGGGGAAGGGCATGGTTCCTGCTCCAGCTCATCTCCTGAACAGCAAGCAACTGAGGCATTTGATTGCAGAGTACAGTCCTGGCTTTTTTTAAAAAAAAATCTGTGTTAAATCTACAGGGCTAAGTTCTGGCTGTTAAGGTTAAATGAGGTCAGAGGTGAGGCCCTGACGTGATGGGACTAGTTTTCTTATAAGGAGAGGAAGAGACAGAGAGCTCGCCCACCCTTGCTCCCTGCCTTCCCTCTCTCCTGCCTGTGAGCACGCACTGAGAAGGCAGCCGTCTGCAAGCCAGAGGGAGCTCCACTGGGGCCTGAGCACAGTGGCGCCAGATCTCACACTCCAGCCTCCGGAACTGTGAGAAAACAAACTCCTGTTGCTGAGGCCACACAGTGTGTGACATTTGTCATGGCAGCTTGAGCTGACAGACACACCCACGAAACCACCACTCGAGTAGTTCCACCATACAACGGTTTCTACCCCCCTTTGCGAGACACTGAGACACTCCAGCCTGAGCTCTGGGAAACAGAGGTCTGCTGCAGGAGTGAGCGCCACCCTTTCCAAAATACACTTGGAATGTTTTGTTGTCTGTGATGTCATTATGCCAAATTTTATTTAAGAAAGAAGCCCTTACGCAGTTAAGGCAAAGAATTCACAGTAATTCAGCCCTGAGCATCCAATTAAGCTGGTCATAGTTACCAGCTCTGGACTGGTTCTGGTGACCTGCAAAAACCTGCCAGACGAAGCGATTCCTCAGAAGCAACAGGCTCTCCGAGCTCAGAGAATTTCAGGGTGTGTTGGAAGACGAAAGCCTTGGATGTTTTCTGGCCTCTTCCTCACTCCCAGGAGCCAAATTCCCTTCTCCTCCTCCTGAAGATGCTTTCTTAACCCTGCTCACCACTCCCCCAGGCCCAGGGAAAGGGCCCGCGGTGCCCTGCTGTGGCCCTGGGCCAGATGCAGTGTCCAGCGAGAGTTACTGCCCTGGAAATGTTTGTGAAGTGAATTTCTGATTAAGCAAAGTGAAAAGGAGTTGACCAAAGGAACAGCAGCCTGAGGTCATAGAGCCTAGACCATCCAGTAAGTTGCCTTTTGATTTTAAGAGCTCTCTGGGCAGGCAGCGCTGGCAGACCAGAGACATTCTCCCCAGCACCTAGATAAATGGCCTGCCCACTGTATCGTGGCACAAAAGGCCCCTCTCTGCCTGGCCTAATCCACATTTCTAGCTCCATTTCCCACCTTCCCCTCAGGTACCGAGAGTCCAGATACCAGAGCTCTTGTTAAAACTGAAATACAACATGTGTTCTATCTCTGTTTTGCCCTTTGTAGAACCAAATTAAACTGGAGTCACTTAGGGGCAAAATGGAGTTGGCCAACGCAGGTGCATTGAAGAAAATAAAACTTGACCTTACCTTACGTAAGTTGCAGGAATGTATAGCTCTTCTCAGCCAGTCTCCAAACGCCAAGTCTGCTCATGCCATCTCTGGACTGCCTTGCTCTGGCTCAGCCTGCCTGGTCCAAACAAGGAAGAAGACCACTAGGCAACCAGTCAGCTGAAAAAGCCCCAAACTTCCCTATTTACACCACAAAAATCCCTTGGCCTGTGAGCAATTAGGAACTCATTGCTCCTGTACCCTCATTGCCCAGCTTGCAGGTGGGAACCCTTGCAATAAACTATCTTTCTGCTTAGTTTTACTCAGGGTGCGGAGTTTGCTTTTTGACACCTTTCACATATGTTCTTCCCACCCAGCCTGCTGCGCCTCCTGCTCGGTCTCTTTCCTTCGGAGCCTCCTCTGACCCCAGCTCTCCCAGTGCATTGCTCAAGTGGCTGCCATGGGCTCTCATGCTGCTCCTACTGCCTGTCTCCTGCTGCACTTTCGCAGCGGCAGCGAGCCCGAGGGGCACTGAGGGGTCCTAATTGTCATGTGAACCAGGGCTGTGCACTGGGTGGGCTGAACAGTCTGCATGGTTTTCTCCATAAAACAAAAGACACATTTTTCATTTTCACCAGTAACTTTATTGACGTGGATGTTTTGAGTGTGTTGGCTGTCTCCTGTGTGACATAACGTTGACACTTCCAGACTACTCTGACACATTCCATCAGTCGCAGCACCTTTTCCACACACTGCACAAATCCTTTCTTGCATTTCAGTTGCCTGTTTACCTTTCTTGAAATAATAAGGCATCACATGCAGAAAATGTGCATTTTCTTCCATCTTCAATATTAAAGTGGCTACACAAAAATTTACCAATGTTGATGTTTTTTTAATGCACACTGATATGACAGCTGTCACAACACAATCTAACAAAATTGTTTCCAATGAAGTTAAAGACAACTAAGCACTACCAGAGGCATCTTACAGAGAAAAACAAATGAACTTTTTGGCCAACCCAATACATAAAGGCTCTCAATAAACACGTGTAGATTTACTTGCCCGATAAGCCCTCTCACTTTCTCTTCCGAGTGGAGGGTGGACGCAGCTGCCGCTTGGGAGGAGCATGGCTTTAGGTCCAGCCAGCCTTGTGTTTAAATTCTGGTTCATCACTTTCTGTGTATTTGTTTTCTATCACTATGTAACCAACTAACACAAACTAAACAGTTTAAAACAACACCTGTTTTTATTTCCTAGTTTCTGTGGGCCAGAAGTCCAGGCACAGCTGAGCTGGGTGCTGTGCTCAGAGTTTCACGAGGTTGCAGTCGAGGTGTCAGCTGGGCTGAGCTCCCATCCGGGGCGTAAGGCTTTTAAGCCCATGTGACTAGTGGCAGAATTCAGTTCCCTGAGGCTGTAGAACAAACGCCTGATTCGACTGCTGACTGTCAACTGATAACCCTTCAACTGCTAAGGCCACCTGCATTCCTTGTCACACGGCCTCCTCCAGCTTCAAAGCCAGCAAGAGAGCATCCAATCCCTCTCATTCAGTTCCCTGACTTCCTCTGACCTCTCCATGCAGAGGTACAGGGTCACGGGATGAGTGAGGTCCACCTGGAAAGCTTCCCTTCTGATTATCTCAAAGTCAACTAAGTAGTAACCTCCATTACATTGGAATACAGTCCTTTTGCCACATAACATAACCTAATTATGAGTGCTGCCCATCAGCTTCACAGTTTCTGCCCACACTCGAGGGGGAGGAGTTAATTATACAAGGCCGAGGGTCATGGGGTCATCTTAAATTCTGCCCACCCCACCTGCTCAAGCTACGCTTCCCCCTTTTGATGTCCACTTCCTTGGCTGGAACACAGGGATGAATAAATCCACCTCCCAGACCCGTGGTGAATATTAAGTCAAATAAGAAATACAAAAGAGCCCCCAGGGTGGCTGCTGGTCCCTGCTTCCTGTTCTGTCTGGGCCGCCGTGTCACAGCTGTGCCCAGGTTACCCAGAGAACACACACCAGCCGGACTGTGTGCTGTGAAGTGTCTCTATGAGACCCCTAGTGACACATGCAGATTTTCTTTTTTAATGGATACATCCAGGGATCTGAGTTTTGGAGAGCGGTGACAGCCGAGACCTCCCAGGATTGGCCTATGATGCAAGTGAGGACAATTTTATGAAGACGGAAACCCAAGCTCCTCAAGCAGCAGGTGACTGCTATAAAAGGCTCAAGCCACTGTTTGTCTTCAGAACACAAAAACACTTGGCCATGCCACCTGAGCGCTAATGAACTGGATGCGATGACAACGAAAACCCACGGCACCGGGTTTAATAAAGTACACGCCATGAGCGTGGACACAAGGATGCTGCTGGCCAGCAGGATACAGCTGACACCGGCTCAGGCAAGCTGGTCCCCTTCAGCCTCCTCGAGGTCAGTCCTGGCTGCAGGTGCCCCCTGCTGATGGGGACTCCCCGGCCAGCTTCCTGGGGACCTTCATGGTGGGGCCCCATCAGGGCAAACTCTCCTCCTGACATTGTTAGATTCTTCTCCACAAAACTTATCGCTCCTGTGCTGTAGCCCTTCACTGCCTGCTGGGTCCCTGCTAATTAGGTACAGGAAGGATAAAGATGTCAACCAATGAGAACATCCGAACATGACAGCCTCTTTCCGGTTACACTGCACCCCACCAAGGCCTTCTGTGTCAGTTAACCGAAGTAGACCTCCTTCCCTGGCAGGGGTCGGCTTCCCCCAACACGCAGGAGCACAGCTGTCCCCTGCTGGGGCAGAAACCCACCGCCTACAGAGCTCGTCAGTGGTGAGGCAGACACCGGCTTGCACGGAGTCCAGTCCCATCATCCCACCCCGAACCCTAGATGGGGACTTACCATGTGCATTTTTCAAAGGGCCTTTGTCCTTCGTCTCACACCTGTAAGACAAGATGACACCTCAGGGTCAGAGAAATGCAAATGGAGAACAGTAAAATGCCATTTTTAAGCATGAATTGGGTCCCAAACCATTCCGTACCAGTGGATTTTTAGGTGAAAGAAAACTTGACTATGCCCGCTGAAGCCTGTATTTTACAAACATCTGTTTTATTTAGATAACAAGTAGGAAGAAACAACAGTATTCGCCTTTTCTTGGCCTTCTATATTGAATTTAGAGACACAGAAATCCAATTAACCCTCATCAAAGGCAGGCCTGTTTCATCCCAGCAGTGGTCAGGGACCTGTGCACGCCGCTGAGCGCCCCCTGCAGGCCGCACTCCTGCAAGCACTGAGGCGGCGGAATCACTGCAGCAGGCCCTCTGTCCAGGGGAAGCAGTGTCCTGGCTGGAGGAGTGGAGGGGCGAGGCGGCTGGAGAAGGCTGAGGCTTAGCCACTGGGGCTGTGGAGCTTCACGGTCTGCTCTGGGGGCTCCTCAGGCACAGTCTGGAAGCAGTACGCGGCACCCCTTGGAACTCTGCAGCTTTGTTGGGCTGAGGAAAAGGCTCTCTCTTCCTCTTCCTTTTCCTCTCCACTCCCTACTTCCCCTCTAAAACCAACAAACGTATTCTTGGGTGAGGATTTTTTTAAAAACTGTGTTTTAGCTGGATTCTCTGGCTTCGGCCATCTGCCAGATGAGAGCAATGCCTGATCCTGCAGATCCTAAGCATCTTCTCTGCCCAAAGCCCAGCCCTGCGTTTTCTGCTTATTACTTAGTCTGAGGGGGCTCCTGACTGGGTTAATGAATGAGCTTCTCAGACCTGAGGTTTCACCAATTAAGACAGAAGCTCATGGCAGGCCCTAAAATGGCCAAACAAACCATAGCAAATGAAAACTGACTGGAAATGATCAGGAGGTGTTTTCTAGGTCAGATCTGTCAGTTTCTCCATTAATCTGTTCCATCAGCGGCAGTAGTACAGGGTTCTCAGGAGGGGACCCCTCGCGGGCTTCTCTGAGCCACGTCTGACTCCGTGAACTGATCCTCATCTGGCACAATGCCAAAGTAGGGCAGGCTGTGGGCAAACTGTGGGTTCTCAGGTCCCACACAAGCCAGGGGAGGACGTTGACAGACCTAGGTAGGCCTAGGAGGAATGGAAAATCACCAGGTGGGAAAACTGTACAATGGGAAACTGTAGCCTGGGAAACTGCCTGCCAACCCTACCCAGGACAAACAGATGTCCGGCTAAGATTAGGGTCTGGGGTCAGCCTATCCAGCATAACAGGATACAGCTTTAACTTGAGCCTGACAAGATGTATCGAGAACAGGGGTCAGCAGAAATGGCACCCAGCCACCAGCTCTAGCCAATCAGATTCTGACACCCCAACCAGTTATCCTTCGAGGGTTTTTACACTTAAAAGTCCTGCCCTAAGAACAACCGAGCGAGTCTAACCTCCCTTGCCTGGCTCCCCAACCTCCCTAGGTTGGCCCCACTTTCTCCACTTTCTCCTGCAAGTCCCAAGCTCCCTAAGTTGGCTCCACTGTTCCCTCTTATTCCCCGCTAATAAACCCTGCTCCTTAGCTCGCTGTGTCCATCTGGTTTCCTGAGCAACTCTGACCTAACAGAGGATAGGTAGCTCATCCTTTGCTCTTATATCCCTCGGTGGGGTGGAGGGCCGGCAACAAAGCAAGGGTTTGTTTAACTGAAAATACCCAGTAAAAGACAGTGGGGCAAGTAAAGCAGGAACCATGCTCTCAGAGTACGTCACTTACTTTGAAAGATGCTAGATAAGACAGGGGAAAGTGCTTAGACGTTGGGGTAAGATGAGATTGAGTGGAAGAGCGAGATGCAGATTTGTATTTGTAATGTGGTGAGAATCATGCAAACAAAAGCTAAAATCCCAGAAACCTCTTTATAAGGACAACGGTCAAATAATTATCATTGAAAATTCCTTTTTCTCGACTTTGCTGATATTTCTGAAAAAAAAATGCCTATTTATATGTTGTTAGAGCATAATGAAATATTTTAAAATACGCCTGTGAGAAAGGGTCTTTAGAGGTCATGTCACTCAGTGGCCCCCAAATCTGGTCTCGCCGAGTGCCCAGCTGGCTGCCTCTGTACTTCTGGGTTGGCTGTGCGAGTGTCCAGGCCAGTGTCCAGGCCACAGCCCTAGCGATCCTGACTTAGCAAGCCTGGCACTGGGCCCAGAAATCTGCTTTTGCTAAGAATAAAAAGCTTTCCAGATAATTCCAAAATCAAGCTAGGGTTGGAGGCAGTTGTTCCCGTGCGCTGCGTCCTCTCACTCTGCAGACTGAGGAAACTGAGGCCCAGCGAGGGGACTCACCTGACAGGTGACAGAGCAAGACCACTGCTCCGCACCCGTTCTGGTAGAGCGGGGTGGACTCTGAGCTGTGCAGACTCTCTGCCCCTTCTGTCTTTGTTATTGTGTGCTCTGCCTTTCCTGACCCTTCTGGAATCGCCTGACCCTGAAGGCTGCTTAAGAATGCTTTCTGAGCCGATGTACTCTTCTTGCAACCTTTATGAACAAAGACACTTGGCTGTCTGGACCTGAAATGTTAATGTGGAGGAACTGGGTAAAAGGGCTCTGCTTCTGCCCCCCTGCCCTAAGGGCTGCCATTCAGATGCCTGTTTATCTTGGCCTTCAGGGCAGGAAGTGAAATTGCTCATTTTTCTCCAATGTGCAGGTTTGGTGGGTGGAAGTGAGATGCTGGAAGGGCCGGCTGGCCCAGCTACCCGCCAGCCCTCCCCTCTGACAGGGGCAAACCTGCAGCCTGGGAGTGGAGCAGAAAGGGCGGGAGCGAGGGGGGGGTCTGGGAGGGCCAGCAGCAGTCATCACACCAGCAGAGGTCCTTCCCAGCAGAGACCAACCCCCTCCCCCCCCCGCAAAGCTGCCTCCTTCCTTACATGTTTCTTCCTTATATTCTTCTCACTACAAGATAAGTCATCAGAGATGATGAATGTTAAACTGCATTTCTCTGCCTCCTGTCAAACCAGCTGTGCTGGGATGGTGCCTCCTTCTCATCTCCTGCAGCATAAGCGGCTCCACCCCACCGAGGAAAGAAGACCAGAGGGTTTGGAGATCAGCTCAGGTGCTGGCCTGAGTCTTACCCAAGTTACTCCAGAGGGAAAATCGGTTTACTGTTGGGAAAGCCAGGGTCAGAGGCAGGGACAGAGAGGCAGGCAGTTGTAGGTGCCAGCAATAACAATGACAATACTAGCAGTAATAATAGCTAATGTAGCAAGATAATGTTTCCTTTCATCCTCGTATCTTCTTCCCTTCCCTTCCTCCCCCAGTGCGGAGGGCGCCTGTGAGAAGACGGGAAAGAGAGGCTTCCCTGTCTGCATCCGGGGCTCTGAGACGTCTACGCCTGAGACGTCTGCACCGCGGTATGTAGAGACCCACTGCAGACAGCCGGGAGGGGTGCCGAGGGGCCGCCCAGCATTGCGTGTGCCCCCTGGATGCAGATGGGGTCCCGAGGAGAGGACTGAGACTCAGCTAGACAGGAAGAGACAGACGAGATCGAAGGGCAGGGTGCGTGGAGAAGACTGGGAGGAAAGGGTCTCCTGAACAGCCCTCCAAGGCAGCAGGCTCCATTTATACTGTCAGAGAATCAGGGGACAAGGTGAATATTCATGTTATATTTCTATGCTTTTTATAGAAATTTGAATTATGAACTCATTGCCATACGAAGAAGAGATAAAAGAGAATACAGACAAAAATGTAGGAAAAGGGATGAGTCAGGCAGTTAATTAATAAACACATTCATTAGACAACAGTTTGCTATTTTGTGTTATTTTGTTATTGTGTTATTTTGTGTGATTTGTTTTCTCATTCTAAGTCAATTTCCCCTCTCTGTGCCAAATTCAGACTTTATACTTTAGTACTGTTTTTCTTCAATAGGGCCTCCCAAGTGATGTGAGCTCCGGCCCCACAGAGGCCCAGGCTCTCAGGGCCTAAGTCGCCAGCCCGGTGGATTGGAAAGGGCAGGCCACCCGTCACCCACAGCTCTCGGGGCTGGAACTGAACATGCCGGCAGAGCAAGCCTCGGGAGTGGGAGTGGGAGTGGGAATGGGGTCCCCACAGTTGCGTCAGGGCCACTGTGGTGTGTGCCAGAGAGGATCAGTGTGGATGTCGGCTGGGGAGCCAGCAAGGTGGCTGTGTGAACCCTCTGCGTGTGGCCTCGGCAGCCATCTCCCCCCTCCTCCTCCCGGACAGGACCGCGGCCCCCTTCCTGGCGCCCTTCTCCCCAGACGAGCGCAGCTGGCAGGCCCAGCCAGGCCGTTTCCGTTCTACTGTCTCATTTACATCCTATGTGGTCACAGGGTATGGCTTCCCTCTCATATGTACTTTTACATTCCATTCTTTCATGCTTAATATTTTCGTAGGTATCTGTCCTGCAAGATATTAAATATTTTAAATTGAAAACATTTTTATTGGTGCCTAGGTATCCATTATAAGCATATATCATTATCTACTTAAATTTTCCAAACTTTAGCTATTATAAATAATGTTGCGATGCACATACACAGGGACAAATCTTTGTCTAAATTTCTACTTTCCTAACAGACTCCAGAAAGTGCGGTTTCCATTTCGCAGGAAGCAGAAGCTCTGTAGCACACTGGTTGTGCTTACAGGTGTGGAGTCCCAGACAGGGGCCTGAATCTCGGCTCAGCCTTTCTCATTAATGAATGGCTCTGGGTGAGCACCTCATCGCCCAGAGCCTCGGCCCCTCATTTGGAGACAGAGATGAAAGCAGCGTAGAGCTCACGGGATTACTGTTAGACTTAAACGAAGTGAAGCATGTGTTAGCAGAGCTTCTGCCCCACAAGCAGTAACTCAGTAAGTGATGTAAGAATTATTATGAAAGAGTAAGAAAATAGTAACAAAATATATATTTTGAGAATTTGAAAAATGCTAAAAAGTAGAAAATTTCACCCATATTAACTTTTCTCATGTTCACATTTATTTCAAATTTTTGTGTTTTTTTAAATTACTCAAGAGATATGAATGTACTCATCATTAAAAAATATTACATTACACCCCTGCCCATGTGGCTCAGTTGGTTGGAGCATCATTCAGTATACCAAAAGGTTGCGGGTTTGATTCCCAGTCAGGGCACATACCTAGGTCTCAGGTTCAGTCCAGGTTGGGATGAGTACGGGAGGCGACCGACTAAGGTTTCTCTCTAACACATAGTGATGTCTCTGTCTGTCTCTCTGTGTCTCTCCCTCCCTCTCTTCTCCTCTTTCTCTAAAAGTATGTGAGAAACATATTTGCAGGCAAGGATAAAAAATACATTACATTGAGTGCGGGCCAAGAACCAAAGTGTCGCAGGTTCGATTCCCAGTCAGGGCACATGCCTGGGCCATGACCCCCAGCAACCGCACATTGATGTTTCTCTCTCTCTCTCTTTCTCCCTCCTTTCCCTCTCTAAAAATAAATAAATAAAATCTTAAAAAAATACATTACAGGTAAATATAAAGCCAAAGTATAACTCCTGAACACGATCACAAGTTCAGTTAAACTTGTTTTTTCTAAAATCACCTTTGGGCCAAGTGTGCCACAGGACTGCTGAGCCACTGCTCTGGTCCTCTGCGCCCGAAGTCACTCATCCTGGGCCTCAAAACAACACAGTGCCATCGAAATGCACAAAGTCCACTGCTGCCTTGGCGCTGGCTCAGGCTTCCGTTTCGTTCTCTGGAACCACGCCTTCCCTGTCTAGCCCTGAGACGCATCATCATTCTCTTAGCGCCTCTCAGAGTGAATTACATCGGCGTCCTCTGCTGCAGTGGACCCAGCTGCAGCGCTGTCAACAGGCCCCCCAGGGGACACTCAGTTTGTTCAGTGAGACATCGCCATTTCAAGACTGGTGGGCGGGCCATCGGTCCTTCCAGTCAGGGGCTCGCGTCTGCCGGACTCCCAGAAGGAGAACGTTTCTCGGGACAGACTCCTGTCGTTGTATCTTACATAGCCTGAAGGAAACTCAGGGGGCCGATTTTTACATTTATGGTGAAAAATGTCCTCTCCCGGTGCTTGTCATTCTCAGCGCTGTCTGTCCCCAAGAGACAAACATACTAATCCCAATTTAAGGCAGAAATTGCTTGTGGTTACAAAATTAGGATTAAAAGCTCTTAGGACATACTGTCAAGTCTCTGTCCGGGAGGGGGTGCCACCTTAGGGCCTCACCGCTTCCGTGCCGGTGCCAGTCCTCACTGTCTCCCACCCACACCAGTTACCCCGAAGGGTTCCTCTGCAGGCCAGCATCCACCCCCACTGTCTCCGTGGGCGTCCAATCTCACCGTGGGTGCTCTTTACGTCTTTGGGGTGTATTAGCAGCGCCACGTCAGTCAATGTCGCACACTGTGCTAACAAAGAGGCTGTAAGACAGCCAGATAGTGGCCTTCAGAGCTTTATCTGAGAGAGTCTTCTTCTCTGGACTTCCAAAATCAAAGCTGATTTTGGGAAGACATTATTTTGCCAGGGAAAAATATGAAAACATTTCTGATTCTGATGCTAGGACATGAGGTTGTAACCCTTCCCAAACCTCACGCACATCTGGTGCTTAAAACACCCGGCACAGAGCTTCACTTGCATCAGCTTTTAGACACTGTAAGAACGTCAGTTACACCAGGTGACTGCGAGCAGCTATCGTCACAAAAGGAATAAATTAGGGCTTGAGAAGAGGGTCGAGCAAAACAGAATGGAGATTTTCACGGTGAAGACTTGGGAAGGAGGAAAACAAGGCTGAAGGCGGTCAGCCGAGGCCCAGAGCTACCCCCTGACTTTGGCTGTGAAGAGAGGGCACGTGTGTGGGTTTCGGGGAGGACAATGACAGATCGCCTGTGCTCAGGGCTCTGTCACGGGGACTGAGACGAGACCAGGCAAGTTGGAGTCAAGAAGGCTAAGTCATCGAATCAAAAAGAAATTAAATATTTGGATTGACAATCGAAGAGGAAAAAGTGATGTATCTCTGAGAAAGCAAAATGAATATCCAGACATTCTTCTGAAGCTTCAAGGAAGGGTAATATTACATTTTTCCATGATGTAGAAATTAATTGTATAATAACAGTGCTATTAATTTAAAACATATTAAATGCAGTTGGTAGTCTTTCAATTGGATTAGTTGGATTTATTTTGTACTGATGAATGTGCAAGTTTTATAAGGGCATTTGTAGGGTTTTCTGTGACGCTGGTCCTGGCAATTCTATCTGAACTGTGGTTTGAAGATCCCCAGTCATGGGCTTTCTTCAACCGCCAAAGTGCTCAGAGAAGGGGCCCTCTGTCCAGTGCGTGATGCTGGGAGGATGCCGTGGCTCTCTTCCCCTGCTGGGGTTCCCTTTCCACAAGTATCGCCTGTTAGAACCCAGCCAGAAGCCACTGGACCCACAGCTGCTCGCAGAAGTGACCTCTTGGGTGGATGGTCAGGGACTTCATCTTGCCTTCTAATCACGTGACTTGCTCAGTTCCCTCAGTGCATTACGCAGGGGGCCTAACACCCTTTCTTTGTCACCCTCTCCCTGTCCACACGCAGGCACACCCCCTCCTATCTGCAGTCACTTCATGCACAGCCATTCCAACAGACTGCTCCCTGGCCCCGTGGACTTTCCTCTCTCCCTTCTTCCTGCCCTACCCACCCCTGCCCTCAGTCAGCCTTCCTGTCTGTGCCCTCTGACCCCAAACCACTGGGCGCCACCGGAGAATGTCCACAACAACGAGACAGGTCAGATCGACAGGTCAAGCATGAGCTTGAGCATTAGCATGATAAGGCTTCAAAAATGAGTATTCATTAGTTACGTGACCATAGACAAGGCACTTAACCTGTCAGAATTTCAGTTTCCTCACCTGCATCAAACAGATACAATAAAAGCACCTGCTTAATGTTAGGTCGGAGTCGCTCAAGAAACCAGACAGACACAGTGAACCAAAGAGTAGGGTTTATTAGTGGGAATAAGAGGGAAAGTGGAGCCAACCTAAGGAGGTTGGGGAGCCAACCAAAGGAGGTTAAGGACTTGCTCAGCTGTTCTTAGGGCAGGGTTTTTAAGCCCAAAAACCCCAGAAGGGTAACTGCTTGGGGTGTCAGAGTCTGATTGGCTAGAGCTGGTGGCTGGGTGCTGTTTCTGTTGACCATTGTTCTCGATACATCTTGTCAGGCTCAAGTTAGAGCTGCATCCTGTTGGGCCAGATAGGCTGACCCCAGACCCCAGTCTTAGCCGGGCATCTGTCTGTCCTGGGTAGGGGCGGCAGGCAGTTTCCCACCTGTGATTTTCCATTCCTCCTGGGCCTGCCTAGGTATGTCACTTAGAAAGAATGTTAAGCTAAGTGCTGGGCACATAGCTGGTGATTAATGAACATTAAGTGTTATTCCTGCTACATGATGATGTTCATGAACTAGACACTCCACTAGGGCCTGTAGCGTCTCATTTAATCTTCGTACCAATTCTTTGAAGTTGATGATGTCTCCACATTATGGATGAGAACGATGGGGCTCCCAGGGTAAGGGGAAAAGGGTTACTTTCTTAAGTAGTGTCGCTGCATCATAGCTGCGGGACTCCAATGCCTGTTTTCCTTCTCCCACATCACACTGCACCCTCAGAGTATTTTTAAAAGGAACAGAAAGTCCATTTTTAAAGCAGCATTTACTGAGCTGAACACCAAGAACAGCGTTGTCTGCTCTCCTTGCATCACCTCATTAAACCCTCACAAGAGCTCTCTAACTAGTCACACGACTGACAATTATACAAACAAGTTCAGAGAGCCCATTCTCAAGTCCAAGGAGAGGCGCAGGCACAAACAACAGCCACTGTTCCCCTCCACGGGGACAGTGCGAGGGTCTGCGAGCGCCTGCGACCCGTCCGCTGGCCTAGCGGGAACAGAAACTTCAGCTCTGCCCTTTTAAAGCCCGATGCCGGACTCCCAGCTCTGCTCGGTGGTCCCTGGCTTCACTGCCAGCTTCTTGTGCTGCCTTCTCATCCCCTCAAGTTGGAGCACTCTGAATTACTGCCATAACAGACACCACTGTTTCCGCGGTGAGACAGTGCAATGGGAAGGAAATTAAAAGTATGTCAACAGTGACGCTTAATGGAAGAATTACTGGTGTTTTCTGGCTAGATGTTGTGTTTTGTTTCATTGTGGGACTCAAATTAACTCATAAATATTGGATGGTAAATACCCCTTCTGAGTGAAGCACAGAGATCCTTCACGGTGCCTGACAGATGAGATTTACGTCCCTGCTGGGGAGGCCCGCACGGAGCTGTGCTCAGTGCCAGGATTAACCCGCAGCACGTGCGTGGCAGGGCAGCAGGCCACTCTCCCAGGCCCACGGCTGCTCTGAGGCAGCTCAGGTGGGGTCGCAGTGGAACACTGCGAGGAAGCACTGAAAGGCAGGCAACAGAAGTCCCCCTGCCTGAGGGACCGCAGACCTCGTGGGGGAGGGGAGCCAGGCTGCATCAGCTTCCCCCAGGGGTCAAAGCTTCATCACTGGGGCAGAGGGCTGGGTCTGGGCCCTGCCTCTGGGTGTCTCAAGTTTAGCTTTGCCCCCATGCTCTCAGGACTGGGTTTTGAGGAGAGAGGACACTGCCAACACATACTGAAAGTGGCTCATTGCTAAAATAAAACAAGAAACAGAGCCCAAGATGAGTAGCCTTGTTAGGATAATGCACCACCATCAAGTGGTAGAGACCTGCTCCCCCATGTTTGGCCCAGCTATGCTGCAGCTGTATCCCCAGAGGGCTCCGGGAGGGTGTGTCCCCATGAGAGGTGCTGGGAGTGGTGGCAGTGGACATTGGGAAGTAGTAGTGTTTCATGGAAAAGTAGAGGCATGTCTGGCACAAGTGTCACTGACTCAGACAAGACTTAGGTCTGAACAAGGCAGTGGTGTCCACTGGACTTGATGGTGTCCAGATGAACGGGATGAGGGTATATGGCAGTTAACTACAGTGGCACTGTGAAGGCCCCTCAGAGCTCCCAGGAATGTTGTCACAACCTTTATAGGAGGTTGCAGCAAAGGGAAGAAAGAGCCTGGAAAATTTAGCTCATTTACCATAACCAAGGCTCCACGCACACGTGACCAGGCGAGGCCTGGCTGCCTCAGACCTCAAGGAACCATGCGACACAACAGTACTCATGATGAAAGTGTGTGCCACAAACTGAATCATAGGCCTAAGTCTGTAAAACTGTCAGAAGAAAACAGGGGTAGAGCTGTATCACATTGGATTAGGCAACGATTTCTTGAATATGACACCAAAGTCAAAGGAAATAAAAATAAAAACAGATAACTGGACTACATACAATTAAAAAACTATGTGTCAAAAGACAAGAGTTAACAGAGTGAAAAGGCAGCTATGAAATTGGAGGATATATGTGCAAATCATATAGCTAATAAGAGGTTAACAGCCAGAATAGCTAAAGAACTTGTACAACTCAACAACAACAACAAAATGACTCAACTGAAAACGGGCAAAGGATGTGCACAGACGTTTCTCCATAGACACACAGGTACCAGCACACACAGAGATGCTGGCCATCACTACTCCCTGGGAGAAGCAAACTGAAACCAAATGAAATCCCCCCACACTCCTGAGGATGGCTGCTGCAGGAAAACAGAAGGCAACCCGTGTTGGTGAGGATGTAGAAAGACCGGGACCCTGGTGTCCCGCTGGCGCTATGAAAGCAGAGCGGGGCAGCCCAGGTCACAGAGGGCACAGAGCTGCCGCATGACCCGGCATTTCCACGTCTGGGTCTGTACCACCGAGGAAGTGAAAGCGGGGTGTCGAAGAGGTGCGTGCACCTCCAGGTTCTCAGCAGCACTGTGCACAGAGCTGGAAGGAAGCGGGGGAACAGCCCAAGGTTCCATCAAGGGATGAATGGATTGAGAAATGTGGTTTATACACAATGGAATATTTTTCAGCTTTAAAGCAGAAACAAATTCTGACACATGCTACAACCTGGATGAACCTTGGGGACATCATGCTAAGTGTCAACAAGCCAGTCCCTGAAGAGACAAATGCTGTGTGATTCTAAGGATGTGAGGCACCTGGAGAGTAAACGTTCCCAGAGACAGAGAGAACAGCGGGCACCAGGGGCTGCTGGAGACAGAAATGGGGACCCGTTCAGTGTGCTCCAAGTTTCAGTTTGGGAAGATGGAAAGTTCTAGAGACTGGTTCTACAATGTGGACAGACAACACTACTGAACCACACACTCGAAGATGATTAAGGTGATAGGTAACTTGTATGTTATATGTATTTTACCACAATTTAAAAAACTTGTGCCAACCTGAAAGGGTTCTTTAGAAACTACTTTCTTCACTGCCATGTGAGGTCAGGGTGGTGAGGTGCCTGCCCCTTCCTGCACCCTTCCCAACCTGGGCATGGACCCTAGCCTCGTGTCCAGGAGTCAGGTTACAGGAGAGTGGATAGTTTTGAAAGCAGTGGATATAAAGCTTTGCGGTCTGGGGAGACCAACAAGGTCTGGAGACACTTCCATTGTCACGACGAGGTGGGTACTGCTGGGTACTGCTGGCAGCTACCGAGAAGAGGCCAGGGATGCTGCTAAATCCCTTACAATGCACAAGGTAGTCTCCTGATGAAGAAGGACTGCCCCAAAAGGCCAGCGGTGCTGAGGCTGAGAGATCCTGGTTTGCAGCGGGCCCCTTTCTCCCTCGGGGGTGGGAGGAGTTCCCTTGGTGATGGTGACTGACAGCATCTTCAAGGCAGAGGAACGTGGGTGTCGCCAGGCAATGGCACTATCTTCCCTCCCCACAAGCTTTTGGCCAGATTTAACATACCCAGAAAGAGGTCTCCAAGGCATAATCGGTCTCGCCTTGTCCTCAGGGAAGATGCTTCAGATCAGCCATCATCTTCCCCCGTCTTCGGAGAGCCGAAGGCTGAGAGGGATGAAAGGAAAACAAACCGTTATCTCTGCAGGCGCAGTGAGTCTGTCCTGCCGCATGCAACGATTTTAGCCACACATCTGGAGTGCTCTCAGCCACACGGTCAGCTGCACTGCCCCTTAGAAGTCCTGCCACTGACCTTTCTGCGAGCTGGAGAAAACCGCGGCTCGCCCCTGAGTGATTGTCAGGAGGAAGCTAGGCTGAGTTATTTGACTATTTGATTCACAATGGGAAGTATTAATATAACTGAAAAAAAAAAAAACCCTGCTGTTTCCCTTGGGGAATGTGCAAATTCTCTAAACCAGGAGAATACATTAGACGGGCAATTAAATTCCTGATCTTTGGGGGTCTCACTGGGGGCACTGTTTGCACAGAATAAACTACTTCCCAAATAAGTGACACCCCAGGGACCAGGGACCCAGAAAGGAGATACCCCTTACCTTCTTTCCATCATAAGCTAATTAATAAGTGCAATGATTTATACCAACTTAAAATTACAAGTCTGTTTTTTTTCTTAAAGGCGTTTTCTTTTTTTAATCATTTCTTATTTTATTCTCTTACAGTTGTCCCAATTTTTCCCCTTTGCCTTACTCCACCCAGCCCACCCCCCCCACTCTCATAGTCAATTCCCTGAATCACCAATCCAGAAGAATCTATGCACCCCAATGCTCGTAGCAGCGCTATTTACAACAGCCAAGTGCTGGAAACAGCCAAAGTGCCCGTCAGTAAATGAGTGGATCAAAAAACAGTGGTATGTTTACACAATGGAATACTACGCAGCTGAAAGAAAGAAGGAACTTCTACATTTTGTGACAGCACGGATGGAAATGGAGAGTGTTACACTAAGTGCAAATTACAATCCTTGGACTGCTAGAGCTGGAAGGGTGAAGTGTGGTAACCCCTCATTTTTACAGACAAAGCAGAGAGGTCCAAAGACAGAAGTGATCTGTCTGAAGGTCACCAAGATGGCAGTAGGGGGGGGCTCTCCACCCTCTGGCCTTGAGGGCATCAGCCCACTGCGTGCTGACACGTGAGTTCTCATACTGCTCTACACACTGCTGGGGACAAGCCAGACAGATGACAGACAGCAGGTGTAGTGTCCACCACACTGAAGTGCCCAACTTGTGGTTTAGTGCTATTTCAAATATCTTTAGGTAAAACAAGAGTTCAATCAAGTTAGAAGCAACGCATTCTCCGTTGTAGTATTACTCACTGCTGGGCACGCAAGTTTGTTTTCCCCCAACATTTTATTATGGAAATTTCAAACATACAGCGTGTTTTAATTGCCTCGTATTTGCTACATCAGTGAGGGAGGGATTTCTATCCTAGGGCTGCAGGGCTGGCCAAATGTAGGCCACCCGACACTGGACAGATGAGACTGATTGGTCACACACACCACAGTCTGGGCGAGGAAGACACCACCCACCACGCAAGGCCACACAGGGGCCGCAGTCAGGAAATGGCTGGGCTGGCAGAAGCTGTGGGAGCGGGATTTGTGGGACCAAGAGCATGAAGAGGCCCCTTGGCCCCATGGGAGGAGGTGACTGACATGACTGAGTAATTCCTCAGACTGGCAGGAAATGGAAACCCCCACTCAGGGATGAGCAAGCACTACAACTGATCCCTTGGACAGGGGGGGAATTAGGTCGGCGGGCCGTGACCACAAGAGGAGAGTGGGGAGGGGCCTCGAGGCCACTGGAGGCCCTCCTGATTTTGCCTATACATCCATCCACGGTGAACACCTATACATCCCCAGCTAAATTCCAGCACTGCCACCCGCTGTACTTGTGGTATTGTGCAGTAACCCTCCTATGTCCACTGATCCACACTGTATTTTATGTTCCAAAATAAACTTCCTCCTGAACACTTTACCATGAAAATCATTACGTTTAATATTTGTGTATAGTTTCATCCTTACAAGTTTAAGTGTACGTTCTGAGTTTTGACAGATGTATACACCAAGTAACCCGAACCCCTAGATGGATGAGGAACCTCACTGCCACCCCGGGAAGTGTCGTCACGGCCCACCTGCTCAGCTCCTGCCCCAGCTCCCGCAGAGGCAACCGAGGCTCTGCACTCTTCTCTTAGAAGTCACTTTCGCCTGCTCTGGAACTTCCTGTAAATGGAACCACACGCCATGTCCTCCTCCGTGCGAGGCTCCGCTCACTCAGCTGGTCCACGCTGGAGTACGTGACAGCTGTGTGCGCCCCCTCACCTCAGTATGCGTGCACATGCACTGCAGGGACGTGTCGTTTGATCCCGCATTCTTGCATCGAGGGCCCCGTGGGACAAATCTTTCTATGGGCATTTCTGTTTCTCTTGGGTAAGGGCGCAGGAGTGATTCAGAGCACAGACATGCATGTAGCATCGTAACAAACCGAAAGCCTTTTTTCAGAAATGGTGGTTGTACAATTTTACACTCCTACCAACAATGTGTGAGAACCCTTATTGCTACAAAGTCTCACTGATGTTTGGTGTTATTAGTTTTTTTAATAACTGTTTTTGAGTTGAGTATGAAGTTGAGAAGTGCCTGTGGAGGGAGGCAGGGCACCAGGAAGGGCAGAGAATTTTGTGGCACATTGCCCCGGGCCTGGTAAGTTATGAGACATTTTCCTGGTTAAGTCCCAGGGGAGGGGGCACTAAGCCCATTTCCTTTGAGATTTAAGAGCTGTGATGTCCCCAGAACCTGGAAAGCCACCTGAAGAATTAGCCTTCAGAAGTCACAGTGCCAGGAGCCACGCCATGCAGGGGCCACTGCTATGCATTCTGACACTTCATTAAGGGTGCCTTCTGCACCAGCTAACAATCTGCTGACGCCCTGGGACATTCCCACTTAACACAGATCCACCGACTGGGGAGCCCGCACCGCCTGCAGGGGACTGAAGAAGCTGCCGCACACACCAGCCTCTTCCCTCCGTTTGGAGGGACCGAGTCAGCCAAAAGCCAGCTCGCACTATCAACCTGTAGCACGTGCACACCGAACAGGTGGAAATGGAGTGGGTCCTCCCCTGCCCTCTCATCACCTTCGGATCTGAGCAACTGATGATGTAGAGGCAAAACCTCGATGCCGTTACAGTGGTGGAGAAAGAAGCCTGGGCCCTCTGTTCCTTTAAAAGAAAACCGTAGCTTGCAGGACTGGTGCTCAGAGAGACAGAGGAGGAGAAAGGAAGCAGGCACCTGGGTGTAAAGAACACAGTGGCTCATTGCTAAACTGACAGCGTTCCCTGAGGACGGGGGCGAAGAGGAGAAAAAACTTCAGGTGCACGTGTCCAAGTGGCAGAGTCCAAGTGTGCTCAGTGTCCCCAAGCCCAGGACTCAGATGAGCAGCGACAGTGAGGAATAAGCCACGGTGTCAGCCCTCCCGGAAAGGTTGTGACTGAGGCCAGGAGTAAACAGCATGAGGAATATGCACTGGTCCCTCACAGGAGGGACCACCGAATTCCGAAAGGCAGGGCCAATTTCGAAACTGGAGAGAGGAAAACAAAGGCCAAGGTGCCAGAGTAAAGATGGTCCTGTGTGATGGTCAACACTCCCAGGAGCAGGAGATGAGAAGGGAGAGGTACTTTGGAAACTTTAGTGCAAATAAAATAACTTCAGTTTAATTCATTCTGCAAAGAGGAGCTGAGAGAAGTCCAGGCGGTGGTGTCCTGAAATCTGTGATCTGGAAAGATGAGTCAGAGTTCAAGGTAGGCATGATTAGCAGAAGATACCGACGCTTCTAAAACCAGCTGGCAGGGAAGTTAGAAAT
Source organism: Phyllostomus discolor (assembly GCF_004126475.2). Classification (NCBI taxonomy): domain Eukaryota; kingdom Metazoa; phylum Chordata; class Mammalia; order Chiroptera; family Phyllostomidae; genus Phyllostomus; species Phyllostomus discolor. Next base: position 10,106,039 of record NC_040915.2, on the reverse strand, counting down.
CCACTGCAGCAGGCCAGGGAAAGGAGGTCAGGGCCCCAACCGAGATATTAGCAGAGCGGCTGGAACAAAGGCGATAGGCAGGAGAGATACTGAAGGTAAAAATACCCAGGTGCTTGTGCATCAGCCAAGGGCAGAGACAGGCAAAAGAATCCTGCAGGTCTGTGGGGGAACAAAGACCTTCAACTCTGCTGATCCCCAGGACACAGCGGATAAGGCTGAGTGACACAGCCAATGTCATGACCAACTTCCACCCTCCCAGCTGCCTCAGGCTCGCAGACACAGGAAACGCAGTGCTGATGGCCGCAGACACCCTGCTGCCCCCTCACCCTGCGAACAGGCAAGAGAGAGGTGAGGCTGGTCAGGTGGGCAAGAACACTGTGAGCCGCCGCCTCCCTTCTTCGCTCTGGTGTCCCCCACTCACTTGTGCTTCTTTAGTCTGTTCTCCTCCTGGAAGGCACACGACGGTCACCTAAGCCCTGGACCCACTGGGCCTCCGCTGTAGAATCCCAAGTCTCCCCTCTCCAAGGCACTGCATGTTCTGACCTTGACCTCCCTCTCCCACCTCCTCTCACAGGCTTAACAGCCTTCTCGGCCTGCTCACTGTCTCTGGTCATGCTAATTCCTGGAGGAATGTGCTAGCATCCCCCCCGACCCATGAAGTGCCCTCCCTGAAATCCCCTCCCCAACCACATCTGCCTCATCCCTCAGACCCAGGTGGTTGTCCTGACCTGCCCCCATGACCTAGTGTCAAGGAGATCCTTGTACTGTTTCCTCTCACGGCACCTTCCTCTCCGCCCCTCCCCCCATTTATCACCTTTCGCAGTTATGAATTTGTCTGAGTTTCATCACCTCCCATCCATCTTCCTCATTAGCCTGTGAACTCTGTAGCACCTGCCTTGCTTCCTGCTGGTCCCAGAGCCTGGCAGAGGCGGGGACAGGGGCTCACAGCATGAATGTGTCAGTGGGATGGGTGGGGGCCAAGTCCTGAGCTCGGGTTTCTCTCTGCCACCTCACCTCCCTCAAAACACTAAAGAGTCTGTATTTCAGACTCTTTTTCTGAAAGGGGGCTGGCCCTCCACACGGAGGAGCCAGTCGTTTTCCTGGGAGGGGTGGAGTCTTTTAACAAGACACAGTGCACACTACTCCACTGAGATTTTACCCAGGAATGCAAAAACTCCATATGTTAAACATTTCCTGGCCCTGCTAGGTGGGAAAGGCTTCCCAGAAACATGGGCAGGTGTAAAACAGAGATAAGTAAGTGGGTTTTTATCTTTACTGTGGTTGACCAGAGCTGTGTGTGTTCCAGTTCTGGTTGGCACAGACTATGGAAGATAAAAACACTATTTTTAGAAGAGCCCTTCATATTACAATGGAATTTGTGAAGTGACAGCTTCGACAGCTGTAGGGATTAGTACGGATAGTCCAAGACACAGAACCATGAGACTGCACCTGAACGCACGCCCTCAAGGCCCAGGGGTGAAGGATGCGCAAGAACAGCGGTCTGGCAGCTACAGGCACGTGCGGGATGCTGCGTGTGCTACAGAACTGTGTGCGATATACCTGTGCTTCCCCTTCAGGTGCATCTAAATTGATACATTTTGTGTGTGTTCACTCATGTCACTAACACCTGGAAATCAAATGAGGGGACAGGGAATGAGACCTCCTTGCCAGGAGAATTGGCTCACGCTCAGATTTGTTAGGGCCGAGCATTCATCCGTGCTTCACATCAGAGTCACCTAAAGATCTTTCAAAAACCCCGGAGCCCTGGACAAGCCCCATCAATTTCCCCAGATATTGCTGCTGTCCAAAGCTCCTCAGGAGACTTCAATGGAAAGCCAGGTCTGAAAATCTCTGTGTAAGGGGTTTTGCAATTCAAAAGAATAGTCTGAGTTAGGTATTTCACGACTCCAAACATAAATCAAGACCTTATTGCCAGTGCAGATGGAATTATGTAAAAGAAGAAGGCGAGCCAACCGCAGAGAAGTAGCTGAGAGCACCACCTGAGACCAGACTACTTACGGGTCGAATCCCCCCTGTACTACACTCTGCCTTGTTTCAAAGCGGAAGTGCAGCCCCCAACTATCCCTGTGTCTGCTCCACATCATGCATGAGGGAAGGTCAAGATTTGGTAAGAGGCCTGCTTGGGAGTTTAATGAGCCCTAACACACCCAAATGCATGAGAACAAAAAATCAGGACCCATGGACGAGTAGTTCAAGTACCCTCATGGGAACTTCCTGGCAAGTCAGAGACATGGAGTTTTATACCTGAGTTAAAGTTCTGATTAGAATAGAATTATTGAAATGCATGGGGGCCCAGAGACAAAGGAAGTATGTAAAGCTAGAAACCAGGGTCTCATTTTGAAATGCGTCCAACCGTGCAAACTATATACACATGAGCCCGGCACACAGATGTTCCTCTGCCTTCCCTTCTTGTCTCTGAATTGTTCTTTATACTGTAAATATGGTAAGCCCAAATTCTATGGTTCATATCATTGTAGACCTCTCTTTATGGCCACTGAGGTTCTATTAAGTTGGTCCTCTGGCAACCAGGACACACAAAGGCAAGCACAGAAGAGCTCTTCAAGAGCAGGCACACAACTCTGACCTATGGACATGGGCCAGAGGCTGGGGTGAGGCACCCCCCTATGTCTCCGGTCCTGGAAGGCTACTGAGGTCCTGGCTGCTGTGGAAAGGGAGTCCATGCAGACTCTGACTTCCAGGGCTGTCTCCTTCACCTGGAGAAACTTCTGACTAGTGAGTATGAAGTGGAGAAGAACGTGATTCTAGTGAAGAGGGGGAGGGAAGAAGGGGCATGTGCTAAGGGGACTGAGTGTGTACGTTTGTGTGTATGTGTGCAGACTGGAGAGGGCTGGGTGTGAGAGATGTAAAGACTCACCCCCCACTGTCCAACCACGTGCACGGGGGCAGGAGATATGAAAGAACAGGCTGGCTGCAAGACAAAATGAAAAGAGCTAGTCAGGGACCTAAGCTGAACCCCAGCTTGTAACTGGAGTGATGTTGAGCCAGCTGTGCAATCTCTCTGAGCCTCAGGTTCCTCATCTGTAAACTGAAGGTGCAATTTCACTACCTCCTAGGGTAGTTGAAAAGATTAAAAAAGACGATGCTTGTTAAAGAACTCTGCACAGTGCCTGTGACAGACACTCAATAGGACATAGCTTTCATCTTCTCCACAACCATTGCATTGTTTGGTCTTTCCTATAGAGGAGAGTGGCCCTGGCCCTCATGGCTCAGTTGGTGGAGTGCCATCCTGCAAAGTGTAAGGTCGGCAGTCTGATGATGGGTCAGGGCACCTGCCTGGGTTGTGGGCCCGGTCCCCAGTTGGGGCATGTCCAAGAGGCGACCAATTGATGTTTCTCTCTCACTTTGATGTTTTTCTCCCTCTCTTCCTCCCTCCTTTCCCATCTCTATAAAATAAACAAAATCTTAAAAAGAGAAGCAAGTGGACAGCATTCATCATTTCTAACATACAGATGATGAAACAGGCTCGGGGAGGTGAAGGGATCTGGCTATGGAATGAGGACTCAAACACAGCTGGCTGTGTGCCAGCAGTTAGACCGTTCCCCTCCCCCTTCTTTGTCCCACTGTTCCCATTTTCCCTTGACCTACCGCAGCAGGGATTCGCCTTGGAAGGGGTCAAGGTTCTAAGGCCTCTGTTCCCATTTAGGCTTTTGGGGAAAAGACTGATTTCAAATCCTTTTGTTTTGTTTTAAAAGATTTTATTTATCTTTAGAGAGGGGGAAGGAGGGACAAAGAGAGATGGAGAAACATCATTGTGCAGGAGAAACATGGACTGGTTGCCTCTTGCACACCCCCAACTGGGGACCTGGCCGGCAACCCAGGCATGTGCCCTGACCTGGAGTCAAACCAGCAACCTCTGGTTCGCAGGCCAACGCTCCACTGAGCCACACCAGCCAGGACCAGATCCTTTTTTTTCTTTAGGAGATAATGCTTCCAACAAGAAACAGCTTAAGAGAAAGAGAAGATGAAGTTCATCGTAAGAAACGATTTGCTTTCTCAATCATTCTCACATGTTGGGAGTCACTGTGTGCCAAGTCATGCACTTGGTGATTTAGCAGAGCTACTTAAGACCCATGAGACAGAACTGCATGAAGTACATAGCTGTAGACTTTTGGCCCTATACTATTTCTTGCTCTTCCTGTTGGCTGCAGCACCCCAACTGCCCTCTGGAGACCACTCTCTTTCCTTTTCCCACCCACAGGGTACATGAAGAGCTGATGTAGCCTTACCTCCAAAGGGTCATGTGAACCATGCCTGGCCAATCAGATCATCACATTTCCTTGGTCATGGGCACTGGCAGATGAATGGGTATTAGAGACGTCTGCTGAGATTGCTGCTCAGAGAGAAGCACGAGCATTAGTCCTCTCCCACTGGATGTTAACCTGAGAGGACACGGGTATAAATGGCACTGCTGGCAGTGGCTACAGGGAACTTGAGAATGTGTCAGCGGGAGGAGAACAGAGCCAGCAGAAGGAGGGCCAGTGGGTTCAGATGGCCTCATTTGCACTCCTTGATTCAACTCTGCCTGGACTAGCCCTACCTCACGGCTCTTTATGAGTCCCTACATCCCTATGTACCATGTACACATGTATTTTTTGCCAGATCAAGGTGGGTTTTCTGACACTTGCAGCCAGAGATTCTTACCTGTTGAATTTATTGTCTTCACTTTGTGAATGAGAAAACTAAGGCTCAAAGAGAATAAGCAACTGAATTTCTTCCAGCTAAAGGGAAATGACTCTGCATAGCAATCTGAAACTAACAGTAAAACAAAGAGCACAGGTACAGGTAATTATAAAAACCAGTATGAATGCATATTTTCTCCTTTCTTCTGACAGCTGATTTTAAAAGCAACTGTATACAATTATAAATGTATAATTATATAGATTATGTGTGAATAATTACATACAATATGTATTTACACATATATAATTTTGTACAGTCGATACAGATATAAAATGTAATTTTGGATCCATGACATACAGAAGTGTCATATACGTACACTACACCTGCCAATGACAACACAAGGAGGTGGGTGGGTGCAAAGCTGTCCTGGGTAAGGACATTACTAGGGATGGTGAAGCAATAACTATAACAATGCCCTCTTGGATTTCTAACACTAATAGGTGTAATGTGCACAACAACAATACCACACAAAAAAGGAAGGAAGACAGAGCTTTACAGGAGCAGTATTTGTATCATCACTGGTATTAAGCTAATACAAATTTGAAGGGGATTCTCATAAGTTAAGACTATAATATAAAGTAAACCCTAGAGCAACTACTAAAAGTGTAACTAAAAGAATATAGTAAAAAGAACATTAAAGAAATTAAAAATGTCAGTTTAAACTTATAGTGTGGGGGAGATAAGACCTTAAAACTTGAAAACAAGCAAGGGTGTGTGCTTTAGAAGGAAGGAGAGGCTGGGGCTCCCTCTTAACATGCTGAGCTTCCCCCAAGAAAGCAGAGTTCTGAAGGCTTCTGGATTTTCAAAGTTCCTCCAAGTAGTAGTATTTTATCTTGTGCTATAAAGTAGTCTTATGGTTACGTAAAAATTGCCAAGTGAGACACTGACTTACAAATACTAAATAATTTAGTAAACGTGGTTGTATTTACATTGCACACTATTCATTGATGATATAAAGCTTAAGCACGTGAAAGGGAGATGCTTCATTCACCAGTAATTGGTACAATCATCTACTCGTCCAACCTTTGAGAGGACTTCAGGATTCTTGGATGAAAGTATCTCTCTCTACTAAATGTAGATTACTTAACACTTTGGCATTAGCAAAAGGTTCCTAACACCAAGGGCACTAACAAAAGCCAAGTGTCTGTTTTGATAATTACTTGACTCCATTCAGTATGAAGAGTGAGTACTGACATCTGTGCTGTGTGGTTTTTAAATAGCAATGATTGTTTTCCTTATACCTGTAGAAATAAATGCATCACTTTTCAAAAAGCTAATCGTCTAGGGAAAAAAGTTAAAAGTGATTTATAGAAACCATATACAGAAAATTAAAACAAAAATCAAAGACAACTTAAAAGATTTGGCTGATGAAATGTGGTCCTAAATAGAAAGTGACTATGTTACAAAGATGTTAATTCTCTTCACATTATTTTATAATTTTAATGTAATTTTCCCCCAAAAAAACAACTGAATAGGATTTGGGGGGACATTTAAACATGATTTTAAGACCCATGTATAAAAAGAAATCAGTGAGAGTAACCAAAAGTGTTGGCAAAATAAGAGTGAATTTGGGCTTGTGTTACAAGATAATAAAATATGTTAAAGAGCTATAATTACTAAAGTAGTATGATTTAGTATAAGCAGAGGACAGGTAGATATTTTGGAAACAGAATAGAAAACTCCAAGTTGGACCAAGCACAGTAGCAACACAGACAGGGTGTCACGAATCAGTGAGGGAAGTTTTGTCCTTTAAAACAGTGTCAGGGTTGCCTACATTTTTTTAAAAATTGGGTCTTTATTTCATATTATTCACCAACATGTATATTAAATAATTAATTGTAAAAATAAAACCATGGAAAAACTAGAACAAAGTTTGGATGAGTATCTAGTCTCTTTGTGACAAAATACTTACTAAGCACAAGAGCAAAGGAATAAGTCAGAAAAAAAGATTCATACGTTAAATTCAGAAAATTTCAACAGGCTGCAAAGTCTGGAAATAGAAAATATACCTGTGGCATTTACAACAGAGGGTGAGTGTTTTAAACAGAAGACACTGCTGTAAATCATCGTAAAGACAACCGCCCTGTGGGCAGGGGCAACAGACACAAAAGGCAGTTCGCAAGAGCAGCCACCTAAGGGGCTGAGGTAAAGGCAAGCTCAAGCTCGCTGTAATCAAGAAAGTGAAAATTAGAACCATTACACATTATTTCTGCTTACTAACCAGGTAGGACTTTTCATTGCAAATTACAGAAAACCTGACTACACATAGCTCAGAAAATCAGAACGTTTATTACTTCACACAAGAGGGTCTGGTCAAGAGTTGGTCCTTGGTGGCTAATTTGGTGGCTCCAAGGACCCACTTTTCCCACTCTCCCTCTGCCATCCTCTGCATACTGTCTCTTTGTCCTCCCTGCCCCTCATGGTCACTCTGTGGGTACGGCAGCTCTGGCTTCCAGGCATCCTCTGCCACTTTGAGAACTGGAATGGTGGACTCTTCTCCCTTCTGGGTCTCTTTTCACTGAAGAGGAACCCACCTCCTGAGGCCTCAAGGAGATGTCCCTTTAGGTTCCAGCCACCAGGACTGTGTCGTGTGCCCATGACTGACCTAGACACTGAAAAGGGACATGGAGTCACCACCACTGGCTCGGACTCGCTACGGTGTGTCCCTGAGTCTGAATAACATCTTACATGCTAGTGGTGGGATATAAATGATACCTCCCAGGTAAAACATACAAAAGCAGTAGAACTACACAGACCCATTAACCAACAATTCTAACTCTTCCTGAAGAGATATTATTGGAAGGGCCCCAGATGCAGCCAGAAGGCTGTTTATTTGTTAGTTGTTCATAAGAATAAAAAAATCAGAAACATGTCACAGGCACAAAAATTAGAGGCTGGTTGCACAAGGACATCATTACTAGGTGGAATACTGAGGAACCACCCAAATTATGTTTTATATACAACATGAAGACGTTTTATATATGGACATGTGTTCATATTCTGTTAAGTGTAAAACAATGCAAGAATATCTCGTCTTCTAAAAATATACATAAAATTCTGAAAGGATATATACCAATATCTTCATAGTAACCTGTGAGTGGTGTGATTACAGTAAATTTAATTTTTCTACTGTAGTTTTTGGTGTTTTCCAATGTTTTCTACATAAATATGTTACTTTATAATAAAAATGAGGATGACCCTAACAAGGAAAATGCTCCCTTTTACTATGTTCTTTCCTTCCTTTTCCAGCTGAAGTGAAGGCGTAGACGGCTATACTCGGCTAGTCTGGGATGTGCTCCTCGATGAAGTAGAGACTGGCCTCACACAGCGTGGCCGTGCTCCTGGCGCCAGGACCCCCATGGGTTACAACTGCAGCAGAGCATGTGCACACAGTGCCGGCAGGGCTCGGGCCCCTTCTGAGCCTGTGTGCGCCATCATTCTCCCCCAGCGGAAGTTTAAATGGGTTCACACACTTGTTCTAAGAATTGGTTCTTAACAACAGGAAGGAGCTGCAGGGAAGGAATGCGGAGAGGTGTCTAGCAACTTGGTTTCATCATGACACAGCACAAATCTCTGCCCTTCTTTCACCCTCATTTCTGTGTGAAGTTCAGAACCAGGATTCCAAGTAATTGCCAAACCTGTCTATTTGCAAGAGTTTCAATAACAATCATAACTCGATCTTACAGCTACAGCACGTATTCTGTGCCGCCTTGCTAAATTCTTTGCATATTTTATTGCATTTAATCCATAGGGGAAGGCAATGCTGTGTTTCTGCTGCTTTCACTGAAAAAGAAGCAGATAACTTTTTCAAGGTCACAGCACTGGACAGTAGCAGAGGCCAGAGTGCATCCTCATCTGTCAGGCTCTGAAGCACAAGCTGTCTACCTCTTGGTTTTAGCTCAGGGAGAAGAGGGTTAGAGCCATGACATGTGGCTGCAGAGCGGGGTCAGAGAAGGTACAATGTCGGTGTCCTACAGGCCTCCCAGGAGGGAGTGCATGAGGCGAAAGTTGGCTGTGAAATGTGGAGGCTTTGTGTTGGCCGGTGGGCAGGGGGGGAGGTGTTCGTGGGTGTGCATATGCGTGTTTATGTATGTGTTTGCAGAGCATGGGGCCTGTTGCACATGGGTGAAGCACACAGACATTTCACTTGGCCTTGGATCTCAGAAGGCGAAGCAAATTAATTGCAGCTACACTTTCCAAATGCCATGGACAGTCCTCTCACTTTTAGTACCCAGGTTTACAACCCTTGGCCCTTGGTTCATAAAGTTGTAAGACCGCCCGCCACCTTATGATCAGTGGTTTTCCCATGTGGTCCTGTTAATGCACACATATTCTTACACACGCACTCACACACCAGCACTTGTCACTTTAAATTGTTTGGGTCCAGGATGGCTGAACACATAAGCCTTAATGAGGTTTAGACGTGGCGGGACTCTGTTTGATCTCCTGGGCACGTCACCTTAGGGTGGAGGTTTCCTTCAGGGGTTTTCATTTTGAATGCTAAGCCTAGGGGCAACTTGAGCATGAAAGTCACCATGGCCGCTGTTCATGCAACAGCATTTGTGCAACACACCCCACAGAAGAGAAACAGAGGAAACAGAAATGACCTTCATAGACATCATCTCTCCCTATATGTGTGTGTGTGTGTGTGGCATACATATGTATTCTTATATCCTCATGTATAGTAATATATACAGAGCAGGGCCAAACCAGGTTTATAGTTGTAAATATACAAAAGTTTATTCTTGTATTATTATTATTAAATTATTGTATTATTTTCCATATGAGCCACTGTGAACCTACTTTTGCCCCAACCTGTGTGACCTTTATACATAGTACATATCTCTGAACTTCTGAGTGTCTTTTATGACTATTATCTATTGTCCTGTAAGCATGACTTACAGAAAAATCTTTCCAGATTCCCTGGAAAACAGCCCGGGTCATTCCTCAGAGGGCTGTGATGAGCCTTATATCTTAGGATGGAGGGATTATCATTCGCTGGCTCACAGTAGCAGTTTGGAGACTGAATCCTTGATTGCCATCACGTCCGCTACCAGAGACCATGCTCTAACTGTCCTGGGGGGCACGCAGCACAGCTGGCACCGCCAGGGCCAGTGCGCCCCGCCGGGGTAGCATCTACTGCAAAGAAGCAACTGTCTGTCATTGCCACCGCATTTAGTTTACTTCCAGTCCCAAACATCAATGCAATATGTCAAGAGCAATTGTATTCACATCTTTGTACCACAACATCAATTTTTTTTAATTAAAAACTTTATAAAAGTCAGCTCAATACAGAGAAAAAAAACAATGAATGTGTGAAAACACTCAAAATATGTAAATCAAAAGAAAACTGAAATGCCATTTCCATCTTTCAAACTGGCAAGTTTTGTTAAACGACTGCACCACAGCCGGCAGTGGCGGGAACCAGAACGCAGCTGACGAGAGCGCAGGGCGGTCTAGAATTTCTGGCGGGGCCCCGGCACGATGCAACAAAATCCCTGGAAGAGCGATGTCCTAGAGCCCAAAACTTCTGCATCGACTAGTTTTCGTAAGAACAACTAGAGCAACATGTTCACGTGTTTCAGGATCTTTACCAAATTGTCATTTAGAATATTTTAAAAACAGAAATAAATTTCAAACAATTGATGAGGTTTTTGACACCACACAGTTATTAATTAGGCAGAATAATCTTTACTGGTCTGGAAATACAATATTTAACTCAGTGAAAAAAAAGGCTACAAGATATTCTGCACGTTGTTACCCCATTTGATCTTACACACTACAGAGTGAGTGTGAGTGTGACTGTGAGTGTGTGCGCATGGAGGGTGGAGTAGGTGGGGAAACAGCATGGAAGGACAGGTGTCAGAATAGTTCACTCTCCATCTGGTGGTGTTAGAAATAATTTAAAAATGGACCGAAAAAAGATATAAGGGCAAAAATGTTATTTCATGGCACACATTTCTGTGTTGAAATAACCAATTGTGCTGTGACCTCACTGATCCAGTCTGTACCTTGCGGAAAGCTGATACTTCCTTTCCTGCCGCCGTGAATCCAAGTTCGGGCTCCCGAAGTCCTGACGCCAGGGTCTCAGAGAGGAATGGTGTCTAAGACTGGAGTACCCTCTCTGGGGTCCTTTTTATTAATAAAAACTACCCCGTGGCTCTGGCTGGTGTGGCTCAGGGGACTGAATGCCAGCCTGAGAACCAAAGGGTTCGAGGTTCGGTTCCCAGTCAAGACACATACCTGAGTGGCGGGCCAGGTCCCCAGTAGGGGGCGTGTGAGAGGCAACCACACAGTGATGTTTCCCTTTCTCCCTCCCTTCCCCTCTCTAAAAATAAATAAATAAAATCTTTAAAAAATAAATTAGGAAAAAACCTACCTTTTGATGAATGCTTAATATATCCTGCACTCAGTGCACTGTTTAGTATATAAATTCACACTGTCCTTTCACCACCCCATAACCTTGGCACAATCCATTTCCTCATTACTGAACACCCCAGGCCTGGCAGTTAAGAAGCCTGCCCAGGTCACACAGCCAGTCATAACTAGAGCGGAAATGAAAGTGCAGCTCCGTGGCCCCGCACCTCTGGACATAACCCCTCTAAAGCAGCCTTCCCACCCACAGGTCCAAGTCAGAGTTCACCGTACCTTCGGGGTAATCATCTCATTAGCCCTTCAACTCCATTACTCTCCCCAAACACACTGGTTTCCTCTGTTTTTCTGGCTGATTGAAAGTCAATTGAATTCTCTACTACAGAAAACCTGATAAATACCTAGTGAAGAAAGAAGAAAACAAATATGTTTACCACAAATTCTTCAGGTATGTATTTATAAGAAAATTTTTGGAAATAGGTAAGGGGCCCAATGAAGCTAATGTGTTTTGCATAAATATCATTATTCTTGTACCTTGGAGCTAAGCAAATATTGGTTTATGCATTACCTAAAGAGTCTTGGGGGAGAAATTAGCATGAAAACCATTTGCTACCTAAATACAAAGCTTAACTCAAGATCTAGCTGAAGTAAAGATGGCAGAGTGAACTAAACCTGACAGCGAAGGTCTCTGAGGTGACTCAGGAGAAGCGGAGCAGACCTAGGAGAGCTGGTCACGTTGTCCCAGAATCCAGTGGGTTTCCCCGAGGGCTGATGCTCTGCTCCTCAGTCTGCCGGCTTGGCCTGCAGTGAGATGTTATTAAGCAAACCAGGCAGACAGCAATCTGGTGGGCTGCCTCCAGAGCCAATGAGTATCCCCAGGAGAGCACACTAGACCTAGAAATAGCTTGGCAAGGCTGGGAGAAAAGCCTGGAACGCTGATCATTCTTGGTGCTGGGCCCTGTGGCACTCACACACAGAACTTGATCCTGTGCCAGGACCTGGTTTGAAATGATGCAAGAAGAGCAGCCTTGCTGTCACCTGGCACGTGCACCTGGCGGATCTCTAGTTGTTCACTTTCCTGAGGTTCAGCTGTGCTGTGCCTTTACCAGAACAACCAGTGCAAAGGTAAGAAGCCCTCGGACCTTAGTTCTTCTCTGAACAGCGCACAGGTCTGGGTCGGATAAGGAGATAAAGGTGGGAATTGAGCTGGGGATCAGATTTCCAGCCAGATTCAGTGGGGCTCCCCAGCCTAGGAACCCCCTTTGGCTTTGCATTGTTCTGGCAACCTTTCTCTTTGTTTTTGGTTTTTTTTAACACCAACGACCTGTACCAGGAGGGGCTGGCACTACAACCTGCCAGAGCAAAAGGCATGTAAGAGAGGGTGACAGACTTTCCAGCTCCCACTCAAATCCATCACCCACAGGGTGGGGGGGGGGCGAATGTAGCACACTGATCGCTGGTTGAGAACTGAGGCTCTGCACCCCCGAGCGGCCCTGGGAAGCATGCCCAGACAGCGACATTTGTGAAGAACCTGCAAACGGCCCCTTCCCGACACAGCCCGCAGCCTGTCTCAGCTACCCGCGTGTGTCCTTACAAAACTCACTTCAGTTTTATAGGTTTTTCTTTCCTTCCTTAGTGATGCTGGTTGGATGGTTTAGGTTTCAGAAGTACGATGAGTGCCCTCAACACTAACATAGCTTCATGTGCACATTTCTGTGGCTGCTGTTACAAACAACGCCGTGCTGATCTTTCTGGCTTTAAAAGCACGTTTCCCACTAGGCTATTGATCAACACAGCCCATGGAAGCAATCTGTATTATACTGAGAAAAACCAGAGTGGAACTTAACAAACTTCAATCCATTTGTTATGGATTATAAAGGAGATATAAAGTGGGTATTCTATAAGACTTTTGTGGAAAGAACTGATTTTCAATTAGTCTGAGAAATAGAAGAAAATGCAGGTGCTCTCCTCACCTGCAAAGGATCGACAAATGCAAAGGATGCAAAGGATCGACAAAATAACAAACTAAGTTCTAATTAACCTTAGAAAAATGTTTAACCTCTCTACGACCTGATTTTTTTCATCTGTAAAATGAGGATAGTAGTTGTTACTGCATGAAGATTACATTTTCAAAAGTGACATATTAAGCACTTCTTAAACATGTGCCATCACCATCATCGTTACCATTGCCATTTTCACTTCACCATATGGACCTACAGCCAACACTGAGGGAGACAGGAATGGTGGGCTGGGGGGCTCGGTCGGTTAGAGGGCTGGGACAGTAAGACAAGGCCCATATTCTGCAGGTGGATGAATTGGATCTCGTGACCACATATGGCACATCTAGTCTCAGACAGGTGTGTTGTGATCTGCGGAAAGCCAAGGTCTTCCTGTCCAGCTCACATTTCTCTACCTGAAAATGTGCCCATCTCTCAGTGCATGCTGACTGGTACTGGGGGTCAGATGAGTGTCTGAGTGGGCCCTCTAGCCACCCTCTGTCTGTATGTCTGAATAAAGTCTTGATTGTCTTATTTTCACCAGATAGAAATGGAGAAAAGAGCTTATATGGAAGACACAATTTATAAACAGGCATCCAAGCCCCTTGAAACTGCCTATTGCTATGCTGTGATTTGTTTTTCCCCTTCAAGGAAAACCTTGTGCTCTCCCATGTGGATTCTCACACACTTTTTTTATTTGCCATTCACTCACCTACCATTATACTGAGTTTTTTCTTTGTGTGAGGTAGAGAGCTAACTGTTAGACCCATGGACCTAAAGTGATCATGGACCTATAGTGTCCAGGATTCATCTGGGGGAGCCGGGGACACTTCACTATACTGTTCCCTCAAGGGGGCTGGTCCTGCTTATGCCCATAATCACATGCCGTTCCTTATAAATGTCCCAGCCTGGATCCTGCATCCCTCTGTTCTATGAGGGCAAATGAGCATTAAGTGTTCTTATAAAGTAGGCTTTTTCACTTCTCAAGTGGACCACACAGGTGGGCGTGGCCCCCACTTACTGAGAATCAACAGTTTTGCTCAGGCAAAGCTCTGAAGGCCTATTGGCTCCCACAGTGTGACCCACTGCAGTGGTCACACAGAGAGGATCCACATGGAGCTTCCTGCCTCCAGGTGCCCGGTGATGTACAACGTGACCCACAGAGGCCACGGGCTTCTGGGAGGTGGGAACCAGGGGCTGACAGGAAAAGGACCCAGCTTCACATGCCATGACACTAGTCACAGCTACTGATGCCGATGGCACCAACAGCTTCATCGTCCTTGAATTAAACACTTGTGGGCACCCTTGAGAAATGATGACGAAGCTGGTCCTTTTGCAAGGCTAAGTTTTCACATTAAAATATTTATCATACAGCGAGTGGCACAGGAACTGGGGAGTGACTGTTAAAAGCGGAGAAAGACTTTTAAAGATGCGAGGTGAACCCTGAAGCTTATGTTCATGTTAACCTGAGGCTGCGTGGAACACCGAACCCTTCTGCAGCAAGAGCACATCCGGCAAGCATCTGACCATGGTGCTGACAGTGCCTTTCAGTGCAGCAGCTGAAGGACACATGTCACCCTGTGAGTTCGGTCACCACTGGCCTGTGGATATAACCCTTTAGACACAAGAGCACTGAGGAGGGCAACTGAACCGGCAGGTCCACCAACACCAAAGTTCTGTGTGCTTGACAAAGCCACCTTGCTGGTGTTGGCAGCCATAGATTGCATTTTACAAAACCAGCCCTTTTCTTTATGAAAGAAGGGCCGCCAGAACTCAGGAGTGGCCTCACGTAGGAGTGAGTCTGGGCCATCCCCGGGGAAGCACACAGAGCCCTCGGCACGAGGCGAGAGCCCACAGCATCTGAGGGACATGCTGCAGGGAGTGGCTATCTTGTCACTATCATCCATTTTTTATTGCCATTTCTACTTCACAGGCATGTCAGTCATGAAAACAGAGCCTTTACAAGTAGTATGAGAATAAAGGATTTGATAGGAAAGTGAAAATCTCGCAGTGGACATAGGAGGGTCAGAGAAAGAGTCATTAGCCACCCCCACCTGACGCACAGGACAAGTCAGAGCCTGTGGGAAAATGGAAGGAGCCATGTGCACCGGCCACCACAAAAGTGGGGTTCTCGGAGAGGCCTCAGGTCTCAGTGGGATCAGCCACCCCTCTGCAATTACCTGGGAGGGGGCTTGTGGCTGCTGCTGGCTGGCAGAAACAGATGAATTACACAAGAGACAGGGAGACGGCGGGGCTGGCCGAGGCTTCCCGGCACCTCTGCACCAGCCTGTCATTGTGCCTGCCTACTGCCCTGTGAGGGAGGGCCCTGCCTCACTCCCGCTGCCCGCATCTCCCCGAGTTCCTCTGGGGGCCCTAAGTCAGAACCACATCAGGAAGGAAGTCCTGAGACATGTTCCCCGCCTCAGACAAGAGAGGTGGTGCCATGTTAACAGAACAATCTCAGAGTCATGACGTCACACGTGAGCTCTGGAATCAGACTGTGCATTCCAAACACGGCTCTCCCACTTACCGGCTCGGTAACCTCAGCAATGCTCTTCACTCCGTGAGGCTTTGGTTCTTCATGTGGAAAATGGAGGAAATGACAGAATTGATCTCATGAGGCTGTTGGAAAGATCAAATGAAATAAGACATATCAAGGGATTTGTTCAGGCACAAAATAATAATAACAACAACAACTATCATCATCTGCAGCAGCATTACCCTGCTTGCCTTGTAACAGCAAGGGTTTGAAGTCCAGCATGGCCTTCCACACTCAGAGCTTTGAGAACTGCCCGAGACTGTACTGACTGACAGCCAGAGCAGTCCAGTCTGTTCCATGCTGTCTTTGACAGGATGCCATGGTCTACCTGAGAACATATTTTATCCCATGCTGAGCATCAGCCCAGCTAGTAAATTACATGAGGAAATGTGCTCAGATGCCGAGAAAACCCGTGGGGTTAGCTGTGTGCTCTGCGTGACCCAAGCTGTTTGACTTGAGAGACACCGCAGCGAGCCTGCCTGTCCAGCCAGATACCAGGAAACTGTCCTTTTTTAAACAGTGTGAGTTAGTTCTGATGGTCTCTAGTTAACAGAATTCTCCTCGAT
Organism: Phyllostomus discolor; assembly: GCF_004126475.2. Classification (NCBI taxonomy): domain Eukaryota; kingdom Metazoa; phylum Chordata; class Mammalia; order Chiroptera; family Phyllostomidae; genus Phyllostomus; species Phyllostomus discolor. The sequence continues at coordinate 10,089,843 of NC_040915.2, read as the reverse complement.
CCAATAGCCACGTTCGAACACTTATTCTGTGTGTGTGTGTGTTCAGTAAGCTAAGAGTTTCCATTTATTGAGCAACTACTAAGTGTCAGGGACCAAGTTAGGCATTAACCATTTCAGTAAATGTCATGTTGAAATGAAAATTGAAAGTTATTTCAATGTAAGAAATTAAACACGACATAGTTCTTGCCCTCAAAAAGCTCATAATCTAACAGAGTGAGCTAGGGGGTAGAGGTCAACATCACCATCACACAGATTGTGAGAAGTATTCTGTAAGTGGCACAAACACATCGCCGTGAGACCCAGGCAAAGGAAGAAGGCCGTTCAAATGTGCGAGTGTTGGTCCACATGCTACCTGCTCACACAGGCCTTTGCCCAAAACACTCTGCCTCCCTGTGTCCCAGCACTCCCGTGCTCCTCCCAGCCGTTACCACAATCGGTGACTTCTAAAAGCTTTTTCTTTACTACTGCCACCTGCAACTGGAAAACAAACCCCACAAGATGAGAGAGTTTATCTATTGTGTTTGCTGCTGGTTCTTCAAGAACTAAGACAGGGACAGTCCCTTAAAGGGTGCTCAATACCTATGTTAAATGAGCATTAACTTGGTGGAGCAGAGGAGGCTCCATAAAAGAAGTGACATCATTCAAAATATCTTAAGGAAGGATTTCAACAAGTAGGGTTTGGAGTTAGAGCAGAGGGGTCAGTATAGCAGAAAGGAGGAGGGAATAAAAGTCCAGAGATGGCTCTCTCAGTTCTCAAGGAAACTGGGTCATCCAAATATGCACGTCTTGGGGTGTGAACGCCGGTGTGCGCATGTGAGAGAAGACTGACCAAAGTGGGCTGTGCTTTGGAGGCTGGCTGGGATTGATGTCAGGAGTGCACTGGCCTGCAGACAGGTTCATTCTTCCTGGGGACCCCCCACCCAGAGGACGCCAGAGGCACCAAGTTGCCACAAGAGGTCCGTGAGCTCTCCGATGGGAACAAACTCTTGCAGCTAGAATGCAGCAATTCATGTACTGCCTGTGGCAGAGGCGGCTAATCCTCACTAAGGATTCAGTAAGCATCTTTGTGTGGGTGTCATATGACTAATTCATGAACCTATATGATCTGTTGCTTCTAGTCATAGGCAACTAAGAATGGGAGCACTTTCTCTGGGGTTTTTCTCTGTTTTCCATCCGCACAGGCAGAGGCAAAGGGTCCCAAGGCAGTGGACTAGCAGGAGACAGGCCACACCCTCCGTCACTGCCTGGAGAAGACCCACCCAGACTCATGTAAGTGAGGGGTACACTTTGTCGTTGTACACCTAAAAATCGGGGGTGTCTATTTTACTGCAGCATAAACTAGACTAGCCATCCCAACTAATAAACTCTTTTTAAAAAAGACAAAACCATTTCTATCCTTTCTTCTTTTGGGGGGTGTGGGTGTAGTCAGCTCTAACTAAATCTGCATATGTGCTATAATCATAATTTGACAGCCATTAAATGATTTAGCCAGTCAGATTGATGACCCTGTTTTAAACCTGCTGTTTCCATTCAAACTTGGCACACCACACTGTAACATCAGTAATATATGGAATTGATTTTGTCACCATTTCCCATAACTGTAGAGTCAGTAGACTTCTAAGCAGGACGGGGAAGTTTAAACAATTATTTTAAGGATGGCAGAACCTGATTTGAGTAAGATCTGTCAAACCGTCCTACATTTTTGACCACCTCCTCTTCCTCCTACGATGTCTATACTGACCCTTATTTCAACTTCTGGTTAATGTACACAATTCAACCCAACTGCATTACTAAGTCTGATGGGAGGAGAGAGCTGAGGAGTCCATACTCCTCAGGAATTTCCATAAAAAAAAAAAAAACAGAGTTCCCACGACCCCAGAGGGCACTGCCCACTGGAACGCTGTGTGGAAAATGCTTCCCAGGGGACGATTCCCCGACACGCCCTGTACGGAGCGCTCCAGCAGGCCAGCACTCACAGCACGGCTGTGCGGTTTGGTGGCCACGTGAGCGATGTAGCAATAACCCAGATCCCACGAGGAGTTACAAATGCTGCCTCCCTCAGATACAAATGGGTCAGATGAGAACAAGGTCTCTGAGTAAAATAAGCATTTCCTTAGAGGAAGACGGAGGCTGATTCGTGAGCACACTGAAATCTCATCTTCTGAAAATGCAGAAACGCCTGACTTCAGACCCTCTGGCTCATTTCGATTGTGTGCCTTTAAAGCATTCACACTTAACGTGATTTCCAAATAAATGGTAAAATTATTCTAGGCATCAGTTCAATAATTGTATAAGCTTTTAAGCTTGAATTTAGAGAGAAAATTAGATAAATATGAAAATTTATATTCACTTAAGACTCAATTACTCTCCTCAGAGTTTAAATAACTAACGCTCCAATCCCAAGTCTAAAGCTCCTTCTAATATGAATTTTTCAACGATTATGTGTGTGTGTAATCCATGTTCACGAATGAAAACATAGACAACATAGAAAAATATGGAGAGAGAAATCATGCAGGATCCTGCCATGCAGACCCACCTACTATATATTTTACAGAATTATGATTACATAAAAAAGTATTACATCCTGAATAAAGTGTATAAGTTACATTTTTATTTTCACAGTATGTACTTTTCTTCAAATCATCAAAAACTTTTTCTAAATGTTCTTAAAGGCTCCATGACAGCCCACACCATCCTGGTCTCAATGTTTTAACCCTACACACCCTAGCTACTGAATATTCAGATTATTTTTAAAAGTATACTTCATTCACTGTTACTAACAATTAGTTTGTTATAATTATGTTTATATATTAATATATTTTATATGTTTTAAATTTTAATACTAACCTAGGATATATTCCTAGCAATGGTACAGAGCCCTTTCTGAAACATGTTTGGGCCATACCAATATATTTCTGAATATAAAAATAATTACAGAAAATTATAAAAAATCATGCCCTATCTATCAGAATATAATCACTGCTATATGTTTGCCTTTTTATAGATACATATGTTTCTTTTCATGTGCAACTGTAACTCAGATATAAATGGTATTAGGACTGGACGATCACTGCCCCTCTGATCTCAGCCTCTAGAAGCCAGGGTTGGGGCAGGCGGAGGAAAACTGGGTGTCCAGCCCTAAGGACAGGACTGAATTTGCACCTGCAGGGGAGGGGAAACACAAGTGGACCAGAGAATTGTGTTTAAAGCAACGTGCTTTGGGCCAGCCCCGCTCACTCCTCCGAGCCCAGCATTCTCCTCCCAGAGTCCCGTGAGAGGGGCTCCAGCACCGCACTTCCCAGGGCACTCTGCCCGGTAGAGTCCACTCCTCCGCAGATACCATCGGCGTCACAGCAATCAGTGTGGGGTGGTTGCCCATTCCAAGAAGAATCACCTTAAGGATTCCTTAAGTATATAAAACCAGTAACAGAGCGAGTCACTGCAATCTGTACAATTACATCAGTCCCAAATACCCTCATGTTTTCTCCTCATGTTTTCTCTGAACAACTGTGACGGGCGTCTGAGCAGACAGTATCTCCTCAGGGTGCTCATCTGAGCTCCAGAAGGACTAGGGCCTGGCTCAGATTCATCTTGAGCTGGTGGAGGTCTGGGATTCTGACCTCAGATAATGAGGCCAGAGCTCCAGGCATACAAGGAGAAAGTTCAGGGGGGCAAACACGCCTATCCTGTGAGAGTGGCCAGCCATCAGTTAGTCTCTCTCATCTCTCCCAGAAGACAGTGGTGGGTGCACACACAAGGGATGTGGCTGGTGGCAGGCTCACCTGCTTGCCCACGCTGAAATACATCTTTGGCATTTGCTCCCATGTGTGAGGGGCTGAGGTGAGGCCTGGATGGATTAAATGTGATGTCCCTGGTGTACGCAGGGCTGGGAAGGAGCACAGGTGCAAGCTGGGAGGAAGTAAGAGCAAAACTCCCACTGTCAGAAATACAGGAGCAGCTGAGCAGTACGGGGCAGGATGGAAAATGCTGAGGGAAAGAAATGCAAGAAAGTGGGTAATTTGTGGAGAAATGGGGAAAGGTTCATGGAGAAGCAAGTCTTTATGAAGTATCCAAAAATAAAGACACAGTGGAGATTATGTGAGATGAGGTATTTCAGACTAGCCTTCCCACAGAGAACAGCCAGTGTGTGTGTGTGTGTGTGTGTCTCCTAGAAGATCCCCCATAGGTTTCAAAATTGAGGCACGATTCCATATAAACCATCAGTCAATAAGAATAATAAGAATGTCATAATATCAGTGGAATGAGTGCAGGCCTGCGAACCAAAGGGTCACTGGTTCAATTCTCAGTCAGGGCACATGCCTGGGTTGTGGGCCAGGTCCCCAGTAAGGGGTCGCACGAGAGGCAACCACACATTGATGTTTCCCTCTTTTTCTCCTTCCCTTCCCTTCTCACTAAAAATAAATAAATACAATCTTAAAAAAGTGTCATAACAGAAGTTTTAAAATAACGGAACCAAATAATAAAAAAGATAAACATCATAATTGTGACATGAAGCTAAAGGTGTGCTTAGAGAGATGTTTATGGACTAAAACTTACAATGGAAAATAGTAAAAAATTAGTGATCTATGTATTAACAGAAGGCATTCTCAAGAAGGGAAAAAAAGGAAACTGAATCAAAAGTTTAAAAAAAACAAACAATAAAGATGTGAGCAGAAATCAGTAAAAGAGAGAGAAAAGTTTGGTTTTCTAAAAAGACTAATAAATAGACCATGATCAAGTTAAAAAACAATGAAGAACAGACACAAATTGCCAATTTCAGCAATGAAAAAGGAATACAAGATAAGGATATTATAAACTAGTGTATGCAAATAAATTTAAAAGTTTGTAGAGAAGCAGTCACATTCCTAGAAAACAAATTTTCAAAACTGACAGAAGAAACAGAAATATATAGGCTCCTGAAACTATTAATGAAATTTAATCCATAATTTTAAATTTTGCCCTCTGCCACCAAAATACAGACTCAGATGGTTCCTCATGTAAATTGTACCAAACATTTAGGAAAAAATAAATCAATGTTTAGAACAATTCCTGATGATAAAAATTAAGAAACACTTCCTACCTCATTCAATGAAGCTAGAATAATTCATAAACAAAGCTACAAAATTTTTAAGCAAAATATTGATCGATATAATACAGCAAATACACAAAAAAATATATACATGCTGATCACATCTACTCCAGAAATGCATGTTTGGTTTAACACTTGTAATTGGTCATTATATTTCACTACTTCACAAAATCAAAGAGAAAAATATGTGGTCATTTTTATTGATGTAATAAAAGGTTTTTAAAAATCTAACATCTTTTCATAATGACAAACTCTTAGCAAAATAGAAATAGAAAGTGACTTTCTAATTATTACATGAGGTATTTATAAACTTAATGGTAAAATGTTGAACAAATTCCTTTTAAAATTGAGAGTGAGACAGTGATACTTCCTATAATTACACTGATTTCACATTATACTGAAAGACTGTGTAATAAGGCAGAAAAAATACAAATGTGTTATGAACTGTAAAGAAAAAAGTAAAACTGTTTTTTTCAAAACAGACATGATTTTGTATATGAAAATTTCAGAAGAATCCACAGAAAGTTGATTAGTAAATTAGTAAGGTTGTTAGACAACATCAACATACAAAAAGCCATTTATATTTTTTAAATACCATCAAAAACAATTTCAACATACAATTTACAAAGCCACCATCTGTGGAGCTGAATGTTCAGTTTCTATGCCTCCTCCCTGCCAGCCCCATCAAAGTTAGGCTAGACTTTAGTGCCTCTGATATAAAGAACAGAGGGGAATGGGACAACAGGAATTTGCAGTGGCGAGACCTGGCAAACAGGTCCTTAACCAGGTAATGAAGGTTAGCTTCACCACTGTCACCATGTGAATGCTGTGTGTCTAAATACATGACTTCACCCTTCTGTGTTCTGTCAAAAATCTAGAACACAGTCTACTAGTGAGAAAAACACTGAAAGAACTACAACTAGGGGACTTCATGGGGTACCTGGCTATTAATTCTCAAGATTGTCAAGATCACGAAAGTCAGGAAAGACTAAGAAACTGACAAGTCCCAGGAAACTAGAGACATAGCAACTAAGCACAAAAGGGTTCCCTGGATTTCTCTAAACCAGAAAGAGAATGTTAGTGGAAAAGCTAATGAAATCCACATGAAGACTCGGGTTTAGCAAGGCAAACAGCCTGCACTCTTAGCCAAGAGTCTGGAGAGAAGGAAAGTTGACATTCACCAAGGCCAACCTCCGCCTAGGTTACCAGACCTCCACTTGCCTTCTTACGATAATGAGGTCACTTCCTGTAAGTGGTTGTTCATTAGGAAGTTCTTCCCTATATTTTCCTGAATACTCTGGGTCATGAGCCGTCCTGCTCTGGGTGCTGATGGGCACATAGGGCTGGGTGCTGGGAAGGTAACAGCAACGCCCTGCGATCTCCTGCTTAGATATCTTCCCCGAGACTACCTCTGAGTCTTCCTCACAATTATTCCCACTGCTGACAGCCTGGGAGCCTGGGCATCTCAGAATGTAAAGTGGGCAGAGCCGTGCACGATGCAGCCTTTATCAGGACAGCTGCCAGGGTCACAAAAGCGGTTCGCACCATGCCTCAGAACGCATATGTAATTTGAGCTGTTCTCCCTTCATCCTGGAAGCTCGTAAGCACCTTGTGTTGCTGCCAGACAGCAAATCCTGACTCATTTTTTAACAGCAGCAGGAACAAAACATAATTTGGAAAGGAAGTCAAATTTCAGGGTTATTGGTACTTTGATTTTATCTGTGAGTTTTCCTTACTTCTAATGTCTTAAAAAGAATTTTTAGTTACTTCTAACTAAATGCCTTAAGGAAAAATTGATATGGTTTTAAGGTACTAATATGAACACCGTCATGAGAAGTGGCCTTGAAATTAGCATATATCTTGAATACATACTATGTAATTTATTAATTTAACATGTCTTGAATTAACATGTAGTACCCTGAAATGACTGAAGACCTCATGGAAATAAGTCTTCTAGGGGTAGGGGTATGCCCATTCCATACGAGCAAACTCCATGTTGTCAGAGAAGTAGCAGGAAGGAGTCCTCAGAGACAGCAAGGTGAGACCCAAGGTCCAATGGGAGCAATCTGCCAATAGCCACCCAGTTGAGTTACTAGCACACATGGATGGGAGCACATCTCCTCTGAGTGACCTCTAGGTCCAGTAGAACGTACTAGCTTCCAATTACCTATAAATAATTGGCCACCGCCAGAGACAGCAAAGGAAAAATTCCCTCCTGTCCTAATCCTTTTTCTTTATTTCTTGCAATTGCTCTCTTTTTGCCCACATTTTTTCTAGGCCTCATAAGTCAAACAAGCAAAACCATAAAGACCAAGAAACAAAACTTTACCTAAGAGTTATTACAGTAGCTGCTTTTTAATGAGTGCCTCCTATGAGCCATCTGGTACTCAGGTTTACATAACTTGAGAGAGACACTCCTTCGTCCACCGTGCACGGACGCCTGTGTTGTAAGAACACAGACACCCAGAGTCGGTCACCCTGGGCTGAATGCTGCTTACCCAGTCACTTGCCCCCTCAGTTCTGACATCTCCACAGTGGAGGCCACACCTGCTCTACAATGTGTATAAAGTCGGTAGCGTGACTCCTGACACAAAGTATCCAGTTCGTGGCAGTTATTATTTACATCACTATCAAAAATGGAAATTCTGGAGAAAAATTAATACAGCTGGGATTTCAAGCCAGGCTTGTCTAACACTGTACTGCACCCACATAGGCACACACATGCTAACACAGTCAAACAGAGACTTTCTTCTTATGTAAAACGAGCCCGGAGTTGACAGCCCAGACTGCTGTGGTGCTTTTGGTGGCCCGCCTCCTTGGTGCTTGGCCCCATCATCAAGGTACCTTCATGGTCATGAAATGGTCATTATGCCATCATCATGTTCAAAAAAGGCAGAAAAAGGAGCAAAGGGGAAGAATGGGAGATGACTCTTAGACGACCCTAATATTGGGTTCGAATACGCTGCCTGTCGTCATGCATTATGCCAGGTACTGAGACATTCCTAGTCCCCAGACAAGGGCTAAGTAGGAAGCTTTCCCTGCCCAGGGCTGTTTTTCCTCGTCTAGTGGGAGGAGGGGACTGAGAATCAGGGACCAGGGTTTTTAAACGACACTGTCCCGCTGAGTAAGGCAGTTCTTCTCCCATACCTCAGTTCCTCTACCTGTGAAATGAGGAATCAGATCTCTTCAAGCCCTGTCTTGTTCACGTCTCTATGCCAGTACTCCCTGCATTCTCAGGAGGAGAAAGACAAAGCATTCTGGTTGATCAGGTGGCCACATGTGCAAGTCACACACCTGGCCACCAGCTCTCACTGTCCACTGCGGGTCCTCATCTTGCTCTGAGCAGCGGAGCCTGGGGGCCAAAGCAGTCCCAGGAGCTCTCCTGTGCTCCTCTCTGTATCCCTCTACTTTGCCACATACCTCCAAGGGCCCCGCTCTTCGCTGCGTGCAGCCAGCATGTGCAGGCCCTGGGACCACTGGGTTCCTGCAGTCTTCCCTCCTTTTTCCTTCCCCACCATCTTCCCAGGCCCCAGATCTCAGACAGGACGAAACTACTGAAATGGTCATTCTATGGTGTTAACAGCCGAGTGCAACTCACAAGGAATGGGGGAGGCAGAAGACATTATAAAATTCCCTACTAAGTGCCTGTCATTGCACTACTGCCATCTTCCCTTAAATGAATCTTCACACGAGGCTTGCGGCAATATCCCTACTTTATGGATGAGGAAACCGAGGCTTAGGGTGCGTAAGGGAGGTCACAGAGCTAGTGTGATGCCAGGGTCAGGATACACGTGTAGGTCCATCCGATCCCCCAGTTCATGAAATATTTGCCATTTCAGGAAATGTTTGTGTTTCATTAAGTTCTGGCAGACACAATGGCAGCATTTCTGGCTCCCTCTCAAGGTTGAGGTATGGAACATTTTGTGCAGAAAGTCATTTTCTTGTGCTGCAAGGTCATCCTTGGCCTGCTCCATGCTCTGCTCTGAGATTCGGCAGCAACACATTAGCCTCATTTATTTTGGAGGCTGATGCAGGGTTACAGCTCTGCAGGTTTCTTCTCTCTCCTCTTCCCTGCTGGTGCTGATCAGGGAATGCCCAGGATCTCGCTGCCAGCTGGCACGCTGGCCTCAATGTCACTTCTGAATTCTAAACAGGACATTTGCTCTCAACACACAGGTGCAGATGCCCCGAACTGGCTCCAGGAAAATGCCATCAAGTCCCCGAGCTTTCATGCCCGCTGCATAACTCACCTGAATTCATTGCCCCTTGAAAGAGATCTTTTTTTCCACCCCTCTACAAAAAGACAGAGTAAAAACTAGTTTGCTGACAAAGAGACATAAAGAAATGTACCAAGAAAGGAGATCAGAGAGAGAGAAGAAATCAATAGCACCGAAGAAACACAGGATGAATGGGACACCTGCATACACATTTGTCACCGGCAGTATTGTCGTTATGGTCTAAAAAATAAGCAAATGAAAGGTGCCTTCTTGGGGCTGCAGCAAACAGCTAATTACAGAGAAATATTAGCTTAGTTCAGTCTCTGAAATGGGTTTAACAGAACACTAATTTAAAAAAAGATAATTAAAAGGTCTTCTGCGAGGAAAAACAGTCTGCAGTCAGAACAAGTTGGAAAAACCTAGGTTAAACAAAATTAAATAGATTTCTTTACTTCCTTATGAAGATTTCTCAGTCTTTAATATGTTAATGAACATCATGAATTTCCAAGAGGGGAACTATGGTATGCAGATGATTCCAGGCTTCACACCTTCCTTGACTCCACAAAGCAGGTCCCACCTGTTAGCCATTATCACCAAACCATAATTATTCCTTCCCCAGACCAAATTGCACGCAGTTCATAATGTGTTTCTTCGTTTCCCAATTTGTGGGTCTTCCTCGCTGGATTCTGTGGCCTCTTGGGGGCTTCGGGGTGAGGCCCCAGGCCAGTTTCACTGTCACAGCATCCCTGGCTTCTGGTGCTGCATCTGACACAGAGAAGATGCTGCATAAATATTAGTTTAACTTTTTTGTCTTTTTAAGTTTAACATTTATTGGGCATTTTGTTTGTTCTAGGTGCTTTGCCAATTGCTTTACCTCAGTTAATCTTCACATCAACCCTACAGTGTAGGTAAAATTCCTATCCCCTTATTATAGATAAGGAGACCAGGCTCAGAAAATGCCAGTAACTTGCTCAAGATCACACATGCAGCAAGTGATGGAGACGGCATTTGAACACAGGCATTCTGGTAACAGCGCAGCGTTAGTATACTAAATAAATGCCTCAGGTCTCTGTCCAATCCCAGCGGGGAGGCCAAAGTGAATGATTCCAGTGGTCCTTGCTCAGTGGCCAGCCAGGGCCCTTCCTATTAGGAGGGGGTCTGGTGCGTTCTCATTGAGCATTCACTATGTGGCAGGCCCTGTTTCATGCATCTTCTCTCATTTAATCCTCTCTGATGCACGTGAAGCAGCAGGTAACACCACTTCCTTCCACCGAGGATCACACTGAGCCTCAGAGAAGTGAAGGGACCTGCCCAGTGTCACTGGGCCAGGAAGCGGCAGAGCAGAGGTTTGCCTGATTCCAGAGCTCCTGGCCCAGTGGCCCCGCTGCGGTGTGGAGAGGCCTGTGGGTAGTGACTGCAGATCTGTCCTCTTGGGTTCTTCCCTCTACTGTTGCTTGTGCCACGCCCCATTCCAGATGGTCATGTGGCATCACCACGTCAGCCCTGAAGTCACCCAGGTTCCTACCTCCTTCCTCAGCTTGTTACCTGGCTTTTCTGGCCTGGGTCCTGGTGAACTCCGGAGCGGGAGCTCAGACCTGGCTCCACCACCTTTCACCTCTGTGGACTTAGGTCATGTTGCCTCTTTGAGCCCCACAAACAATAGTAGGCCCAGTGTCACTAGGTCATTGGGACGATGAACTGAAAGGACATGTGAAGTACTTTAGCTCACTGCCTGGCACATTTTAGACACACACCAAGTAGTTGTTATTAACAACTGCAGAGGGGTGGCTGTGGCCGTGGCAGGCCCACCGCAGTGTGGGCAACCTCACAATGGGATAGTCACCTGTCTTCCTTCCTTCACGGGCTGAGTCTCAAGGACTTGCTGACACACAGGCTCTGGCAGGTCTGAGCAGCAGCCTTCGGGGGCCCCCTTCCGGAGAAGCTCTGCTGTCTCCAGGAGACAGGTGTTTACCTGGCACTTCTGGGGGCTATGCAGGGTCGAAGGCTTCTCAGGCAGTGGATCAGCTCATTTAGTTTCGCTGCCTTTGTGGGCTCTGTCTCCAATTAGGCTGTGAAGCACCCTTCTAAATTCAAGACCCCCTTTTCCACACAAATGCTGCCACACCTGGGGCCAGAGTGATTCTGTCTTCTTGTCCAAAGATGGACTAACAAGTAATCCATGTACCCAGCACCTACTTGTCTTTGGCTGGCAGCTAAGCCCTCCCACATGGTACGTCTTTAATGCTCATGGTCTCCTACGAGGCAGGTGAAGCACTGTAGTAGACCATCATGCGTGGCGTGGGCCCAGACCCCAGTGGCAAACATCTACTGCAAAATAACTTCCTAAAAACCATGCTAAAACCTTCCAAGGACCAGTGTAACTGGTGCAACCACTTTTGCCTTTTCATTTGCAAATACCCCTCTTCTGCCATGTGATTACCAGCATCCTCTCCTTTGTTTTCTGTATAAGGTAACCACCTAAAGCAAGCCTGTGCATAGTTAATGAGGACCTCCTTGTAACATGCCCAGTAAGACAATAAAAGCTCATTGGAGGAAGTGCTGAGTTCCCCGCTCCCCTTGAGAGAAGCTGCTCTCCGTTTTCTTCCACAGGATTCCAAAGTCCCGAGAATTTCTTTTGTTTCAGCTACAACACCATGGACCCCATGAGTGGGGCGGGGCAGGGCAGGGGTCTGTGACAAAGCACCTCAGCTACACGGTAAGGAAGGTGAAATTTAAGGAGATCAGGTAGTGTGCCTGGCCATATCATTCTGAGGCCTGGAGCCCGTCAACACCAGCGCCCCCTCCTGCCCCCTCTGGAACACTATGCAATGCACTTCCCACCCCACACACTTTTCTCCCTAAAGGTGGAGAGTCTGGCTGGCTCTTGGGAGTCCTTGGTTCTAATTCTGCCACAGCCTCTAATTCATGTATCCTTCTCAAGCTGTTTACCTTCTCTCAGCCTCCTCTCAGTAAATTAACAGTGATAATAGTAACAACCGTTTGTGGAGTCATTACCAGGCGCACTATAAAATGAACGTTTTACATGTGTCACCTCATTTCATCGTCACGACTGTGCTCTGGGGCAGATCAGTAATTCGTCCCTTACGTAGCAGGACAGTAGGCCCGCAGAGAGGAAGTGAATGCACAGTTTCACGGCCTGCAGGAGGCTGAGCCAGGAGCCAACATGGGGTCTGTTGGACCTCGGAGCCTTGGTTCTCAGGGACTGTCCATCTAGCCTCTCTTCCCCAGTGCAGGAGGGGTGGCACTGTTACCACTGGAGCACCTTCCAGGTCAGCCTCTGGGATTCTAAAATGGGCACCAATACAGTGCCCAGGTGGCCAAGACCCAGACTTGCTGGCCAATCCAGTCCCCCCAGGGCCCATCTGTCTGGGTGCGTCCTGCTGAGGCCCGGCCCCGTGCCCCTGCTCATGCTCCACCCTCTCCTGCCTCACCCCGAGCTGCTTCTTCCTGTTACCTGAACTCCCTTCCTGCATGCTTCCAGTCAAGCCTCACTTGCCCCGGCCATGTCAGAGACTCTTTTTGTTTGTCTGACACACACTGAGGTGACTGTGGATTGCAACTTGACTCTGAGCCCCTGGCCTAAGACATGGCAGGTGCACAGTGAGTCACGGGCAATGACTTCGCATGCACAGTCCACACACGTGCCTGCAGCCCGCATGTGCCTACACACCCTCAGCACATAGGTAGTGTGGTAGTACACACCTTCACGCCATGTTTTCAAACAAATCTGAATTCGCTATGTCCAAACTCAGTTTCTTTTCCTAAGTTTTGTCACCTGCCACTCGTCTTCCACTGACTTGGCAGGAACTGAGGTCCTTGTGTGCCATCACAGAAGGTGCTAAATGTCACTGGCAGAGGGGACAACAAAGCAATGCAACAGAGCTCTCCGTTCCATGTTCTCAAACGTAGTGCAAGGGTGATCGGGAAAGCCGAGGTTTGCACAGCCTATAAGGATGCACCCTACACCCCCTTTCCTAGAAGCCTTTTCAGCCTCTTCCAAAGAAGCCACACAGAGGCGGCGAATGGAGAGGACTACCAAGCACTAAAGGAAGGGGCCAGGTCTGCTGCCCAGGGTGCACCTCTGTCCTCCAGTGACAAGGGCCCATCTGAACAACTGTTGTTGAGAAGTATTGTGTAGCTTTGGCTCTGTAGTGAGGCTACTGAGGAAGCAAGTCATGCACCTCGGACAGAATCTCCTATGTTCACTTAACGTTAATCAGAAATCCCCACTCCTCACCCAGCAAGGCCTGCCCAGTGGTGGGACATCAGCGAGTGTGGCAGATACCTGACAAAGGGCAGAGTCTGAGTGGGGAGGGACCTTGTCACAGGAACTTCAGAAGAGGCATGGCATCCTGGGTAGGTAATGGTCAGGAGCCTTTGTCACGCACCAGAGCTCAAGGCTATACGGGCAGGGTGCCTAGTGGTCTCCCCTGCCCCAGGTAAATTCTCTGAGAAATCAGTAATGGGCTCACCAGGAGCACTGAGGAGGATTTCTCAGGTTAATGATTTTTCAGGTCTGGGACTTTGGGCTGGGTGGGAATCCATAACAAGAAGGGGACTGGTGGGCTTAATCGATTCCATTCAATCCAACAACCAACGTGCCCAAGTCCCTGTGCAAGGCAGAGAAGACGCGGAGCTCCCCCACAGTGCTGCCACACTGAGGGCCTCCTGGTCTCCTGACGGTGAGGTGTGGGTCGTGTGCAGGTACAGACTACAGAACAGGCAGGGAGTGCGGACCTACTGTGTGCACACCGCTGCACTGGGTGGGTGAGACTCCTGTGCAGGTGTCACTGAGCCCCATAATTACCTGTGGTGGTTCTTTGGACACGACAAAATACTTCTTAAATGTCTCAGAATAATGTCATTTGTTTTAGCCTTTCACGGGCTATTAAGTGGTATCTGCTAGAAGCCTCTCCCGTCCTTGCTCTTAGCTGCCCAAGGCTGCTTTTACCAGGTTTTAGTAAGCTGGCAGAGGCCTGGCCAATGGCTCAGGCTTTGCTGCCCCAATAGCCCCTGCTCTGGGAGGTGCTGCTCTTTCATGTGTTTTGGGGGCAGAAACGTTCATGTTAAGGTGGTTCTGTAATGAGCAGAAATGAGAGAGAGCTCCTCAAAGGGAATCCCTGGCTGGTAGAGGCCCATTGGCACTTTGGATTTGCTTTTGTTTCCTTTTTCACCATCTCGGGGGAGTGGCCCACCATTCATTCCACTGTCCAAATGTTCGACCTTGATGACAAAATGGGCCTGAACACATCAGTATTTCCCTTCCTCACAGTGGGACCCAAGCTTCTGCATGCCCCCCATGCAACACCCATGGAGGTGCCGTGCAGGTCTCACGCCAGCCCACACGATGCTCACCATACCCAGGATGAGGGCAGCAGGCACCATCTTGCCTGTTATTCATGGCCAGAACCCAGTACTCTGCATGGAAGCTTCTCTCTGAAATGTCAAGCCAGGAAGGACCTTACAGGGAAACTGTAAGCCACCTGCAGATAGGACTGCTATGTATCCACACCTCTGCTTTCCTCTTTAGGATTTAGTGTTTTTTCCTTAAAAATAAATAATAAGGCAAGGAAAAAGAGAGAAAGAAGGCACAGGCCAAGGGGTAATCAACAGCTATACTGATTATGGGCTACATGTCCCTCTTGAAAAGTAACCCAACCTCTCAAGCCTCTTTATTCATGTGTAGAGTGAAGATGATGATAATGTATATTCTACATGGAATTTGGTCATGTACAGAAAATGCTGGAAGCCCCACCTGTTGATGCTCTATGCACGGCAGATGGTAGACGTGAAGACTGATGACTCACAATATTGCTGTCACCACTCCCTAACTCTCTAAAGAAAACTGTGTCACTGCAAACTTGAAACCATCCTGAGCCTCCTACTGAAGACCAGGGCAGCGCCTGTGCTGGGACAAGGCTCCATGGAGGAGTGAGCATGTGGGTAATGGTAATAAGACCATTTGGGAAGCCCTGCAAGTAGACAGGTTTTGAACACACCTGGCTGTATCTCAAAAGCTACTACTAAGCAGAGCTAAGCTGCTCTGCATTCCTGTGACCTGGCAGGTGCTGGTGGTCAGTGCAGCCAGGGGCTGGGAGGAGAGTCCCAGAGCATGAACACCTGGAGGTCTGGCACACCTGCCAGTGATACTCCCCCAGCATCTCCACGATGCCCTTGGGAAGTGTGCTGGCTCAGTACCCAGTCCAGCGGGCGAGAGGGGTGGGGGAGTTTCCCCTGCATTCTTAATTCAAAATGTGCTTTTTATTCTTTTTTGAAAAAATCTTCAAGGAGATTTTAGGGGCTCTCAGATGACCAGGACCCCTTCTTTCTATTTTTGACCGATGTATACTGACTTCCCCAGTGTTTAATTTTATTTGGTTTTGTATTTCGGCTGTGGTCTCCTTAGTCTCTCTGTCTTGCTGACGGAAATACTAGAAGAGGAAATATTTGGAGATAGATTCTCTACTCAAAAAAAATGGCAGAAAGGAGTTACATAACAGCACTTTTTATATGCATATAAGCTAAAAACAGTTTCATTTGTGCGCGCACACGTGCACACACACACACACACACACACACACATAGATGTATGTATACTGGGATATTGTTTGAACTTTACAAGCAGAGTGTACCTGTCTGCTGTGTTTATCAAAAAGGAGCTAAGAAATACTGACAAACAAGGTCAGAAGGAAAGCAGAAGATGAAAATAAAATTTGCTGAATGCCTACTGTGTGCTAGAAATAGGCCAATGTTCTTCATACATTATTGCCCTCCCCAAAACCTCATGAAGTAGACACCATTACCACCCCTACTTCACTAACATGGAAACTCAACTGTCCCAGGTTATATAGTTTGCAAGTGACAGAATCTGGATTTCTCTCCACTCAAAGTCCACTGTCTTGACCAACATTCTGTCTCTAGACCGAAAGAGAACTGAGTAAAAGAAATGTTGCATTTCTCCAGTAAAAAAAATTTAAATGCCAGGACTCAAGTATACAAGGTCTTACTGTGTTAATTTCAACTATTTCCAACTTAACATTTAGAACTTATGAAGGAAACTGAGATAATTAAAAGTTAATGAAGACGTGCATTTGAAAGTTGTACTTATTATTTACCATTAATAATAGCCACTCAGTTTTTATCTACCCAATTGTGTGGACATTGGGCAGGGGAAGAAATGTGTGGTGGACAAGACCTGAATGAATCTGAGTTCAAATCTCTGCTAGTTTACTAATCAGCTGTGTCATCTTAGGGCAAATTACTTCTTTTTCTGCTCTTAAATTTGCTTATCTATCAAGAAAAATGGCATCTCCCTCAAAGGGTTCTAATGAGGAATGAATCGTTTTGATTATGTGAAGCGCTTAGAACCAAGTATGTATATATGTAACATATGTACTATTCATACTTGTACTATTATACATATGAAACATATACATACTTGGTTCTCGAAGAGGAAAACCGTGGGAGGCACTTTGATCATTTACTCACAGACATTTACGCATCCTGTGTACGGGCCTTAGCTAGGGGCTAGCATTATTTGTAAGCAGCTCGGCTGTTTCAAGGCAGCTGCACTAAATATTAAGTGAGAATATCTCCACTATAGGAAAATTTTCTCAGAAATATTCTACTGGGAGAGATTCACAATCCCCACCTTCATTTGCCAAAGTGAGCACCTTTTCTCCATGGATAGCAATAATGAGTTTTTGTCTTATATACATACGAGGCCTTTGCCCATTTCATGACGGGTGATTTACAAGTGCACTTGCCCACACCCCCACACTGTGCTGAGTTTTTGACCAAAAATGGCATGCCCCCCATGCCCTCCACCTTCCCTATTCACCCTGTCTTGCCCCAAGACAGTTTTCTTATTTCTAAGGATGAAAAAAGTTCTCAAAGGGAAACATTTTGCCGATGTGGAAGAGGTGAAACAAAAAATGGCAGAAGCATCAAAAGGTATCAAAATCAACGAATTCAAAAACTGTTTTGAGCAGTGGAAAAAAATGTCTCAATAGATGTATTGCATCAAATGAAGAGTACTTTGAAGGTGACTTAAAAACAAATACACACTATTTTATAAATAAATCCCAGGGGTTACTAAGAAGTCCCCCCTTACATACTATATATTTTAAATTTCATAGCCCCTCATAATCATTGAGTTTACAAGAAAAAAAGAATGAATATGAGATGTTTCAAGAAGGATACTTTGGAAAGAGATTCACAATTGTTTGGAGAAGTTCCTCCTCCCTCCCCTTTTGATCTGAAAGTCATGGTACACTTTTTGACTCTTAAGATGTCGCCAAACCAGTTTCCAGTGTCTTGGCCTTATTCCTAGTCCTCCTGGCCTGAGAGCTACTGGCAGTTGCTTAATTAATTTGGGCCTGAGCTACTGTTTTGCTTTTTATTTAGTTGCCTGTTCAAACTCATGGAGTGTTCAAAGTGAAATTTAAGAAGGCACACTGGGGAGCTTTTCCAGTGTTCAGAATTTTTATTCGCTTTTTTTCTTCTCTTGGGGCAGACCCCAAAACTACTCCCTGAATCCCATTAGTCATTTCCTACTATAAAAAAAATTTCATTTTGCCAACTAATTAATAATACCATTTTTGAGGGGGAGAAAAGCCTGAAAGCCTAAGCCCAAAGCCCTTTGATCACTTGCTCTGAATGAAATAAAACAAGCCCAAAACTATAAGGCATAAATAATTGAGTCTGAGACCTTAATTGAAGCCATTTCGTGAGTGAACAGACATTTAATAAATTTTCATGTTTTCCTTTCCTATGCTTATGACATGTTCACACATTTATTGTTTGTTAGGGGGTGGAGAATATTTGGGAGGTTAGGGAGGGGGGATTAGCCAAAAGGAAATATGGCCGCCTAATTTAATTATTTCTCTTTGCATAGAATAACACCCTTTGTAGTAAGAACTGCAGTGTATTACCCTGTGTAAATTACTTTATGTCAGTTTTCCTGCTTAGTGGGAAAGGAGGAGGAGGGAGCATTAGTCTAACCAGCTCGGCCCAGGCTGAGGCCATCAAGGGAATTTGGTTAATGAGATTTATTAAATTCACTTTTAGTTTCTGGGCAAAGAAAAGAGCCTTTGAATGAAGGATGCTATTATTTTTACATTCCTAATATGAACCTAACTCCATTGTTATGCATATCTTTATAATTTGGAAACTCAGGACAGAGAAGTCCCATTGATTTGTGGACATTAACTCTTTTTTAAACACTCATGCTTTAAAACCTTAAAACCTGAGCAGGGCCCTGGATCTAATAAACTCATTGATCACTCATGTCACTGTTCTCAGCTGTGGCTGGGAAAAGAACCTGAGAACATACAAAGACATACACGTTCAGTTTCCCCACCTCACTCCGCATTTCCCTGCTGAATTTCTGACTCAGGGGGTCCCGTGGGACCCAGGGGATTCTGATGTCCATCCACGTGTGGGGACTAAGGATCTAGAGCAGTGGTGCTCTACCTTCTGTGCGCATCAGGATCTTCTGGGGCTCAAATGCTGAGCCCCAGCCCCAGAGCCTCTGGTTGAGTAGGTCTCAGGGGAGAATTTGCTTCTTTACCAAGTTCCCAGGGGATCCTTCCACTGCTGATCCTGAAACTGCACTGAGGATTGGTAAGCTAAGACAGGGGTCAGCCTGCAGGTCAAGTCCAGGTGCCTTTTGTTTATGGAAATAAATTGTTTTAAAGATTTTATTTTTAGAGAGGGGAAGGGAGGGAGAAAGGGAGAGAAACATTAATGTGTGGTTGCCTCTCAAGCACCCCCTGCTGGGGACCTTGCCTACCATCTAGGCATATGCCCTGACTGGGAATTGAATTGGCAACCCTTTGTTTGGCTCACAGGCTGGGGCCCAATGCACTGAGCCACACCAGCCAGGGCTGGAAATAAATTTTAGTAGATCACAACCATGCTCATTCATTTACCTATCACATATTTACATGGCTGCCATTGCAATATACAGCATAGTTCAGTGGCTCCAACTCTATAACCCATAAAACCTAAAACAATTACTATCTAGGCCTGTATAAAAAATAAAAGTTTGCTAGTCCCTCATCTGGGAGAGAATTGTTTGATCTTAGGTTTTTATTTAGGGATAAGGTTATCAGATAAAATACAGGGCACCCAGTTAAATTTAACTCCTTATATTAACAAAGGATATTTTTTAACTCTAAGTATGACCCAAATATTACATGCATAAAACCACTGGTCTGGCAGTTTCTTACAAAGTTAAAGATTCATGTAGGAGATAATGCAGTCATTATATTTCTATTTACCAAGAAAAATGAAAGATCTGTCCATACGAAGACATATATGAATGTTTATAGCAGCTTTATTTTTATTTTTTAATTTTTAGTTTAATTGTTCAAGTACAGTTTTCTGCCTTTTACTCCCATCCCAGCCCACCCCCACAGCCAGCAGCTTTAGTTTTAATTGCCAAAAACTGAAAACAGCTCGAATGTCCACCGTCAGGCGATGGGTAAATAAACTGCGGTGCACAACAGGGCACTGTTCAGCGATAAAGAGAAACGGGCTGCTGATTCCTGCACTGACATGAGCGAGTTCTCAAAATAATTATGCCGAGTGGAGGCAGTCTGATGAAAGAGCACATACCATACGATTCCGTTTACTTAAAATTCGAGAAAACGCAAACTGTTCTCTAGCAACAGAAAGCTGGTCAGTGGTGGCCTGGGGGTTGCAGGGAGTAGGGAAGGGTGGGAGGGAGGGTTTACAAAGAGGCACAAGGAAACTTTTAGGAGTGATGAATATGTTCATTACCTTGTTTGTGGTGTTGATTTCATGGGTGTAGAAAGATGAAAAACAATGAAACTGTACATTCTAAGGAGGGGCAGTTTATTATATGCCGACCATCCCTCCATAATGCTACGTAAAAATGAGTTCACCACTTTGTCTTCTGGCTTCAATCACTGCACTACCTCCTAGCGCTGGGCTGGGAATTAGGGCTGGAGCAGATGCAGATTCACTCTGGCAACAACTGCACTTACCTGAACTCTCTGCAGCTGGGCATCTAATCTCTCCTCTTAGATGACTGTGTTCTGAAGGCGAATTCTCATATTGAGATGCTCCCGGGGCCACGCCTGCCAGCTCACCAGCTCACCACTCTGTCATCTGCCACCTTACTGGCAGCTCCAACCCGTGGTGTCCTGAGTCTACGCTATATAATCAGAACCCCGCTAGGCTCCACCTAGGCAACTGGCTGCCAGCCCTTCCAGAAATGTCTGCCCGCTGCCCAGAGTCCACAGCTCTCAATCCTGGCCTGCGCCAGTGACAGGCTGTGCCACTGAAGGACTGGCCCGCATCTCCCCAGGGGCTTCTGTTGGCTCTCTGGGTGGAGCCTCCCGCCATGTCCCAGAGAGCAGAGTGAGGAGGAACCTTGATCTAATCTCTGTGAGAACAAGGTCTGAAGGTTAAAAATGAAAACTGGTGCCACTGAATCACTGCCACTCCCCTTGGTTATGTGCCCTGATGGTTCGGCAGGATCTGATGGGAGCAGAGTGTGTATGATCAGAGCTGTCTGTCCTTGTCCCAGCCCCAGTGAGAGGCGGCCGTGGGCCAAGCGGGCTTGGGGCCTCTCTCCCTCTAGCTACAAATGAGTCGGGGAATTCCAAGAGGAAAAGACATCACTACATGGGAGCAACCATTTCCTCACTATCTTTCTGAAACACTAATAATTTTCCCCAAAGTAGATTTCTACACAATCTCATCATGATGCTCAAATATTAAGTAAATCAATGTAAAATGAAGTGGTAAATGCAAAACAATCCCTCATAAACATGTGATATGGTGCATTCCTTGTGGAATGATGATGAAATAATCCATCAGTACTAAAGTCTAATCAATTAAAAAATGCCCAGCCCAAAGAGGCATACTTTCCCACCCGCAGCTCACTCTCCTGTGAGCTGCCTGCAGCTCGGAGACCCTTAAGAAGATTCCCCCAGCACAGATAACGGACTTCCCAGGGAGCTGGCTCAGCCAGGCAGAGCACTGGAGGCCAGTCACACTTGTTCCTTGCAGGTACCAGGCCCCTTAAAAAGCAGAGCAGAGACCATGGGACCTACTCAAACCCCAGACAGGGCGGAACTCCATCTTCCCCTCTCCACCTCTCCCTCCTGAAGGTCTGCCGAGACTGCTCTCGTGCAGTGCCCAGCACTTCCTGGGGCAGACCCAGGCCCTCATGGTGGGCCACACAGACTCCCGCCCCTCCCAGGGTGACATTTGCTAAGCAGAAGCAACACAAATGTCTCCCATGGGCTCTGTGCTCCAGCAGACACTTTGAGTACATTGTTTTATTCAAGCCTCACAACCAGGCTATAACTTAGCAGTTACTATCGCCACTTCACCGCTGAAAAAAGTCGATGATTGAGGAGTCTACCAGTGTTTCTCAAACTTTAGTATACACCTAAAGATCTTGCTAAATGCAGATTCCAATCTGGCTTAGGACCTGGGATTCTGCATTCCTCACCCGTGTAAGTGGCAGCCAAAGACTGGGAGGTTTCCCTTGTTCAATCAGAGCTGGGAGGGGACCCAGGTCTGCCCAACACCGGGCCTGGCCCTCCTGCCTGACAGTAAGTCATGTGAGGTATGGGGACTGTGTGATGAGCAAGGACCTGAGCTGCCCTTGAGGACACGCAGGCAGACACCTCCCCAGATGGTGCAAGGTGTGAAGGGCAGCTGCCTTAGTAGGGGAACAAACTGCTGCTGGTGGGAGCCATGAATGAGCAGGGAGCGGTGGGTCAGGAAAGAACTCGCAGAGCTTAGCCTTCAAAAAGAAGAACTCAACCCCAGGGGAGGAGAGAGTTGGCATCAAATAACGTTTCAGTCTGAGAGGGCAGCACAGGCAAAGGCCCAAAGCAGCGATGACAGTGAGTGTTTGTCCTTGAACAGCAAGGATTCTGGTGTGGCTGGAGCATGTCCTGTGCTCCCCATTTGCACAGGATTTGGCTTTTGTTAACAATTTCTGGTGTCCTCCAGTCCTAAGTAGGTCAGGAGGGATGGGCTGGGACTGCAGCCAGGCGCTGGGAGGGCTCAGGATTTACCCTGCTTCTGCCTGGTTCTGGCCACCCACTCAGGCCCATTCCCCCCTGCTCCCCGGCCACCCCAGGCCACGTGAGACAGAGAAGAAGGCAGGGGCTGGAAATGTGCTTAGCCTCTGTCTACCCTGGAAATGGGTTTGCTCTGGGAAGCAGGGGGAGGGAGCCCACTGTCTAAGGGTTGTCAACCCTGGTTGCACAGTAGGTCACCTGGAGGACTTTGAACTTTATTTATTTATTTATGTACTTATGTACTTATTTTATTCTGCTACAGTGGGTCTGGAGTGAGGTGCTGGCATCAGTATTTGAAATGCCTCCTAGAAGATTCAAATGTGAAGCCAGGGCGTAGAAGTCCTAATATGCACAAACTCAGAAACTCCTGGGGCGAAGGGAGGGGGCAGGATCCCTGAGACAGGAGTAAGTAGTTCAGACACTGGCACAGCTGCGAACAGAAAACAGACTGTGCTTCTTCTACAACATGAAGAACTGGAACCAAACAGGGTAAGAGGAGAGTGCCTAAAGCATGTACAGTTTGTCGAGATTTTCTAAGATGAAATTCTGTTTTTAATAGTATTTATGAGTTACATCTGATTATATCAGAAATATACAGCTGTTACAGAATATTTGAAAACTGTTGTTTAAAGTGCAAAAAAGAAAATAAAAATCCGATGGCCAGAGCCAACCACTGTCTTCCCAGCCTCAGGCACCCGAGTGACCAGTGCATACCCACAGGCAGCTGCCGGCCCAGACCACCTAGCCGGCAACTCCACTCTCTCCAATGGCGCCTCTCATGTTTGTCCAATAGTTGATTATCCCTCCATATCCTGAAGGAAATCCCCGAAGGCAGGAGCATTGTAGGTCCATGCTCCTGAAGACAGCACTGCTGGCTCACAGTGTGGCCGGTCCCTGCAGGCCGCCCTGTCTTTAATTACCTCATGATCTGAGACCCTTAATAGAAGCTTCAACAGAGGGGAAAATCCCCAGCATCTGGGACAGAGCCTTCCACAAAGTAGACTAAAAACTCAATAAGTATTTGTTGAGTAAAAGACTGAAATCATGCATACTGACTTTATGTGGTTGAGTTTATTTTTGCTAAATGCTACCTGTTTCATCTTTACTGATTACCAATAATCGGCCTTATATGAGTGTTAACTGTTCTCCTTCACTCTGAATATGACATGTTCTCATATGTATCCCTTCTTTCCTTAGAAGTCCTCAACATCTCTACCCTGGAAAGCAGAGAAAGACTGTACATTTTTCCCTGGGTTACCTTGGAGCGAAGCTTCTCTCTCTCGTGCCTGGGAAGCACTCCTGCAATGGTACATTTGCCTTGGGCCCTGCTACAGTCATGATCAGTCAGATGTATTCTCCCTGGCAATTCTGGAGGCTGTGGCCTCAAAAGGCTACAGAAGCCACAACAGACTATAAAGCCGGGCACAGGGCAGTGGCCAGTGGCCACCTGAGTAGAACTGCCAGGGCTTACCAAGTGATGTTGAACCTGTTTTGGAGAAGCCATCACAGTGGTCAAGAATGTAAACCTCTGAACCAGACAGATGCGGTATGAGCCCTGGCATGGCCAGTGCCTTTCCTGTGACCTTGACAAATCACTGAACACCTCCAAGCCTATAAAGCGATGGCAAGAGTGTCACTGTAAGGGTCATAAAGGGTCACTGTAAGGACTAAATGGGGTAAATGCACAGCAAGGATTTAGCACAGGGTCTGGGATATTGAAAGCCTGCAATGCAACAAGGATAGTAATCATTCAGGTAAATGATAATTACAAGTTAAGGTAACTATAGCTAAGGTCCATTCTGGACATAAAGATGGTATGAAGTTTTTCAAATGGCCTCCAAAGACCTACTACTTTTTATTTTATCCTTTTTGCCAGCTGATCAATAGGGGATATTGATCAGAATAAAGCAGAGACAAGAGCTTGGCCTAGAGTGAGAAACACTGCCGGCCTCGGATGCCCTCCCCAGACAGCAGTGAGGGCTCATTCCCTACCTCCCCACCTCTGCTCGAAGCTTCATTTCCACTGCACCCCAAGGCTCCTACAAGGGGGAAAATAAAGCCCGGGATGAAATTTCATCTAAGGTGAAAACAGGTTTCCTGGGATGAAACTGGTAGGATGGGCTGTTTTTATTGCAAGTTAAATTCTTTGCAGAGTCAATGCAGAATACATTTAGATCATAACATTCAATAGCCAAACAGCTACGCAGCCACTAAATTGAATAAAAGCCTAGCATCAGGGCACTGCCAGTGAATGCAGTCTTTGTGCATGCCGCTTTTTATCATTTGCTTGCTCATTTCTTTCAGTATTGAACTGCCTTCGGGCTGATTTTTGCATCATTTTTCCTACCACATGTGCACGCTTCAAAAGCAAAACTCAGGGTCAGAAAGTGATGCAGATGAAGAGTATTTGCTTGAGGGAGGCTGCTGATGAAAAGAGACAGAACCTTGCCATACCTGGCTTTTCCAGCATGGTCTTATGTTTAGTAAGTCCACAGAGACTGATGTATTCCCCACAAAGCCAATTTCTCACTTTGCAGTGAGAAGAGAAATTAATAAGGGGATCATGTGTATTCTTCTTTTGTCCTGCACCCCTCTGCCTGTGCACCTCCCTCTGTATGAAGGCCAATAATATCAGAAAGTGGCCACCCAAAGAGGGGAGAGAACAATTTATTCACGTGATATCCATTCCTCCAGCAGCTCTGTGAGCCTGGCCCTGTGCAAGGCACTGTGAATGATGAATACATCATCCCTCTCACTCTTGCTGCCATGCAATCCAGAATCAAGTGAAGGATATAAACAGTAAATAAGCTAAGTGTGAAGCAGTGTGGAACTAGTACAAGGCAACGTGGAAAGTGTGAGATGCTTTGGGAACCCGGGTCAGAGGCATCTACCCCAGTATAGGGGCCACAGTGGAGGGCAGCGGGGAAAAGTTTCAAGACAGTGATCCTGGAGCTAGGACCTGGAGGGCACTGCAAGGCAGGAGATGAAGAAAGAAGAGGCTAGTGAGGACCAGCAGGGAGAGGGAGGCAGGGAAGTCTGTCCAACAGTTCCTAGTTCTTTTGGGTCACAAACCACGTGCCTTTTGCTCTGCAGGGCAGGATGTTATTTGCACAGTGGAGATATACCTCGGTTTCCTCCAAGGCCAGAACAGCTGCCTTGGGGCACCTTTTCCACTGCGCACTGAGTTCACATCACTAGGAAGGCTAATGCCAACATCTCCCTGTGTCACATTTAATAGCATCCCTTTAATGAAAAATTAAAGAAACCAATCTCATTGGCCTGGAATATTTTCTCTTGAATATATCTACCCTGATCTATCAAGTTTTGGCATTTTGCTTATTTCTCAGAGGGCAATTAGATATTTCTTATGGCCAAGTTTTTGTCCAGGGAACACATCCATTAATGAGGGGGGTACGTATTACCCATATGATGATGTCTGAAACCTGGAAGGAAGACTGCCCAAATTCCAGGGCCAGTGAGATGCAACCTGTCAGGAGCTCACTGCATGCGGTTGCCTTATATTTTAGTGGGCACCACACTTTCTCTGGATAATTACTCATTCAATCTCTGTTTGCTCAATGGTGAATTTAGGTATCGTGTCCCACAGAGCAGAGACAAGATGTTAAGTGAAAGATAGATGAAATCATGGCCCGAATGGAATTCACAGTCCAGTGAAGAAGACAGATACTTGATCAAGTAATCAAGGACTTAAATGAGAAACTGAAACTTTGACAATGCTGTATACAAATGGACTGTAGAATGCTGGTGGCAGGGGTATGGGGAGCTAAAAATAAGGAGTATAGACTTTTCGTGGGATGAGAAAGGAGTTTCAGTCCAGGTAGGGCAAGTAGTCCAGCTCAAATCAGACAGGACTGTGAAAGAGGCAGCTACAGTTTTCTAACTGAGATATGGAGACAAAGCCTGACTATAAATTAGGGCTCAGCTTTTAAATCCGAGGCTCAGGTGGAATTATTCTGAAAATGCAGCCAAATCCATCAGTGTTCCGTGTTTTAGGCCAGTGACCTCAGCTGGTCAAAATGGCAAATCTGCTCTCCTTATTTGAGGCTGGGTCTTTTCACCCTGGGAACTCTGGAAGTAATCCTAGACTTGGTAAAAAGCATAAAACATACCCATAGTACTGACATGTCTGTATCTGGCTTTGAAAGGTTTGGCAGTCACAATAATTTGTGTGTGTGTGTGTGTGTGTGTGTGTGTGTTGTTATTTGTGCTTCCCATCCTTTGCTAGGAATACTGGGGTTATTAACTGGAGGGATTTGGAACCTTTTACAAGGCAATCATCTCATAAAAAATTTGGGATTTTTTTGCATGTATCTGACTTTCTTGAATCTCTGTGACAAGTATAATCTTTCTTTAAAAATATGTTTGGAGATAAAATACAGAACTTATAAATAAAAATGTGATTTCTTATCAACATGAAGACAATATAAATTGCCATCGGGTTTTCTTTCAGACAGAAACACCAGATAAGGTAGCCTCTTCTTTTCCAAGTAAACCTGGTGACACAGGAGGAAATGCCCAGGTACAAAGCCCTGAGACTCCACCTGTCAGTCCGTTTCTCCAGGGCAGGGGACGCATGCACCCCTGGAACACCAGCGCCACAACCCTGTTCTAACTAGAGAATGTCCTCAGAAGTCAGATCCTTCTTTCCTGTTGTTCTCATATGTCCTCCTCTCTGAGGGGACAAAGCGTCCTGAGCTCTGTATTTAATGTTCTTTTTTTTTTTTTTTTTTTTTCAGAAACACAGGGATGCCGAGGAGAGGAACTTTCAAAAGTGAGAGATAAACTTTGAACATAGAATAAAATTTGCTTTGATACCATTATGCCACTACACAGACCTAAACAGAGTACAATTCATATAGCGGTATTGAATACTTTAAACATTTTTATCACCAACCTCTGCGTATCAGGAATCTAAAGGGGAACATGGTATAGTACATGTGTTACATGTGTAGTACATGTGTGTGTTACATCAAAAGCTGTGTTGTTTGTAAAGAGTATTTCTCAATCTACCTTTCATATAATTCAAAGTATAGTCTATATATTGGCCATTCTGTCACTGTGTGTTCAGATAAAATGTATAAATCAGCATTATGGTAAAGCTCACAGATGTTGGCATCTGGCACCAGGGCTGGGTAAAATCCTGACCCTGGCCTTGACCTTGAGATAACCTTCAGCAAGTCCTTTGAACTCTGAAGGCACCTTTCCTCATCAGCAGCAGAATGCAACAGTGAAACCTACTTCAAGGGACTATTGGGGGAAGTAGATAAGATGCTGTGTAAAGCGATTGGCAAAGTGTATGATACAGAGAAGCTTCCAAAAATCAATTAGTGATAGCTAATAACATTAATTATAGATAATCATAAATAATTATTGGCCCCACTATTTCCAAATTCTGTTCATGTTCCACTAACTTCATGGAAACCCATACTCCGCCAAGTGCCCATGACCTTTCTCCAAGCTTCTGAATTCCTACAGGATAAGCCATCTGAACTACATGATACAGTGTTTTTTAATCATGTACTACAGCATATTATTCTCCTGGTAATGTTATACATGTAATTCCTGTACTGTCATGAATTGTTCTCCAGTAATGTTGTATGTGCAATGCCTGTCACCTACTCTAGGAAGTCCTCCGTGATATCTCTTAGGGCTCCTCCAGGCTTAACCAGATGAGCTCTGTGCTTCCCTGGTATCCTGTGCATTTCTTACTAAAATAGCTGTTGTAAAACTTGCTGGAATCTTTCATATGGTAATATCAATTATGACTCCTCAAGAAGGGGGGTTTAGTGAAACTCAGTGTACTTTCTATAGTGGGCATTGGGAATGTGATTTTATTTCTATGTTACATTCTTTTAGGAGCATTAAAGAGACCAACATGGACATGGGCCACCAACGAAATAATCCGGACTGGCTGGGTTATGGAAAAACCTCTGACCTTCAAAAAATCACTTGGGCTCTAATTTGGATGTTCCTCTGAACTAGAGTTGTGACTTTTATGTAAATGGCATGGTTTACGTACATAAATTCTATATCTTTTTGTGTTTTCCCTCAGAGTTCTTACTGCCCCTTCCCCCTCCCTCCTTCTCTCCTTCCTCCTTTCCTTTATTCCTGCCCCCTTCTTTGTATCCTTCCTTCCACTTTTCCTTTGGGACCTCTGCTCTCTCCTTCTCCTTCCTCTTTTTCTTACCCTCCCTCCCTCCTTCTTTTTGTAATTTACTGTGGTTCTCCCCCAACATACATACCATGAGAAAAGGAAGTTTATCTGGCATTTTTTACCACCAAATTCCAGGGTCTAGAACATCATCTAGTACAAACTAAGCCTTCAATAAATTATTTAGAAGTGAAAAGAAATATCCCTCTTTGTGCAAAATGGAAATCAATGTTGATCAGACATCAGCCCAAAGTAATCTGCTTGCTGAACTGACCATTATTTGACTTTTTAAAAGAAAATCACCTCGTGTTTAGGCGCACGGCATAGCAGTAGAGTAAATCTACTGAAACACCAACTCAATTCCTAGACAAATTATATTTTGCAAACAAGGGAAACCCCCGAGGCCACGCACCGGGATGAAGAACTGGTTGAGTGAAGGCACAGCTGTGGAGGTGAGCCGGCTGCTTCTCTTGTACAGAGAAAGGGGTCCTTTCAATGGAGACATAAAGCCGGGGTTGATGGGCCCATGAACACCATGGGGAATTTCTGTTTTGCTTAATTCCCTTTTCCAGTTCCAAATGGCATTTTGGATGCCAAGATGATGGATGGTAACTCCCTATTTTTCTTGTTGGTTAGTCACTGAGTATTTGTCATTCTCTCTTAGGTCCAAAGACCTAGTCAACCAGTGGATAAAAACACAATATGTGATGCTGCTCGTATCCTATCACGTTGCAATAAAACAGATAAGTTTTCAGAGACTGGACGCCCTGCCCTTTCAAGAGATTTCTCCTAACCTATGGCTGTAAATGACAGCATCTATTCTAATATCTCAGGAAACCGGCCAAAATAATTTCTTTTTGTGTCTCTTACTATATAATAGCTTGCATGGCCAGATACTGAAACATATATGACTTAGATTAAAGGAAATAGCAGCATTCTATCACAATACCAGGGAAGCAAATATTGCAAACAGCGACATTTACTGAAAAGTGCCTATCTTAGAATTCACCCTGGCAGGAAGAATGGTGTGAGACCTTCTGCAAGAGTCCATTCCTTGTTTAATATTGCAAAGGGAGAGAAAGCTTCTGGAGCTCAGCAAGAAAGCATATTTCTAAACAATACCTCTGGGAAATTCTTTTTTTTTTTTTTTACCTAACAATACATGTGTTTTTATCTTTGGGTCTCTTAAGGTCTCTTAGCTTTCCTGAATTCTTTCGCTGCTTCTATACGTGAAATTTTTATTGTCAAGATTTGACTCATAATAATTGCAGGGCATGCCTGAAGAAGGCCAGCTGTGGCCACCAAGGCCAGTCTCCTTGGGTCAGAAAACGGGGAAGGTGGGCCTTCATTACTTCGACTTGAAGTTGAATACACAGTGGAAAATCTTGTTTCCTTATTTCTCAGTTAGGGGGAGATGGGAAAAGAGTACTACATACTAAAACTTGCTACATTCAAAATCCATGTGTTCTAAATTATGTTCCAGGTTATATGTCATAGATTGTAAAACATAGTAATTTAGCTGTTTTAGCTTGAGGACTAATAGGACTGGTAAAACTATGAAATCCAGGTAATAAGCACCACTGATCATACACTTGATATCTGCTGGTGATGACTCATTAGAGAGATGTCAGACCAAACATTCTACCTCCTGGTCTTCCCTCATGCCTAGGACAGTGTTATATCAAGGGGGCCTACAAACACTTTTGAATTTTGTTTGTATGAATGAGGGAATGAATGAAAGAATGAGGGAATGAATGAGTGATGCAGCAAGAGAGAAAATGAGGCGCTTTTAAGCTCAAAGGTGGCTATTTCTATAGCCAGAACCCAGTGACCATGATGCTCTTAAGTTATACGAATGTATTTGTTGAGAAGCTTTTGCTCTATATCAAAGGAGTGATTTCCATGAAATGAAGACCTTACCTCTTTTGCTCACTACAATTTCTAAGAGCTCTAAAATGATATTTTTTGAATCAATGAATGGTTTTGCTTTGTAGTATTCCATGACACAACACTGCTCATTCTTTAATATTTCCTCCCAGTCCTCTACTTCTGAAAATGAACCAGCACCCATTCTAAAGGCAGTATGCTCCCAGGTCTTTACTTGAATCATCAGCCTTACCTACAGGAGAATAATGTGTGGTATCCACAGTCAGCAGGGGACACTTAGGGATGGGGGGCCCTCTAAAATCTGGAGGCTCTAATGGGAAAGGAGGCTGAAAAAGATTGTGTAGACTTTTAAGATAAAACTAGGCAATCAATATTTTCACTGATCTTATACACTAATCTCAACTTTTGGTCTCTAGGATTCTTTTTTTTTCCCCAATTGCTCAGAGAGAGCAGACCAGGCGTCAAATATGTCTACCAGGAAAATGGTGAACACTGAGGACCTAACAGAAAGGCAGTCATGCCCCAGGGAACGCAGTGTGCCTCTACTCTAGGAGCTTGAATCCCCTGGGGGAGATACGGTTTTCATCCAGACACACAGGAAATCAAGTGAAAATAACCACAGGGCAATCTGAATACAAGATTGCAGTGCTGTATTTAAGTTTTCTTATTATGATAAAACGAATGCATATGCAATGTAAACACTTTGAAAGGAAATAAGAGAATGAAAAACATGGTAGTGCCATGAGTCAGAAATTTTAAACTATTTAAGATATTTTGATGTTTCCCCAGTAGTATTTGTGACCCTCAGCATGTGTGTGTGAAGATGAGAATTGGGATTACATTCATCTTAATTTTGTAACCTGTTTTTTTCACTGAGCATGATGATACGAATATTTGTCTACACCATTCATTCTAACCTCTTATAATAACATCCCGTCACTGGAAAGTGATGTGTGGCTCATAGTGGTTACAGTGTAGTCCCCCACAAGGGCTTTCTCAAAGCATTCTGCCCACATTCAAGGCCACTGGTAATGTAAAAACCCAGTGTAGCCTCAAAAGAGTTCACCCTAGGATGCATATCCAAGATAGCCTCGTGGAATGGGAAGATCACAGCTTTCTACTCTGGTGCATGTAGGTTTTCGGCACATGTGCCCATCATGTCTATATTTTGATGAGTTCTATGCTTGCTTCCATTGTCACTTGTCCTCCTACCATTATCCTAAGGCAGGTCATCCAGGCTCCTCTCTGTTCTTGTTGTTATGGGATCATTATTTATGAAGAGTAGCTAAAACTGTATTCAGAAGTTGTCCTATTCTTCACTAATTAAATCCAAACATAAATAACAACAGAATCCTTTTCATGTTGAGTTATGACATAATCACACTACTCATTATCTGTGCTGGGTCTTTTAGGCTGAAATCTTGGTAGAGTTCTGGAGAACAAAAGAAAAAAGAGGGAGGGACAATGGTGTTAATGATATAAGAATAAAACTAGTCTTCAATTAGTTCCTTGTTCACTTTTTCTCGCCATCAAGGTTCATTTCCATTTATCATCTCATAAACTTCCTTTAGTATAATGAAGAACTTGTCTGGTCTTTGTCCCAGTTTCTGTACAAAGTTTCTAAAACCCTTGAAATTCCCTGAGTAATAGGAGCCAGCAGGTGTTTAGACAGTTGGGGCTTGAGCCAGCTCAACCTCCAGGGAGAACAGGGGCCTGAAGACTGAATTCAATCCCGTTGTCATTGATCTAATGAATCATGCCAACATAACTGAACTCCAATAAAAGCTCTGGATACCAACGCCTGTCAGTACTTTGTGACCGGTGATATACTGATGTGCTGGGAAGATGACACACCCTGATTTCACAGAGAAAGGGCACAGAAGCTCTTTGTTACCTCCCAGACCTCAGCCTATGGAGGGCCTTTATAATAAGACTGCAACCATGGCCTTTGTTTTCCTGGGTTCCATGAATGGTTCCAGGATATTCTCAAACCTGAGGGCCTCATGGATTGGTGTCCTGTTGTTCGGAAGTATAGGTGGCCTACAGATCCCCAGTGGCTACTGTCTGAAAGGGCAGTCTTGTTGTGGACAATGCCCTAAAACCTGTGGAGTCTGATGCTGACTCTGGGCGATTAGCATCAGAATTCAACTGCATTACAATGGAGCCAGTCAGGATAGAGACTAGAATGGTTCCCAACTTTTGGATGTTGGAATTATGTTTCCAATTTTACAGGGGAAAATGCTAATGTTTACAACATTAAATAATTCTCACTGGGTAATATACACAGTAAGTAGCAGATCTAGAATTTAAACTCAGATTTGTGTAATCTTTTTGCCTTATGCCAACCTGCTGTAATTCCCACAAAGGCCAGACATTACAAATGCTTACCCCAGTGCCTTTACTGAAAATGGTGCTGAAAGTAGAACTACTAAGGGAAACATTTTTCCTGTCCTAGGTCTTCAGTCTCAGTGCAAGAAGCATTCAGAGTGGTGTAATTTTTAAAATAAGCCCACAAGTACCCAAACAAAGGTGAATATGCTGGGACGCAGCCTGCACAGGCAGTTTCCTCACACAGCACAAAGGCTCCCTGGCTTCATCTAAGGAGCAAGAGGCCCACAGCCTTGAGTGATGATCAACAACTACTGAGCCCACGACGTTCAAGGCTACTGTATTAGCCTCTGAGGATACAGGAAGTAGAAGCTAAGGTCCCTGCCTGTGATCAGCTAACAAGCCACTTAAGTAGCCAAATCGAAGCAGAGCAAGATAATTCATTTAGACAAAGAATATCATATGCAGAAGATAGATATTCCTGAGTGCCAGAGTGACTGCAGAGGCTTCCTGCAGGAAGACCCAAAGACAGGCCTTAAAATGTATGCAGGGTTTGAGAAAGAGTGACTTCCAAGACTGGAGCAGAGCAGTGCATGTCAGGGGCCTAGGACAGTGTCTGGAGTAAAAATGGTGATAAGGACGACAATGATGATGATGGCAATTTAAGCAATTCTGCAGGTTATAGATTGGCACATTCCTTATTAGAGTGCCCAGGAATAAAATAGCTAAAGACATGTTTTGAAATAAAACATACACTATTTAATTTTGTTATTAACAGCCTTTGAATTAGAGGCTCTTTTATAGCTAGAAGGCAGGCTTGTTCCTAAAGGAAAGGGAGGCCGAGTTACTGTTGAAATATACCAGTAGATGGCCTGAATGGATGAGGTGTCGGTTATGTGATAAGGAAAATCCCAAAGCCTGAGGTTTATAAAACAAGGAAAAGACTGAATTTGATGCAGCTTTAAGTTCCATCGGTCACCATCCACAGAGGTTGTTAGTAAGATGCTAAACCAGGCATCAGGCCGGTGTTCCTAGACTATGGTGGAGAACTACAGGGAGCTGATCCGCGTGGCATGGGAATGTAGCTCAGCCCCGACTCAGAAAGGCTAGGAGGGAGAAAGTTGGCACAATGGAGCCACACCTACAGATAGGTTTTCCCATGGGGACTCAGGCCTGCATTGTACCTAAGGCCTCGATGAGACTTGCTTTTGCTAAAACTCCCTCACACTGAATTGAGGCGGCAAGTGCTTACTGTAACTTCCTAAAATCTGAGCTAAACCTCCCAAGTGTGGAGTGTAACCAATTCAACCACTTTTCCCCTTGATCTTTAACATCCTTCTCTTTGAAGTAATTAGCAACATTCTTTCCTTTGTTACCTGTAAAAGGTAATCACCGGCAGCAGACCTGTGCATAGTAAATAAGGACCATCCTCAATGTAATGTACCCAGAAAAGCAGTAAAAGCCTGTCCAGGCAGGGGTTGGGGCCCTCTCTCTCTCTCTCTCTCTCTCTCTCTCTCTCTCTCTCTCTCAGAGAGCAGCCATGCCATCCCGTTTTCTCCACAGGAGTTCTGTAGTCCATGTGTGTTTGTTCATAGCCGCCCAACACATGGATCCTGCCGCCAGGACCTGCATCAGAGAACCACCCTCTTCTCCTTCCCTCTGAAACTACATGGCTCAGGACGGATAAACCCACCCTCTGTCTCACAACCAGGCCCTGACAGATTTAAGCCAGCAACAGTCTCCTTTTCACCCTGCCATCAAGGACTGACTCGAGATAGACATGTGAACAAATTTGAGCCTGTAAGAGAAAGGGCACCTACGGATCTGCGCAGGAACAACCAGAGGGCACCTTCCCTTTTTCCTTGGACAATACAGCTCAAGGCCTGCTGTGAGCTTGCAGCCATTTATGAACACACAAATACATACATACACACATACATACATGAGAGAGAGACAGCAAGTGAGAGAGCAAGAGCTGGGAATGGAGATGGAGGCAACATGTGGAGCCTGAAGATGAATCCGACACTACAAAAGGCAGAGCAGAAGAGAAAAACTGGGCCCGTGCTACAGTGTGCATGTTACAGGATCCAGCATCGCCTGAGCACAGAAATAGTTCGCAATGTTTCACTTTTGTGAGCCAGGAACTACCCTTCCCACTCCTGTTTTTTCTTGTTGCTTAATTTTGTAGTTTTTTCTCTCTTTTCCAACCAAAATATTCCTAACTGGTGATGACAGTCATGTAGGCTTTGAGTTTATTTGCTTCAGTTTACTGCTTGAGAATGTTCCCTCCAAGTATTAACCATTTCTGTAAAACAAATACCACCAACATTTTCTAAGCAGACTTCACTACGGACATTTGCCATTCCGGCCTATACTTAGAACTATGATGTGAAAATCTGTCAAATCTATCAGATCATAGTGACTACTGCACAATGGCATATCCTAATGAGCTTTTACATTCAATTCAGATAATTACATCTACAATGCTGTAGGTCTGTAACACATAGAACCCTTTGGGTTTCCTCAAATGAGAACCTCAATTCAGAATGTGAGCAGCCACTAGCAGGATGAAACACCCAGAGTGAAGAGAGACCACATGCTTGCAAAGCACTGCCCTTGCTAATGCCCAGATGCTCATACTTGGCAGACTGCATCTTCATTCTTATTTCTGCCACCAAGGCCCTAAGGCTGCATGATGGGAAGAACGGAGGGCTGCTTGGAGGGACAGAAAGGACCATCAAAACCACCTCATCCTCACTGGCACCTCCACAATTACACACCAAAAAAAAATCTCTGGACCTCTCTAGGTCACAGTATTTTCACCAGTAGAAAGTGACTCTTGTAAACCAGATCATTCTATCCTCAGAGGATCTCATTCTCCCTCTGCCTCTGCCTTTTTCTATGTTCCTTGCGAATGGGAAATGTCAAGGGGTACAGAGTCTGTCAGTGATTCATATACAGATGCACCAGACGCTCAAATTCGTGTGTGCAAAACCCCCACCAAGGCGTGACAAAGAGCTTCCTAGGGCTACGGCAGAGGAGGTATGTGGCATTCCTATGTGTGGGTTGGAGGTGAACTTTTTAAAGACCAGTGTTACGTGGAAGACTGAGTTCTTCCCTTCACAGGAGCTTTTTCTCTGCCCACAGCACTCATCTCCTGCCACAGCAGCTAAGGTTAGAAACTGTTCTTTTAACAGAGGCCAGCAGAACACCACGTTTACCCTACAAAATGAAAATAAAATGTATGCATACATAAGTACATTTATGTATTTTTATATTTCTTTGAAATAATATATATCTTCTATAATATATAATTGCTCTTAATAAGACTATTAATTTCTCATTTTCACATTTCTGTAAAAGATAAAAACAATAACACTGTGTTAATGAATTAGGAGGTTTATAACAGATATGCCTGTATGTCACAGAGGTCAAAATGGGGTAAACAGCATGACAATGGGGCAACATTCTCAGAAGGTTCACACGCGGTACAGTATTATTTGAACCTAGCTGTAAAAAATTAAAGCTGCAGATAGTAATCTCCACAGCAGCCAACTAAAAACGAACAAAAAGTTTTAGCTCGAAAGTGAAATTATAAAATGGAATACTAAAAAAAGACCCAACTTATCCAAATGAAGGCAAAAAGGGAGAAACAAAACAACTAAGAACCTATGGGACATTGCTAGGGGCTGAACGGTGTCCCTCCAAAAACTTCCTATGTTAGCGTCCTAAGCCCAAGCGCCTAACTGTATTCAGATACAGGGCTTGCAATGAGGTAATTACGGTGAAATGAGGTCCTTAGGGTGGGCCCTAACCCAGTTAGAGGAAGAGGAAGTTTGGACACAGGCACCGAGGGAAGACACACAGAGAAGGCCATCTGTAAGCCAAGGAGAAGCCTAGAACAAATCCTTCCTGCACCACCCTCAGTAGGAACCAACTCTGCCAACACCATGATCTCAGACTTCCAGGTTCCAGAACTGTGAAAAAATACATTTGTGTTACTTACCCAGCCGGTACTTTGTTACAGCAGCCCTAGAAAACCAATACAGCTATACATAGAAAACATATACCAAGAAGCTAAACTCGAAACCCAACCATATCAATCCTTACTTTGGATGTAAGTGTATTAGCACTACATGTAAAATACATTGCCAGACTGGATAAAAAGCAAGACACAACTATGTGCAGATTATAAAAAACATACTTTAAACACAAACACACAGGCACGTTGAAAGTAAAGGGTTGAAGAAAATATACCACATGTATGCAAGTCATAAGAAAGGCAGTATTGCCATGTTAAATCAGAAAAATTGGGCTTTTGAACAAGGAAAATTACCAGAGGAAAAATGAGGACATTTTATAGTGATTAACAGGGCATTTCTGTGACAAAACATAACTATTATAATACGTAAGAATCAGCATACAGGGATCAACTGTATTTGTATTATTCTGGCAATTAACAATTGAAAAATAAAATTAAATTTATAATAGCAACCAAAATATCAAACACCTTAAACTAAATCTAATGAAAATATGCAAGAGTTGAGCACTATAAATTATAAATCATCTTCAGAGAAATCAAATTAAAATCAACATCAATGGATTGGTATACAATTTGCATGCATCAAAAGCCTCAAAAATTGGTAAGATTTCTCTTCTCTTCAAATTGATCTATAGATTTAATATAGTCCTAAACAAAATTCCAGTAGGCTTTGTTAAAGAAAATAGCAAACTAAACTTAAAACTTATATGGAAATTGAAAGAGTCTAGAATAAGGAAAAAAAATCTTGAAAAAGAACAAAGTGGGAGAACTTATATTCCATAAATTCAAAAGAAAGCTACAATAATCGAGGCAGCATGATACTGGTATAAGATAGATCAGCAGATCAATGGGAAAGAGCAGGGAATCACAACATAGGTGCCCGGATGCATGGACAATTACATTTCAAGTCACAAAGTCAACAGGGGAAAAAGCCGTTTAACAAATGATGCTGGGATAACCAGACACACGCATGGGATATACTGAGATCACAGCCCCATTTCATGCACAAAAGTTCATTTGCATTAGATCATATTCTAAATGGAAAAGCTTAAGAGAATAAAACTTCCAGAAGAAAACATTGGAAAAAATATCTTTGTAACGTGGAGTATGCAAAAGATTTCTTAGCCGGAACATAAAAAGCACTCATAATAAAGGAGAGGTAAGGTAAATTTGACTTTAGCAAGTTTAAAGTTTTCTGCTCACCAAAAGACCTCTTTCAGTAAATACACAGGTAAGCCACACAATATGAGAAAATATTCGACATATTTAATAAATGACTTGTATCCAGAATAAAAAGAAAACAAACACGTGGTCACCAAGGCCTTAAACATCTCTGGTCACTGAAAATGCAAACCGAGCCGCCGGGTGCTCTCACTCACCTGCATGGGGGTGGCTGAGATAAAACCGGCAATCCCGAACACTGGCAGAGAGGAACTACTAGACTTTTACACACTGCTGGCACAGCTTAACACAACACAACACTTTCAGACAAGCCTTTAGCAATTTCTTGTTCAAGTTAAATATTTATTTACCCTTTGATCCAAAAATTCCACTCCTTGGTATGGACCTGAGAGAAATCAAAACATGGGCCCATAGTAGTCAAAGACTACTATGAGGGTGATGGCAGTGGCCTTATTCACACTGTTTTGTGAGGGAAATGAAAAGCCATTAACAAGAGAACAAATTTCATTAACTAAAATACTGATCAGCAGTGACAAGGACAAAAGAACATAAAAGTGTTATTTCTAAATGTTATACCACTAAAGTAAGAATGAGTGTACAGAAAAGCAGTATGTGCTGACAGAAATCAGAAAATCATTGTCACCCGTGTGGGGGGCGGGGCTTAAAAACTGACTGGGAGGCTGCATGCAGGAGCTTCCCAGAGGGATGCAAATATTCCACATCCTCTTTCGACTGGTAGTTACAACTGCCAAAACTTAACAAACTGAACACTTAAGATTTGTACATTTTATTGTTCATAAATTATACCTCAATTTAAAAAAAAACTGCTGTTCTATAACAAAATGATACCTTGACAGAGCTTTACAATTTAATTATTTCACACCTCTACCTTAAAATGATAATAAACCCTAAGGAAATGCAATAAAGAACAACAGGTAGCCTGTTGCCACTAGTGAGGGAAAGCAGGGCAGAGAAGACCGCAGGCATACAGACACTGGATTTCGAGTACAGTGAGACGTGTTATCTCAGCAGCACTGCAGGTACACCTTTAGGATCCAAAAGAGGAAAGTGGAAGTATAATGCTGGGTAGCCATGAAAATAAGTTAGGTGCATCTATAGGTGTGGTATAAAATAATCTCCAAGATACATGCTAAAATGAAGAAGGTAAGGAGCAGAACAATGCGTTT
Organism: Phyllostomus discolor; assembly: GCF_004126475.2. Classification (NCBI taxonomy): domain Eukaryota; kingdom Metazoa; phylum Chordata; class Mammalia; order Chiroptera; family Phyllostomidae; genus Phyllostomus; species Phyllostomus discolor. The sequence continues at coordinate 10,050,648 of NC_040915.2, read as the reverse complement.
GCGGGCACAGACAGCAACCCATGGAAAGGCACGCAAGAAACTGAACACAGAAAATGGCTCTGGGGAGAACAGAGAGGGCTGGATGGGGAGGAGGCGGATTTGCATCATAGGCCCTGTTGGTATTGAGTTTTGTTTTCTTTTTACCCTATACAACCATGACTTACAAAATTTAACAAGTTAGCAAACAAACAGAAAAAGATGTGGATGTTACTTCTGGTTCAGGGGCAGGTGAAAGTTGGGCAGGTTCGGCAATGGTTTAATGAAAGGATGGGCAACTGAGCTGGGTCTTCAACAACAGTGTGAGTGAGGGGTGGAACTTAAGCTTAAGAAAAAAGGGAATTATAGCAGTCACATTGCCCAACCTTGAAAACCGACAGCGAGCACGCCACCTTTCTCCCTGCGCCGCAAGTACCCACAGACTCTTCCCTGTGCGATCCCAAAGCTGAGGAAGAAAGGCATGCTCCCTTCCTCGGGACAGGCTATCTTAGGAATGGTGTAAATTCTGAATGAATTGCATGTTCTGATTGAAATGTTTGCTGTAGGTAACATTTTATTACCTTCTTGGCATCATAGATGGACAGAACAAAATAAATCCACCCAGCTGCTCTTAAGTTGCCTCTCAGCACGCAGTTCTCCCTAGGGCATTTGCTCTGATGGAACCTCTGCCTGAAGGGCTACCTGTGAAGTTGATTGACCAGCAGTGTAGGAGGGGCCTGAGGGAGACCCCTCTGTCTAGTAGCCTGTGTCACTCCTCCCATTACCAGTCCAAATTAGGGGCTTTCAGGGATTCTGCAGATTCACTTCTGCTTAGTTCCCTTACTACTGTCCTACTTTCTCATGCAATTTTGGTGCTATATAAGGAATTCTGCAAGTTTCTGGTATGGGCGTGGTACTGTCCCTGGTGTCCTGTACTGATGAGGATTTTCTTCTCTGTGTGTAGACTCGTTTGGTCTTTAGGATCAGTTGATGGGTGGGGATGGAGGGGTTGGATTTCTAAACTCAAGTCACCATCTTTCCTAGATGTCAGCCAGAGCTATATTAACTTCACAGTAGTGAACAATACCAGGAACCTGTCAAAAACTGGCATTTATACCTTTTGGGCAATTAATCTTATGTTGTATTAGAATTAAAAGAGGGAGTGTCTGAGTCGTACAGATAAAGTTCAGATTCCAGCTCTACCATTCTCAGGCAGAGAGCCATCCTGAGCCTCATGTCCTCATCTGTAAAATGAAAACTGTGAGTGTCTCCCTCACAGAACTGTCACGAGGGTAGATGAGATAGTGCATACAAAGCTAGCACATGCTGCCTGGTGCCCAACAGCTGCTTAAAAATACTCAAAAGGAAAAACTATTCTCAAATTTCTAAATGTGGAGCCTAAACTCAAATGTTCCTACACAGGTTCAGATTTCTCACACCTGAATTTTCAAGAATACCTTTTTTTAAAAAAAGAAAGAATATTTCATAAACTGGATATGTTCTAATCTTAAAAGCAAGACAAAGAAGCCCAGAAGGCCACGTCCCAGCTGGGACACAGCCCTCCGTGGAGAGCCAGACCCTGCTGGGGCCCCAAGCCCCCCAATTCTCACTGTTCTCATCTGTAAAGTAAAATCCATTTTCATCAAAATTTCACAAAGATGCATCTGGCCCCATTCCTACACATGTGGAACTACATTCCTAGGTTACGGTGCTGTGGGTTTTTCATAATAAATGAGGGGATTTGTGCCTTCCCAAGAGTGACCCATAGGGAAGGAGCTGAGGATGGAAGGGGAGGCACAGTGGGACTGGAGCAGATTGACCGACCACAGGTCACCACTGGCGCGCTTGGGTCACAGGCCCAAGGGTGTGGCATGTCTCTCTCAGGGGCAGTTCCTTCAATAGCGACTGACAGATAAAGCCTTTTTCTTTTTAAATCATTCCATAACGAGGAAAGAGGTTAAACTGGGGAACTTCTCTGCATAGTAAATTGGACAGACTCTGGGACACATTGGAAAGATTATTCAGTAAGAGAACTAAAGCTGTTCTGTGTCATAGAAGCATATCAGAATAAAATGCTCAGGACAGCTGACAATCAATATGCTGAAACCCTTGCCACAGGATCAACCTGGACATATATACTCATATTAAATCCTGTCCCTGATCCTTCCCAAAAGCTACCCTTTTGAACACTGTTGAAAACCCTTAAGTAGACTCCTATTGTCTCGGAGAAAACAGCAAGCCCTTGGCATGCCCAGCAAGTGCCTACATGGTCCAGGCCCTCCTTCCTTCCCTAGTGACTCTGCTCTCACTGGCTGTAGTTCAGTCACACTGCCCTCTAATAGAAAAGACCTCCACCACCAAAGGGCCTTGGTGTCCTTACTGTCCTCTCTGCTGGGGATGCCCCAGTCAGCTCCTCTTCATGCTTTAGATCATAGCTCAACTGTTTCAGTACCACTAGTCATCTTCATAATTCCTAAAATTATAACCAAGATTTAACTGTGTAATTAGAACAGAAATTTCATGCGAACAGGTATCGTGTTAGTACACTGCCCATTCTATTAATGCTTGCATGGGAAAATATTCAATAAATAATCACTGGCCATGTGAATAAATGAATTCTTGTCCTCTTTCTATACCAGAAGCTTGGACTGTAAATCTCCAAGTGCAATAAACCTTCGAACTGAAACTTATGGATCACCTGGCTCCATGACAGCTGACTGACACGGACGTGTACAGTGTGTGTAGCATGCTGTGCATGTAAAAGAATGTATGTCTACTGATCTGTGTTCTCACCCTTTCCTCTGTTCTCTTCTGGGTTTGCTTTTGTGTCTCCGGGTCCTCTGCTGGGCAGCTATTTCTTTCTTCATTTCATCTGTCATGTGCCTCTTACTGGCCATGTTTGCTTTTTCTCAATCCCCTTCCATAGACCAGGGCACTCCTGTGATTAGGCTACCTCACAGGCATTCACATTCACGGCCCACAGGCTCCTTATTTGGTGGCTCTCTCACCCTCAAAGTGCTTCCCTGCCAACATATTTAGGATTTGTTATTCCTAGAAAAATATTCAAAAGACAGATTTTTTCTCTCACAGGTCAAAGGTGTATTATTCTTTATTTTAGGCCATGAACTTTAAGGTAAAAAGAACTTCTTTAACCCTGCAGTAAGTTGAAGGAGCCTCGTGATATTTTTCACTAAATATACCATGGTATCTTTAATAATCCCTTTAAAAATAATGATAAGACAATCCAAGACAGCGGTGGAGTAGGTAGGAGCTACACTCACCTCCTCCAAGGACCAAATCAGAATTACAACTAACTTACACAACAATCAACCTGAATAACCAACTGAAGACTAGCTGAACAGAAGTCTTATAATCAAGGACTTACAGAAGAAACTCCATGGAGACTGGTAGGAAGGGCAGAGACACGACAAGGGCTGGCCCCACTCCCACATGAAGCAGCTGAGAATTTCAGGGCAGATCTCAGCTGCAAAGGTTCCCCCTGAGAAGCAAGGGTTCTCAACCCCACACTGGGCACCCCAGCCTGGAGCACCAGACATGGGAGCGGAAGCCCATATAACATCTAGCTGTGAAAATCAGCAGGGATTCTGTCCACCGGGGAGAGACAGGAATCTACTAGAAACCAGCACATGTGCACACACGTGTGTGCACATATACACACACAGAGGCATATATATATATATATATATATATATATATATATATATATATCTATATCAATGTTCATAGCAAGTAGAGAAAGAAAAAAAAGTTTGGGTAGCAATACTTATATCATAAAAAATAAACTTTAATAAAAGACAAAGAATGGTATTACATAAAGACACAGGAATCAATACAAGAGGATATAACCATTTAAATATTTATGCCCCCAACATAGGAGCACATAAATATATAAAGCAAATAGTGACAGGCATAAAGGGGGAGATTAGCAGTAATACAGTCATAGTAGGGGAATTTAACACTGTTGAAATCAATAGGTAAGTCTTCCAGATATAAAATAAACAAGAAAACACTGACTTTAAATAATATACTAAACCAGATAATTTAATTGATATTTTCAGAGCATTTCACTCCAAAGCAGCAGAACATACATTCTTTTCAAGTCCACTTAGAACAATTTTCAGGATACATGTTAGGACACAAAATAAGTCTCAATAAATATACAATGATGAAAATCATATCAAGAATCTCTCTGTCCACAAAGGTATGAAACTAGACATCAATTACAAGGAAAAAAACCTGAAAAAACACATGAACACATGGAAACTAAATAACATATTTTTAAATAATGGATGGGTTAACAATAAAATCAAAGAAGAAATCAAAAGATACTTTGAGACAAATGAAAATGAAAACAGAACAACACAAAATCTATAGGACACAGTGAAAGCAATCCTAATAGAAAAACTCGTAGCCTGTATTCTTGTATCTAATGAAACAAGAAAAATCTCAAATAAACAATCTAACCTGCAAGTAAAAGAATAAAAAAAAAACAACAAACAAATCCCAAATAATAAAGATCAGAGCATAAATAAACAATCTAGGGTTTAAAAAATACAAAAAAATCAATAAAACCAACAACTGATTATTTTAAAAGATAAACAAGACTGAAGAAACTTTAACTAGAATCATAAAAAGACAGAGAATCCAAATAACTGAAACTAGAAAAGAAAAACAAGAAGTAACATCTGACACCAGAGAAATACAAACAATTATACAATAATATTGTGAATAACTCTATGCTAAACAATTGGACAATCTGGAAAGAAATGAGTAAATTCCTAGAACTATAAAACATCCCAAAACTGAATCAACAAACAAAAAAACAGAAACTCTGAACAGACTGATTACAATGAACAAAATCAAAGCAGTAATCAATGTCTCCCAACAATCAAAAGTCCTGACCCAAATGGCTTCACAGGTGAAATTTACCAATCACCCTAAGAAGATCATCTATCCCTCTCAAACTATTCCAAAAAATTCAAGACAAAAAAAGACTGCTAAGCTATTGTATGACATCAGCATATCCTGATTCCAAAACTAGATAAAGACACCACAAAGAAAAAAATAATTATAGGTCAATATCCATGACAAACATAGATGCAAAAATCCTCAAACAAATAATTAACAAACCAATTTCAGCAATACATAAAAACTCAGTCACCATTATCAACTGGGATTTATTCCTGGGGAGCAAGGTTGGTACAATAGCCACAAACAATTAACATGATATATCACATAAACTAACTGAATAAAAATTATATGATATCAATAAAAGCAAAAAAAGCACTTGACAAAACTGGCACCCATTTACAATAAAAACTCTCAGCAAAGTGGAAAGAGAGAGAATATACTAAAATATAGTAAAGGCCATATATGACAAACATAATGTTAACATCATACACAATGGGGAAAAACTAAAAACATTTCCCTTAAGACCAGGAACAAGACAAGGATGTCCAATTTCACCACTCTAATTCAACACAGTACTAGAAGTCCCTGCCACGGTAATCAGACAAAGAGAATAAATAAAATGCATCCAAATTAGAAAGAAAGAAGTCAAAATGTTGTTATCTACAAAGGACATAATTCTGTGTACAGAGAACCCTAAAGATTCCACCAAAAGAACTGCTAGAACTGATAAATGAATTCAGTAAATTAGCATGACACAAAATTAATATTGAGAAATTGGTTACATTTCTATATACCAATAATGAACTATCAGAAAAACTAAGAAAAGAATCAAATTTAAAATTGCCTCAAAGAAATTTAACCAAGGAGGTAAAAGTTCTTAACTTGAAAAATTATAAAACACTGAAAAAAACTGAAGAAGAAACAAATAAATGAGAGTCTAAACCATGCTGATGGATAGGAAGAATGAATGAACATCATTAAAATGTCCTTACTACACAAAGCAATGTATAAAATTTCCACAAAATTTCTATGACAATAACAACAGCATATCTCACAGAACTAGAACAAATAATCCAAAAATTTGTATGGAACCAGAAAAGACCTCAGATAGCTCAACAATCTTGCAAAACAAGAACAAAGTTGGAGGTATTACACTCCCTCATATCAAACTATAGTATAAGGGTATAGAAATCAGAACAGCATTGTCCTGGCTTAAAAAAAAAAAGACACATAGATCAATGGAACAGAATAGAAAGGCAAGAAATAAATCCATGCTTATACAGGCAATTAACATTTGACAAAGAAGACAAGAATATATGGTGTAAGAATATATGGAGTGAGAATATTCAATAAAAATGTTAAGAAAAATTGAACAGATACATGCAAAAAAATGAAACTAGATTTTCTTATACCATATATAAGAATAAACTCAAAATAGATTAAAAATATATATAAGACTCAAAACTATATACCATATTTTTTGGTATAAGACCATAAGACACACCTCAGTTAGAGGAGGAAAATAGGAAAACAATTTTTGAAGCAAAAAATGTGGTAAAATGTGCATCTTATAGTCCGAAAAATATGCTAACTCCTAGAAGAAAACAAAGGCAGTAAAATCTGACACTTCTTATACAATATTTTTTCTGATATATCTCCTTCAACAAGGGTAACAAAAAAATATAAAACATGGGACTATATCAAACTAAAAAGGTTTTAAACAGCAAAGGAAACCATCAACAAATCAAAAACATTCACCAATGATGCATGCAATAAGAGGTTAATATACCAAGTTTATTAAAAACTCATAAAACTCAATGCCAAAATACAAACAATCCAATTTATTTTTTATGTTTTTAATCCTCACCCAAGGATATGTTTATTTTACTGATTTTAGAAAGAAAGGAAGAAGGAAAGGGGGAGAGAGAGAAAGAGAGACAGACAGACAGACATTGGTGTGAGAGAGAAACATTGACTGCCTCCTGAAAGTGCCCTGACTGAGCATTGGACCCACAACCTAGCTATGTACCCTGACCGAGAACTAAACCCCCAACATTTCAGTGTATGGGACAACAGTCCAACCAACTGAGCAACCAGATAGGGGCCAAACAATCCAATTTAAAAATTGGCAGAAAACCTGAATAGACACTTGTTTAAAGAGGACATACAGAAGGCCAACAGACCTATCAAAACATATTCAATATCACTGATCATCAGAAAAATGCAAATTAAACCCACAATGAGATAACTCCTCATACCATTCAGAACTGCCATTATCAATAAAGCAACAAACAGTAAGTGCTGGTGGGGATGTGGAGAAAAGGGAACCCTTGTGCACTGCTGAGGGGAATAAGGAGCAGTGCGGCCACTGTGGAAAAGAGTGTGGAGACTTCTCAAAATATCACAAAGTGGAACTGTCTTATTATAAGAAATTCCACTTCTACATATATCCAAAGTTATCCAAAACATTAATTCTAAAGAATATATGCATCTCTATATTCATTGCAGTGTTATTTACAATAGTCAAGATATGGAAGCAGCTCAAGTTGCCTATCAATAGACAAGTGAATATAAAAGTTGTGGTGCATATATACAAAGGAATATTACTTGACCATAAAAATGAAATTTTACCATTTGCAACAGACTGGATGGACCTAGAGGGTATTATGCTAAGTGAAGTCAGAAGTCAGTCAGAGGAAGACAGATACAGTAGAACTTCAGTTACATGTGGAATTTAAAGAATGAAATAAAAGAAAAAACAAAACTTGAAAGAGACTCATGGATACAGAGAACAAACTAATGGTTGCCAAAACAGAGGGGAATTGAGAAACTGGGTGGAAAAGGTGGAGGGATTAAGAAATACAAATTGTTAGTTACAGAAGAGTCACAGAGATGTACAGTGCAGCATAAAGAATACAGTCGGGCTGGTCAAGATGGAGGCGCAGGTAGACAAGCCTCACTTTGTTGCACAATTGTAAGAAGGAACACAACTAACTTAAAAATGAAAAACACCCAGAACTATACAGAAGTCCGACAACCGAGGATTTAAAGAAGCTATATATTCATCCAGACAGGTAGGAGGTGTGGAGATGGGCAGGCAGGGCAGAGAGAACTCAGTGTGGCAGCAGGGAGCTGCGGACAGAGAAGCAGAGAGGCGGTGGCCAGCGGAAATGGGCAGCCCCATTCATGTGTGGTGGATAAAAATCAGGGAGACAGTTTTTGAGTGAGGGTGCCCAGCCCTAGGCCAGAATGTATAGTTCAGGGCTCCAGCACTGGGAAAAAGAAAGCCTCATAACTTCCAGCTGTAAACCCAGTGGGGGTTGTGGTGGCGGAAGAAACTGCTGGTTTCTCAGGACAGCTCAGAATGTATAAAAACCCACCCATCCTGGGACCCACAACCGGGACAGCAGCTAGAGAGGTGCCAGTTGTATATGGTGAAGTGACTAAAAATGGGGTGAAGGCCAGGCAAGCCCCCAGAAGTCAGCCAGCAAAAGCATTGTCCCCTCTTTGATCCCTCTTCCCACACAGAGCCACAGTTGCTGTGCCCTGGCAAATACCCAAGGTTCCACCTCACACCACTTAACAGATATGCTAAAATGGAATCAAAGAGGCTCTCTACGTAGTACCCAGACACAAGGAGGCTGCCAAAATCAGGAGACAAAGAAATATGGCCCAAATGAAGGAACAGGACAGAATCCCAGAAAAAGAATTAAACAATGTGGAGATAGCCAACCTATCAGACACAGAATTCAAAACACTAGTGGTCTGAATGCTCAAAGATCTCATTGAATACAGCAAAAGCACAATGGAAGAAATGAAGGTTCTACTAAGGGAAATAAAGAAAAATCCACAGGGAACCAACAGTGCAAGGAAGGAAACCAAGATTCAGATCAATGATTTGGAACATAAAGAAGAAATAAATATTCAACCAAAACAAAATGAAGAAATAAGAATTCAAAAGAACAAGGAGAGTATAAGACTCTGGGACATCTCCAAAAGGGCCAATATCCAAATCACAGAGGTGCCAGAAGGAGAAGAGAAAGAGCAAAAAATCCAAAACTTATTTGAAAAAATAATGAAAGAAAACTTCCCTAATTTGGTGAAAAAAAGAGACATACAAGTCCAGGAAGCACTAAGAGTCCCAAGCAAGTTGGACCCAAAAAGGACCACACAAAAACACATCATAATTAATGCCAAATGTTAAAGATAAAGAATCTTAAAAGCAGCAAGAGAAAGGCTACACAAAGTGATGAAAATCAAGGGCCTACAACCAAGATTACTCTACCCAGCAAAACTATCAGTTAGAATTAAAGGACAGATAAAGTGCTTCCCAGATAAGATAAAGCTAAAGAAATTCATCATCACCAAGCTGTTATTATATGAAATGTTAATGAAACTTATTTAGGGAAAAGAAGATCAAAACTATGAACTTTAAATGATAATGAACTCACGACTATCGACAACAATCTAAAAAACAAAACAAGCTAAGCAAACAACAAGAACAGAATCACAGATAGGAGATCATTTGGGGGATTATCATCTGGGAGGAAGAAGGGGAAGGAGAAGAATGGGGGAAAGGTATAGGGATTTAGAGGCCTAATTGGATAGATACAGAATAGACAAGGGGATGCTAAGAATGGTATAGGCAATTTGGAGAAGCCAAAGAACTTACATTCACAACCCACGGACGTGACTAAGGGGAGGTGGGACCACAGGAGGGTAAGAAGGAACCAGGTGGACAGGGGCAAAGGGGGAAAAATTGGGACAACTGTAATAGCATAAGCAATAAAATATACTTTTAAAAAAGAATATAGTCGGTAATATTATAACGACCACATATGGTCCCAAGTGGGTACAAGAAAAACTAGGGGGAGCATTTTGTGAAGTGTATGATTGTGCTGTATACCTATAATTAATACAGAATAATACTGAATATAGCCCTGGCTGGCATAGCTCAGTAGATTGAGCACGGGCTGGGAACCAAAGTGTCCCAGGTTCGATTCCCAGCCAGGGTACATTCCTGGGTTGCAGGCCATAACCCCCAGCAACCGCACATTGATGTCTCTCTCTCTCTCTCTCTCCCTCCCCCTCCCTCCCTTCCTTCTCTAAAAGTAAAAAAAAATAAATAAATCTTAAAAAAAGAGTATCTCATTAAAAAAAATAATACTGAATATAAACTTTAATGAAAATATATTTATTCTAAAAAGGAATATTAATCTGAGCTATTGGAGTTTTCCTTTATCATATGCAATGCCCTTTTGAAAGTCAAATAACTTCTATTCTGCAGGAGAAAAATAATAAAGCATTGGCCTCAGACATATCTAACTTTGAATTCTAGTACCATCACTGGGTGAGCTTGTACTGGATTGGTATAGTAAATCATGGCACCAAATACATCTTAGGTGTTTAGAAATAATGGCTATTGTGATAATGGCTCATTCATTCAACAACATTAAAGAGTCTTCTAAGTACTAAGCACTATTTAAGGCACAGAGAATACAGCCAACCTCACAGAACCCTAGTCTTCATGGAGACAAGTCTTTTTAGTTGTTGGTATTCAGGTCGACTGGAGCTGGGGGAATGGACCAGAGTTTGTTTCAAGAGCATGGGTTCTCCCCTTGGCTTCATTTCCTCTCCTGACAGAGCGCTCTAATGAGATCATATAACGCCATCCCTGTCGCCTTGTAACTTCAAAATTAAGTGAAGGTGCAGTCATTCTTCTGACTAGAGAAATCCTTAGGGCAGGAGAAGAACACAAAGCTGTCAGTGGAACTCCAGGTTATTAACTTGGTGTGGAGTAGTTGTTATTGTTGCTGTTGTTGTAGTAGTTGTTTTCTAACCATCTTGCCTCTTTATGATTGTGGTAATAATGTGATACCATGCTGAAATTATGCTTTGGAAAAATGTAATAAGATATTGTCAACACTTGTACTATGTTTATAAGTAGATGATTATCTCCATATACCTGTGGGCTTGGTAGGGCAATAGAGCCAAAGCTGTTTACTCTTACCAAAAATTAGAACACAGATCAATCTGCTATGCTTTTATTCTTCCACAGTAGAAAGGTAAGTATGCAAACAGCTGGAAAGTGTGTGTCTCTGGCAAGTAAGAAAAGCAGAGATTTAACTGCACAGTTTCCAAACGGAAGATTCACTAATCTTATTATAACTGAAATTGTATAAAATTTTACTTTGTAAAGATGTGCCTTAAATTACTGGATAAGTATGGGGCTAAATATTACATGTATGAGACATTTTGAGTAAATTAAACCTTTAAGTACACAAGAAAAGGTTTGAAACTTAATGTCATTTTATTGTTAATTACTTTTATTTTCTATTGTATTTTTCCATTACCATTTAGTCCCTTTACACACCCCTCCCACAGCAATCACCATACTGTTGTCCATGCCCACGAGTCCTTTCTCCTTTTTGTTCAAACCTTCTGCCCCGCTAATCTTCCCCTGCCTCAGCTGTCATCCTGCTCTCTATCTACAGTCTGTCTCTATTTTGCCTTTAGTTCAATTTGTTCATTAGATTCCACATATGAGTGGAATCATATGGTATTTGTCAGTCTCTGACTGGCTAATGTCACTTAGCATAATGTTCTCCAGGTCCATCCATACTGTCGCAAAGGGTAAAATTTTCTTCTTTTTTATGACCAAGTAGTATTCCATTGTGTGAATGTCCCATGGTTGTTTTATCCACTCATCTATTGATGGACACCTGGGCTGCTTCCATATCTTGGCGATTGTAAATAATGCAGCAATGAATATAGGGATCCTTATGTTCTTTCAAATTAGTGTCTTGGGTTCCTTCAGATACATTCCCAGAAGTGTCAAAAGGCAGACCCATTGTGACCCATTTCTACAGTGGCTGTACCAGTCTGCATTCCCACCAACAGTGCAAAAGGGTTCCCCTTCCTCCACATCCTCGCCAGCACATGTTGCTTGTTGATTTATTGATGACAGCCATTCTTAAAAGTGTGAGATGATATCTCGTTGCAGTTTCAATTTGCATTTCTTTAATGATTAGTGTTTTGAGTATATTTTCATATGTCTATTGGCCACCTCTATTGTCCTCTTTGAAGAAGTGCCTATCCAAGTCCTTTGCCCATTTTTATTGGGTTGGGTTTTTTGGTGTTGAGTTTTTTAAGTTCTTTATAAATTTAGATATTAACCCCTTATCAGATGTATCAGCAAAAATATATGGAGCCTCTTGTGGTTCCACATAAATTCTTGAAATATTTGTTCTAGTTCTGTGAAATACATCACTGGAATCTTGATTGGAATTGTGTTGAAGTTACAGATTGCTTTAGGTAGCATGGACATTTTAATGATGTTAATTCTTCCTATCCATGAACACAGTACCTGCTTCCACTTATTTGTTATTCTTCAATTTCTTTCCTCAGTGTCATATAATTTTCTAGTACATCCTTTGTTAGGTTTATTCCTAGGTATTTCATTCTTCATGAAGAAACTGTGAATGGGATTGTTTTCTTAATTTCCCTTTCTGTTAGTTTGTTATTGGTATATAAAAATGCAACTGACTTCTGGATATTAGTTTTATATCCTGCTACTTTGTTGAGCTCATTTGTCAGTTCCATTGTTTTTGGTGGAATCTTTGGGGTTCTCTAGGCACAGTATAATGCCATTGAAAATAAAGAAAATTTTACTTCTTCCTTTCCAACTTGGATGCCTTTATTTCTTCTTGTCTGATTGCCGTGGCTAGGACTTCCAGTACTATGTTGAATAAGAGGTAAAAGCAGACATCCCTGTCTTGTTCCTGATCTTAAGGAGAATGCTTGTATGTTTTGCTTGTTGAGTATGATGATGGTAGTAGGAATGTCATATATGGCCCTTTATTATGTTTAAGTATGTTCTCTCTATTCCCAATTTGCTAAGAGTTTTTATCATAAAGGGGTGCTTGATTTCATCAGATGCTTTTTCTGCAATTTTGATATGATCATGTGGTTTTTACACTTTATTTTATTTATGTGGTGAATCACATTTATTGATAGGTGAATGTTTTACCATCCTTGCATTCCTGGAATAAATCCCCCTTGATCATGGTGTATGATTTTTTTGGATGCATTGCTGTATTTGGTTTGCTATTATTTTGTTGACAATTTTAGCATCTATGTTCATCAGGGATATTGGCCTATACTTTTATTTTTTTTGTAGTGTCTTTATGTATTTTTGGAATTAGGATAATGCTATCCTCATAAAATGAGCCTGAGAGCCTTCCCTCCTCTTGAATTTTTTGAAATAGTTTGAGGAGGAAAGGTGTTAGCTTTTCTCAGAATGTTCAGAAAAATTCACCTATGAAGCCATCTGGCCCAGGACTTTTGTTTTTTGGGAGTTTTTTTTATTATTACTGCTTTAATTTCACTAGGTGTAATCTGTCTATTCAGATTTTCTGATTCTTCCTGATTTAGTTTTGGAAGATTGCATGTTTCTAGGAATGTATCCATTTCATCCAGGTTGTCCAGTTTGTTAGCATATAGTTGTTCATAATATATTTCTTTGGTGTCAGTTGTTATTTCTCCTCTTTCATTTCTGATTTTATTTATTTGGGTTCTCTCTCTCTCTCTCTCTCTCTCTGCCCCCCCCCCCCTTTTGATGAGTCTGGTTAAAGGCTTGTCCATCTTGTTCTTCAGTTCAAAGAAACAGCTCTTGGATTCATTGATCTTTTGTATCTTTTTTTAAGGCTCTATTTCATTTATTTCTGCTCTGATCTTTACTTTTTCCTTCCTTGAACTCACTTTGGACTTTGTTTATTGTTCTTTTTCAAGTTACTTTAAGTGTGAAGTTAGATTGTTTATTTGAGCTTTTCTAGTTTGTTTCTTTGTTTTTTGAGATAAGCTTGTAATGCTACGAATTTCACTCCTAGGATTGCTTTTCCGATGTCCCAAAGATTTTGGATTCTTGTGTCCTCATTTTCATTTGTTTCAAGGTATCTTTTGATTTTTTCCTTGATCTCATTGTTGATCCCTTCATTGTTTAATAACATGTTATTTAGCTTTCATGTCTTTGTGTGTTTTTCAGTGGTCTTCTTGTGATTGATTTCTAGTTTCATGGCATTGTGGTCAGAGAACATGCTTGATATGATTGCAATCTTCTTAAATTTACTGAAACTTGTTTTGTGGCCTAACATATGGTCTATCCTAGAAAGTGTTCCATGTGCACTTGAAAAGTATGTATATTCTTCTTTGGGGTAAAATGCTCTGAAGATATCAATTAAATCCATTAGATCTAGTGTGTCATTTAAGGTTGCTCTATCCATACTTTCTGTCTGGAAGATATATCAGTTCAAGTCAATTGGGTGTTGAAATCCCTGACTAGAACTGTACCTCAGTCTCTCCCTTTATGTTCATCGACATTTGCTTTCCATGTTTACATGCTCCTATGTTGAGTGCATAAATGTTTGCTAGGGTTATGTCTTCTTGTTGGATTGTTCCCCTTATCATCATGTAGTGTCCTTCGCTCTTACTATAACCTTGGTTTTAAAGTCTATTTTGTTAGATAAAAGTATTGCTACCACAGCTTATTTTTCCTTTCCACTTTCATGAAATATCTTTTTCCATCCCTTTACTATTAGTCTGTGTGTATCTTTCTAAGGCAGGTCTCTTGGAGACAGCATATATATGGGTTTTGTTTTCTTATCCATTTAGCTACCCTATGTCTTTTGGCTGGAGCATTTAAGCCATTTACATATAAGGTGATTATTGATAGATATGTATTTAGTGCCATTTTATTGTTAGACTATTTTCCTCATTTTTTTCTTTCTCTTTTTCTTCTTCTTAAAGCAGCCCTTTAACATTTGTTGCAGTACTGCTTTGGTGTTAACAAAGTTGAGCTTTTTCTTGTCTGGGAAGCCACTTACTTCTCCTTTGATTTCAAATGATAGCCTTGCTGGGTAAAGTAGCCTAGGTCCTTGCTTTTCATTACCTTGACTATTTCACACCACTCCCTCCTGTCCTGAAATGTTCCCATTATAAAGTCAGGTGACAGTCTAATTGGCGCTCCCTTGTATGTAACTACCTGCTTTTCTCTTGTGGCTTTTAGGATTCTCTCCTTCTCTCCAAGCTTTGCCATTTTAATTATGATATGTGTCAGTGTAGGCCCTTTGGGTCCAGCTTGTTTGGAAGCCCTCTGAACTTCCTAGATTTGTGTGTTTTTTTCCTTCACCAGATTAGGGACTTTTGGGTAATTATTTCTTCAAATTGCTTCTCGACCCCTTGAGGTACATTGTGTTACACTTCATATTGTCCTACATGTTCCTTAAGATCTGTTCATATTTTTATTCCCTTTTATTTTGCTTCTCTGCTTGGGTGCTTTCTTTCTACCTTTTCTTCCCAATCACTGATTCAATCATCTGCTTCATCTAATCTACTGTTTATTCCTTCCAGTGTATTATTTACTTCAAATATTGCATTCTCTATTTCTGAATGGCCATTTTTATGGTTTCTGTATCTTTTTTCATGCTGTTGAGTTTCCGTATAATCATTACTGTAAACTATCTGTTTGATAAATTGCTTGCCTCCATTTCATCTAGTTCTTCTGGAGAATTCTCTTGTTCTCTTATTTGGGCTCTGTTTGTTTATCTTCCCATTTTGTCCGCCTCTTTGTGTTTATTCCTATGTATTAAGTAGATCTGCAAGACCCTGGAGCAGGCCTTTGCTACATGTTGCTTGGGACTGGTCCTGGGCAAACTGTTTGGAGCTATTAGTGATCCACAGCTTGTGGCTCTCTCTGCTGGGCCTCTTTGTGTGCAGAAAGAACCAGACTGTGCACCAGTGCCAGCTTACATCAGCACTGGGCCAGGGGGAGGGTCTGCTACAGTCTCAGAGCTCCCAGAGATCTGCCTTGGTTGTTAATCAGTGATACAGCCTCAAGCTATACTCAGCAGCCTGTCTGAAACTCCACAGGGTGGGGCAGAGTAATTCCCACGGGTGAGGCTATTGCTTCCCCTCAGGTTGATGCTACTTGGGGAGAGTGCTCTGCCTGAGAAAGATGGCTCATGCAGCCATCTTTCTTACGAGAGAAAAATGACTCAGTGCAGGAATCCTGGCAGCTCTTCCTTCAGCTCTCTCCCCAGAACCACCAGCCCCAGACTCTCCTCACGCATCTTTAGTCCACTCTGCCATCCCCCTAGCAGAGCCCAGGGTGGGTAGCTGCAAACAGAATTTTGTGCATTGGCCCTTTTAGAGGCTCTCTGTCTCTAGCAGTCTCTCCTAGGCAGACAGAAACCCGGTGGTTATTTGGGTTCCTTTCCCAGCTCTGTTGCCATAGGCTGGCAAGCCCAGCTTGGAGTTTAGACCCCATACATCTCAGGGAGAACCCCCTGGCCACTGCAATATTCCTCCACAATGTCGGCTGACACCATGTGATCCCAGCCAGTCCTCCACACTCCCTACAGTCACACAGAGGTAAAGCGCTTTCTTCTGTCTGTCCGTGGTCATAAGGCTCCTCTCAGCTAGTGTTCAGTTAGTCATTCGGGATCATCTCTAAAATTTAGTTGTAACTCCAACTTGGTCTTGGGAGGAGGTTAGTGTAGCTTCCACTTACTCTCTGCCACCTTGGGTCTCCCATTAATTGCTTTGAATTAAGAAAAACATATCGCATGTATACAAATTTTAAGTAAATTGAACTTTTAAATACACAATAGAAGGTTGGATACTTAAAGTCATGCTATTGTTTTTGATAAATAAAACCATACCCCTCACTATTTTTATGTAGATTCAGAATTACATAGGTACTAACATTTTTAGGATTCAGAATTATATTTCTAAAAATACACAATTAGAAAATAACAAGTCACATATTAAACATGTTTTTCCCTGAATGGTTGTTGTTCTATTTTTTTACTTTTGAAGTATTTTTATGCCTTTATGTATTTTCCAGGGTCACATTCCAACAGCAATAAGCATGCATACTTTTTATTATGATAAAAAGATTGTAAAAATAAATACACACATACGACATTTGTCTTTATAAATTACTCTAATTTTATATGAATATTTTCAAAAAATGTGGACCCTCAAGTACTCAAAAACAATCTGATCTAGTTTCCCAAACTTCACTCATTTGTACAGCTTCATGCTTTTTTGCCAAAATCTGTGTATGAACTTCATCATGTGTATGTTAAATCTTATCTTTCTACTTCAAAAAATTAATTGAAAATGAAAATTTATATCCCAATTCCACCATGAAAATGATCAAATTTTCAAGGAGAAAAGCATAAAATAGAATTAACATAATAATATTAAATTTCAGCCAAATGCTATTGCTTATTCAAAGGTTTGGATCCTGACATTTGTTTACTTTTTCTTTTAAAAGGAATAATAGCAGGAGTTTAAGGGGGTTAAAAATAACCTAGCACCAAGCTGAGAGTTTCTCTTTGTAAAAATCAAAAATGCTGAAGTAGAATTGGAAGAGAATTACATGATGACACTGTAAATCTGTATCAACCTTGACATCCTTGCTGCTCACAAACACTTCCTATGCTATTATGTCTCCCAGGCCTTGGGGACCTTTGGTCTAAGCCAGTGCGGGCGAATGAGTGACTACGGGTGCTTCTGAAAGACTCCAGAACTGCAGAGCTCACCATTCTGTTCACGATGCTTCACAGGGATCACCGAGGGAACCGTACATCCCAGTCCTTCCCATCCAACTTCACATTCTTGTCCCTGCATGATCACATCCCTTTTCTACGCCAACATGTCCTCACTTGGGACAATCCACTGTAGAGTCAGCAAGTGGATGGTTCACCTGTCCCTCACTTTCTGAGCAACTGCTCTGGACCTGGTTCTGGGGTAATGACTGGAATACAAAGGTGGGTAAGACAGTACCCAGCCCCCAAGAACTCAGGAAGGGAAGATCGGGGCAAGGAGGGGGAAGGGACCATTTAACAACACCACCAAATGATGAGCGTTACACACAGGTTTGTCATATACTGTTAGGATAACAGGGAAGGAGGACAGATGAATCAAAGGAACACAGCAGGCTCCTCAGTGAAAGAAAGGGCAAGAAGATCAGCTACTCAGTGATAGAAGAACAATGATCAGCTCCTCAGAGGCTGGTAGGTCTTTCCCATTTAAAACAATGTATTAATTTGCATTTCTACTTGTTCGGGGACCTCAGGCAATAAGGATTCAAGTGAAAAAAACACATACAGCTTCTAATTCACATTTCTTCAGTGGTTATAAGAAAACCCGCCATTCCTAATGAATCTCCCATTAGGTAGAGATAAAAATGTTTGCAGGGGAAGAATAGTCTCTACAATTTTAAAGCTTAAATTGGATCATATTACTTCCTTGTTTAAAACCCCTTGTGGGTTGATCATTGTTCTCAGAGGAAAACCCACACCCCTTCCCGTGGTCCAGGAGCTCTGCCCTTCATCTGCAGCCCCATCTCCTGCTGCTCTCACTCCAGCTCACTGAGCTCAGGCTGCCTGGGGCTTGGCTGTTCCCTCTGCCTGGAGCTTTCTTCCTTCAGAGCTTTACAAGTCTGACTTGTATGGAGGGACAGGCCCCCTGAGACTGACAGTAGCCCAGAGGGAAGCAGCAAAGCCAAGAGGTAAGGAGAGGGGGTTCCTGCTGATGTCACAGAGCAGCCAGGCTATGGGCTGCGTAACAATAGAGACTCTGCCTGCTTCACCCCTGCTGTGCCCTGGAGGCTGGAACACACCCAGTATGCTTGGCGCTGGCCTTTTCTCCACAAAATCACATCTGTTCCTGTTGGGAGTTTCCCTCAATGAAGCCCAAGTACTGCACCACTACAAGTATCTATATATACACATACATACATATATGTATTATATATTATAATATATGCATTATATAATATATATAATACAGTGCCTTGTCCAGTAAAATGTCAACTATTATTTTCTTATTCCTTCTACTCTTTACTCCCCACTACTTTCCTCACCCACTTTGACTCAAAGCACAGCCTCTGTTGGTACTTGCTGCTTTCCACTTTGTTTTTGCAAGTTAAGGCCACGACTCGACACTTCCACTCAGCTGTAACCAAGCCCACTTTGGGCACGGCCCACGTCCAGTTCTCTGGGCACCTCCCACACCTCTTCCTGCCTTGAGCGTGGTGTGGATTAAAATGAATGAATGAAGGAATTAGTAACTACCACGACTTTCTTTTCCTTTTTTTATTCCAATTTTTATTTACCTCAATATATCCAATATATAACCATATTAACACGTGATCAAAATCAAAACTGATATATCTCACATTCTCTTTTTTCTATACAGCATTTGAAATCTAATGGGTATTTCACACTTAAAGTGTATCTCAATTCCCACCATCGATGTTCTGAATGCTCACTAGCCATGTGTCATTGTGGCTGCTGTAAGGAATAGCGCAGGGAGACCCTGGCTGCTCTGGGCATTGGCATCACTCGGGAGCTTGTCAGAAATGCAGAGTCTCAGGTTCCTCCCCAGACCCGCTGGCTCAGAATCTGCATTTTAATGGGATCCCAGGGGATTTAAATACACATTAGTCTGGGGGTGGGGGATTAGTCCAGTTTGGCCTAAAACACTTCTGTGCCTTCCTAGTGCCCTTATGATAAATGCTCAGCTCTTGACCTTGGCAATCATTCACTTGTTCATCACTGTCATTGGGCACCAGGTCCTGAGCTGGGTAATGTGGGGGATACAATGGGGGTGAAGACAGACCTGCTTCCTGCCCTCACGGAGCTCCCAGGCAGTGAACAGATAAGCACCCACATCCCCGTTTCATCCTGTGATAAACACGACAGGCTTGCAGTGAGGTTGCAGTGTGCAAGGAGTGCTCCAGGGGGCCTGACGCAGTCTGGAGTGAAGGGGGCATCCAGAAGACAGCCCCAGTGTGGGAAGAGAACACAGTCAGGGCAAAAAGCCACAGAAGATTAAATGTGCCACCACAGCGTTGAGGGGCGGGGCTTGCCAAGCAGCACCAGCCTGTCCACAGTCTCCGGAAGGATCCCTCTCGGGCCTCAGAACAACAAGGATAAACGCCTGGAAGGGAGGGCTCCAGAAAACCAAACAGGGACAGAGTCAGGCGACAGTGTCACTCACACACACTATGCACAGATCTGTCTGCATTTCGAAAATGAGGGAAGAGGAACAGAGAGGAGCAGGAAGGTGGCCAAGATTTTCTTTTTAACTGGTCCTGGCTTGACCGCTCGCTTGGCCCTCGCTTCGTCTGCCCACGTCAGTGGGCTCTGTGTCCGGAGCATGGGGCACTCGGAACAGCTGGTGCAGCACCACAGCGCACGCAACAAGGGCCTAACGGGCAGTATTTCCGTAGCCGACGACTCTCGGAGCCAGGAAGGATTTTTGTTTTTAGCATCATGTGTATGTTTAATGAAACGCTAAATCCTCCTCTTTAAGAGTTTTATTTTTCTAATTTCCCCAAACTGCATTTCTCATTTCTGCATGTTGCTTGTCTCGTGGTGACAGTTTCAGGCTTTTTCCCAAACGTTAATGACACAAAAGATGAATGATAATGCGGTGAATCGCTGTGGAGTTTTGCTTTCAGAAAGATAAAAAGAACAAGAAATGGGATTTCTCTAGCTTCTGTTCAATTTCAACGACACATTTCTTATTAGCTGCTTCTGTTTTTACTCTGTGGGTATTTAAATTTTGGAAAGCTGAGTAGTTTCTCCTGGAGAACTACCAACCGAGCACTGCACAGCCACGGCGAGCAGCATTGTCCTCATACGAAGCAGATTACAGAATTGCTCCAGAATAACTGAAAGTACTCTCGAATTGTTGACGTGGTTCCCAAAATGGCTTTTACTTGCAGGAAACATGGAAAAGTGGGCCCCATTCTTAGTTTTAGGTGGTGTTTCCAGCATCGCTATGGGCCGCCGCCCTGGCCCTCCTCCCACCACAGCCCCCATTGCTAACAGAACCCATTTTCTAAAACGCACGTCTGCTCGCACCCTCCCCGTCCTGCCCGTCACCTTCACTGTAATAGCCATGTCTCCACTCCATGGGCTCAAGCTTCCTATCTGCACTCTCCCTTCCAGCCCATCTGAACAAACTGCCACTATTGTTCTCAAAGTTTGCTTTCCTCTTCTTGGCCTTCAGACCTCACATGTCCCCACCGTCCAGAACCTAGAACAGACTCTGTGTGCCTTCCCAGCCCTTGCCCAGCTCCCTTAGAATTCACTGAACTCCTGCCCGCCATTCAGAACCTGATGGCACCTCTATCAGGCAGCCATCCAACACCCCTGGCTGGGCCAGGCGCACCTCTCGGTGCTGTATTGTTTCAGTGGACCGCCCCCATGACAGCCACCCCATAAACCCAAAGTGTCATTACCTGTTTGCCATCACCTTTTGGATGTCCCTCAGAAGCCTGCTCAGGGGAAGTGGGTGAATTATTCACAACTATGTTCTGCACGGCTTAGCATAATGCGTGGCTCACATATTTGTTGAATGTGGCTGAGCTGGTGGTGTATCAGGGATAAAAGAAAGACCTCAGAAATACTAGCACTCGAGGCTCACTTAGGATGCACACATCGAGCTTACACCCCATTTGAACTTGATTACCTACTGAGTTGTTTCCCCAGTGAGAACATAGGGGCCGCTGAGTAGCCCCCTAAGAAGCCTCCTGCAGGAGGCTTGCTCCAAGTCATCCTCCCTCTGTCAGAGCCCAGGGCAAGTGGCTGTGGACAGGATTTTGTGCACTGGCTTTTTAAGAGGGCTCCTGAGTCTCTCCTTGGCAGACCGATCCCTGCTGATTTCCACAGCCAGAAGCTACATGAGCCCCTCTTCCTGGCTCTGATGCTCTGGGCTGGGGGGCCCAGCATGGAGCTTTTCAGGGGCACAGCCCATAAGGAGGAGTGCAAAATGGCTAATTCATGCACTAGATTTTCACCTGCTGATCAGGCACTGTTTGGGACTCTGGCTGATTACAGGCACTGTCACTGTGGCCCAGAGTATCGCAACTGACTAGGCCTCTGGACAAACTTCACAGAAGATGATCTCAAGCTTTGTTGGCCAAGATGGGGTTCCTTTGCAACCCCAAAGTTGTTTATCTATGTGCTCAATTAGAACAAAGAAAATGCTATACATCCTAGAAACTATGGGAGGCATCTTAAATTTTTTAAAATTAATTAGATGGTACTGCCAAAAATTGATTTGTAAATTTAAATTTAGATTATAAAAGTTCTGTATTCAATTAGCCTAAAATAAATGAGCGCTTATACAAATTGAAGAAATGGTAACGCACTTGCTTTTGAAGTGCATGTGATCTAGGATTAATTTTTAGTAAATAGAGAAGTAGCTTGAAGAGGTTGGTTTAATTAAGGACATGCAGTTCCCACTACTCGCTAGCTTTGGAGCTGACAGACCAGAAGGGAAGCTGGGGTAGTAAGTTTGGAGACTTGCATGTGTCATTTGACAAGGCCAGAAGGGCACAACATGCGTCAGGTTAAGATCCAGGCATTTGTGATGAAGCCCGATTAGGGTGTCAGGGTGATGGAAAACGATTTCATACAGAGAATAAGATGTGTGTTTGATAAAAGGAGGTACGAGCAATGGAAATGCATTTTTACTGCAGGCAAACAAACTAATCTTGTCCTAAAGTAAATGATTATTCTGAAATTTAAAAGGAAAAAGGTAGAACAAAAGATGAAATGTTTATGAAAGTTGCAGAAAGTCTGTGTGTGTTGCAGGAGGTTTGTGGAAAGGGAATCTTGAAAAAGAACCTTATGTGTGGTCAAACTAAAGTTGAAATGCATTTGATTATGTTAAAGCATACTGATACAGAATTGGAATCTGGGTTTCTCTCTCTGTTGAAAGGAAAAAGGTCTTATGCTCACACACTATTGATGTGTTCTTAATAGGACATTATACATGGAGAGTAAGCTGTTCTGTGCACCACCAGGTCTTTAATTGCTTAGGTAAACCAAACCTCAATATTTAAAGAACTAAATTTTACCTCTAGCCATTTAAGTTTGTATGACTGCTTGAGAAGTGTTTTTTTTCCTCCCTTAATCCCCACCCAAGAATATGTCCATCAACTTCAGGGAGAGAGATTGAGAGAGAGAGAAAGAGAGAGAGAAACATCGATGTGAAAGAGAAACATTGATTGGTTGCCTCCTGTATGTGCCCCCACCAGAGACTGAACCCTCAGCCAAGGCATGTGCCCTGACCTGGAATTGAACCTGCAGCCTTTTGGTTTAACTATGGGACAATGTTCCAACCAGCTGAGCCACTTGGCCAGGGCACTTGGGAAGTTTTCCAAGTGAATAATTGAATGCAGAACTAAAACAAGGTAATCTTTCTTTACAAAGGGGGGAAATAAAACTAATTAGGCCCACTTGATGTTTTGAAAGTGCATTTCAGTCCAGTTGCCTCCTTTAAGGATAGAAATGTATTAAGGATGATCCATATGTATTTTCATGGTGTAGAAGCATTTCCATGTTGAGGAGCTACAGCCATAGCAGTTACTAAAGTACTTGTGGAGAGGTTTTTTCCTACTTGGACACCCCCACAGAGTCCCACAGGGACCAGGGGACTCGTCTCACTAGACAGACGCTGCAGCCGGAGTCAGAGCCTGGATGACGCGCCAAGTCTTCCTCGTGCTCGTCCTCCCCAGTCCTCTGGTTTCATTGAGTATGCTGGCCAGACAGGGGAAACTCAGTTGGCAAATCTTGCTGAATTTGCCTTGGCTGAAAGCCTTTCCCTTGGTATTGCTTAACTTAAGATCAGTTCCTTTTGGTATACATTGATTGTCTTCTTCTAAAATTGTTACCAGAAGGCCTGCCTGTGAGGCTAGGTGAGATCAGGGATGGTGGGAACCTGCCTTCCTAATGAGACCTTCTAACTCACTACAAGGAATTTACAAAGGCTCTTGAACTTTGCAAGCTTGTAGAGCAGTCTCTTCACAGCCTGTGCCCGGAGGGGCGAAGACACCCAACATCGTGGCCTATGACCCGGATACACGGTCCATCAGAAAAGCATCTCCATCCTTGCTGGAGCAGATAAGACCAAATATTGTTAACTAATCCCTGAGTTGCAAGGTTAATAGGTACTGATCCATAAATTTATGATTTTCACTTTGAAAGGCTCTCCAACTTTCTCCTTATTCACTTGATTGAACACCCAAGTCTGTAGGAGACCTCGAATTAGAGTTCTCCAGAGCTTGGTTTTTGCCTCGACAGTTTTACATTCTGTGTTGTACCTTTGAGTCTGCGTTTACTTTGCTGAAATTAGATCATTATGCTAAGAAAATGTTCTATTCTATTAGTATTATTTCTTAAGTAACTTTTAATTACATTTTTATAAATAGATATAATTAACTCATAGACTGAGAGCTTTTGTTGAAATTCTCTCTTCTCCTTCCTGAGCTTATTCTGATCTGCAACTGGAACTTGTGGACATCTGCCTAGAACTGATGAAATGACCCTGTTTGGTCCCAATCAGCTCAGCCACAGAGACGGTCATGCTTAGGGACCGAGTGTCACAGATGTAAGGTAAAAGTTAAATAACTGGCGTGTCGTAGAGGGAAAACCTCACAGGAAAATCCCTCTAAAGATGCCTTTATGCAAAGTTGAGACTTTAGGAGAGAAATAGTAAAGGAAAATAATGACCAGAATAATAACTTACGCACGTGATTAAAACACTCAGTGTGTGGAAGTAGGGGCTTTCCCCGAGGATGAGTCTGACTGTGACCTGCCAGAGGCTTCCCCCGAGTGTCCTGCCAGCTCCCTCTGTGCTGCCATAACAGGGCAGACTTGGACCCAACATGTTGCCTCACCCTCTGTACCTCCAGAGAAGTCCGTTCACCCAGAGGTTCCCTCCACGTGTTTTCACACATGGAAATTCACCAGCCGCATCATCACCTCCCTCCCCAGAGACGGTTCATTTCGGTAGCACAGACATTTACCTACACGGCTACTCTAGGTCCCCTGAGGGGTCCTTTGTGGAACCTGGAAGAGGGTGTTCCAAGTGTAAAAGCACCTTGCAGCCTCACTGCAGATCCCAGCTCCTTGCGTCCTGAGCAAGTACTGCTGGCGGGAAGGATGAATCATCTTCGGTGATTTCACAGCGAGGCTCCTTCCCGTTGGCCTTTCCTAAGGCTCACCCAGAGCCCACGTGCCTGGAGACCCAGACTATGAACTTTTAAAGATTCTTTATGAATCAGTCTGATTGAATAAACCGTTGGCTATATTTTTTATTTGTTCCCAAACTCTTCTGTTGACAATCCAGTGACCAAATATTAGTTAAACACTTAATGTGTTGCCACTCACTGTGCTGGACACAGGGACCACTCTCCCTGCACAGGAAGGACAGACGGTGACAGGAATCAGGTGCCCTGCGGTCAGGGCTGTGAAGATGACAAACGTGATGGGCTGGGGGTGGCTGTAGGAGCGGTGGGTCAGGAAAGCCCTCTCCAAGCAGGTGGTATTTGAACTGGGATCTGGAGTGAGAGAATAAGACAGATTTTTCATTTTTATTTATTTATTTTTTTGCATCCTAAATATTTTCATTTCTAATAAACATCAGTGTTTAATATCTCACATTAAAAAAGCTTTTGGGGATCTTTTTACTTCTTCTATAGAGGAAAACTGTCATGAGATAAAAAAATGAAGAAGCCACTCTAGTTTGTCCAGAGCTGGGATTGGTCCACTTCGTGCTCTGACCTCACAAGGCCCCACTGTGTGGGTCACCGAGCACTCCCATATAAGCTCCTGGCTGGTGGAGGTCTCTGTCCGTTAGAGCCCAGGAAGCTGTTTGAGGTGACCTGTTGGACTTGGACTCATTCGCTCATTTCCTCGTTTATTCTGAAATTGAAACAAATTTTTATTTTGTTTTTTGTTATTTCAGTTTTTTATTTTTTCACATTTTTGTTTTTATTTTGTTATTTTTATTTTATTTTATTTTCCTCAAATTTTATTTTATTTTATTTATTTTATTTTATTTTAATTTAATTTAATTTATTTTATTTTTTTGTTTTTATTTGGAAGTCACCATGTCTAGTGACTCTGCAGCCCTCTCTGCCAGCGAAGAGTGCCTTGTTGCCGGTTATGTCCTGCTGAGCCCCATCGGCAGGGGGGCTTTCTCGAAGGTTGTTGTGGCCCGGCACCTTGTGACAGGCACTGAGGTGGCCGTGAAAATCATCAAGAAAGGTGGCTTCGCTAAAGTTTCCCAAGAAGCTCATGTTCTCATGAGCTTAAATCATCCCAACATCATCACGTTGTTTCAGGTGATTGACACCCAGGACCGAGCTTTTCTTTTCCTGGAGCACGTGAGCAGAGGCCACCTGTTTGGCTATCTCCGGAAAAACGGCCCCTTGGCGGAGGAGGACGCCCGTGCCAAGTTCAGGCAGATGACCTCGGCGGTGCAGTACTGTCACCGCAAAGGAGTCGCCCATCGGGACCTGAAGCCGGGGAACATCCTCCTGGACGGTGAGAACAACATTAAACTGGCAGACTTTGGCTTAAGCACATTTTCAGATGATAAACTCCCAGTCATCGGGGGAACCGTGTCCTACGTGGCCCCAGAAGTTTTGCGGTTGGAACCCTGTGACGGCCGGAAGGCTGATGCCTGGAGCCTGGGTGTCATCCTTTATAGGATGGTGACGGGCAAACTGCCCTTTGAGAGCACCAACTTTGAGGAGCGGAAGCAAAAGATACTGACTGGGCATTTCCACATCCCAGACACGGTATCCCTGGAATGTCAGGAACTATTAAAAAAACTACTGACTCTTGACCCTAGCCACAGGATAACTGTGGAAGGGGTCATGGGTGACCAGTGGGTGAACATTGGCTATGAGGAGGCCCTGAGGCCATATAGTGAGCCACCCAGGGGTGACATTGACCCCCGGGTGATAGAAAGAATGGAAAAGCTGGGATACAAGAAGGAAGACATAGAGGACTCAGTGTCCCAAAGAAAATACGACGATATCATGGGCACATACATGATCCTGAAGAATACACAAACTAAAATGGTGGGCCGCACCATCAGGGTAAGGCCCTGCCCCAACCCTGTCTCCAGCATCAGTCTTCATGCAACGCAGGAATCTCTGTCATTCGGGCAGAAATTGGAGAAATGCTCCAGTCTCCCGTGCTACATGCAAACAAGGGTGCCCAGTCCCCAGGGCAGGCTGCACAGAAGCTTAAACACCCCCCCAGCCTGTCTGGACGCAAAGACCACCTCTTCCCTACCCAGCCCAGCTCTGCAACGTGGCCCTGGGGGCTCCCGCCTACCAGCTTCAGAGACCGATGCTGGGACCCCAGGCTCTCCCTCTGGCTGCAGACATGGCCGGCAGGGAGTGGCAAAGAGGATCCTTAGGTTCTTTTTAAAATGCATTTGCTGTAGGCCATCCACTGAAAAGCAACATCATAAAGAAACAAGAGTGAAACCGATATAATTTCTAAAAGTTGTGGATGGCCTACAGCAGATACATTTTAAGAAGAACCTAAGGATCCTGAGGCCCAACCAGGGGCCTGGCCACCCATGTGCTCTGACTGGGAATCCAACTGGGACCATGTGGCTTACAAGATGACACCCAACCCACTGGGCCACACCAGCAGGGCTGCACTCCCTGCATTTGAAATGCTGAACCCTCAGGCGCTGAGCTCCAGGGAGGCCGGTCACTGGTTTGGAGACGAGCCAGAGGCGGCACACAGACAGCTGCGGGTGAGAGCGCTGCCAGATGCACACGCTGTGTGTGCAGGTGAGAGGACTCAGTCCTGTGGACGATGGACGTGTGCAAACCGCCGCAGGGTTCCTGCATGGGATTCAGGTCAGGATGGTATCGGCATGTCCGTGGCCTTCAGAAGCATCTTATCCAGAATATTTGCTGAGCTGGGAGGATGGCCTGGAGCCCCCTTGGGGTCAGGAAGAGACGCTGTCCTCACTGCCAGTTCATCCCTCAGCCCCCACCTAATGAAGCTTCAGAGACTGGACTGTTTTTCCCCTGGTCCCTCTCCCCTCCCCTGCTTTTCTTTGTTCCCATGTTTGTGGGGGTTCTTCTTAAAGTTCTTGGTTTTTCCAAAGGTTGTAATAAACTTGATGCTTCTGAAAGATGTATTGGATGCTCTTTTTTTTTATGCTCTCTGCACAGAATTGGGGCAGGGCATCCTGTAGTCTGAGAAGCTTGGAGTGGTGCAGTACTTGGGCTTCATTGAGGGAAACTCCCAACAGGAACAGATGTGATTTTGTGGAGAAAAGGCCAGCGCCAAGCATACTGGGTGTGTTCCAGCCTCCAGGGCACAGCAGGGGTGAAGCAGGCAGAGTCTCTATTGTTACGCAGCCCATAGCCTGGCTGCTCTGTGACATCAGCAGGAACCCCCTCTCCTTACCTCTTGGCTTTGCTGCTTCCCTCTGGGCTACTGTCAGTCTCAGGGGGCCTGTCCCTCCATACAAGTCAGACTTGTAAAGCTCTGAAGGAAGAAAGCTCCAGGCAGAGGGAACAGCCAAGCCCCAGGCAGCCTGAGCTCAGTGAGCTGGAGTGAGAGCAGCAGGAGATGGGGCTGCAGATGAAGGGCAGAGCTCCTGGACCACGGGAAGGGGTGTGGGTTTTCCTCTGAGAACAATGATCAACCCACAAGGGGTTTTAAACAAGGAAGTAATATGATCCAATTTAAGCTTTAAAATTGTAGAGACTATTCTTCCCCTGCAAACATTTTTATCTCTACCTAATGGGAGATTCATTAGGAATGGCGGGTTTTCTTATAACCACTGAAGAAATGTGAATTAGAAGCTGTATGTGTTTTTTTCACTTGAATCCTTATTGCCTGAGGTCCCCGAACAAGTAGAAATGCAAATTAATACATTGTTTTAAATGGGAAAGACCTACCAGCCTCTGAGGAGCTGATCATTGTTCTTCTATCACTGAGTAGCTGATCTTCTTGCCCTTTCTTTCACTGAGGAGCCTGCTGTGTTCCTTTGATTCATCTGTCCTCCTTCCCTGTTATCCTAACAGTATATGACAAACCTGTGTGTAACGCTCATCATTTGGTGGTGTTGTTAAATGGTCCCTTCCCCCTCCTTGCCCCGATCTTCCCTTCCTGAGTTCTTGGGGGCTGGGTACTGTCTTACCCACCTTTGTATTCCAGTCATTACCCCAGAACCAGGTCCAGAGCAGTTGCTCAGAAAGTGAGGGACAGGTGAACCATCCACTTGCTGACTCTACAGTGGATTGTCCCAAGTGAGGACATGTTGGCGTAGAAAAGGGATGTGATCATGCAGGGACAAGAATGTGAAGTTGGATGGGAAGGACTGGGATGTACGGTTCCCTCGGTGATCCCTGTGAAGCATCGTGAACAGAATGGTGAGCTCTGCAGTTCTGGAGTCTTTCAGAAGCACCCATAGTCACTCATTCGCCCGCACTGGCTTAGACCAAAGGTCCCCAAGGCCTGGGAGACATAATAGCATAGGAAGTGTTTGTGAGCAGCAAGGATGTCAAGGTTGATACAGATTTACAGTGTCATCATGTAATTCTCTTCCAATTCTACTTCAGCATTTTTGATTTTTACAAAGAGAAACTCTCAGCTTGGTGCTAGGTTATTTTTAACCCCCTTAAACTCCTGCTATTATTCCTTTTAAAAGAAAAAGTAAACAAATGTCAGGATCCAAACCTTTGAATAAGCAATAGCATTTGGCTGAAATTTAATATTATTATGTTAATTCTATTTTATGCTTTTCTCCTTGAAAATTTGATCATTTTCATGGTGGAATTGGGATATAAATTTTCATTTTCAATTAATTTTTTGAAGTAGAAAGATAAGATTTAACATACACATGATGAAGTTCATACACAGATTTTGGCAAAAAAGCATGAAGCTGTACAAATGAGTGAAGTTTGGGAAACTAGATCAGATTGTTTTTGAGTACTTGAGGGTCCACATTTTTTGAAAATATTCATATAAAATTAGAGTAATTTATAAAGACAAATGTCGTATGTGTGTATTTATTTTTACAATCTTTTTATCATAATAAAAAGTATGCATGCTTATTGCTGTTGGAATGTGACCCTGGAAAATACATAAAGGCATAAAAATACTTCAAAAGTAAAAAATAGAACAACAACCATTCAGGGAAAAACATGTTTAATATGTGACTTGTTATTTTCTAATTGTGTATTTTTAGAAATATAATTCTGAATCCTAAAAATGTTAGTACCTATGTAATTCTGAATCTACATAAAAATAGTGAGGGGTATGGTTTTATTTATCAAAAACAATAGCATGACTTTAAGTATCCAACCTTCTATTGTGTATTTAAAAGTTCAATTTACTTAAAATTTGTATACATGCGATATGTTTTTCTTAATTCAAAGCAATTAATGGGAGACCCAAGGTGGCAGAGAGTAAGTGGAAGCTACACTAACCTCCTCCCAAGACCAAGTTGGAGTTACAACTAAATTTTAGAGATGATCCCAAATGACTAACTGAACACTAGCTGAGAGGAGCCTTATGACCACGGACAGACAGAAGAAAGCGCTTTACCTCTGTGTGACTGTAGGGAGTGTGGAGGACTGGCTGGGATCACATGGTGTCAGCCGACATTGTGGAGGAATATTGCAGTGGCCAGGGGGTTCTCCCTGAGATGTATGGGGTCTAAACTCCAAGCTGGGCTTGCCAGCCTATGGCAACAGAGCTGGGAAAGGAACCCAAATAACCACCGGGTTTCTGTCTGCCTAGGAGAGACTGCTAGAGACAGAGAGCCTCTAAAAGGGCCAATGCACAAAATTCTGTTTGCAGCTACCCACCCTGGGCTCTGCTAGGGGGATGGCAGAGTGGACTAAAGATGCGTGAGGAGAGTCTGGGGCTGGTGGTTCTGGGGAGAGAGCTGAAGGAAGAGCTGCCAGGATTCCTGCACTGAGTCATTTTTCTCTCGTAAGAAAGATGGCTGCATGAGCCATCTTTCTCAGGCAGAGCACTCTCCCCAAGTAGCATCAACCTGAGGGGAAGCAATAGCCTCACCCGTGGGAATTACTCTGCCCCACCCTGTGGAGTTTCAGACAGGCTGCTGAGTATAGCTTGAGGCTGTATCACTGATTAACAACCAAGGCAGATCTCTGGGAGCTCTGAG
This sequence comes from Phyllostomus discolor, assembly GCF_004126475.2. Taxonomy (NCBI): domain Eukaryota; kingdom Metazoa; phylum Chordata; class Mammalia; order Chiroptera; family Phyllostomidae; genus Phyllostomus; species Phyllostomus discolor. Next base: position 10,019,694 of record NC_040915.2, on the reverse strand, counting down.
ACTGTAGCAGACCCTCCCCCTGGCCCAGTGCTGATGTAAGCTGGCATTGGTGCACAGTCTGGTTCTTTCTGCACACAAAGAGGCCCAGCAGAGAGAGCCACAAGCTGTGGATCACTAATAGCTCCAAATAGGTTGCTGGGGAGGGAAGGGGAGGGCAGGGGAGGGGAGGGGAGGGGAGAGGAAACACTGATGTGAAAGAAGCATTGACTGCTTGGCTCCATATGTGCCCCAACCAGGGACTGAGCCCACAATCTTTTAGTGTACAGGGTGATGCTCCATCCAACTGAGCCACCCAGCCAGGGCTGTATATTAATTTTTTTATCACTCACTGATCATTCATTAGATCTGATATCTACAAGGTATGTGACAAAGAACTTTACGGCTTTTAAGCTTGTTAAAATGATCAATTTTCTTTCCAGGGAAATAGTACCAATATGAACTTCCACCGGCAGTGTGTGACTACCTAATTCACCACGCCTTCCCTTGTCCTGAAAACAGACACACACAGACCCACCCAGGCTCAGATTCTATCAGAACTACGGAGGCACACAATGCAGTGCGTCATTTTATGATATTAGCAGTCTTTGATGTTGAATAACTAGATACATTTTTAATTGGAGGTTACAAGTGGAAATATTTTATTCATTTTTTATGGTGAAATCATTCTGAAGGGATAGCATGGCTCCGCATCCAAAATTGGTTTGGATGTCAAGACTGGTAACATCACCCCCCCCCCCACACCCCCCCACCCTGCTGCAAGAAGAAATGAACAGGCCTGCTGCCTACATAATGGGGCCCTGGGAGCGGGGCAAGGCTGGCTTCTCAGACTATCCCCACGGTGACCTGAGGCAGCAGGGCTTCTTATTGTAATGAGAAGGTGGGCCACAGGGAGGGTCCTGTGTGCAGACAGGGCCCGAGAGGCGTGAACCTCCTGCAGATGCCAAAGGAGAGAGCGCCTAGGCTTCCTGATCAGCTTTCCCAGACATGGGACAGAAGGCGAAAAGAGGGAAGATAAGGCTTAAAAGTTGTCAGGAGTCAAAATCAGAAAGATGGATAAAGACATTTTATTAGTTTATTTGTTGAAGTATTTTATAAAAAGACACTTGCCCTCTTCTACTCTTTGATTACTTGTGGTACAGTTCAAGAAAGGGTAGAAAAATGCTTGCTCCTTCTCATTTATGTACCAGTTTTTGAGATAATGAAGTAGTTTCCTGTTCTCCTCTGAAGATGATTTTTTTTAATGCTTTAAACTCATGGATTTAAACCCATTTGATGAGTTTCAACCAACGTGATTTTTATCACTATTGAGACACAATGTGTCCCACTGTAGCCAGTGGGAACCTCTTTCAGTTGGCTCCTGAGTCCTTTTGTAGCATTTGGTAGCTTCCTGGCAAGTCCCCTCTGGGTGTGACACAGGACATTCCATGCCTGTCATTAGCTCTTCTGTCCCAGACCTAGAAACAGCCATTTCTTTAAGGAGCCCAGGTTCCTTTTAGTGAGAAATATTATTTCAGGTCCACAACCTGGGTAACTCAATGCTACTGGGCTCATAATTACCTCTCAGCTTTTTCATTATCAGTACAAGAGCTGGGAAACACACACACACATGATCTCACGAGATCATTTGGCTACTTACTATTCAAATTTAAGGCTGTAGAACTTTTACTTAACCTTTTCTTATTATATCTGTGCTTTCTTACTTTCACACTGAGAATCTTGTTTCTTAAGGACAGCAGGGGTGACAGAATAAAAATATTCCATAATTACTCATTTATGTTTTCATGTAGTATACCTATGGCAGTACTGAATAACAACACTGATCCCGACACTGACATGAATGGTATTCTTGTATGTGCTCTACACAATCTCCCTGGCACTGACTGCGGCTCTACTGTGTCTGCATCATCATAGCATCCAGTAATCATAAACACCCACCCCCCTAGCTCTTCGGGCTCATTTAGTCCTACAGTTATCTGTATGATTACTGCTCACTACTGGGCCTCCTAGCTATGTCTCTCATTTGGTGGGAAAAAAAATTACATGAAAACCACAACTTTTTATTTTACCTTTGGTTCTTTCCTGAGCATTCACATTTCATTTCTGAGTTTTTCTAATTTGATTTCTTGATAATTTTTCATGTCTTATGTCCTTTTCTTTATCTCTTTTAGTTTATTTTGAAATAGTGGGTTAGAGTTTTATCCTGCTGAGAGAACATTTCTCTGGCATGCTTTCATTGTCTCCAGAGATGTTATTCTGCTCCTCATTCTCTTCTTTTTTTTTTTTAATATATTTTATTGATTATGCTATTACATTTGTCCCATTTCCCCCTTCTCTCCCCTCCACCCTGTACCCCCCCTCCCACCCACATTTCCCCCTTTAGTTCATGTCCGTGTCATACTTATGAGTTCTTTAGTTTCTACATTTCCCGTACTATTCTTGCCCTCCTCCTATCTATTTTCAACCTACATTCTATGCTACTTATTCTCTATACCTTTTCCCCCTCTCTCCTCCTCCCACCCCCCTGCTGCTAACCCTCCATGTGCCCTCCATTTCTGTGGTTCTGTTCCTGTTCTAATTGTTTACTTATTTGCTTTGGTTTTGCTTTAGGTGTGGTTGTTAATATTTGTGAGTTTGCTGTCCTTTTACTATACATGTCTTTTCTTTATCTTCTTTTCTTAGATAAGTCCCTTTAGCATTTCATAAAATAAGGGCTTGGTGATGATGAACTCCTTTAACTTGACCTTATCTGAGAAGCACTTTATCTGCCCTTCCATTCTAAATGAGAGCTTTGCTGGATAGAGCAATCTGGGATGTAGGTCCTTGTCTTTCATGACTTGGAATATTTCTTTCCAGCCCCTTCTTGCCTGTAAGGTCTCTTTGGAGAAATCAGCTGACAGTCTGATGGGAACTCCTTTGTAGGTTACTGTCCCCTTACCTCTTGCTGCTTCTAGGATTCTCTCCTTCGTTTTTACCTTGGCTAATGTAATTATGATGTGCCTTGGTGTGTTTCTTCTTGGGTCCAACTTCTTTGGGGCTGAGCTTCTTGGATTTCTTGGAAGACTGTTCCCTTTGCCAGATTGGGGAAGTTCTCCTTTATTATTTGTTCAAATACGTGCTCAATCTGTTGCTTTTCCCCTTCCGATTCTGGTACCCCTATAATTCGGATATTGGAACGTTTACAGGTGTCTTGGATGTTCTTAATCTTTTCCTCAATTTTCTGAATTCTTATTTCATCATGCTTTCCTGCTTGGTTGATTCTATCTTCCTTCTGGTCCACTGTATTGTTTTGAGACTCAGATTCCTTCCTTTCACTATTGGCTCTCCTCCGCGTGTCTTCCTGCATCTGTTTTATGGTAATCTGCATTCTTTCATCTAAATTTCGTCCAAAATCAACCAGTTCCGTGAGCTTTCTGATCACCAGTGTTTTGAACTGCGCATCTGATAGATTGGCTAATTCTTGGTCACTCAAAAGGATGAGTCCTGGGGGACTGATCTGCTCTGTTGAAAACATGGTTTTTTTTTTTTCCCCCCTGTCTCTCCTTTTTTTTTCCGGTCTGGTTGCTCTTGTTACGGTGGGGGGCGGAGCCTTAGGTGCTCACCAGGGCTGGGCACCCCAGTCGCTAGATTGTGACGTTATAAGTGGGGGTGGGGCGGAGCGGGAGCGGGGCGGGAGAAAACAATGGCGGTAGTTCCGTTCCCCTGGACTCAGGCCCTTGTCTGGGCTTCCGGGCTGTGAGTTCTGCCCTGGTCCACAATCGCTGTCCCTCTGGGTCTGCCAGCCACAGCTTGCGTACTCAGGGATCACCGCTGCCTTCTTGCTCGCCGGATGGCTTTTGCGCCGAGTTTGCGCCAAACCTTCCCCCGACCTCCGCGCGCCGCCGACCGGAGCCAGCCCGGTTCGTCTTCTCCTACCAGTCCGGATGAGCGCGTCTACTTCAGCTTCTTGGCTGCCCGACTTCCATTCAGATAAATCCTCTGCCGGATCTGGGTGTTATTCTGATAGTGAATTATTGTTGTAAATTATTGGTTTTCTAATCTTGGTTGTACGAGGAGGTACGGTGCGTCCACCTATTCCTCCATCTTGCCGGAAGTGGGCCTCACTCTCTTCTTAAAACAAAAAAACAATAATATAGATTTAACTTCCATACTTTTCTGTTGCTGATTTGTGTGTGGATCTGGTTTCCTGGACTTCTAGAACACAGGGTAGTTCAGAATAGCTTTTATACCATCTCAGAGCTCTGTCTTCTGCTGTTTTGTGATGTTCATAAATAGTACAGCCTCCTTCCTGAGGCTTCCCTTGGTGACAAGAGTTATGTCAAGACCACACTCTCTTCCTCTCCCCTCTTCTGTCTTTCCTTGTTCCTGCTGTCTCTGTCCTGCTGTTCTGATTCTGCTCCCAGCAGTTACCCCTCAGGGTGCAGGGACAGCCCCTGGCTATTTTTGAGGATTTGCAGGGACTGGACTGCTGTTGCCCTCTCAGGCCTTCTTAGTATGGACTCCCTGCCTCCATCTGGCATCAGAGAGAGGGAGACCCGTGCTCATTTCAGCCTCTGTTCTCCAAGCAGCCTGCTGGGCCTTCTTGGGAACACCTGTTCACTTTAGGGCTCTCCTGGCTTCGGCTCCACCAGATGCTGCCCTGCTGTTTCACTCTTCTTTCACAAAAATGCCAATATGTCAAGATCTTGTGGCTATTGGTAGTTTTCCCCTATCTGCTTATATTTAATACATCTTAGGTAGTTATTAATTTGGCTCCAAGAGATCCAAGGCTCAGCTAAAGTCATGGGATCCTCGAGTGTCAAGGAATTGAGTACACCACTTCCTCTGGCATACCTGCGTGTTTTATATCTTAAGAATTGTGGTGCTGGAAGCTGTAGAGATCAACAAAAATGGCAAAATCTTACTCAAACAATCTAGAACTACAATGGCCGTTACGGGGAACATTCAAATTGAATAAAATCATTCACTTAGGAAGTGCACTTGAAAGTTAGGTTCCCCAAATGAAACAAACAGAACAGGAAACCTATTTTAATTGGGTAACTCCTTTACCTGAGTACGCAGTCTGCGAATCCCCTATCTGAACTGCCCTTCCATACTGAGGAGACTGTAAGTCCCCTCAGCAACACGCCACACAGTTAGTGATCTTATACAGACATCCTGCCCCAACCACTGCAGGACGGCCTCGATACGGGCCCCTGCCCGGGTCGGCAGGACTCTGAGGGGCTCTAGCATAAACTGCTACCAGGCATTCCCTGAGTCAGTCAAGGGCAAACTAAAATTAAAATAAACAGAAAACCTCGACAAGTTCAAGTATATAGTGGGACTACTCTCCGTCCTCTAACCCCCCTCACTCTAACACCTGCATATAGGACCCCAGGAAAACTGGCGGAGGCCAAGAAAAGGTAAGAACCCCTCGCAGAGTCAGTTCTCTCAGATCTTGGTGGTGCCCACTCAAGAGAGGAAGATAATATTTTAGGCTGTCCCTTCCTTTCCAAATTGAGACTGTAGTGAATTGTGTTTCGGGGTTCTCACTGTTTGTCATTTCTCTCTCAGGGACAGCTACTGTCTTCTTACTTGTTTCATTTTGTGTCCCGAGAACTGGCCTTGGCTTTCTGCCTGCCTTGAGTGTGCAGGTTGTCAGCTCATGTTATACAGACAACTCAAGTGGCAGGTCGGGGGCTGCAAAATATGGCCAGAGAGCAATGTGAGCTGCATCCCATTTGGAGCAAGGGTCCGACCCACTGTTGCCAGCTCTCGAGGGAACTAAGTCTTTCTTTCTTTGGGTTATCTTCGGGTGTGGCTCTGGATTGTGGGAGGGTAGTGTACCCCTGTAGGGGCACCTCTTATAGCCAAGAGGTTGTTCAATACTGCCATAAATATTGCTGTTTGTTCTAGCTGAAACCTGACAAGATTATAAGAGGAATTTTTTTTAATGTAGCTCTACAGTCAGAAGTTGGCCAAATTGGAAGCTGATATTCAGAGCCTGCAAGGAACCCTTTTAGGGCCTCCTCCCCTAAGCTAAATGAAACAGTGTACCGAGAAGAAAAGAAAAACGTTCCCAAGATAAGCAGTTCTGAGCGCAGAACATAGGAAGCATCAGGCACAGGATCTCCCCAAGACCAGAACATCGGAAGAGGACTGCTGACCATGTGACAGACAGAAAGAACGCAAGCTTAATGCCGTGACCTGTGCTTACCACACAGAGATGCAGCAGAAACTTCAGAACTCCAGAGTAGGCTGAGAGTCTGATTAAAAGGGGGAAATTGTTACAAGACAAGTCCAAAATAGAGTTGCTTATGCTTAGGCCCCACATCACAAAACTCAAACAATTTCATTACAGCTTCAGCTCTCTCAGAAATGGGATTTTAACCCAGTCAATCAGTGACTGCCCAGGCACACTGGTCAGGTGGCCGGCCTGAATGCCCCTGCCACCCCCTAAAGGAAAGGGGCCTTACAGTAACCCACCTGGGTTTTTTGCCTTACATAAACTCCCTCCTGCCTGTAAAAGTCTTTCACTTCATACAGGTTCTTGGATCTCCTTTCTGTCTGCTATATTAGATGCTACCTAATTCACAAAACACTGAATGAAGCCAATAACATCTTCAAAGCTTACTCAGTTGAATTTTGTTTTTTAACAGTAAACAGGACAAAAACATCTAAACATAAAAGCAATGGAAAATATCACAAAGGAAAATATTGATAGAGCTATCCATGAGAAAAGTAATATCTCTTAGATATTCAGTCATATTGCCACAGCATTAGCAACGACTCAAGTAGATACCAAAATATTCTGCATACTTAGGATGAAATGATTTAAAGATGTCCTTTATTGTCTTAAAATTGTCTTAGATTCAGGCTTACACTGGCCAAAACTGACTTCATGATTTACCAAAAGATTTAGACCAAGAATTTTAGTCCTGTTATCTAGATTGACAGAGAGGCATTTGTTTGGCAAGGTGCTAAATTAGGACTCTGGAATAAGAAAATCCATTTCTCTAAGTGGTTCACAGTAGGGTCCCAGCTGATTCAGCCCTGAGAATCCAGGATCGAGTACCGAAAGACATTTTGATGCAGCAAATAGCGCTGACCTAAAGCATACACAGGGTGAATGGTCAGTGAGATGAGTGAGGTTACCCCTTGTTGGCCTCCTCATTGGCCTGTGGGACAGTGAATTGTAGGAATCCAGATTTGCCAGAGGTGGCCTCAACTTGCAGCAAATCAAAACATGAAAATAAGCTTGTAAACCAGGTAAATTTGGGACATGATCATTAACACCCTGAGACCAATTTATTCAATGTGAACTTCTTGTCACAGGGTGCAGCCAAGAGGGGAGCCCCAAATGGGCATTTGAAATGGGGTCCAGAACTTAAGGTGTCCAGGAGATTTTGGGATGTCTCCATCCCCCCGCCCAGGGTGTGGGTTGGGGGAAGGGACAAATGGAGCAGGGCCATTGAGAGCTGTTTAGCATAGCAACAGCCTTGCAGCTAAGCTCTGGCGTGGTCGTTTGGCATATCTATAACCTTTGACTGGTTGCATAGATATGTTAAATAGCTGTGATCAGCTCTAAGCCAGGGGAATGGAAGTAACTTCCCCACCCAGATGTAACTGGGGGGCCGGGTCCCTTGAGTTACAGCGCCTGCATGAGAGCTCAGAAAGGATTGGCTCCAGGACATGGGGCCACGCCTGCCCAGACTCATGATGGCAGTCCAGTAAAGCTGGAAGGATACGAGTTCTGGCATGTGAAGCCGAGTGTGGGAGGAGTCGGAAATGAGGCTGCAGAAGAAGATTGGCCGCGGGGATTAAAACCGAGACTTGGTGGCCATTGAGAGGCAGCCCTGAGAAGGTGAACCATGTGCAGCCCTGAGAGAGAGAACCATGTGGCTGTGGAGGTGCAGAGAGGATCACGGCCATTGGAGAGAGAGCCACACAGCTTTAGCAGAGTGAAGACTCTCACAGCCCTGAGAGAGGGAGAACCACGCGGCCTTGACAGAGTGGGGACTCCCGTGGCCCTGAGAGAGAGGACCACGTGCCTTTACCAGAGTGGGGACTCCCCCCCCGCAGCTTTAGAAGGGGGAACCACCACGTGGTTTTAGAAGAGATCCCAGCGACTCAGCTGAGGGTGCCGGGAACCCAGGGAAGTCTCCCAGTCAAGATGGAGTTCTAACTGGGAAGAACCAGAGGACTGCCTGAGCCATGGACTTCTATTTCCTTCCCTGAGATATGGTACTCTGGACTGGGCAAAGGGGGAAGGAAGGAAGGACTGTGTCTGTTTGTGGGTGTTTTAAGGGACTTTGGGATTTTGGTAAAGACATTAGGTCACTTCTTTAAGTTTGTATAGCATTAAATAAACATTTCCTTTCCTTTTCACAAATCTCTGGCATTGAGAGACGTCTTTCCTAGGGCGGCGGACATAACAGACCCAGTGCCTTCTTTCAATAATAGTATATCATCCCAGGCCCCCCTTGTTGTGTTCTGTAACATTCTTACAGTGTTTTTAAGGTTCTCTGCATGAGGCAGTGAGGAAAATATCAAGTTAGCACAGTTGTGGCCACTGCCAGTATAAGATCCTAAGAAACAGATGAAGTTTCACAATATTTGTAAGTAATAGTTAGAAATGCATTTACTGAGTAAATGGTGTGCTGTTGCACAAAATGTCGAGGCAGCTGAGTAACCCTGAATGGGGACACTGGGACTCTGGGCAGGAACTTGAGTGACTCATCTGGGAAGAAGAACAGAAGGAGGCACTCACTTCCCGGGCTGACCCTGTGCTAAAATGACCCTGAGAGTGAGCTCCTCCTGAAATTTGGGCTTTACACCCCTTACTCACCCTGACCTTTGCTGGTCCCACTGAGGCTGATTGTTCAGTAGCAAGTGGACTCTTCAGATCCCTACAGGTTCAGCTAGACATTTCCCCTCCCATTCGAATTTGCATCTCAGAGCCCTATGCAGGCAGAAGTAGAGCCTGTGTTAGCCAGAGGGGAAATCTCACTCAGCCAGACCCGGAAACAGCAGGGGCTCTGCCTAGTAGTCCCTGAAGAAACTTTCCCAAATTCATCCCCATCTCCTATGCAAAAGTTGTTAATAGAAATTGGAACGTTAAAAATGAGGAGGAAAATAATCCTGTTAAGGAATGTGCCATGACTTATAAAGATCTGAAACTGACTGAGCAAGAAACATTTTGTATCAAGTTTCATCAAAAGGTAACTTTTATCTTTAAACCCTTCTTAGGCTGCAAAACAAGTAACTATACCCAGTTCCAGGGTGGAATTTGTTGAGTGTGAGCCATCCTCCCAATGTTCCACTGCCATCCTAAAGGAATGGAACTGACTTCCTGAAAGAAGATAATATCTGTCACATGATTACTTTCCTGTTTCCTTCTTCAAAACATTTGTGAGCAAATATCACTCACATAAGGAGTGCTTTATTTTGCTCTACTTTCTATTACTTGGATTCTTTCGTGTTGTCTGGGGCTCCTCGTCATCTGCACAGAGGCATGTGGGTAACAGTTCACACTCGAACTGGCTGATAGCCTTCAGATGGGGACTGCAGAGTATGCCCCACACTTTCCAACAAAGGCTAAGCAAGAAACCCTTTAGGGAAAAGGAGAGGAATTTTCTGAGCTGAGAATATGAAACAAAAGTCCAGGCTGGCTTTGCCTCTGAGCCCAGAATGGATGTACAATAGCCAGGGAATCGATTTTTGTCACTTGCACCCTTCACCTGAGTCTTGGGCTGCCTTTTATCACCACGCATCTCAGTCTTTCTTTCCCTGTTACATTGAGAGAAAACAATTATTTTCTCTGCTTCTACATTTCTTTAAAGAATAATTATCTTCTTATTCTTCCCACTCACTACCTCTCTCTTCATTATTCTCAGCAGGTTCAACATTAAAACCTGGCTGAATCTGTCTCGTGAACTCATTCTTTTTCAGGGGAGCCTGGTTTCACATGTACTGTTCTGCTTTGCAGCAAACTTTGGGGCATATTTCTTGCTTAAAATGGCAGCCCAATTTACCTACCAGGCCAAAATTTCCATTGTTTCTCAACCAGGTTTAACGATCACAAGGAGATAATTATAATTCCCTATGTGCATATGTCGTGTCAAACACTCTCACATTATTTGCATTAGGCCTCCCACATCTGGCCAATCCACCTCTCCAGTCTTTATCTGCTACTTCTTCTTTCCTATAGCTAGAGTTCCCCTATTTCTCCTAGACACCCACACACTTTCCCACTTGAAATTTTTCCCCATGCTATGATTTCCCATTCCCATATGCCCACCTGGAATGTCTTTGTCCCCAAGTCCACCTTTTCCACACCAGCACTGTTTACTGAAATTTTAGTAAGTCTCACAGGACTGGTCAATATGTGCCCTGCTCCGTGAACACTTTCCTAAGCCCCACTACTCCTTGTATATGCGAAATTCAGACTTTCGGCCCAAGGCCCTTTCCAAATTTACCTTGAAAGACCACAGTTTATAATTTTGAAAGAACAGAATCAGAGAAGAATCCTCATTGCTCCTTGGGGCTAGCCACAGTGAAATGTGCTTTAGTGCCAGGCATTTGGAAATTGAAGTTTTTCACACAGGATACAATGATGTGACTCTTAGCATTGCAGCTGATGTGTAAAGATACACACAGAACTCAAGAGACTGTGCTCCCCTCAGTCTCTTATAGATGGCAAGTGAAGACTGATTTAAATTCAGTATTTATTGAGCACCCTCCATCCAGGCCCTGTATTAGGTACAAGGAAGACTGATGATACACGAGCTTAGCAATGCAAGTTTATTTCCCTCCCTTGTGATGAGTTAATGCAGTGATTCTAAAACCTGGCTGTGGGATTCATGTGTTTGTTCATTTATGCATGAGTTCCCAATTTCATTTTGTAAGAATAAATAACACATTCACTAAGTAGAAGCCATAGCAGTGAGAAAGGTATACAATGAAGTGCATCTCTTGCACCACTGCCCAGTCGCCCAGCTTCCCTCCCTGGAAACCTTGCCAATTAGTTTGACACCACTGGACAACAACCAAACAGTGTCTGTCCCTTCCACCACAGCAGGGTTATTTAAATAGGGCAGGAAGGCAACGGGGAGTTTGAAAGAGCACCTCAGCAGGCTGCATAAGCCAAACACAATTTAGGAAACCAGACTGCAGTGACACATCAGACCTGTGCCTAGAGGATCCAGGCAGGACCAGGACATGACCTCCTGAAGGTGTCTAGAGCCAGGAGCCCCTGCTGCTGCTCTTCCTAAGTAGCCAGTTCACACAAGGTCCTTAAGATGTGTCCCCACTAACTGCTCGGAATCCAGTGCCACACACTCTTCCATCCTTGTTGGGCATGGAGTGTCAAAGCATCCATACCTGTCACTGTTGGACTATTCTGTGATAGAACACAGGAATTAGCTATGATGGAAGGGCCTTGCAGGTTGCAGCAAACATTTGCTCTCTTTCATTTAATGATAATACAGTACGTGCTTGCCGCATGTGCCGATCAGCGCATGCAGCCTCTCATCTGGCCCTCACAGGGTCCTTTGGACACGGACTCCACAACCCTACAGGAGGCAGTGTATAATAGGGGTTAAAAGAATGATGTGCAGGACAGGCTCCTTGATGCAAGTTCCTGCTCTTCTAGATGAAAATGTGGAACCTTGTACTAGTTACTTAAACTCTCAGTGCCTCAAACTCCTCATCTATTAAAGATGGATGTAACATACTCAGTATAGTGTTTGGCACACAGTCTGTGCTTAATTCATATTACTTACATTTTTGGAGGGAAGAAAATGTCAGCAATTCTATAGGAACACTGACACCCATCACATCAGAAACCACCTGAGCTATCATTAAGTCAAGGGGCCAGAAGTAACTATCAAATTCAAGGTATAACAAACAGAATTCAATAGTGCATTAAAAAGATCATACACTATGACCAAGCTGACCATCTCTGAATTCAAAGATGGTTCAAAATACCAAAGTGAATAAATGGGACAAACCAATTGACAGAATAAAGGATAAAAATTACAATCATCTCAGTAGAAGTAGAAAAAGCACTTGACAAAATTCAACATCATTTCAAGGTAAAAACTCTCCACAAATTAGACACAGAAAAAATTTACCATAACAAAATAAAAGACAACAACTGGCTAACATCATATGCAACAGTGAAAGCTGAAATCTGTTTTTCTAAGATCAAGAACAAGAAGCAAAAGGCATTCAAATTGGAAAGGAAGAAGGAAAACTGTCATTGTTTGTATGTGGCTTGATCTTATGTAGAGAAAACCCTAAGGACTCCACCAAATATCTTTTAAAACTAGTAAATAAGTTTAGTAAAGTTGCATGATATAAAATCAATATGCACAAATCAGTTGCATTTCCACATCCTAACAATGAACTATTGGAAACAGAAACTAAGAAAATAATCCCATTTACAATTGTGCAAATAGTACAATAGTACAATAATCCCATTTATAATTTATCACAATAGTAATAAAAGACTTAGGAACAAAATACTTAAAAATAAATTTCCTCTCACCAATGACGTTAAAGACCTACGCACTGAAAACCATCAAGACAGTGTTGAAAGAAACTGAGAAGAACAAGCAAATAAAGAGTTTATCCTGTGTTCATGAGCTGGAAGAAAACATATTGTCAAATGTCCATGCTACTCAAAGCAATATAAAGATTTAATCAATTAAGTCCCTATTAAAATTCCACTGATACTTTCACAGAAGTAGAAAGAACTATCCTAAAATTTGTGTGGAACCATGAAAGACTGATTAGTTGAGGTAGTCTTGAGAAAGAACAACAAAGCTTGAGGCATCACACTCTCTGATTTCAAACCCACAGTAGAATAAACACAGTATGGTGCTGGCATTAAAACAGACGCAGACCAAGGGAACAGAATAGACAGCCCAGAAATAAGCCCACACATATATGGTGAACTCATCTTGGACAAGGATGCCAAGAACACACAACAGGAGAAAACAGTCTCTTCAACAAATGGTGCTTAGAAAACTGGATGTCCACATGTAAAAGAATGAAGTTACATCCTTATTTTATATAACTCTCACAAATTAAAGTACATTAAAGATGTAAATATGATACACGACACTGAGAAACTCCTAGAAAAAAACACGGGGTACAAGCTCTTGACATTAGTCTCGGCAATGATTTTTTTAAAAATATAACACCAAAACCACGGGCAACAAAAGGAAAAATAAGTAGACTACATCAAACTAAAAAGCTTTTGCACAGCAAAGGAAATAATCAACAAAATGAAAGTCAACTATGGAATGAACAAAAATCTTTGCAAACCATATATCTGATAATATATCTGATAATGGGTTGATTTCCAAAATATATAACAAACTTATACAACTCAACAGCAAAGCAAAAATAAAACCTGAGTAAGAAACGGGCAGCCCTGGCCCGGTGGCTCAGTTATTTGCAGTGTCATCCTGCACACTGAAAAGGTTGTGGGTTTGATTGATCAGGGCACATGCCTAGGTTGGGGGGTTGATCCCAAACGAGGTGCAGAGGAGGCAACCAACCGATGTTTCTCTTTCTCTCCCTCTCCTGATCTCTCTCTCCCTTCTCTCTAACCCTAAAATCTTTAAACATATTTTTGGGTGAGGACTTAAAAAATGGGCAAAGAACTGAATAGACATTTGTCCAAAGACATATAAATGGTCAAAGGTACAAAAAAGGGTGTTTGACATCACTAATCAGGGAAATGCAAATCAAAACCTCACACCTGTTAGAGTGACTGCAAGAGAAAGAGAACTGTCGGCAAGGCTGTGGAGAAGGAGGGAACTGTCTGCACTGCTGATGTGAGTGTAAATTGGCACAGCCTTTATGAAAAAAAGTATGAAAATTTCTCAAAAAATTAAAACCGGGACTATCTTTTGATCCAACAATCCCACTTTGGGGTATATTTTTGAAAAAATAAAACCAGGATCTCAAACAGACATCTGCACTCCTGTGTTCATTGTAGCATTCGTAACAGCCAAGATATTGAAACACCCTTAAGTGTCCATCGACAAATGGATAAAGAAGATATGGCATTTACATGCAACGGAATATTATTCAGCCATGATAAAGAAGAAAAGCCTGCCATTTGCAACAACATGGACAAATGTAGGGCACATCTAGCTAAGTGAAATAAGCCAGAGAAAGACAAATACTATATGATCTTGGGTATATGTATAACCTTAAAAAAAATCAAAGTCACAGAAACAGAGAATGTGGAATGGTAGTTACGATGCTGGTCAAGGGCACAAACCTTCAGTTGTAAAAGGAATAAATGCTGGGCATGGTGGCCTTGGTTAATAGTACTGTATTATATATTTGAAATTTTCTGAGAGAATAGATTTCAAGTGTTTTCACCATGAAAAAAGTGATATCACCATGTGATAATTGTTCTACTTGAGGTAATCATTTCACAAAGTATATATCAAATCATCACACTGTACACTTTAAATATATACAATTTTGTCAATATACCTCAATAAAACTGGTAGGGAGTTGTTATCCAAAGTGTTCTGAGTTACCGCCCTGGCTGGTGTGGTTCAGTGGATTGAGCACCAGCCTATAAATCAAAGGGTCCCTGGTTGGATTCCCAGTCAGGGCACATGCCTGGGTTGCAGGCCAGGTCCCCAGTGGGGGCATGTAAGAGGCAACCACACATTGATGTTTCTCTCCTTCCCTTCCCCTCTCTCTAAAAATAAATAAATAAAAGTCTTCCCAAAAAAAGTGTTCTGAACTATTCAGAAAGATTCCCAAATAACCATCTTGCCCATTTCTTCTCTAGGGTCCTGAAATTTTAAGGACTCAGTGCATTGAACTTACAGCATCACCCAGAAGGAGCCTCAGAGATGGCCAACTATCCCAGAATCTATGTCTTATAGGAGAGAACCCCAAGTTCCAGGAATAGGGACAGACTTAACCCAGTCATACAACAAGAGAAAGCCATCAGCCACACCTGCCACCTTTTCAACCCTCCACCAAACCTCCTACTTACCAAGGGCCTCAGCAAACCCTGCCCCCTCATTAGTTGCTGGGGCTGCCATAACAAAATGCCACCAGGGAGCTTAAGCAACAGAAGTGGATTGGCTCCCAGTTCTGGAGGCTGGAGGCCCAGTGTCAAGGTCACAGGAGTGGTGTTTGTCTCTGAGGCCTTTCTGTTGTCTGGCAGGTGGCCTTCTTTTCAGGGTCTTTCTTCTGTGCATCTGCATTACTGATACCTTTGTGTGTCCTAATTTCCTCTTATAATGACAGCAGCAGACTGGATTAGTGCCCACCTAAGGGCTTCCTTTTTACCTTGACTGCCCCTTCAAAGGCCCTATCTCCACGGACAGACACATGCTGACATACTGGGGGAGGGGCTACAATTCATAACAACTCCTTACGTCAGGAATGCTTGTCCCTGCTCCCTTCACTAACTTCAAATCCTACTCCAGGTCTCGACTTAAACATCACTTCTCTGACAAAGGCCACCCTGACTGCCTCCTCACTCTCCACAGACCAGTTCCCCTCTGGGGGCACCTTTTACTCCAGCGTGTCATGACTGTTACCCACGAAACAGCTGTGTGAATAGCCAATTTGCTATTGTCTCCTTCCAAGAGACCCAACCCTCTGCAGGACAGGGGGCTAGCTGGTCTCGCTCACACTGCATCCTCAGGGCCTGGCCAGGGCCTGGCATAGGGAGCAACCCAGAAAGGATCTGTTGGACAAACAAGAGAATGGGTAATGCTTTAAGTAAGGAATTAAAATCATAGAACCCTCTTTGACATTATTGTTTTCAAATTATTCCTGTGTTTTCTGACTTTTGCTTATGATGCCCTGCTAGAAAACTCTCCTTATACCCCAAAGCCTGACTCAAACAGCCTTCCCCAATTGCTCTCCTTACCCAAAACAGAATTAATTCCTTGCTCCTCGGCAATCTTGCAGCATATCATTCACACAGATGGTTTCATAGTTAATCACGGATTTAATAACAGCACATTGCTAACATGTATATTGCTCCTCCCTCTATACACACACACACACACACACACACACACACACACATATCCCTGGCCTGAACCAAGAGCTGCTGGAAGATAAGGAGAGTTTCACATCACTCCAGATCCCTGACACACCACAGATGCCTGGTGTCAGGTGGGCACTCACTGGAGAGCTGGTACTTTTTAGGACACAGGACATGACCACAGTCCAACTGGCATGGACAGAGCAGAGGCACTTTGCTACTCGCCCACCCCAGAGGCCCCAGGGGCCAGGGTGAGCCCCTGTGTTTCCCTGCAACAGCCTGTGGAGCTGGCTCTAGAGCAGAGAGACTCTAATGACTGAATGTATCAAGTCTTCGAGACCATCTTCCTTCTGGGACATGGGGAGGGGTGACGACAAGAAAATAAGAAAGAAGTCCTGTGAATACTTTGGAATTCAATTTAAATACTGACAAGAACTGGCACTGGCTCTTCAGTGCAGGGTGACGCAGACTAAAAGCACAAACAACTGAGCCAGCCTGAGGGTACAGAGAGGGGACTGAGACCCAGCTAGACTGGATTTTATGTCATTTCCTAAGGCTCTACTCCTTGCCCGGGAAAAGGGAGTAATTCTGTCTGCTCCACACCTCCCAGCAGGATGGTGTGGCACAGTGAGACATGACCGACAAGAGAGCTCTCAGAAGGTAAAGGAGCATTTGCAGTTGGGGAGGTCCTCGTTTAGTTTGGAAGGGTTCCTTAGAGAGACTATCCAGGTGGGGCTGGCAGTGACATCCCTCAACAACAGAGCTACCCAGTGCCACTGGAACATCCTGATGTTTCCAGAGCACCTGGTTTTTATAAAAGCTCAGAACCCACCCCTCCAATTCTCCATCTCCGAACATGCCGATACCCCTGCCTCTGACCACCCTCATGCTCCAGTAAAAATCCTCCTGTCCTTTACCTCTTGTCTATCTCAACCTAGAGACAGAAATAGAAGATGGCATGCCACTGGCTAGAATCACGGCTTCTGGGGTCACTCAGGCTAGAGTTCAAATCCCAGGTCTGTTGCTTACCAGCTCTATGACTTAGAGAAAGTATGTGATCTTCGGTCTCCTTTCCTTTAATGTGATAAAACCCAGTAGCAGCTACCCCATGGAATTGTTGGGAGGCCAAATAAATGGCCCACGCTCTGGGAGGAGCACAGGGTCTGACATTTAGTAAGTGCCCAGAAATGGGAGCCATGTTGTAATACTGTAACTTCAATTAGGGTCAAATGCTTTCTCACCTTTCAGATTTGTTCTCTTGGGCCATTTCATCTGCTCCATTCTTCCTCCTCTGGCCTTCACCTCAAGCCAGAATGAACTCAAGTCAGGCCTACAATTATACCTTATTGAATGTCCTGTCCTGGACACTGAGAAACTTTCATAACAGACAAAAATTTCTCAGACCATCTGGGGCTAAAAGGTAAAGAAAACCAACTCCTTTTTTCAATAGGGGTCCCCGATAGTGAAGGAGCTTTATACAGACACTCCGAAGTTTAGGCAGATGCCTCCTTTTTCTTAGGCAAAAAGAAAATAGTAAATATAGTTGGGACTTGAAAGTACAGGCAGCAAAAAGAGCTGTGTGTACCATGTCCCCAGAAATAGCTAAGATGCTGATTCAGGGTGCTATTATTGACAGTGGGCATTGCTACCTGTAAGCCTCCCATATGCTCGCACATGGTAGGAGTTCAACAAAAGCTAGCTGAGTGAATGAACAAACAAATGAATAAAAAATTGTAGGCATGGTAAATATTTTATTCATACAATTTGAATGGTGGAGTTGATATAGTTTAAAAATTATGCTCTTTCCTTAAGTTCTTCCTTTTTGAAGTATGAATCCTACAACATTCTCTCCTCTTTTTTTACTATTTTTATCAAATGCCTCTCTGTTTCTAGTTATCATGGCTACTTGGATGGTCAGCTCAAGCCATAACAATGGTCTTGACTTTCTACACTTTGTGCTGGAGCAACCTCAGGATGCCTCACTCCCCCTGCCCCCCCCCAAAATCATAACCCAGCCTCAAATGCTAGATGACCTAGTCTCCTGTTTCTCCATTCATCTCTCCTGCCTTGTAACTGTGATATGTGCTCAGGAACACAGTACTACTGCATTTTTATATAAAAACACCCTTAGTCTCAGGTGTTATCCCATTAAAGCTCTTTGCGCCTCTCTCTCTCTGTTCTGTTCTTTCATGGAGGCGGGGAGCATGGCCTGCACAGCCTTTCACTCCATGGTGCTCCCGGAGTCTGTACTGGGTGAGCATGAATGTGACTGAGTCCCCAGGGCCATCAATGCTTGTCCCGAGGGTGCTGCTCCTAGTAACTGCCTCTTCTCTGAACTGCCAATGAGTTTTAAATGACTAAAAACAACTTACTAATGACGAATCAAACACACACTGTTTTCTTCCATGCTTGTCAATTCCCAACACCACCTTCTCATCAGGGATCCCTGACTACTGCTGAGGCAGTTGTCTGACTGCCCAGGGGAACTGCCCAGACCAATGAAGGGATAACTTGTTTGCCAATGTGAGGTGACATTTTAGTGGAGAGATGATGGTAGTTCTCTCTCTGTGGAAGATATGATTGCAGAATATTTCTGTTTAGTTTATCTTCCTCTGAAAGTGACAGAGAGGTTCTTGGCAAAACTACATGGAGTGAATTTATGATCATCTTGGCTATGATTCTTTTTAAAAATGTGGCACAACAGAATACTACACAGAACAAAAATTAATGAACTACTGCTACCTGCACCATGAATGAATCTCACAGAAATAATACTGAACAAAAGAAACCAGAAATAAAAGGATACATACCATATGATTCCACAATTAGGAAGCTAAAGAATAGGCAAAACAACTATATAGTGACAGAAGTTAGAATATGGTCACCCCTGAGGAGGTAATCAACTAAAAAGGGGCACAAGGGAATTTTCTGGGGTACAGGAAATGTTCTATACAGGGTCCAGGAGAAGGAAAGCCTGCTTGAGTGTGGTTGGTGGGGTATGGGAATGTCTTGCATGAGATGGACAGCAATTTCCACATTTCACCTAAAATGTCATATGGTATGCCTGAGTGTGATGTTATGTTACAGGATTACATGCTTATGATTTTGTGATAAAAGATTTTGTAATAAAAGAGGGTGGGGTTTTTTTGTGCCAGACTCTGTATATTAAACTATATAGTGGTCATGCAAATATATACATATGTAAACCTTATTGGGTTGTCCACCGAAGATTTATACACCTAACTATATGCATATCATATCCCAATTAAGAGGCTAAGAAGAAAACCATGCAACTAGATAATTAGATCACAGGGCACTATTAAATATGACATTATCAAATATAATCTAGAATTTAACTTTCAAAGTTGCCTTCCATGTGGAAAGGGTGCTAACTTTGGGTGATTATCACACAGGTGGCGATTAGCCAAAATGAATGTATTGACTATCCCTCATGTAAACAACTCTGGGGGGATACTAAGCATTAAGAAGTAGCTCCTTTCCCTCCTCAACAGAATCACAGTGCACTGCTGCCCACATTCTTGGGGAAACTGCATAAAGGACAAGTCACATTAGTGACATAGTAATTCACATTTCCACTCACAGAATATTATTCCTAACATTTGTTCATTTCAAACCCAAAGAGATGTGTTTTTAATAGCAAAAGCCTATATTTCTTCTAATGTCAACCAGTTCTGAAAAATAATCCATCTGGAAACACTGCATTAACTGTGAAAATGACATTTCAATATTCAGCGTGCAGTTGGCTTATGAGGAAGACTCCCTCTGCAGCCACATGTAGGCTGCGCATTTATCAAACAGCTCAGGCTCTCAGAACTTCTGAAATCCATTTATTGTGGAAATTACTAGGGTCTAGTTCAACCCAAAAATAAACCTGGGTTGCAAAAGGGTACAAAAGCCATCACGGAGAGAAAAAAATCCATTTTGGAAGGCCTTACATAGCTCTCAGCACCGAGATCTGAAAGCTCACTGTCCATGGGGGTAGCAGCTCCTGTCTGAGAACCTTCCCAGGCATCCCTCTTGGGCAGCTGTTGTAGACCAAACATCTCTTCTCATTCAGTTTAGCACATTCTGACATGGATGCCTTAGTACCTTGCTGTCACATGATATTCTGTCCAATTGCAACTGAGGCATTACTTTAGTGCTCGACATGGTGTGGTGAGAAGAGTACTGGCAGGCTTCAGTTGAAAACCCACTGCTAACACACATTACTATGTGTGACCCAGAACTCGATCCTCAGTCTCCTCACTTACGAAAAGGGCAATAACTCATACCCTTTTTCAGAATTTCTGTGAACTTCAGTGATAAGGTAGAGTCTGCCACTTAGAAAGTATTCAGTAATTTCTAGCTATTGTTGGTACTATTACCCAAAGAGCCACTGTCATCTGCAGGGACCCCTGAGAGTGTTGTTGATAGAAGGATGGTGTGCAGGGAGTCCTAATCACTCAGGCAGGCAGGCCACATTCAACAAGTGTCATTGAGTACTACCCACAAAGCACTGTGGACACCACAAAGGCAGTGCACTCAGAGTCTTTCCCACAAGGACCCCGTAGTCAGAGATGGGACAGACATGGTGCCAGCTATACCTAGCACAAGGTCTGGCACATAAAGATACTCAACTCTATTTACTGAATGATTTCCTCTATCGTTTTTCTATTCTCCATTTAGTTAATTTATTTCTGCTCTAATCTTCTTTAAACTCATGCTTTGGGTTTAATGTTGTCTTCATTGTCTAGTTTCTTAAAAATGAAAGATTAGATTATTTATTTGAGATCTTCATTCTTTCAAAAAATATAGTCACTGACAGGTATAAATTTCCCCCTAAACAATGCTTTTAGTAGCATCATTTTGGTATGTTGTATTTTCATTTTCATTCATTTCAAAGTATTTTCCAATTTCATCTCTTCCTTGCCCAGTTGGTTATTTAGGAGTACATTGCTTGATTTGCATATACTTGTATTTTCCCCCAAATTTTCTTGTGTTACTGATTTCTAATTTAATTCCTTTGTGCCTACAGCACAAAAAATGGTATTATTTCAATTGTTTTAAATTTACTGAGGTGGTTTTATCATCTAACATGTGGCCAATCTGGATAATGTTTCACGTGCACTTGATAAAAATGTCTTCTGCTATTGGGCAGAGTGTTCTTCAGATGCTTGTTATGTCTAGTTGCTTTGTAGTGTTGTTAAAGCCCTCCCTTTCCTTGTTGGTCTTCAGTCTAGTTTTCTATCCACTATTGAAAATGAGGTACTGAAGTCTTCAAATGTTACTGTTGGACTGTCTGCTTTTCCCTTCAATTTTGTCCATTTTTGTTTCATAAAGCCCTGTATGTTTATAATGGTAATATCTTCTTGATGCACTGATCTTTTTATCATTATAATTCCCTTCTTTGTCATGACCAGCAACATTTGTATTAATGGTTATTTATTCTGATATTAGTAAGGCTGTTCCAGTTCAATTTTGGTTCTTGTTTTCACGGTCTCTCTTTTTTCCCCATCCTTTTACTTTCAACTTATTTGTGTCTATGAATCTAAAGTGTGTCTCTGGCAAACAGCATATGATTACATGGCATTTTCTTTTATAAATTCTGCCACAGGTCTCTTAGGCTTTCTCCATTTTTCTTCATTCCTTTTCCTTTCTGTTTCTCAGAATGGATAACAACTGACCTATAGTCACTATAAATAAGTGGTCCTGTGGTCTCATAATAATTATTTTTTAATTCTACAGATGTTCAAGAAAAGTGCAGATAACTTATCCCTAAAGTCTTCCCTACCTCAAGTTTTCAAATCCTTTTCTTAGTGATGTTTTGTTTTCTAGTCATATCTTTTAAGGCACTTCATTGTAACATATTACCCATTAGTTGTGAAGAACAGAGCTTCTGTAAGTTTTCAGGAAAATTTTTGCCAACTCTTACCACCATTTTTTGCTTGTTTCTCCTGCTAGAAGACCCATGTGTCCATCTATATGCACATCCCAGTGGTTTTACTACTGCCTTGGCAACTGCTCAGAGGGCAGCTGATTGGTTCTCACCAGCCCTTTAATCCAATAGATTGTTTACTCCCTCTTTTTCCTTAGTAATCAGATTTCAAAACAAGGCTTGTCCTTACCCTATGCTCTTCAGTCTCCTTTCAAAATAACCTTCTTTCATTTCAGCATAATTCAAATGCTGTATCTCTGTGTTCTGAATTCTGTGATTCTCATTTGCCCATGGGTTTGTGTACCATTTGTTTTAAAAAATCTCCTGATGATTATATTCTTACCTCTCTGACGACAAATCACTCCAGCAGAGATGATCTGAAGGGGGCCTGTTTCTGTACCAACCCAAAGTGGGAAGCACTCAAGCACTGTGCTTGCAACTCTTTAGCAGGCACAACACATAACTGCAGAGTCATCTTGTCCTGAAAAGTCTACAGGAGGACAATAATCAGACAAAACAGAAGGAAAAGAGGCAGGGTATGAGTTGAGAGAAAAAACAAAAGAAGTATTCAAAGAACTATAGAAGACACACACAAATCAATTTTTCCTTGCAAATGTAGTTCATAAAAACTGAAAACAAAAATTTATTTGTCCTTGAGGAAAGAAACATACACATTTGCACTAACCAGACTTTGGCCAAATTTAAAAGGAATCTTCCCATAACTACAACAATCCAATGGAGAAAGCCTACTATGCTTTCAAAGATGAGTGTATGCATGCACGCAAGTGTGTTTAAAGGAAAATCAAAAGAACAACTCTGGATGTGGCCCTAATATTGATAAGGCATCTCTCCTGTTTTATCTGTCCCCAAATAGCTTTCTCACTAAGAGATTTTTGTAATAATTTTCTCCTTCCCTGAGAAATGGAGCCCAGCTAGCACTGACATGTTGAAAGTTCTCTCCCTGCAGCTCTGTCAATCAATGGCAAATATCCTGGCTTGTGTAGGCCCCATGCAATGTTCTGACCAGGGCCTAGTAACAATCACTTGCTTCACAAAGTAAGAAATTTCTGTCTGAAAAAAGGCAGGAGGAGAAGACATTTTTCCTTCAAGATATTTTAAAACAGGTCTGAACGGTGTGCTCACATCTTACAATGCCAGCAAAGCCAGCCCGTGACAGCAGAGCATACAGCACCCTCGACAGGGCCAACCTTCCCTTTCACCAAGTATAGCTCTCAAATCTTCCATTTAAATGTGACACGATTTGCACAGCTCAGAAATTGCGCATCTTGGTTTTCTTCAGCCAAGCATTTACAAGAGGAGTATGAAAGACAAGCACAGCTGCCACACTACTCCTAGAACATGCATCATCCAGTGGAAAAGGCTATAAGCAGCCATATTAAATTGTTTGTTGTGTTCCTTACCTTTTAACTCAGTGAGCATAAAAGAGTTTTAGGACAACTTCCACAGATTGAACATTATTTCTATTTTTTAAATGACACTTTATTTTGAGATCATTGTAGATCCACATGCAATCCTAAGAAACAATGCAGACAGATCACGTGTACACTTTACCCACGTCATGCCGAACCAGGCCACCAGCACTGACACAGTCAGGCTGGGGAACATTTCTAATCACCATCAGGACTGCTCGGATTGTCCTTTTACAGCCACACTCACCTCCCTCCCCACTGCCTTTTCCTGACCCCTGACTGCTATTTTAAGATACTTATAGAGCATTGTATTCATTCATCTACTCCCTCATTCACTTATTCAATGAATATGGATTGAATCTCTATATGCCAAGCACTAATGATACAAAAATATGCAAAGAACAGATGTGACTGAGATTCACAATCTCATGAGGCAGACATGAACCAAATAAATGTAAAGTCTCAAATGTGACAAATACCACAATTAAGCGGTAAGTACTATGAAATACTATGAAGTCATAAAAACAGCAAATTTTAATAAGAAAGGGGAGAGAGTAAGATTTCCCCGAGAAAGTAAAGATTGAACTGATCATTGAAGGGCAAGCTAGAGTAATTAAATGGGGGGAAAGGTTTTACTGAGATTTCAGGCAGAAGGAATAGTTGCAAAGGAAGGAAACCCTGGATAACCACAACAGCCCCCTCACCAATTTTCCACCCTCCAGTTATTTCCTTCACCACCGCACCCCCCCCCCCCCCGCCTTTTCACTCTCACAAGGGTGCATCCTGTGGATCTGACAGTGGAGTCCTAGGACAGGCATGGGGAGAGCTGAAGTAAAGCGGCTGAGGCCATTAAGGAAATTATTACCAGTCTCCGCGGAGGAGGGTCTAATCTGTGAGATGAAGCCATTGTCCATTGAATATGTTCCCAGCTTTCCTAGAAGAGAATTTTCAATAGAGAGAACCCTGTTTAATACTGAGACATTTTCTTGCACAGTCTAAATTTCACTTGAATTTAATGGAGGAGATATAACACAGGGTCCAGCGGAAGTAACGCCTGCTTGAGTGTGGTTGGTAGGGTAATAATATGTGTGTAATAATTTATAGTTTTCATTTGAACACTTCATCTAAAATGCCAGATGGTGTGCTTGAGTATGACAGAGTTATGTTACAGAATTACATGCTTATGGTTTTGTAATAAAGAGGGCATTATTTGTGCCGGACTCTGTAGTTAAGAAATGCCAAGTGCCTTAATAGTCATTATAGCTTTTGACCCTGGAGTCCTATAAAAATATGTTCAAAGGAAAACCCAGAAATAGAAAAATATATTTATATATAAACTTTTTACCCCATTGTTATTTACCACAATAAAAGTAAGATATTTTCTATGTATCAAACTATAGGGCATTGACTGAATGATTTATGGTGGATGCATATGACATCATTGCAGCATTTGATAGTTATATTTTCAAATATTATATAATAGCCACAGAAAAAATACTCTTGGTTTAACTGTCAGCGAAACAAACCAAACAGCAAAAAGTAGATGTAAAATGTGTGTGCACATATAATTCCAGTAATTAAACACAAAGAAAAGACAGCCACGTTATAGCAAAAGAACAGTGGTCATTTCTGGGTGGGGATCTTAGGTAAATTTTACTTTCTTGTTTAGACTTTTGTTTATATGTGCATTTGTTTCATTGATATTCAGAAAAAATAAACAATTGCCAGTATATATTTTTAAAAGACAGTGATAGGAGAGGTGTAAGGAGTCTGTATGGGTCTTTAGCTTCACCTCTGACTTGACTAGATTTGATTTTAGAATAGCCACGTAACTTCTCAGAGGCCCAGTTTCCTCCCTCATACATTGGGAAATTGCCCTCTCTCACAGAGTATGGAGCAAAAAGAGAAATCACAAGTCAGAATGCTTCATACAATAAAAATGTAAACCCTCGTAAGTGGCATTAATGACAGCACAATGCTTTGTGCCATACGGTGCAAAAATCAGTGATTTTCCAAGAACCCTGACCTCTTGATTCCTTGGCATCTAAGATGAAAAACTACAGGAAGCACAGAAATGCGCTAGATAAATAAATAATGTGTCATGTAGCTATTTTAAGGCTGGCATTCCTTCTCAGCTGGTAATAATCATCTCTGATTCCTCTACATACCCTGTAACTTTTTATTAAGTGTAGAGGTTCAATTCAATGATGCATATTTCATTTTAAAGCATCTCTTTAATAAATTCTCAAGATTTTCAAGAACTTGGGTAGAGCTTTCCTCTTATTATTTGTTCAGCTGAGTGTTTGACAAGTCAAACATGTCTCCAGCTGAACATAAAACCAGCTGTGTGAGAACTGCGGCATGCATACCTCATTTAATGGGCTGGTAGGTGTCATGGATTTCTGAAAGGAATGAAAGGTCCCTGTCTGCTGCTAGGTCCTCCTAGTGAGATGCCTGTTAGCCCAGCTTTTCTGGGAGGTAGCAGCTGTATAGCCCTCTAGCTGCAGCTCGGCCAGTTCAGCTGCAGGGAAGCTTTTCTGGAATTGGCAGGCACAGCTGCATATTAGGGAGAAGCTCAGCTCAGATGAAATTGTGCCCATCTTCAACAGGTAGTCCTGAACGGGGAAAACCAGCTTCAGTTCTGATCTCAGACAAGATAATAATTAAACAGACCAACCTCTTTTGAAATAAATGGGCTTCCCCATAAGAAGAGTGCAGAGGACAAGCATAGAACTTGAGGTGCCCCCATTTCACAGCTGTGGGACCCCAGATGAGTCATTAATTTTTCTGGGCTCCCAATCTTTTATCTAAAAACAGGAGATGACACACTTCAAAAGTTTGTCGTGTGGATAAATGAAACATAGAAAACATTTTGTTAATTCACAAGCACTAATCAAATAATAAGAGGTTGAATAGGACCAGGGAATGATGATTATTTTAGAAACAGAAGACTTTATGCCTAATTGGCCCTTCATAAAATAATGAATTTGAGGGTTCCTGCTGTGACTGACTGAAAATGAGCTTGAATGCTTTGGAGTGCGTTTCTCCACTTCTTGAGTCAGGAGGGGTCTTGTGACCTGCTCTGACCTACAGATTATGGCTGAGGTGACAATGTGGGACTTCTGAGCTTAGGTCCAATGTGGCCTCACAACTTTCCTTCTCACCCTCTTAGAACCCAGCCCCCACAGGAAGAGCCTTAGTTGGCTTCCTAGCCTCCGGGGAGATGAAAGACCTTGAGGTGAAAGAGGGCCAGCCTTCCCAGCCACCCCAGGTGTCCCAGCTTAAGTCCCCAAGTAACACAGGTGGAGCAGGAATAAGCCACCCCAGTGGAGCCTGACCCACAAAATCATAAATGAACAAATAAACAAAGATTGCTCTTTGAAATTCCGGTGTGTCAGAGTGGCTTGTTACAGAACAAAAGCTACCTGATATATATATCTTTCATGCCTGCTCTCTGACAAGAGAGGACTCTGATGTACATACATCTAAGCAAAAACAGCCTGTAAGAACTTAGGGATTTCCACTGATTTCTGTGGAGATGATTAACAGTTCATGTGAGGGGGGAAGCAGCTAAGAAGTTCAGTTACATTTGAGAGAAGTAAAATGTTTCTGAGCAGAGTAACATCTTGTGTGTCTGGAGTCCCGCTCTGAAAGACACCCTCATCATTTCAAAATGCAACAGAAAACTCCTTTTACAGCAGGAAAGGCAATTCCTTGCAATGAGGCATATGTGCTGTACTCACAACCAAATCCCTCTTCACTCTTGTTTTACACTTAGTTTTCACCAGGTTCATTTTCTGGTTTCTAAGCCAACAGAAAATTGAAGAGGGACACACTGTGCAGACATGCATTTAGTAGTGAGAAATGGGAGATAATTATTCAAAATCAAGGGAACAGGGAAGGGGAGAATACCAAAAACTACCTGGGGATTCAAGCAGCCCAGGAATTAGTACAGAATCAACATCTCCACGTGTCCTAAGAAGAATGAAGCATTGAAACCAGCACTGCATTAGAGCTTGAAGCAGAAAATTATATCAGTAAGTTTTAGGAAAGGCTTTTCAGCCATAAACTCAGTTTGGATGCTCAGCTGGGCCAGCCTTCGGTGAGCTGGGCAGTGCAGCCCACACGCCAGCTAGCCTGTACTGCTTCACCTCCCTGGCAAGTCACACGCAGACTTGCCACAAACTGCCTACTGCTGGCTCCCTGGCTTACTGGCTTATACTAGGAGTCTTTTGTTTCTTTCTACTTCTCTGGGGAATGCTTCCTTCTGCCTGGAAGCTTAGGGGGAAGGAGGGCGAGAAGGAATTAAGTGGTATTTATAGAAACATCAAGGTCAAAAGTCTTGTTTCAGACGTCTCAGACTGGGTTCTCCCACTGAAAGTCATGGAAACTGACTGACAAACCATCAGAAAGGAATTTTCTGAAAGGCTATGGGCTGCTTATAGGATCAGATTGAAGGCTAAGGGCTTGCTCTGAAACATTCAACTGCAAAATGGGAGGATGCACATGCCCCAGATTCACCACCATAACTTGACTGCATACTATGGAACAAAATAATTCCCCTTAAAAGAAATTGGGTGTTCTTAGGAGTAAATTATAAGTAACAGAACCCCAGCAAAAGACCCACATACCAGGACAGTATATTTGGCCCCTCTGTGTCCAGCTTGGCACCCTGAAGGCAGCTTGGCAGTGCCCACCTACCTCCTGGGCTAGACAGGGTGGAGGAAGGCAGACTTCTCTCTGTTCCATCCATCACTCTGTAAGCTCACATGGCAGCTCAACTGCATGCCCAAAAGCCAGGCATTCATAATGGGCACGTTTCTCTCGGAATCTGTAACTTGGGTTAGATGCTTTTCTGTTTTGGTCTGTGTTATACCTCTGCCTTCCTCTCCCGACTGCCCCTCCCCCAGTCACTGGACAGAGTGACCTGATCAGACCTCTCAGGGCTGAGGTAGAAGGTTAGTCACACAGGTGTCCAGTTCCAGAGGAAGAAAAGGTTTTCATCTCCTTGGCTGCCTTGGCTCACTTGAACCTGGGGGAGCAGCTTTGAGATGAGAGGAAACAGCTGGAACAGCAGCTGGATTGACAGCAGAGCACTGCAGAAGGACAAAGGTCTGGCTGGATTACACAGTACAATCACGCATACTTAAGAGTTTTACAGAGCTCAGAACAAATCCCGTTATTGACCTACTATTTGGGGCTTAGCGGACCTTGATGAAGCTTCCCACTGTCTCGCCCAGGTGACTGTTCTCTCATACCCCAGACTGATTTATTTTTTTCATTCCTCATCCTGCTATTCCTCGGTAGCAGTGATGGATATAACCTTTTCCAGGTTTTATTTAGGTTGAGCTATTCACAAAAATGAATATATCCCCTTGCGACTCTTAAGTGTTTAAATAAAATACTGTGTATACTTGTAAACCCAATTCTCCTACTTTGTCTATATCATTTCATTCTTTTGAGTGTCTGAGACCTTCACTCCAAAGTGGACCGGAGCCCACTTAAACACTGAGGATGAGTATAAAAATAGAAGAATTCCATCTGACAAATGTTCCTTGTACCTACGGTGTGTGAGAGATTACGGAAAGCATTTGGGGGATTTGAACAATGAACTAGACATGTTTCTTTCAGGGAAGATCTCCTGGCATAATGTACAGAACAGTAAAAACCATGGAAATAATATCAGATGTTTGTAGAACTCTCACCATCACCAAGACACCTGGCTAAGTGGTTTCCTTTACATACAGCAAACTTGAGAATGTGCCACAGTGAGGAATGCTAAAAGTCGAGGGAGTGAATTTTAGGTCATTAATTAATTTATTTATTCACTCATGCATTCCTCACTTCAGAACATGCATATTGATTTTAGAGAGAGGGGAAGGGAGGAAGAGAGAGAAGGAGAGAAATAATTGATGTGAGAGAGAAACATTGATCGGTTGCCTCTATAGGCACCCTGACCAGGGACTGAACCCACAACCCGGGCATGTGCCCTGATGGGGAATCAAACCCATGACCTTCTGGTTTAGGGGCCAATGCTCCAACCAACTGCGCCACACCAGCCAAGGCAGGTCCTCCATTTTATAGATGAGGAGACCTAGATTTACAAAGAGGCCACATAAAGCAAATACCAGAGGCAGGGTGTGGATGCAGGCAGCGTGCCTGGGCTCCTGACCATGATGCTACACAGCCTCGCAGCCAATATCCACAATGAACAGGGGAACTGGAGTGTGAGGGAAGCAAGAGACGAAGGGACTTCAGGGAAGAAGAGGACCCTTATCTCCAAAATCATCAAAGTAGTCTTCAAGAAAGAAGCAGTGACTGGCCTCATTCTTGGAGTGTGACTTTAAGATTTCAAAAGGTGGAGGAGACTATGAGGGGAGCAGTAATGGGAATCCCAGCCAGACAAAGGGGAGAGACCTAGGGACAGTGGGAGAGTACCAGTCAGAGCAGCTAACTGGCTGGAGGTGGGATTCCAAGGGGACTGGGACTTGAGAAGCCATCAGTCAAGAGAAGAAACATGGAAGAAGGAACAGGTCTGGTGGGGAAGAAATCGGTAATGTCAGGCCTGCAGTGCCAATAGAGGGTTCCAGGGAACTGTCCTTTCTGTAGTGGGACATGCGGGGTGAGCAAGTCCTGGAGTGTTGATGAGGGATCCACTTCAGCAAGGTGGCTAAAGAAGGGACTGGATGCTCAGTAAAACTGCTGTCCTGTAGTTAAGATCTACAGTCTCTTGTCCACAATTTGGAAATGCAAAACATTCTGAAAATGAGCTCATTTACTTATTGACTTATGTATAGTGTCAGGCAAACTCACTTGGCCACAAAATCTTGACATGAGGTTACTTGCCATCTCTACAAATCCCACTGAGATTAAAAAGTCATATATTTTGCTGTAGAAACATTCCTGTGTCCCACTACGGTGTGCTGTCCTATAAATACCACTGAGGAAGCTACATGATAGCTCATATATAGTCTACATGCCCTGTTACCCTCTAAAATCCCCTGAGTTTGAATTCCAATGCATACCTGGCTACAAGAATTTTAGGCTAAGAGATTTTGAAACTATACTTAATTTCTGAAAAAGGCAAGGGAGCAATAATCCTAATAGCCAACTAAGGGCTTCTCTACGCCCAGACACTTCTAAGTCTTTTCATTTTCACAGCAGTCATCTGAAGTGGGAACTATGATGCCTAGCGTTCCACAGATAAAGAATCTGAGGGTCAGGCAGGTTAGCTGTCAGTGACAAGGCTGGTACTTATCCCCGGCAGGCTGGCTCCTGAGGCACTTCCTCCAAATTCATTTGTAAAACTGTTTAGAAATGAATTCAATCAGTCCTTGGATTAGATTAGTGAATAGCAGCAAACAAGTACCTCTTACCAAATTTCCACAAATGATATGAGGACATGGCTCACCCAGGTTATTGTCTCATTTACATCCCGGCAAAGCAGAGGAGACCACATAGTGGATATCCTAGGGAAGGTGACTCTCCATGGGCCACGCACACAGTTCTGGTCCATGCATACAGGTTTCCACAGCTTTCCCTGCCCAGTAAAGAAGCTGGGGATCGAGGCAGCAAAACAAAGCTGTTAAGAGCATGGGCTCTGTGTCAGACTTTGGTTCTACTACTTATTAACTTGTGACCCTGGTCAAGTTAATTAACCCCTCTGTGCCTCATTTCTCCCTTCTGTAAAATGAGATTAGTTACAAACTATATCATAGAGTCATCAGATGGTTTAAGAGAGGTGAAAGTTTCTATGTGGTTTAAGTGATATAATTTTTAGAAACATTTTGGCAGATTGCCAGCCTGATGGTGCTGCCTCCATAAGTTTTGAACATTTGTATTTGGTAAGGCTCCCACAGGGCTAGAGATCCTGGTGGAAATTTCTGATGACCAGTACTTTTTGTGTATTTCTCTGAAGGTAGAGTTGCTATTTGCCAAGTGTCATTCTGTTCTCTTCCAGCTTTTTGAGGTTCATGGATATCAGTCCAACTTAAGGATCCTTTCCATTTCCCTAGTCAAAGGACAGATTGGCTTAGGTCTGTCTGTGCAGGGTGCAGCTCTGCCCTGGAAGGATGCTTTTGGCTTGGGGTTTCTGCACAGCATTTTCTCTGCCTATGGAGTCAATGCACACACACACGTCAGCACCCACACTGCATCCTTTGCAGTGAGTGTCTGTGGGCCCACCTAAAGCATCAGGGCTAAGCCTGTTGTGCTTTGCCCCTCTCCAATGGATACCTATACAGACTCTGGACATGGGGACAAAATTACATTTCTGCTCAACTGTATTCCTAAAGCATATTTTGAACTGGAAAAGGTGGCTGGGTTTTGTCCAAATTCTATTCTGTAATAATGAGGTTCAACATAGGCTTTATACACAGCAGCCATTCAATGACTGTCTGATGGCTCAGGGTGTGACCAGTGGACCACAAGATGGGACTGATCCAGAAGTTCTGTGCTCTGCAGCCCTGGGTTACCGTGGTAATGTGTTCTGTGGATGGTAGTTTGTCAAATGTTAAGTGATGCTTGTCTTCTCTGATCAGAATAGGTTGTTCTAGTTCAGGGAAAATTAATTGTCTCTGGGTCTATTTTTCTTGTTTGGCTCTTTGCTTATCTTCCAGTCAGCAGCACAGCTACTTGACTTATGATGCTTGCCTGGATTCTGACATAAAGAAGGAAAATTGAAGAATCCAGCAAACAATTAATGGGATGCTTGGCAAAGTAAAACTAGGGCTTCTTTATGCAGCAGAGTATCTAATAATTGCCTTTATTATTCTAGGCTAGATTGAGGTCACTGCCAGATGAAATTGGACAATTTAGAAAATGGGAAAAAATGAACACAACATTTAAGTTTATTTAGACACAACTCGTATATTTTATTTTACTTTCTCATCAACTTTTGGCCTGTAGTAAGAGGGAACAGGGAAGGAGAGGTGGTGGAGGAGAGTCTAGTTAATGGGGATGCCATGTATTGAGGAAAATAATCTTCAGCCCATTGAGATAAAAACTTTGACAGCGAGCCCCTCAAGGCCCGAGTTCACGAGTGATTCATTGTCGTAACCCTCATAGCACATAACAAAGTCCTTCCCACCTGGCCAGCCATCAAGACCCATGTTATTTATTAAATGAATATTTTTGGACATATCTGTGTACATTTAGCTTATTCTCTGCATTTGGAGAGACGGACCCTCTAACTGGATTGTCCAGCACCTGTGTGACTCGGGGCAAATCCTGTCCCTTCTCTGGCCCTCAGTGGAGCTTCTGTGGTGCTCAAGGATATGAGGAGCTTCTATGGTGCTCCTCCCAGCTGCTGCTGGTGGCCAAGATGTCCTGTTTTCTCTTATTTGAGCTCTCCAGCTATCTCTGTTGTCATCAAAACTACGTCAAAAGCAAAGGCTATAACCCAAGTCAAGCATTCTTAAGAGCGATGAAAAGGAAATTATTTGCTCAGGTAATTGAAAAGCCTGAAGAACAGTAATAAGGAAAGTACTGTCTGAATTCAAGGGCTAAGACCGTCACTGAAATTGGTCTCTCTCTGTCTCCATGTTTCTCTTTTCCTGCAGTTTTCTCCAAGTGAGTTCTCTCCAAGGAAAGACCTAGAAGGCCACCACCAACTCCAAGGTGGAGCATCACTGGTGGAAAAAGAATCTCTTTCCCAAAAGTTTCGTGCAAAGTCCCAGGCCTGACTCTCACTGGCGTGGAGAAGGCACCTGTTCATTTTTTAATCTGTCACTGGAGCTAGAGGCACTTGGTCCTGTGCCCATCCCTAGGGCTGGGGAGAGGGTCAGCCCACGATGAGGGAGGGGCGATTCCTGAAGGGAAAGAGAGCCCCTGGCACAGGGCACCAGGAGTTACCTTCTACCAGCCCTTTATCATATCAGCTACTGTAGAGTGACTTTTGAGCTCCCTCTGGCCACAGCCTCAGTTTTTCCCCTTATCCCAAAGCCAATATTCTGGAGCTAAATATAACTGAGACAATAACCTTCTCCAGCTAGCTCTAGAATAGGAGGCAAAACTAGAAGATATACAGTTCCCAGAAGGACTAAAGATAGACAAGAATTTGGGCCTGTGCTTGATTCATCAGGTCAGTCCTCTGAACTGCTGTTTTTCAGTTTTTAGTGGATGTGTGGTGTGCTGCCCAGAACCCCATTCTGCACCAAGGCACTTGTTCCCCCAGCTGTGTGGGGTACTGCCTGCCAGACAGCTCACAGCGCAGTCTCTCTGGGAATTGCCTGTGAGCAAAAGGAGCTGCCTCACACAAGGCTAAGTGGCCAGATGGGTGGGCCCACATCAATAAAAGGGTTACAAAGGTTTGGCCATCTCACCCCAACTCAGGACATGGAAGCAACACCCTCCCCGCCCAGCCCTGGCTCCAGAACTCACTGTGGAATCAACTAAGGCCCTTGTCACCACTGTGTTGCTGTTTAACTTCTTTCTCTACCGGTCCTACTTCTCAGCCCTTGCCCCAAACCCACAATATTCCTCCTGCGTGCAAATCTCAAAGTTCCAGAATCCCTCTCTGGGGAACCAAACTAAGACAGCTTCTGCAGCATGTAAAAACTTGAGTCCTAGGATTTATCCACTACTGAATTAGGATGGCTTTGTCAGTAAAAACTCAAGCTTTAAAATCAGACAATCCCAGTTTCAAATTTGCTACTTACCAGCTATGCAAGTTTAGCCAAGTTACTTAACCGTTCTTATCTCCATATCCTCACCTAAAAAAAGGAGATATTAATAATTCCTCTCCTAGGATGGTTGAGAGATTTAAGGGAAATATGTGTAAAGTGTTTGGCATAAGAAGGGCCCAGTGTATAGTTGTTATTATTTTCTCTTCCTCCGGGATGGCTGAATTAATATGACTTCAATATAGACATAAAAACGTACCGATGGTCAATACCTAGTGTTAGCAAAGGTTCAGTGACCAGGCAATGGCTCACACTGATTGTAAGTCTGAAAGTGAAGTTCAGTTCTCTTTCTGGACAGTATATAGATAATAGCCATCAAAAGCCCCTAAAATGCTTCCACTCTTCAACCTAGAAAGTCCAATTACAGGCATTTTCTCTAAGGAAACCATCATAGTTGTGATCTCAAATTGATGGACTAGGATATCTATATCAGTATTTTTTAAACAAAAGTCTAGCATTTACCTAGTGTCAAATAGCAGAACTTTTTCAAGCAATTACAGAATATCCTTATGATAAAACACAGCTGTTAAAAATATGCTGTAGAGCCCTGGCTGGTGCAGTTCAGTGGATTGAGCATTGCCCTGCTCAGTTGGGGCACAGGCCTGGGTTGCGGGCTAGGACCTCAGTGGGAGGCATATGAGAGGCAACCACACGTTGATGTTTCTTTCCCCCTTTCTCCCTCCCTTCCCCTCTCTAAAATAAATAAATAAAGTCTTTAAAATTATGCTGTAGAAACAAAATTAATGATATGGAAATAAATTCAAGACAATCATAAGTGAAAAAGCCCACAAAATAATAGTATGTATGATGTGAGCCCAACTTTTATAGCCATGTAAAAATTATGTGCACACACATACACAAACACACTCTCACACAAAATGGTCACATATACAAATTCAATGTTACCAGTCATTATTTTTTAATGGAATATTGGTAATATTGATTTGCTCCTGTGTGCTTTTCTGCATGTTGAAAAGTTTCTACAATGAACATTTATCCATTTTGTAAATTTTTAAATAATTTACTCCTTAAATGGAACTTATCAGATTAAAATGAAAACCAAAAAGTATCAATGGCCAAATGCTGTTGTCTCCTCATACCAGGATCCTGCCTTCTAAAACTTTAAAAGCATTTTAGAAATGCCAGCTAAGTAAGCCCCTAAGAAAACAAAACGTAAGTATAGCACAAGTTAGTTCTAAGAAATTCCTGCTGGCCACAATGAATTCAGAGAAGCAACCCCTAGAGCTGACTCGGTCTGCTGTGAGGGATGAACTCACTCGTGATGACAGGTTCCACTCAGTATGCTCACTAGGACCAGAAGTGAGTTGTTATATATGTCTGCAAGGTCCGTGGAACTGGGAGGGCATTTATTTCCATGTATTTTTCCTTCTGATGGTCACTTTCTGAATCTAAATTTAAGATCTGCAGCCTGACAATAAGAAAGATAATTTGAAATAAAAATTTTCCTGAAAAATCCAGAGCAAAGATTCTCAGGTACATTCTGTTTGGGGGTCCAGCTAAGTAAAGGCTGCAACTGTGAACATTGAATATCCCTTCCTTACTCTTCCCTATGCCATCTTTTCTTTGCTTTTTTCTCTCTTGCTATTCTTATTTCCATGCCCTTCTGTTTTCTCTGCATTTCTTTTCCTGTCCTAGCACATAGCTGTTTCTGAGGTTGTGTAAAGCCCTTCATAAGACTGCATGGAGCACAGAAAAGCCACAATAAGCCTTAGGCATAGCTAGCAGAGTTTCACGCCCTCTCCTCATAGCAACCACAGACCTCCACCATGCACACCACCTTCCTTCTTCCTCGTCAGCATTTAGAAAGCAAGTTACTGAGCAATACTGGCGCATGGCCATCCCTAAACCATCCTACTGCCTGCTGTGGGTGGACCTAATAACACTCTCCATATGATATCCTGCATTAGTTTTCATGCCTCCTAAGCCGTCTGTGAGCCCCATATATGAGTCCATAGGCTGCTTCTGTTACTCCCCCCTGGCTCAGGAGCCTCCACAGTACAGGCTAGGGAGCAGTGTTGGGACTTTAGCTTGGGATAGACAGGAAAGAAATCTGACCCTCATTTTTAGCTACAAAAACAGCCATCAAATGGACTCACAATTGGACTGAGCTGAAATACACTGGATTAGCAGAGGAGCCCTGAAGATATGCCTCTCTCCACTAGACCAGAAGCAGGGCAACAGGAGACCAGTGCTTGGTGGAACAATGTGGAGCTAGAAATTTTACTGCCTGTGTTGTGTGGCTGGAGTGAATTTGGGGGGTGGAAGGATGCTAATTCACAAGGCTGTTTAAATCAAGCTGTGAGTCTTTAGTCCTGCTGTCATTTTTGCTGTGATTAAAATCCCAATGAGCTACATCACATGCAATTTTTATTTTCCAGGGCAGACCAAAATGTCCTAATAAAAACAGCCTTGCATGGTGAGTCTGAGATGAGGTCAAGATTAAACAAATGGAGGGGGAAAAGCCATAGGAACCAGGGTATTTAACTTAATGTAAAAATGACAAACAAAATTACATCTGTGCAGGTCCAAGAATCAAACAGCCTTGGGTATGCACTGGAATCAACAGGCGGGGGGAGATGGAAGGATGGGTAAAGATTAAAGAGTTCAATAAAGAGATTAGTCATTTTGGAATTGGGGTGGCACACAAATTAGAGACCAAGTGCCTTTTATCTGGGTTTGTAGTTGTGATCAATTAAAAAAAGTATAAATTTTTGAGAAATAACTTTTTCAATAAGATTCACACTGACACTTGACATTTAATTTCTTTACATACCTTATTTACAAATGCAGCTGTAGCTACAGGAAGCTCACACAATTCTGCAAGCTACTAGTACTGTAATAGGCAAACTTGGCTCAGCCTTCTGCAAGTTTCTCTCATAGCATCCTTGACTGTTTGAGATAAAGAAATACAACCTCCCCTGCCATGCCACAGACCCTGTGCACAGGGTCGTGTGTGGGAGACCCTTACAGAAGGAAGAATGCAGCCTTTCTGACAAAAAACTAAAAGTCCCCTGAAGCTTTATAACCTACTATAACCAAAATTTTAAGCATTTATTTATTTTTAACATTTTATTTATTTATTTTTAGAAAGGGGACGAAGGGAGGGAGGAAAACAGTGATGTGTGAAACACCAATTAGTAGCTTCTCATGCACACCCCAACCAGGGACCAGGCCTGCAACCTATGCATGTGCCCTGACCAGGAATCAAATTGGCGACCTTTAGCTTTGAAGGACAGCACCCAACCAACTGGGCCACAACATCCAGAGCCCAACATTTGAAGTATTTAAACACCCACCCCAACTGCTACTCTTTACTGGAAAACCTTCTCGTCTCACGTCTTTCCACATCAAGTTTCAATCTCACCCAGCTTTACATGACTGTTCTACTTTGCCTAGGTCCCTCACATCAGTCAGCCTGATTACCCATGACCCTGCAAAGTGCCTTCTTCTCTCTGGCCAGCTGGTCTTCTCCCAGTGCCCATACACATTTCTGCCACTGCAGATCCTATAATGGTAAGTGGACATCTACCACAAACGCCAGCCACTTTCCATGGTTTATCTCAATATATGCAACAACCTGCCATGTAAGATTATTATTCGTGTTGAATAGATAAGGATATTGTGGCTCAGAAAGACTCAGGAACCTGACAAACCTCACAAGATGGGAAACCAGGATTTGAACCCAGGTCTGTTGCATGTCAGAATCTGAGCACTTAATCACTGTCTCTCCTCCCATCTCCCTGGTATGACTTCTGGGGCCCGCTCAAACCTCATCCTGTTTTGGAAGCTCAGACTTGCCAGCCAGGCCCACATTGCTCCCACCCAGCCTATCAGTCAGAACCACAGAGCTCAGCACTGTGGTAATCTGATTGCTCTGAATTGTGACTTGTTATCTGATTGTGAATTGTTATCTGATTGCTTTGTTGTAACTGTTTCGTCTCCCAACTGAATTTTCAACGCCTCAAGGGAAGAGGTGCCTCCCATAAGACCCCTTGCACAACACATACACACACACACACACACACACACACACGCCCCTCAGAGCCGACTGGTGCACATTTAGTAAGGATCTTGGTGTGCTCCCTGAGGAGGGTCCTCTACCCCTCCCTGTGCTCCTCCCCTGAGAAGAGGAAATTATAACCTGATTGGATTCGCTCCTAAGACTAATGAGTGGGGTCAGTGTGATTTACGTAATTAAAAATTTACATAAATCATTTAAGTGTGTACCCACCTTTCCATGAAGCTTGCCAGAGCACAGTGGTCAGTAGATTTAACTTGCAGTGCAACTATTCAAATACCTATCACTAGTCCTTACACTTCCAACGCAGGCTCACCTTTACACTGTGAAGTCTTGTGGACCACTGTCTAATGGGCCCAAAACAAGAGAAAAGCAAAGAGCGAGTTCCTAGCTGTAATGTGGATATTTCACTTGCTGAATGAAAGTTCCAAAAGTGAACTTCCGACACATTCCTGAAAAGAGAGGACCGAAGACACGGACTATCCACAGCACGGCCTCCCAATCACCGGGCTGTCACACTCACCGTGAATGGACCACAAGTTCCCAAGACACTGTCCCCTCAGCTCTCTGGAGCGCCCATGCTGCCAAAGGCCCCAGACCTCAGATTATGAGTCAAATTATCCAGCGATACCAGTATATTACAATTATTGGCATTTTTCTACCTCGGCCATAAGGCCAAAAAAATTGAGGAAGCAAGAATCTACATTAGCAACCTCTATCACCCCTACTGAATCAATCACAATGCTTTACACTGAAGTGGCAGAGACACCAACTCACACGGACTTGAACAGCAAGGAAATATATTGGCTCACATAACAGACATCTCTGAACTCCTCTCGATTTTGTCCTCACCATGGGGCTGACTGTCCTCAGGCTGCCTTCCCTTAGGGGACCAGGTCAACTGCAGAAGTTTCCCTCTTTCCATCTGCCACCTCTAGATCCAGAAAAAGAGAGAAAGGGGCAGCTGTCACCCCTGCTGGCTGGCTCCTGAGGGCAAGGACATTTCTTTCTCACAGTCCCAGACAGACCTTTTTTCACTGGACAGAGCTGAATCATGTGCACCTCCCTGAACCAGTCAGTCTGGCCAAAGGTGTGTGACCACCCCATTCACATCCTCATAATGAAAACACCCATAATGATATAGCCTGTAAAGTGGGATGCATGACATGGCCAGCTCTCGCCAGTCCTGAACAGTGGTGTCCATGAAGTTGTGGGTGTGGTGTAATCTCTTGCTTAATCCCTAATACATATTTATTTAACTTTATATATTAAAACTTTTTAAAGTTTGGTCTGACACATAATTATACTGTGTGACACCAGAGACCCACGTACCACACTTTGACAATACTGGCCGCAGTAGAAGAAGAGGGAAAGAAAGTGAACGGTGTTGGAAAGCGAGCCACAGGTGAACAGAGGGTGTAGCTTGTTACGGAGACAGTGAGTCCCCCGCCTGGACGTAGAAGAGGATTCGATGAGAAACAGTGGGAAATGAGAATGAAAAACTGGTGGACTGCGAATGACCTTAAGTTCCAGGCTGAGGAATTTGGGTATTATTGTATAGGTAAATTGGAGCCTTTTTGAGCTTTTCATCATGAAATGATGAAAGAATTGCTTTAATAATATTAAACTGACAGGTCCATGAAAAATTTACTGGAGTGAAAGATTTTTGCAGTAACAGAGAAATAAAGATAGCAAGATTTAAAGTAAGAAGGGGAAACATAAGCAGGGGGCATGTCAAAGAAGGAATTGACTTAAAGAACTCAGATCTACAGCATGAAAGAATGAGTAGTCTAGAGTGAGTCCAAGATTATTAGCACAGGTTTTCTAATACAAGACCCAGTCTAGCCTAGTCACTGAGCGTGTGTGTTCGGTGGTGGTGGGAGGGAGCAGAATAGCGTGACTCAGACTTTTAGCTAAGCCAGACAAGCTCCCCGTCCAGCAGGCTCTTGGCTTTTCCTAATACATCACTGCATCAAGAGTGGAAAGCTCGACCATAAAAGAACAATGATGCCACTGAATAAGTGGATTCACCAAATCGGTCCTGGATGTCAGACCCCATAATCCATGCTGAACCTCCTTTTTCCTCCACCAAGATCAGGGCTGGACACCTCCCTTCTGATAAAAAAAGAAACAAAAACCATTCAACTTCTGACCCTGCCCTTTGGCGGTGTCACATCCCCCCTCCCTTTAGAAGTTCTGGCCCAGACCCTGCAGCAAGGAACTGGGACAGGTCTTTCATGTAGAGGATTATCAGAGTCCCATTTCTAGAGCCTAAAATCTTCCTGATGCCCGTGGGCCATCTTAGAAGAGTGGCCCAAGGGAGCAGGGGCTAGACAGAAGCTGCTGTGGGATCGATCAGTGGGTCTCGACACAGAACAGCACTGGCAGCCTTCCCACCCATTCGCTATAAAATATCTCATGATAACTTCCACCCTGTGCCCTGGATTCTGGGACTCCCGTTTCAGAGTGTTGCTGGCTGCCAGCCACCCTGGTCCTCTGGAAACAGCTCTGGCAGCTGCCTCCCAGAGCGATGGGGAGCAGAAGCCCAAGTGCACGTGGCTGCCATGCTGCTCAGAAGTCAGGAGCAGGCGGGTGGGTGGCTGTGCCTGGGACGAGGCAGCAGAGCACCCCAAGCTCCCTGCAGGAGGTGGCGAACTCGTTGCCAGCTATTCTGTCTCTGAGGTGCAAAGAAACTTAGAACTGCCAGAGGGACAGGGGAGGTCAGCTCTTCACCAATGTCTGCTTATCTGGCTGGTGTCACTTTGGCAAAACTGAGTCCTGGCTTATAAACATCTTGATTCTCATTCTCTCTCTCTCTCTCTCTCTCTCTTTTGATACTATTTCCTGTGGTTAGACATTAATAGAAAATACACCAATACAGATGGTCAAGTCTAACTTTCTGTTCCCTATTCTTTCTGTTGTGATCAGAAAGGAAATCCTGAGTGCAAACAGTAGTAGCAGCGGCAGCAGTGGTGATGTAATACTAACTACTATATTCAGTTCTTCCCATGTGCCAGACAATACACTGGGCACCTTAAAGTGCTATCTCATTAAAACCAACACAACAGTCCTATGAATTCCATACTATTTTCACTCCTGTTTTACAGTTAAGGACACAGAATTTATAGCATTAAATGCCTTGCATAATGTAAGACAGCAAATAAGTGGCACAGACAAGGTGTGAACTCAGGTTTATCAGAGTCCAGAGCAAGGGCATTTATTGAGCGTGCCACCGAGACCATCTATAGGAATTTAGGTCATGACACTCACCCTGCTTTTACAATAGCCACATGTATGGATTCCCTATGTTAAATATATTAAACATACTAAAAAGCTCTCTTTCCTAAAAGGTAAGAGGAAAACTGTCATATACTGTTAGTGGAAGTACAAACTGGGACAGCCATGTCAGAATACCAGTGGCATTATTTACTGATGTTGAACATTTTCATGTTCACGGTTCGGCAGTTCTAGCCCTGGGTACGTGCCCAAGAAGGACGTGTGCAACACTGTCCACAGCAGCAGTGTCTGCAATAGCCCCAAACTGCAAGTAACCCAAAACTCTGCCCCAACAGAAGTATGGACACACATTTTGAGTATATTCACACAAAAAATAGAGCAGCAAAAAGGAAGGAACCCAGTTACACATGACAGCATGGATGAATGCTGTACGCAGGAAGCCAGACACAAAAAAACACATGGTATTTTATTTCATTTAAACTTCATACACAGACAGAACTAAACTATAGTATTCAGAGGGTCCTATTTAGGGGGTGAAATTGTGCAGTGAAGCACAGAAGCGATTACTAAAAATGTCAGAAAAGCAGGGCGTGGAAGGAAGTTGGTCATAATAGGGAGAGGCAAGGGGGGTCCTGGGCAGCTGGCTAGAGAAGGCAGTTACCTGGGACTTGCTTTACAGTAAAGAGTTAGGCCAGACTTCTTTGTGCCTTCTCCGTGAGGGTACAATGTTCTATGACAGGGAGGGCTTACAAAGAAGTTTAAGGGAGGAAAGGGCAAAATCCAACTTTAGCTTTCAAATTCAGGTAAAAATATCTTGGTAAGCAGCCCATTTTAAGACAGATTTTCACTGAAAGAATCTGCTACCTCTGGAGTCACTTCCACCCTCTTTGCTGACCTGAAGCTTCCCCACTGCCACCCATTTTTAATCATTAATCATTAGTGGTTGTCTTAATCATTAATGGTTTTCTTGTTAAAGGTCCCTTGCTCACCGCTTCAGTGTTACTTCTCTAAGGAACTGACTGGTTTTCCTGGTCTGCTCTCACAGACGTGATCATGAGCTCTTTGAGTCACCCCTGATTCAAGGATGCTTTTGTAACAGGAAAATGTGAACACTGAGGTTTGTTTTAATAAACATATGTGAATAAATATTTGTCAGAACTAAAAACATGGGCAATACGATACTGGGAAAGATGGCTGGACAGAGCTGGTGGTGGAGACGGGATGGGAGGAGGCACTGGGTCCTGTCCCAACTGACAGCCAGCCCAGGCGCCTCAGGCCAGAACATGCAGTGGGTTGGAGCACAGCTTCTGTGGGTTTTAAACATCACAAGCTAAGTAGGCAGCATATCAAGATATTCAGTAGTGATGATCCTAAACTCTAAATTCTAAAGGACATGGTTTTTTAAGCTAAGAGAATTCAGGACATGTTGAGGATTTTTTGAGTTCCAAGTTCAGCAACAGAGAAAAAGTAAGTGGTGGAAAGAAACC
Source organism: Phyllostomus discolor (assembly GCF_004126475.2). NCBI lineage: Eukaryota > Metazoa > Chordata > Mammalia > Chiroptera > Phyllostomidae > Phyllostomus > Phyllostomus discolor. Next base: position 9,976,863 of record NC_040915.2, on the reverse strand, counting down.
TGTCTCACATTCTGATTAGTAGCCTGCTACCTTGACTGTGATTTGCACTGCCTTCCTGTGCAAGCAGTCACCTCTACAGTCACATGCCTGTCACACTAACCTCCATTTCACTGTTCTCCTCTGGGAGGGATAAGAAAGAATGCAACTTCTGCAAAGGTGTATGTGGCCCTGTGTACTTCATTCTGTGTAACAGAAGTACAGGTAGTGGACAGTGACTTGCTGTCCTTTCCTGACGCTTGATCTAAGCTATTTAGACATAGAATTTTATTTCAGTTCATAGAATTCATAGAATTTCATAGAATCTTCACAATAACTCTATAAAGTTGCTTCTAGTTTTTATCATATTTTATGAAGGAGAAAACTAAATAAGGCACTGAGAGGTCAAGTAGTTTATTTTATTATAAGCCACACTACAATCCTTTTGGGAAGAATGCAGTGTGCAAATTAAAATTCATCTATTTTTCTTTCTTCCCTTTGCTTCTCTAAATCTTACCCATCTTTCAAGACCCACCTAAAATTCTACTTCATTAAGCATTCAATATACATTTCTTCTCTAACTTAGATGGTATCTGCTCAAACTGCACATCTTGACATTATTTGTGATCCGGCCTATGCTCTATTTCCCCAAAGCACTGGCACCTGCTGCTGCAAAGCGCCACCCCCCACCCCCACCCCCGGCCTCACTTCACAAGTGGCAGTACTTGCAGACACAAGGTACAGACTTTAACTATTGAGCTGAATTGAGTCACATAATCAAAGCATATTTTTGTTATTTTCTTAAGTACCAAGAGTAGGACTGCACACATACATAAAAATTTCACATGTGAGGAATCAAAGACAGATCCTGGTTACTCCACATGCTTTTGAATTACAGTTGATGCTTGAATGACATGGCTTTGAACATCACCAGTCCACCTATGCACAGGTCTTTCTGATGAATATACAACTGGCCCTCCATATCCCCAGGTTTTGCATCCATGATTCGAACAACCGTGGATCAAACCCAGCACAGCACAGACTGAAAGCACCATGGATCGGAGGGCCAACTGTATGTGCTCCTGTATACCACTTTATATAAGGGACCTGAGCATCATGGAATTTGCCATCCAAAGGAAGTCTTGGAACCAATCCCCTGTGGACATAAGGGACAACTGCAGTTAAATTTTAGAGGAGTCAAAATCATACGCAAATTTTTGACTGGGCAAGGAATCAGAGCCCCTGACCTCCTCACTGTTCAAGGGCCAACCATATTTACATTTTTACAGCAAGAGACTTAATTATAAAATTCAAAATTAGTTTTAACCCTGGACTTAAAGCTTCTGGCAGGAAAAGGAGAGCAATGAATTGAAGAGCATTAACTGGAAGTAGAAATGTTGATTCCCAGTATTAGATCTACCTTGGACAAGTCTTAAAAGCTTTCCTGGGTTGAAGAGAAGGGATAAGCAAAGAGACTATAAAGTCCTTCTCCTTCCCTTTGATTTTAAGCATAAGATTACATTTAGTTCTAAAAATTTTTATTATTCAATTACATGTGTCTTAGGTGACATAATACTATATAACTTAGTATATGTTAGGCTTTTCATATTTGTTGTCACTGTCACTTGATGTGTGCATGTGTGTGTTTGTGTGTGTGTTCCCTTAGACATGCATAGGAAGAAATAAGAATTGTCAGACCTGAGGGTAAATTTGTTACTGAAATTCAGGCACTAAAATTTTACTCTGAGCTTTCTGAGAGTCAAAACCAAGATGTAAATATATTAAGTCATAACTGTTTAGAATTGTTGTTTGCACTTCTAATACTATTGGTATTAACACACAGCATTTGCTTCTTACATAGGAGCTGGTCTTGTAAGATGTGTTTTTCCAACTTGCAATCTTTCCCAGCCACATGCTTGAGCTTGTTTAATTTGGGAAGCTGGACCATCCAACTTCACCTTCCAGTGCAGGTCCACGTCTGCAACAGGCATCAGCGGAAGGAGAAGCAGAGCCATGTCAGGGGTTTTGAAACTGTGAAAAACTGGTGTCTGCACAGCACCCTGTTCATATTTTACCTACGGAAATTCATCCAACAACTTACATAAAGAGAAAATGTGAATGTGTATAAATACAATATAACTATTTCAAAATCAATATGCTTTTTCTATTAGCTTTTAAAATCTGTTTGCATAAAAGGTTTCTTTACCAACCCAGCTCTTCTGAGGGTTTTTGTGGGCAGAAGCGACTGGAGACACGATCTTTGCAATATTTCATTCTGTTATCTCTTATTATTATATGGTGGCCCAGAGCATGGCATGAATAAAGCTGTCTTGTCATCAAAATGCATTCGTTCATTTAACAAGTTCCTGAAAATAATGGAACGGTTGCTAAGCAATGGAGAAATTATACATTCCCAGAGATCTGTGCAGATTCTAAAAGCAGTAGTAGTTCTGGGAATTGGTATTAGTGTCTTTGGAGCCCAACTAAATAGAAAACTTAGAAAATGGCATGCTCTACCTAATAGCCAAGAGGCAATACCTTTTTATTTTTCCTTCTTTCTGATCCAGGTTTCCAAAGTAATGATATAAGCAGAAAATTTCCTATCAAACAGAAAACTTTGTCCATTTCTCTATTACAGAGAGCTGGTGAGTTTGTGTCACATTTATTTTAAAAGAACTATGGCATGAGAAAATATAGTCTTTAATTAGGTAGTAAATTTATCTTAGATATATTAATCCTACTTTAGTTGCAGATATCCCCGCTTAACGCAGAAAACTTAAATAACAAACAGACACATTTAAAAAACACAAAGTTAAATTTTGAAAAATAAATAAATCATCCATAATCCATCCCTCCTCAAATAACCGATGTTAATGTTTTAGGATCTGTTTATCTGTCACTTTTACAGGCATATGTAAAGTTATCTATTATTACTTATCATTACACACACACACACACACTATATACACACATACACTCATTCTAAATGCTATGAATACAGCGTTCTTTTTAAAATAATTATTCAGGTTGATCCTAGTCGTTCACTATTACACATAGCTCTTAATTATTCTAGACAAATATTTTTTCAAGTAACTACTTTCAGGAAGCACGTCTGGAATGGCAATGACACTGGGGACAGTGCTGTTCCAGTGGAGCAGGCTCAGAGTCAGGTCAAATAAGACAAATGTTGGGATGGGGTTTCCAGAGAGTGACCAGAGAGGTCAAATGCTGAGCCTCCGGGGTGGGCTCTCTGGACAGCTCCACACCCAATCTGCACCCTCCAGTGGCTGCCGGGCCGCTGGTTTTTCAGCATCTGTGGCTGTGCGACTGCTGATTTTAAGGCTACTTACTGTAGATATCAGCAGAGAGGGTGGGAAAAGTGCGAGGTCAAACTCCACAAAGTTTGCTGTTCTTACTGAGATTCAGCCATTTTCCCTAAATAGATCTTCACTGTATTGTTCCAAGTCTTAAGTTTCCAGAATTCCTCAGAGAAGCAGAGCAGCATGATATACATGGATATACATGAGGGGACTTATCACAGGGACTGACCCATGTGATTAGGAGGCCAAGAGGCCCCATGATATGCTGTCTGGAAGCAAGAGAACCAGGGAGGCCAGTGGTGTGGTTAAGTCAGAGTCTGAAGGTCTGAGAACCTTATGAGCCAGTGTTTTAAGATTCAGTTGAAAGGCCCAAGAACTGGGGGCGGGAAGGGTGGTCAGTGTTTAAGTTCTAGTCTTGGTCCAAATGACTCAAGAACTAGGAGCACCATGTCCGAGGGCAGAAGATAGATGTCCCAGCTCAAGCAAACTCACACTTTCTCCACCGTTTTGTTTTATTCAGTCCCTCAGCAGACTGGATGATGCCCACTCACATTGACGAGGATGATCTTCTTGACTCAGTCTGCCTCAGTCTGGACAATCTTGTCTAGAAACACCCTCATAGATATATCTGGAAATAATGTCTTACCACCTATCTGGACACCTCTTAGCCCAGTTAAGCTGACACATAAAATTAACCATCACGGTCAGCTTAACATCCACAAATCATTCAATGTAATACATCACATTAGTAGAATAAAGGATAAAAACTGCATGGTCCTATCAATAGAAGCAGAAAATGCATCTGACAAAATAAAATACCTTTTAATTACAAACTCTCAGAAAACTAAGCATTTAAGGAAGTTTCCTCAACCTGCTAATGGACGTTAACCAGAGCTAACATCACAGCTAATGGGAAAAACTGAATGCTTTTCTAAGGCCAGAAATAAGCCAAGGATGTCTACCTATGTTCCCATCACTTCTACTGACCATTACACTGGAGGGTCCACCCAGAGTAACCAGGCAAGAAAAATAAACAAAATGCCTTCAGAGTGCAAAGGGAGAAGTAAAACCTCACTGTTCAAGAAGACATAATCTTGTGGATACAATATCCTAAGAAATCCACACCAAAAAAATATTATAGCTAATAAATAAATCTGGCAAGGTTGCAGGATATAAGACCAATATACAAAAATCAACAGTTTTCCCCCATATGAGCAACAAACAATGCAAAAGTGAAATCATAGAAACAGTTCCATTTATGATACCTTCAAAAAGAAATATTTAGAGATAAATTTAACAAAAAAGTGCAAACTGAAAACCATAAAACAGTGGTAAAATAAATTCAGAAGATCTCAATAAAAGGAAAGACACCCCATGATCATATATTGGAAACATAATATGGCTAAAATAGCAATACTCTCCAAATTGATGTTCAAATTCATTGTCATCCCTATCAAAATATCAACTGGCATTTTTGCTGACATTGACAAACCCTAAAATTCACAGGGAAACACAAGTAACAACAAGTAGCCAACAATTTAAAAAAAAAACAAAGTTGGAGAATTCACACTTCCCCAGTGTAAAACTAGCTTACAATAATTAAGAGAGTATGATAGTGATATAAGGACAAAAATGTAGATCAATAATAGAATTAAGTGTCCAAAAATAAACCCTTACATTTACACTTAATTGATTTTGATTGGCTATCAAGATAATTCAATGGGGGAAAGAACAGTCTTTCAACAGCTGGTAGTGGAACAAGTGATATACACATGCCAAAAAATGATGCTGAACTAACTAGTTCCTCACACCACACACAAAAACTAATTCAAAAAGGATGAATGACCTAAATGTGAAACTGAAAATCTTAGAAAAAAATGTCAGAAAACTTCTGTAACCTTGAGTTAGGCAAAGCCTTTTAGATAGGACATCAGAATCATAAAGAATGAAAGAAAAAAATAAATTGGACTTTACCAAAATAAAAAAAAATACTTTGCTGAAAGCACACCAGGAGAAAATGAAAATACAACCCACAGAATGAGGAAGCTATTTTCAAACCATACACTGTATTGATGATATATAAAGAACACTTACACCCTGGCTGGCATAGCTCAGTGGATTGAGCGTGGGCTGCCAACCAAAGCATCGCAGGTTCGCTTCCCAGTCAGGGCACATGCCTGGGTTGCAGGCCATGGCTCCCAGCAACCACACATCGATGTTTCTCTCTCTCTCTCTCTTTCTCCATCCCTTCCCTCTCTAAAAATAAATAAATAAATAAATAATCTTTTTAAAAAAAAGAACACTTACAGTTCAACAATAAGAGGACAAATAACCCAATTTTAAAATGGGAAAAGGATCTAATCAGACATTTTACTGAAGAAGATACACAAATGCTCACTAAGGACATGAAAAGATGCTCAACACCATTAGCTAACGGGCAAATGCAAATTAAAACCACGATGAAGTACCACTTTCCATTCACTAATACGGCTATATGAAAAACGCCAGATAACCACAACATTTAGAAGTATTTGGAGAAATTAGAAATCTCACACCCCCTGGTGGGAATGGAAAATGGTGCGGCCATTTTGACGAACAGCCTGCAAGTTCCTTGAAGATTAAAGCATACAGTTCCCTTATTACCCAGCAATCTCACTCCATGGTTACAAATCAAGATAAATGAAAACATGTGCACACACAAAACAGGTACAGAAATGTTCACAGCAGCATTATTCATCATGGCTAAAAAGTGGAAATAACGACAATGTCCATCACCCTGATGGACAAATAAATAGGATGTGGAATATCCACACAATGGAACATCCTGCAGGCACAAAAAGGATGAGGCAGTGATACATGCTACTCATGGATGGACCCTAAAACATGCTAAGTGAAAGAGTTTGGACCACATAATGTATGAGTCCACTTGTATAAAATGTCTGGAACAGGCACATACATAAAGATAGAATATATATTAGTTATTGCCAGATTCCAAGGGAAAGAGGAAATGGATACAGAGTTTCTCTGGGGGATGATGAAAATATTCTAAAATTAGATAATAGTGATGATTCCAAACTCTGTGACTATACTAAAACCCACTGAGTTATACACTTTAAAAATATGGGTTTTATGGTACCTGAATTATATTTCAATAAAGCTGTTTTTAAAAGTAATGACTAAATTTGACTTTAAAATCAGACTGCACAGAAGAATATACAATGAAAATTCCCTGCATCGCCCCAAGCTGGTACTGCCCCAACCCCCTCCTCAGGAGCACACTCACCACTTGTGTGTGTGTTGTTCCATGCACATTCTCTGCATAGCCAGGCATATGTAATGGCACAGATATATTTCTGAACACATTTTTGTTATTTTGTAAGATAAATTTTTAAACAATTGTTGGATCAACATTATTGTACATTTTAATTATCTATGTACCTATTTATCATTAATATATAGTCTAATTACCTTACAGAAATATTGTATCAACTTCCTTTAATGTTAGCCATATTTGAGAGTTCACACTTCATTATACCTTCTACAGTCCTAAATATTATCCTTCATTTTAACCTGTGGCAATCTCATACATGAAATACTTAAACATTTCAATCTGTACTTCTCTATGCAACATTAGGAATTCCCTGGTCATGTTCTTTGCCTGTTTTTCTTTTGGAGTGATTGCTGTTTTGAGATTGATTACTTCATTACAAAATTGTAAAAATACAGAATAATGTGAAGGATAATAATAAGCATTCATCTATCTGCCACAAATGCTAATATTTTTACTACACTTGCTTTATAAAGAAAACTCTAAAAATAAAGCTGATTTCTCCCCCTGGAGAAATTCTACATTCTATTTTCACTCCCTGGAGGTAACTCTTATCATGAAATTGGTATGTATCCAGGCCACTTTATACTTTAATTTTATGCCTTAACTCACAATATATATTTCTACATAAAGCAATTATTCTGTACACAGCATTTGGCAATTTGCTTTTTAGAAAAATCCACATTGATCTGCCAATACTAATCAAATAGATTTATTTCTTCTTGTTTACTGCATCGTAGTATGGGATTTTACTTAAATACGACAGTTAATTTCTTCTTTCTTCTAGTGAAGGGCATTTGGATTGTTATCAGTTTTTGCTGAAAGAAGTGATTCTCTAATGAACAGACCTTCACTTGGGCCTCCTGGTGCCCATGTGCGAGGATGTCTCTACAACATATGTTCAGGAGTGAGGTGGCTGCTCACAGGCTTTACTTATCTTCAGTTATTTTAGTAGCTGTTACCAAACTGCTTGCACAACTCAGCACTCCCATTTGGACCAGCACAGCTCCGACCTTGGAATATGCATTCTGTAGGGCGTCCAGAGCAGGACCAGAGGACGCTGTGTCCCAGCTCTTTGCCCCTCTACCACCTCTGCCACGGTCAGAGTTTTTAACCACCTCATTGTTTTACTTCTTTTCTTCTCCTTAACAGTAAGACTGAGGGCCTCTTCATTCATTTACCAGTGAATTTTATTGATTTTAAAACATAACTCCCATTTTTAAACATATGCCTTTATGATGTGACACCATTGTAAATGAGCCAGATAAATGGATTCAACCATAGAAAAAATATTTTGTAATAGGCATATGAAATCATCTGTCATAAACCACATGCAATTTTTTATATCCAGTCTTTTGAAATAGTAATATCACATAAAAATAAATAACAAAAAGTTTCTGATTAAAAAGACAACTTACAATTCAGAAAGGACCTTTAATTTCAACCTATTTCAAATAAATGGGCTAATCAATGAGTGGAAATCAGTGCATATCCCAGGATCCTATTCATGTCTTATCAATTGTGACTGAGTCAAGGTTTATTAGAATTCCTATGACAGTATGAAACTGATGGATTATAGCAATTATAAAACAGTGATCACAAAACATAGCAGTGTTTTTAAATAAATACTTGGAATTTTAAAGAATTCCTCGGTGTGGCTTCTTCCTGGCTATTCCATTCTGACAGGGGATATATACAGCCCTGCAGTTTTTCAGATTAGACCCACATTAAGGCTGTAGTACAATTTCCTAAGAGCCTGTAGACACTTGTATTGGACTCTTACATGTGGCTATTCCATTACAGAATAGTAAATGCTCTTTAAATGTCTTCAATCACCACTCTCAGGCCTTTGAGGGCACTACCTTCTGCTTCTTCTTGCTTAAAGATCTGCTCACCAGAAGCTCTGCTGACATGTTGCCTCTTCACCCTAAACTGTTAGCTGTCTGCGTCAAATGCTGAACTCGAAGAGGACAGATCTCACTGCTGCTGGTGTTCCCCAAAGAAGCCCAGTTCATTCTGGCTCACCACCAACCCAACTCACTAATTGTCTGCCCCCCTCCTCAACTGGATGTGATCTGAGTGTCCAGTTTTTACTCTTTGACCTGCCCAGGAGCCCTACTTATTCCGCAGGCTACAGCCAACAGTCAGGGACATCGTTACAGTTAAGGCGGCCAAACTCCCCTGCCAATGTGCCTCTGGAATCCTGCTGGATGCTGTTGGAACCACCCATCTCCTCAGAGTCCTTTCCTGCCTCTGTGGACCCATTTCTCAGCTTCCGTGCTCTTGGCTCCTCGTGGCTCATACCTTTTAGAAACCTTCCTCAGAGAGCTACGTGTTCAACCAGGCACCAAGAGCCTAAACTCCAGGGAGTTTACATGTTCCTGGAGTGAACCTTAGCCAATGACTGACTATTGCTAGATGAAGAAAACCCAGCTCATGAGGGCAAAGAATCTCCTCCCGATGTTCTGGGGGCTCAGGCAAGGCTAGCACTTAGCCTGGAACACCCCCTTGCTTGGGGAGAGGGACAAGGTAAAAGTCAGTAAGGTAAGGAGGGCCCAGTGGGGTAAGAATGTATAGACCACACAGGCAGTCTGTTAGATTACAGTCTGAGGGTGACACAAAGCCACTAATAGGTTTTGAGGGAGGGGAGGTGTGGTTTATGTTTTAGAGGGATCATTCAGACACCTGGATGGAGACTAGCTTGTAGACAGCAACAAAGAAGCACAGGGCCCAGTTAGGGGTTCTCTGTGGTGACTGAGCCACCTGTCCTGAGCAGGGACACTCTTGGCGCAAGCACAGCAGTACAAACCTACAAGCAGTAGGTACAGCTATGGGGTGGGGGTGAGGGTCCAAGAAAGTTAGGTTACCAGGTAAGATACAGGCCACCCAGTTAAATTTAAGTTTCAGATAAACAACAAATAGTTTTTTGGCACAAGTATGTCCCACATTTTGCATGGAAGGAGATGACATAGGACATTCTTGTACTAAAATGCTATTCATTGCTTATCTAAAATTCAAATTTAACTGGGCACCTTGTTGTTGTTTCTTCCCATGCCTGGCACCTGACAAATAGGGGTTTCTATATAAAGAGGCTGAGTTAGCTACCAAGAAAACAGTCAGAATCTCCATACTCTCTTCCACAGAGGCTACACCAATCTGCATTCCTGCCAACAGTGCACAGGGGTTGCCTTTACTCCACATTCTTGCCAGTGAATGTTATTTGTTGACTTTCTTATAATAGTCATTCTAATTGGTGCAGCTACTATGGAAAATAGTGTAAAGATTCCCCTTAAAACCAAAAATAGATCTACCATATGACCCAGCAATTCCATTTCTGGCTATTTATCCAAAGAAAACAAAAACTCTAATTCAAAAAGATATATTTTTTTTTCATTGCAGCATTATTTACAATAGCTAAGATATGAAAATAACCTAGGTGTCCATGAAAAGATAAAAATGTGATATATCATACATGTATATCATTTACACAGCTATAAAAAAGAATAAAATCTTGTCATTTGGAACAACACTGGTGACCTAGAAGTATTATGCTAAATGAAGTAAGTCAGACAGAGAAAGACAATTACCAAATGGTTTCACTTACATGTGGAGTATTAAAAAAAGCAAAACAAAAGGAACAGAGACCAAAGGAATGGTTACCAGCAAGGAGGGTGTGGAGGAACTTCTGATCAAGATGGAGGTATAAGTACATACACTTTGCCTCCTCACACAACCAAAAGAAGGACAACAAATTTAAAAACAAAAAACAACCGGAACTGCCAGAAAATCGAACTGCATGTTAGTCCAACAACCAAGGAGTTAAAAAAGAAACATTCATCCGGACTGGTAGGAGAGGCAGAGACGGGCAGCTGGGATAAAGAGAACTCGCCACAAGGTGGAAGCTGGTGGACCAGGTGGTCCCACATTCATGTGCAGATAAACCAGAAGAAACAACTGGGGAACAAGACAGACCCCCAAATCCAGGGTTCCAGCACAGGGAAATAAAGACTCAAACCTCTGACTGAAAACACCTGTGGGGATTGAGGTGGCAGTGGGAGAAACTCCCAGCCTCAGAGGAGAGCTTGCTGGAGAGACCCACAGGGTCCTAGAATGTACACAAACCCACCCACCTGGGAATCAGCACCAGAGGGGCCCAATTTCCTTGTGGGTAGGGGGGAAATGAGGGAAAGCTGGCAGAGAGAGGAGCAAGGGGCACTGTTCCCTCTCAGACCCCTCCCCCACATACAGCATCACAACTCAGCATTGTGGGTTGCCCCACCCTGGTGAACACCTAAGGCTCTGCCCCTTACTATGTAATAGGCACACTAAGACAAAAAAAAAAAAAAAAAAAAAAAAACGGCCCAAATGAAAGAACAAATCAAAGCTCCAGAAAAAATACAACTAAGCAATGAAGAGATAGGCAACCTATCAGATGCACAGTTCAAAACACTGGTAATCAGGATGCTCGCAGAACTGGTTGAGTGTGGTTGTAAAATAGAGGAAAGAGTGAAGGCTATGAAAAGTGAAATAAAGAGAAAGATATAGGGAACCAACAGTGAACAGAAGGAAACTGGGACTCAAATCAATGGTTTGAAACAAAAGGAAGAAATACACATTCAACCAGAACAGAATGAAGAAAGAAGAATTCAAAAAAATGAGGAGAGGCTAAGGAACCTCTAGGAAAACTTTAAATGTTCCAGCATCCGAATCATAGGGGTGCCAGAAGGAGAAGAGGAAAAACAAGAAATTGAAGACTTATTTGAAAAAATAATGAGGGAAAACTTCCCCAATCTGGCTAAGGAAACAGACTTCCAGGAAGCCCAGGAAGTTCACAGAGTCCCAAAGAAGTTGGACCCAAGGAGGGACACGCCAAGGCACATCATAATTACATTACCCAAAACTAAAGAAAAAGAGAGAATCTTAAAAGCAGCAAGAGAAAAGGAGATAGTTACCTACAAAGGAGTTCCCATAAGACTATCAGTTGATTTCTCAAAAGAAATCTTGCAGGCAAGAAGGGATGGCAAGAAGTATTCCAAGTCATGAAAGGTAAGGACCTATATCCAAGATTGCTCTATCCAGCAAAGCTATCATTTAGAATGGAAAGGCAGATAAAGTGCTTCCCAGATCAGATTAAGTTAAAGGAGTTAATCTTCATCAAGCCCTTATTATATGAAATATTAAAGGGGCTTATTTAAGAAAAAGAAGATAAAAATATGATCAGTAAAATGACAACTAAGTCACCACTATCAACAACCTAACCTAAAAAAACAAAAACGAACTAAGCAAACAACTAGAATAGGAACAGAATCATAGAGATGGAGATGGAGATCACATGAAGGGTTACTGGTAGGGAGGTGAAGGGGGCAGAATGGGAAAAGGTACAGGGAATAAGAAGCATAAATGATAGGTACAAAATAGGGAGAGGTTAAGAACATAATAGAAAATGGAGAAGCCAAAGAACTTATATGTATGACCCATGGACATGAACTAAGAGAGGGGATGCTGGTGGGAGGGATGATGCAGGGTGGAAGGGAATAAAGGAGGGGGGAAATAGGACAAACGTAATGGCATAAATAATATATTTTTTTAAAAAGGAGGGAGTGGAGGGATGGGGGAAAGATTAAGAGGAATATAGTAAATAATATTGTGGTAAGTTTATACAGTGACAGATGTTACTAGAATTAGTGAGTATAAGGTATAAAATGTGAAATCACTATATTGTACAACTGAAATTAATATAACTAATAAAATACTGTCTGCCAACTATAGTTAAATTTTTAAAAGGTTGAAAAAATAGTTTGTGTAGAAATCTCTCAGACCTCAGGAACTTTTGAGGGGGAGTCTGTTGACTACATTCAGAAGGAAAGCAACATGTCACTGAAGTCAGAGACGGTTCACACCGTTTCCAGGCTCTGCTTGTGTGCTGCGCTCATACTGCTTAATGGGAAGATGCAGGCCACTAAATGGGAGAAAAAAAAACAAATGATGCAGATTCTCTACCATCCAAATATGTCTAGACCCTGACTTCCTACCCAATGGAAAGTTCCACCACGTGTTCTCTCTCCCACAAAACTGTGTTCAGCTGGAAGTAAGGGTAGTCCTTCAAAAGTGACAAATAACAAAGATAATCAGCAGAATACTGAGTCACACACTGCCATGGCTGGCCAGTGTGCATGAACCTTAGATTGTGCCCAACAGCGCCCAGGGGTCCTGAGAAGAACTGCTGACCTTGCCCCGGAGCTCGCTAAGCCTCTTTGAGGCGGAGCAGCATCCTGGTCACAGAGATTGGGCTCTGGAGTCTGCCAAACTTGGCTATGAAAAATTTTGGCCACTGAGAACCTATGTGAACATAAATTAAGCTTAGTGTTCTCATTTGGAAAAAAAAATAAAAATACCCTATAACATGGGGATTAAGATGAGATATTGTGTGAGAAAGCATTTAGCATAGTGTTAGATTCATAGCAAAAATCTCAGAAAAAAAAAGTTCATTACTATAGCTATTATTAGAGTTCACAAAATGTGGACATTCCCTGACATATTACTTTAAGTTCCAGATATTGACATATGTGCCTTAGGGGGCATTCCCCAGAAGCAGATCCAACAAGGGGTATTTGTGCGGAGTGATTTAATAGTAAATGTTCTTGGGCAAGTGGGAAATGGGACAGAACAAGGTCAGGCTAGGGCATGATATCAAGCAAAGTCACTTGGAGGGCTGCTTTGGCTCAATCCCACCAGAGAGCTCCAAAGACAGGCCAGGCGGCACCTCACACTTGTCCCTCTCAGGGGACGAGGGGGCTACACAGCCACAGTCACTGGTTAAGGAATACCCACAGGCATGTGTCCACAGGTCCCTGCAGGGAGGGTGAGTTAATGCAGCAACAGGGCAGCCCTTCCACTAAGAGATTCACGGGCTGGCTGTTTGGCGTGAAACACACCGTGAACTACATGCAGAGAAAAGGTCAAGGGATCTGCAGAGATGGGGCAGAAGGGCTGTTAGTGCTCCCCACGCTTTCAGCTTGAAGCAAAAACCCTATACAGGAGAAGTTACAAAAATCTGTGGTTCTCGTACATGTTACCATGGTATGACTCCCAAAAAAAAGATGAGAAGGCACAGATATTTTCTGGGAGGTAAGCTGCGGAGAGCTGTTTTCAAACTTTGCTTAACAAATGGTGGTTATTAAAACCTAAGTATTGATGCAAACATATTTAGTGTTTATCCACTCAGAGTCCAGGATGGTTGGCTCACATGGTTTCCCCTTTTACTCTAATTCAACTACTAGCTAATAGTACATAGAAAACCATCCTGTTATTGATACCCCCCAAGTAATGACAACTTCAATAAGAGAAAGGTAAACATATCAGTAAAGGACAAACACAAATAGACAATTTATATGACAAAAAGTAAAACTGAATAATAAACATAAAATCATAGCTAAAACTCACCAGTAGCCAAAGAAATTTATTTTAAACTATGAGATACTAGTTTTCACCTACTAGAATCAGGTAAAAAATGTAAGTAATAATATTTAAAATTGCCAAGAATGTAGGGAAAATGAGCACTCTTCTACAATGTTATTTTAAGTGTAAGTTACTAACTTTCCTGAGAAACAATTTGACAAGATATCAGAATGCATAAAAATGCAGACCTTCTGACAAAGCACTGAAAGTTAAAATTAAACTTTAAGCAGTTTTTACTTAGGAAATAATGTGTATAAAAATTAAATAGTATTTATCATAATTCAACTTATATGTAAAAATTGGAAATACTACAAATGTTTACCAAAAGAGAGTTCAATTAAGTGAATGGGGGGCACACAAAGTGCCATAGGTAACTATGTAGCCATTTGTAGATGTTGTAAAAGTATATTTAATCAACAGAGTTAAGTTTTTAATCATGTATCATTAAGCCAAAGAAAAATCATATTGTAAAATGTGAACGGTGTGATTCTATCTAAACAGAAACAAGCCTTTCAGACTTTCAGACTTGTTTCTGTTTAGATTGATCAAAGATAACTGTTATTAACCTAACTGTTAATAACAGTTATCTTCTTATCTTTAGGTATGGAAGATGATGTTTAATTTCTTCTTTCTGCTTATCTGTAATTTTCTAATTTTCTACAGTAAATATGCATTACTTGAGTAATCAAAAATGTTACAAAATAACAAGACATTTCCTCTCTGTATTTAGTTAGAAATGAAGTACTCTCAGAGACTGGGCAGCAATGCATATTTTTCCATTGTGTTAATTTCCTGTCCCATTCAGCATATGTAATAAACAGTCTGCCATCCCTCCAACTGGTTGAAGGAGAGCCAAGTGCTTCACAACAAACCAGACAATGGAAAGCATCCATCCCCGGCTTTGACCTGGGCCAGCTAACCATGGCCTCGGGGCTGAATCCATCAGGCTTCCTGTTTGGAAAAAAGTCTGCAGTGGAGTCACATTAAGGATCTATGTGAGCTAAAGTAGTCCCGGGAAAGGCATCCTTTCCTAGTAGCTGCTACCTCACTGAATTTAAAAGGTTGTCAATCACTTCACAATTGGGAAAACCTATAAATGTCCTGTTTACCATAGATGCTCAAGAAATGTTTGGACTACAACTTAATAACCTTTGTTTTAGGAGTGGCAGAACCAAATTTGAAAAGCTAGAAAGATGCAATATTTTGTAAGTACCACCAGGACACCATCAAGTTGTCATATTAGTAATGATTTTCTTTGTTTCTAAACCCAAAAGTTGTAAGGCAGTTCCTCACCAATAAACTGCTAGCCACTGCTGCTGCCCACCTCAGCTCAAAGGACTCAGTGCTTAGAGAAGCTGCCGGCTGAGCAGCAGGGGAAGAAACAGCGCAGTGAGAATCAGAAACAGCTGCAAGGCACACCCCAGGGGCAGGGTCTGAAATGACCCACGCAATCAACTGCTTATCCAAAGTGTCCATCTTCTCATCCCTATCACCACCCACGTGGAGTGGACACCTACCCACCTAAGAGTCCTCTCTTTCTGTTATCCTTCTCTTTGGGAAATAAAGAAAGGTGGCCTTTTATTCATTTCCCAGCCAGGGTATTCGCATATTTTACATCTAGAAAGGATTAGAGCTGTATTTTGTTCACTGCCTTAGTAGTGAATTTTTAAAAAAATTTTGCCCTGGCTGGCGTAGCTCAGTGGATTGAGTGCAGGCTGCGAACCAAAGTGTCGCAGGTTTGATTCCCAATCAGGGCACATGCCTGGGTTGTAGGCCACGGCCCCCAGCAACCGCACATTGATGTTTCTCTCTCTCTCTCTCTCTCTCCCTCCCTTCCCTCTCTAAAAATAAAAAAATAAAATCTTTAAAAATATGTTTCATGTCCAGCCTATGTGTAAATACAAGAATTTCTTCGAAAAGCATTTTGGTTACTTAACAAACTACAATGGAACCCATTACAGAAAAATCTGTACTCCTCCACAGTGGCTTAACTAATAAGTACCATCATGGAAATACTTCCATAAATGGGGCATTGCTTTGCAGCCCCCTTTTTCCATGACAATGACCTGTAGGAGGGTGACATCCCATTAGCTTGCTGTCTGTATGGGGATGGCTAAATATGAATTTTGGGGTTTCAGTGATCAATTTCCAGATGGAAAAGCAAACGAGGATAGACCGTATCAAGACCCACAGTGCAACCCAACTGCGACCCTGCGCCAGAAATCTGGACTGGCAGGCTGAAGTGATGCTGTGAACACATATTCAGAATTAAATAGCAGGCACATTCCATCCCAACAATATGAGTAGGGAAATCGGATGACTCAGGGACCCACCACCCACACCATTACATGACAGAGTACTTGGAGAGTTTCCAAAAACACAGATTTTTGAAAGTGCACAAAGTCAATCAAGTATGGATACTATGTAACTTTGGTCTCAATTTCATTTAAAATGGGGCAGTACAACATTCTGCCCTCTTTCCTCTTCCCTCTGTTTCCCTCCCTTGCTTCAAGACACCTGGGAGAGTCTGAACAGAAGTCCGAAGGGCCCAGCTGAAGAAGCAGCCTGGGATGCAGAGATGATTCCGAGATAGAGACAAGCACACACCTGCCCTAAGAAATTTCAGTCATTTCTCTGCTTCAGTCCACCATTGCACTGGTTCCTGTGAATGTGCTCCCTCCGTGGCTGGGTTGGTTTTTCTTGCTTTAAGAGGTCTCTAAGTCAAGGTCTCTCATTCCATAATACATCCTGTTAGCACATAAAACACTATCACAGAATAAGTAGAAACTCCGTAAACATCAATCCCTTTGAGTTAAAACAATCCCCATCCCTCAATCCCGGGCATCAGCCCTTGCCACCTAATATGATCGAGAGTCAAGTGCTCTGTCCACCTTTAAGGCACCAAATCACTTGACCCCAGTCAGGCCCATCAAACTCAGGCCCAGTTCCCAGTCGTCCCACATTCTCTAGAAACAAGATCAGAGGCCTGCTCTCCCTTTTGTCCTACCACAGGGCTCAGGCATGGCTGCTGCCTGGCCGAGCCTCGGTGACGTAGAGGAGTCTGGCTGAGGAGCCCTGCAGAAAGGGGGCTCCCTTCGTCGCCTCTCCCAGGAAACATCCCTCTCAAGCCTCTGTCACAGGAGTCCCTGCCTTGTACATAACTCATTTTGCTGCGTGTACATCCAGAAACTTCCTCTCCCCTGGAGACAGTGAATAGAGTCTGTAGACGGTGGTGGGCCCTTCTTCACCTGACAATCACGTACTCAGTCTGCTTGTTCTGGACAGAACTCTTTTCCCCCCAAACTATTTGACTTAAAGTTCTTTGTATCTGGGACTTGTACTTTCAATGACAGAGAAAAATGAATACCACAATTAAGAAACTGAGATTTCACTAACAGGGAAACAATTCACTCTTATATGTCAATGTAGGGGAGCACAGGAAAAAGAGGGATGGCACTAGTTAGCAAAATGACATTATAATTCCTTACACTGTATTAGTCTTAACACATCTTTTTAGACTTATATGTAAATACTGCATGTTTGCTGGGGTGTTTGGTAACTTTTTTTAATGTTTAGTTGTTCGCTACTAGTACATAGTTATACAATTTAGTTTTGTACACTGACCTTGTATCCTATAAACTCAATTCACTCTAAGAGTCTGTTTGTAGATTTCTTGGTATTACCTAGATATATGTATATACATATATATGCAATATATTTATATCTGTGTATTTGTCATCTGTGAAACAATTTTATTTCCTGCCTTCCCTTCAAGATGTCTTTTATTACACTGACTAGAACTTCTAGTACCACGTTAGATAGAAGTGGCAAAAGAAAAAACATACCTGCCTTGTTTCTGGTACTTAGAGGGAAAACATTCAATCTTGTACCAATAGATATAATAGCATCTGTCTGCACCTATAGAGATAATAATATCTCTAGGTTTTGGTAGATGCAATTCATTAGCTCAAGACAATTCCTTTCTAGTCCTAATTTATTGAGAATTTTTATCAGAATTTGATGTTGAAATTTGTCAAATATTTTTTCTGTTTTGGTGATTAGAAGCTTTTTATGTGTTGATTGATGATTATACAGGGTGGGTAAAAGTAGGTTTACAGTTGTGAAAATGTGATACACAGTTTATTCTTATATTATTATTTATTATTGTATTGTGTGCTTTTTTGCTTGCTTTATTTATTTTTTAAGCTTTTTTAATTGTTGTTCAAGCAGAGTTTTCTGCCTTTTCCCCCAACCCCTCCTCATCTCCCTCCCCTGTTTCCATCCCCCCCTTGTTATTGTCCATGTGTCTTTTATAATTGTTCCTGCAAACCGTTCCCCTTTTCCCCTGAAATTCCCTCCCCTCTCCCCTCTGGTCACTGTCAGCCTGTTCTCAATTTCAGTATCTTTGGTTATATTTTGCTTGCCTGTTCATTTTGTTGATTAGGTTCCTGTTAAAGGTGAGACCATATGGTATTTGTCCCTTACCACCTGGCTTATTTCACTTAGCGTAATGATCTCCAGTTCCATCCATGCTGCTGCAAAAGGTAGGAGCTCCTTCTTTCTTTTAATCATTGTATTGTTTTCCATACAAACAACTGTAAACCTACTTTTGCCCCAACCTGTATGTATTGAATTTTTGAAGTTGATATAGCCTTGTATTCTTGGTAAAAACCCATCTGGCCTTTGGTTCTTTTTTTTTTTCCATTCTGAAACTATCTCTTAATTAGTCTTTACGTGAGTTGTATTTTATAAAATTATTGATATAATTGGATTTAGGTCAACCATTTAGTGCTTTCTGTTTGTTCCCTCTGCCATTAATTTCCTGAACTCTTCTGGATTATCGAAACAAGTTTATATTTTATATTAATTTATTTACTGTTTTTAACTATATATTTTTGCATTGTGTCATTTTAGTATATTTTTCACTGATTAAATATATACACTTAAATTTTCAAAAGTCTACTTAGGGCTAATATTTTACCACTTCAGGTAAAATGTAAAGGTTCCTGACCTTATCATCCCCTTTGCTATGGTTGTCAGATATACATCAGGCACTATACTAAGTGAAATAAATCGTACAGAGAAGAGAAACACCATATAGTATGACTTCTGTGTAGAGTCTAAAAAACAAAATAAACAAAAAAAAAACAAAACAGAAACCAGCTCAAGATAGAGAGAGCAACCTGATGGTTGCTGAGATGAGAGGGAGGGAAGGGGTTGGCAAAGAAGGTGAAGGGGGTTATGAAGTACAAAGTGGTGGTTATAAAAACAGTCACAGGAATGTAAAAAACAGCACAAAGAATATCATCAATAACACTGTAGTAAGTATGTGTGCTACTGGGTGGGAACTAGCCTTGTGGTGGTCCCTTTGAATGGTATATAGTTCAATGACCATGTTGTACACCTGAAACTAGTACTATAATACCATGTACTAATTATAATTCAAAAATAAAACTTAGAAAACCCACTAGATGTTTTATTTTTAATTTTTAATAGTAATATTATTTTAAATAATTTAAGAGGGGGGAAATAGTCTTTTACATTTATCTAGTATTTACTATTTCTGTTGCTGTTCTTCATTCCTAAAGTTCTGAACTTTCTGCTGGTATCATATTCCTGCAACCTGAAGATCTTCCTTAGGTGTTTCTTAAAAAAGAAAGGTGCTGGCAACCAATTCTCTTATTTTTCCTCCATCTGATAATGTCTTTGGTTTACATTTATTCCTGATGGATATTTTTATTGTCTATAGAATCTGGGCCTATGGTTCTTTTCTTTTAATAATTAACACATTGTATGCGGGAAACATATTTATATGTTTTACGTTGACTGGTAGTAGAGCGCAGGATAAAAACTACCCACAAACAATGTGTTAAGACATTGTTCCACTGTCTTCTTGCCCCCATGGTTTCTCATGAGAAATGTGTAGTCAACGACACAGCTGTTTTAGTTCTGATGAAATACAGCCTAGTCTTTTTGTCTCACTTCTGCCCGTGTTTTTAGAATCATACCTAGGATAGCTTTGGCCAAGACCAGAAAGATTTATTCTTGTATTTCCTTCAAATTTAGCTCTATAAGCCATTTTGAGTTTACTTTGCATATGCTATGAGGAAAAGGTCCAACTTTATTCTTCTGCATGAAGCTATTCAGTTTTGCCAGGACCACTGGTTGAACAGACATTCTTTCTCCACTGAAGTCTCTTCGTACCTTGAGAAAAATCAATTAACCAGCAATGCGGGGTCAGCAAAGTTTTCACAATGGTGTTCTTTAGGGTCACCTCCATTGGAAATGGGACTGGCAGTGACACAAGGGACATGTGGAGGATATTTTTCTAAAATTTTACATGTTTTCATCACTTAAATGTTTACAATGATCTTATAATTTTAAAATTTAGTTTTTAAAAACACCATATTTGATTAACCTTTTCTGATGAGTAAAACCTATTGCTTAAATAGGTATTGTGCCTCAGAAAGATATATTTTCTGAGTAATATCAGTAAGAGGGATTTTCTAAGATTTTCTAAAGACGTCTTCAGATCAGTGTGGTATGTTCCAATCCAAGAATACGCTGCATAGCCACACAACACAGACTCTCACTCTCTGGGTCTGAGAGCTGTGGCGGAAGACGCAGGCAGCGTGCTGATTACAGCGGGCAGGCAGGCGGCGGAGGGAGGCAGGGACTGGGGGAAGCGCCTGTGTGTTCTCCTCAGGAGACCCTCAGATCTTTTGAATTTGTGTTGTCTGTTTTTATTCCTGAACTACAAAATTTGGGTTGGTGCCTTTTGCTTAAAAATTCCAAATGTCTCTCTCCCCTTTTATTTTATTTAATGAATTTAAAGTGATTTAATTTGTCTGCTAGTTTCCTAAGGAAATGTGGCATAATCAAATTCTTTTAGTAATAGCCCAGAAAGCTTAATTTCAGCACCTAAGTGTAAAGGTGCCTATCTTATATTTATGGGTTGCCAGGGGAGCATCCAGCTAATTATGTTTTTTTGTGGAGAAGAAAATCAATACGGTGTCCCTGGTGTTCTTTTGCTCTTTCTTTCTAGGTCCATAACTCCGTCACGATGTGCCAGTCCCCCCTTTTACCTCACCAGAGTGGGAGGTTCACTGTAAATTGAGGGAGGTTTGGAGTGATTGATTTAACAAATATATATCATGCTGCTGAATCACGTCTTGTGCTCTTGGGATACAGTGCTCAGTGAAAGCAGCCATGGTTCCTGGGATACAGACACTAATCAAGGTATGTTTTTTAACCAAGGGAGACAAGAGTTTGAAGGAAGCAAACGGAGTGCTACAAAAGTCTTCAAGGAAGGCTTCCCTGGGGGAAAAAAGTGATGTCTTAGTTGAGAAGAGTGAGGAGAAGGAGTTCATAAACTGAAGAGGAAAAAAGGTTTTGGAGAAAGAAAAAAAGCACATTTTTGCAAAGACCCTCAGGCAAGGGCGAGTACACTGAAAGAATGCCCACTGGAGTGGAATACAGAAAGGCAGGGAGAAGGCAGTGTGATAAAAGGCCTAGTAAGTGAGCAAGGGCCAGACAATCTGCAGCCTTACAAAATTCAAGTCCAGCTCCGCCACTTTCTACCTTTGTGACCAGGGTCAAATTATTTAATCTCTATAATGCTCACTTTTCTTATCTAAAAATAGGGATAATAACAATACCTACCTCACTTCTGTTTGAGCAAGTCTAAATGAAATACTGTTACATGTACATATACACAAATATTCAATCATACTGGCTCAGTAATAAAACAACAGAATTTTTAGAAGTTATTCCTAAGTGGTCTTCAACTCCTCTCCACTACAATGAACCCTCTGGTCATTGAGATCCTTCTAAAGCACTGCTAATCATGTACCTAAATTTATTAAAAAATCATCTTCCTTCATTGTTGACAACAGGAATGGCAAATAGGCTTCAGCTCAAGAGCCTATCCCAAGGCATTTACAGATCTCTGATAACTGATGGGTGCTGTCTGCCACAGCGTGCAGGTACTTTCTTGGACTACCTCTTTCTGTTCCCAGTGTCCTTTCCAACTACCCCGTCCTGTTCTCCAGCACCATTAGAAATGTACCCTGAAAGATGTACAAATGCATCCAAGAACTATGTACCCCCCAAATACCAACACCATGTTTGTCAGGCCTTGCACATATTGTGAGCACCCTTCATTCCACTGCACACTGGTTCACACTACTTGCTGTGCCTTGCCCATTCTCTCTAAGTCAAGGAACTCTGCTCATCCATAAATCCCGTGTATCCTGTTCAAGAAGTCCATGCTCCTGTTGGTCCAGGTCAGGCTCCTCGGACATGTTCTGTCCCAGAAACTTGTTCTTTCCTTCAGAGACCTTATCCTAATTTGAAGTCACAAAGTCAGCAATGTCGCTGTGTGATGACTGTCTGAGTCCCTCATCACACTCCCAGCACACAAGAGAGTGGACTGTACCCTTCTGTGCCCTCTCCACCTACTCGACATCTCAGCACTAACCACTGGTCTCCCGTGGGTGCCCAATACATCCCTCCTAAATAGATGGAGAGCCTGAAGGTACTTCCTTTCTCACGTGCCTTTTAGTAAATTTTTCACCAACCAATTCAGTATGAAGCCAAACTTCAAGTAAGAAGGGGAGGGAAAAAAAGTGAGGTATTTATTTAAAACTCCGATGGCCTCTTGATGGTTCTTAAATTTCAATGAGTAGCAACTGCTTACTTTGGCCCTCCTTGGCCCGAACTCTTCCATTACCCTTGACTGAAGGACAGATCTGTCTAGATTCCCTATATCATCACTGGAATGCATGTGTCAAAATATCCAGAGATCTGAAGGAAAAATGGGATGTCTCTCCTTTTCTCCTATTGAGCTCTACTGATGCACTAATCTGTTAAGCGCCAAAGTCAGAGGTTTTGTTTTACAGTGACCTCTAAAGACCAAAATGAGAATTCTGGTTAGTAGATTAAAATCTAGGAGAACAAAGGAAAAAGACATAACTCTCCCCAGGGAAATTCTGGTTCCAGAGTTTGCCAGCAAATAAAACCCTTCCACCAGTAACCTTAGATTTTATTGACAATAGAGTTCCAGTCCTTAACAGGGAAAAAACACCTGGGATATTGAGGGAGACTCTATTGCAAAGTGAACACTGAGAAGAATTTGGCTATTGTATTGACTCAGGGTCACC
This sequence comes from Phyllostomus discolor, assembly GCF_004126475.2. Taxonomy (NCBI): domain Eukaryota; kingdom Metazoa; phylum Chordata; class Mammalia; order Chiroptera; family Phyllostomidae; genus Phyllostomus; species Phyllostomus discolor. Next base: position 9,953,620 of record NC_040915.2, on the reverse strand, counting down.
TGGAGAATGATGTCCTCCAGCACAGCATTCCACATTATACACATGTTATTTGGGGACTTTCAGGGATCTCAAAAAGGTTCCAGTCTAATATTTTTATGCTACAGGTGAGAGAATCAGAAAGGTCTTATAATTCAATCTATGAGACACTCCATAAACCAGCATTTTTCAAAGAGTGTTCCTTGAGCCCAATTTTGTGAGATGTTAATATTTGTTTCACAAAAGCAGGGGGAAAATGTCATCAAATATGTTTGGGAAATATTGGTGTAAGCAAAGTCCAACAAGTGTCTACTATAGGAATTCTCAGAGCTTTTAGTTTGTTAGTAGGTGATAAAAGAGAGAGTATAGCAAAGAATTTCAGAGTCAAACCCTTTCTCATGACTGTTTCCCAGAACCATAACTGCTAAAAAGTGTTGGGCAAGCAATGCTGTTTTAGCCCATGCTGAAAGGGACTTCTTCAGGGGGAAGCTGGGAACTGGAAAAGGGAGAGACAGTTGTCTTAAGGAGCCTCTGAACAAACTACAAGCTACAAGACAAAAACAGAAAGAAAACTTCACAAGGAGAGTTGCAAGGCCGAAAAGAAAAGAAAAGAAAAGAGAAAAGAAAAAAGAAAAGGAGAGGAAAAAGAAAAAGAAAAAGGAAAAGGAAAAGAAAAAGGAAAAGAAAGAAAGAAATCCAACCATTCTGGCAGGGGCATTTCCTAGTAATGAGACCCTTGCTGCCTGGTTCACTGAGGCAGCCTGTGCCCTGGGGTCAAGCAAATAGCTTCTCCACATAGTGGCTGGTACCACCTGCTCTGCTCTCCCCTAAAGGCCTCACAATGGAACCCTTATACACAACTGTGCAGGAACCAGACTCCTCCAACACCCCTTCACGTGGGATGTAAAATGGAGATCAGGAGCCTTTGAAGTAAATGCACTCTGCCTAAATCAATTCAGCCTTTGGTTATAATTGGATAACCCTGCCTTCAAGTGTTGTCTAGTATAGCAGTCCCCAACCTTTTGGGCACCAGGGACTGGTTTTGTGGAAGACAGTTTTTCTATGGACAGGGGATGGTTTTATAGCCTGCCACCAAATGCACCTTAAGTGTTACTTTGCTACTCACTGATAGGGTTTTGATATGAGTCTGCAAGCAATTAATTTATGATGGTCCCTCTGCAGTCAAGCCTCTCTGCTAATGATAGTCTGTATTTGCAGCCGCTCCCCAGCACTAGCATTACCGCCTCAGCTCCACCTCAGACCATCAGGCATTAGATTCTCATAAGGAGCTTGCAACCCAGATCCCTGGCATGTGCGGTTCACGGTAGGGTTCATGCTCCTATGAGAATCTAATGCCTCCGCTGATCTGACAGGAGGCAGAGCTCAGGTAGTAATATGAGCGATGGGGAGTGGCTGTACATACAGATAAAGCTTTGCTCACTTGCCTGCCACTCACCTCCTGCTTGTGCAGCTTGGGGATTGGAGACCCCTGTTCTAAAAAACCTCCAGGATTGGAGACTTCACAATTTTGTCCATAATACCTTATAGTGATCACCAACGTGACCATACAGCCCAATCAATCCCAGTCCAACTTCACACTCTTGTCCTGGCATGATCATTATTATCACATTCCTTTTACACTCCAGTATGTCCTAGTTTGGGACAATCCACTGTGTAGTCACCACGTTGATGGTTCACCTGTCCATCACTTCCTACTCTGGACCTGGCTCTGGAGTAATGACTGGAATACAAAGCTGAGTAACACAGTCCCCAGCCCCCAAGTACTCAGGAATGAAAGTCAAGACAAGGAGGGGAAGGAAACCACTTAATGACAACACCAAATGATGAGAGGCACACATAGGTCCATGCCATATGCTGTTGGGATCTCAGGGCAGGAGGACAGGTGAATCAAAGGAACACGGCAGGTTCCTCAGTGTGAAGGGCAAGAAGATACTTGCCCTACTCAGTGACTCAGTGACTCAGCTACTCAGTGACGGAAGCTAATCAGCTCCACAGCCTGGGGTTGGGGACCCTTAGTCTAATGTACCTGTGACTTGTTAAACAGTGAGTGCCTTCCATTTCACAGGAAATAGCCTTTGACTACATAAAGCTATCTTTGTGGGAAGTTTGTATTTCTCTTCATGCTTACAAAGTGCTTTGGGAGAGAGGTCAGTATAAAATATAGATTTATTACCACTACTAGCAATAGTAAAAGTGTTATGAAGTCATTTATTCTACCTTTGATATTGGGAAAAAAAAGAAAAAGCCGATTCTCCTATGTGCAATGGGAGCTCAGCCTTGAAATATAAACATCCAAGCCCTGGCTGGCGTAGCTCAGTGGATTGAGCACGGGCTGGGAACCAAAGTGTCCCAGGTTCGATTCCCAGCCAGAGTACATTCCTGGGTTGCAGGCCATAACCCCCAGCAACCGCACATTGATGTCTCTCTCTCTCTCTCTCTCTCTCCCCCTCCCTCCCCTCTCTAAAAATAAATAAATAAAATCTTTAAAAAAACTCAAAAAAATTTCTTTTAAAAAAAAGAAATATAAACATCCACCTCTGCCGTGTGTGCCAGGTCCTAGCTGCAGGTGTGTGAGAGGCACTAGCTGCAGGTTTGGCCATTCAGCTCTAGGGCCTGGGATTTCTTTTCTGCAGTTGAAAGCTACTTCTTCCTAAGTAGGCAGAGCCATGGGATACATATGCAGCAACAGAATAGGAGAAAGCATCCAATGCTCATCCCAAAGTATAAGAAGCAGCTTTGCTTTGGTGCTCAGATTTGTTTTATTTTTCTTTCCATATTTACTTCACTAGAATGATTTTTCATAAAGTTAGCTATAGGACTTTAACAAAGTCCATGGTAGAAGAACAAAGAGTGATTGCACTGGTCCACTGGAAATTCAATCTAAAAAACTCTATTCCTCAGATCTTCTGAGTCAAGGTGGCCAAAGACCATCCACCCTAACACTGTTTTGTTTTGTTTTGTTTTTACGTATTCTTTAGCTAGAATTCCTCATGAGCAAATAGTTACTTCCATTCAAACATGTGCCACTGAGGAGAAATGGAGAAAGACAGGTCTTTCATGAAGGTCAACATCTGGAAGCCTTTAAGTATTTAATTTGTTGAGCTCGTTAATTTTGGTTATAAGAATGGACAGGTTATTTCAGTAAATACTGGGTTGGCCAAAAAGTCCATTTAGTTTTTTCCATAAAATAAAAGACACATTTTTTCATTTTCACTAATAACTTTATTGATTTGAATATTTTGAGTATGCCTGCTACCTCCTACTATTGGCTCCTAGTGGGTAGAGGTCAAGGGTGCTGCTAAACATCTTCCAGTGCATATGACAGCCGCACAGCAAAGAATTGTTTGGCCAAAATGTCAATAGTACCGAGAAACTTTGCTAACCACTTTTGACATCTTCAATTAGCACCTTCTCCATACACTGCACAAATCCTTTTTTGTGTTTCAGTTGCATTTTTACCTTTCTTGAAATAATAAAGCATAATACACCAAAAACGCTGCATATTTTATTCCGTCTTGAATATTAAAATGGCTGCACAAAAATTTACTAAGTTTAATTAAGTTTAATGCATGCTGATACGACAGCTGTCACAATACAATCTAACAAAGTTGTTTCTAATGAAGTTAAAGACAACTAAGCACTACTAGAGCCAGTGTATGGAAAAAACTAAACAAACTTTTTGGCCAGCCCAATATTAGCAAACATCTCACATAAATCTCAGTCTATGAGGCTGTGTAATTCTTCACAGTAGTTATTAAGGCTGAAAGACACACGTTTTCCTCAAAGCCCAGCTTGCATTACTTACCCCAACAAAAATCCCTGCCCCTTATTTGGCATTGTAGTAAAGTATACTAAGGCTGACAAACTGCTCAGAGAGAGTCATTTTTAATATGAGAAAGACCAGAATATGTGTAAGTGCTGCCAGGAAGATCAAATAGACAGATCACAGCAGGGATACAAGGGAGAGCATGAGTAATTAATAGTGTATGTTTCCCAAGACTGCGGAAGAGAAGAATGCAGAGTACAAGGGAGTTGAGAGGAGGAAGGCAAAGAGGCTTGCAGATAAGGGGACAGGAACTCCTCTTCCTCGCCTTCTCTACCTACTCTTTAAGAGAAGTTCATTTACTAAGAGGATGAGGGATATAGAAAATTAGACATGTTCTACAGATACCAGAACTGGATGAACCAATACAGGTCTGCAGTAAAGGTCCAGTTTAAGCAGAGACCATGAATTTATAGTGAAACCCACTTATCAGATGATGTAATGTTATCTAGCAGTGTTTGTCTGACCAGGTACCACAAAGACAAGTGGCTGCATTACTGATTATTCAAGGTCAGGGATGTTCAGACAAGGAATGCCAATTTGCAGAGATGTTAAAAATAAAATGAAATGAAAATAAGGGGAACCCTTAGCTGTCTTGACCTCGAGGGGCTCTCTCTGACCCCACCCAGCAAGGGATGGCCTAGGACAGAAGTCCTAGAAGCCAGCGTTCATCAATGCAAAACCCCAGAGACTTTCTCTGTGTTCTGCAGCCATACTTCCTCCTAGTTTGGGTATGCAGGGAAACCACCTGAAGCTGAGTACACAATAGGTCCCCCAAAAATGATGAATAACAAGTCTATGATGTTCTTTTCCAAAAAGCAACAGTGGGAGCTCAGAATTTTTTATTTATTATTTAGTCTGAGCAAAACATTGATTATTTATATAGTTGCAATTGACCTTTGCTATAAAACTTCCCAAAGAAATCATGTTCTGTTCTGGCTGGCGTGGCTCAGTGGATTGAGCACCAGCCTGCAAACCAAAGGGTTGCTGATTCGATTCCTAGTCAGGGAACATGTCTGGGTTGTGGGCCAGGTCCCCAGTGGGGGGCATGTGAGAGGCAACCACACACTGATGTTTCTCTCCCTCTCTTTCTCCCTCCCTTCCCCTCTCTCTACAAATAAATCAAAATCGAAAGAAAGAAAGAGAAAGAAAGAAGAAAGAAAGAAAGAAAGAAAGAAAGAAAGAAAGAAAGAAAGAAAGAAAGAAATCATGTCCTTTCTCCTTTGCTAGTAAAAGAAAGGAAGGGAGAATATAAGGAAGAACCAAAGGAAGAAGAAAAGGAGGAAGGGAGGGAAGGGAGAAGGAAGTCAGAAGGGGAAGAAGAAAGAGAAGAAAAATAAAAGGAAGGTAATTTTCTATATGTTTTGAAATATGCCTAAGAAAATGACTAATAAAATGCTCTAATGAATTCTTAAGTAATTCTAAGAACCCAAACTGTCGCCATTCATTACGGGTTTGGATTCATTTTGAAGTCTGTGAAGCTCTTACTGGGCCTTATTACTTCTCTTTGCATACTCCATTTATTCTGATAATATAACTTTTTCCACATGGCAGCTTGTATTGTATATCAATTCTGTTTGACATGACTTTGAAAGATTTACAGTCATAGGAACAGTGATGGACAGAAATTCATCCAAAAACTAAGGAGCATTAGATCATGTAAAGGAAATTCATACTTAATTTATGTTTTAATGTATTAACATGAGAATTTTCTTTAACTCTCAGAGCAGCTCCTTCTTCTGGTATTAGGTATACAGTCTAACAGATAATTAGACACTTAAGTAGTTACCCACAGTTCAGTACCCTGCAATTTTAAAATGTAACTGTGAGTATTCTTATTCTCCTGACTATAAAAGCACTTTCTCTTTGGTGTGCCTTCCTTAGGAATTCTTTTGAATTACAGTGATAACAATCAAGGATAGCATTTTAAGACAAAGGATGCCCATTTTAAATGGATTATAATTGCAGAAAAAAAAGAGTTGGCTCCACTGAATTTTTCTTTCCTTCATCATTAGAGCCATATCTAGTTTCCTGTAACATATAAAAACCTTAAAGCTACAGCAATTTTCTTTTCACTTCTTTGACTCAAATCTAAAGGCAGCAGCGCAACAAGCATGCATTCCTACACTTACTACTTTTAACGTAAGGTAGTAAGATGACATATATAGGAGTTACTGGATTTATAATTTATTATACTATAGTTTCTAGTTTAGCTAGGCAAAACACCCAGCTGTTTGAAAGTGGCAAGTTTCACTGGTACCAGATATCACCTGTTTTCCTGATTGTAAAAGCAATGCATGCTTTTATGTTTTCATTTTTTCACTCACAATAACTGTATCTGCTTGTTCTAAAGAAAATCATAATGATTGAGAGCAAAAATCTGGAGTGAGGCAAAAACCTGGTTCAAGTCCGGCCTCTGTCATTTATTAGAAGGTCATATTAGACAAAGAACTCGATGCCACTAAGCTTCAATCTGTTCATCTATGTAAGTGGGCTGGACATATCTCTTGAGACTGTTGTGAAGCCTTGGTTAACATGCCTAGCACCTGATGAGCCCTGTCTTAGCAGGGATGGCGAGAAGCCCAGAGGAGCTGTAATCCATCCTTTATTGAGCTAGGAACAACTTGGCAGGTTGTCCCTTCTTGGCTTCTTCAAGTATCTGGGATTCCCAATTGTCATAGTAGAGATGAGTCTCTTCTCAGTTCTGCAGCTTACACACAATGGGCTCTAGACATTCAGCCATCTCCTAGACATGGATAATCCTTAATTCATTTTCCTACTGGTTATTAAAAGAGCAAAATGAAATTAGCATTGACTAGGCTGTGCCTGCTTTCCAGTGCTGTGCTGATTTCCATCTTAATGCAATACACGGTCTCCGAGGTTCCCCACGTCACTAGAAACACATACCTCCCTACCTATGCCCCTACCCCACATCTCAGCAAGATCACAATGTCTGGATACACAAAAGTGGTTTTCAGCATACAGAGCTCTCCCAAGTTATTTTATCACAGCAGCCTTGGGAGGCAGAGGGGATGGCTGTCATCGAAGACATGGAAGCCATGAGAAATCTGAGTCTGGAATCAAAGCAACTACCTCAGGATCCCAAAGCCAATGAGTGGCAGAGCCAGGACCCAATTTCAAAACCCCCAAAGGCAGTTTCCTAATTTCTTGTTCACTGCTTCCCTGTTCTGGCACTTTAGCTGCAGGTAAACACCCTGACCCAGCAGTTCTCAGATTTGGGTTTGTTCAAGGATCATCTGAGGAGTCTGTGAAAATACAGCTACATGGGCTCTACCTCCACAGATTCAGATTTACTCATTCTGGGGTGAGGCCTGGGAGTATACAGGTTTCCCCAGCCCCAGCTGATGCTGAGGTGGCAGCGCCCTCAGGGGAACCTAGGATTCTTAGACCTCTGGTATTCTCTGCCATTGGCACCACTCCTCTCGGATGCCCAGACCATCTTCTCAACATCTTCCACAGAGATAGACGCAGTATCAGAAAGCTTAGGGTAAGCTGTGCAACAACAACAAAAAATTCCCAAGATTAGTGGCTTGCAAAAGCAAACACTGAGTCACAGACTCACATGTAGGTCCCCATGAATTGGCTATGAATATATTATATGTTCTTTTCCCTTGGAGACCTAGGCAGAATCTCATGATGGCCCTTAAAGTGTCATATGTCATTTCTACTCAGATTTCATTGACCAAAGAAAATCCCACTCCCAAGTCTGCTTGTCAAGGAGTTAGGAAGTAGACTCTACTCTTAGAAATGGGCTGGAAGCTAGTTCTAATGATAATCTTCACAATTATATAATGAACCATAGGGCTTTGACCTACAGTCTGGAATGGGTCTACCCATCCATTTTTCCTGGACTAACCAAGATTTCTTCTTCCAACTAATTATTTGCTGGCTAAGCTTCCTATTTTGCCACTGTAATAGGCTCTTGTTCTTTAACTATCCTTTTCAGGTATTGTGTTTTCTACCTTGTATTGTCTTACCCCTGAATACTTATGATTATTTAAACACCTAAGCACCTAAGTTTCAAATTCTAAAATTTTACAGTGTTGTTAATATTTCTCCATGTTAAGAAATGTGTTTTAATATATTTCAAGACAACTCTGGGTCAAACAGTGATCTTCTGTATTTTATAATATCTATTCTGCTTCTGGAGCACGCCAGGGGCTGTGGGCCACGTGTTCAATCAAAGGCAATTTTCCTCTCTCTGTTTAGCTCTGGTTCCTGACCAGCAGAGAAAATAACTATGAAGCTTTCCCAGTTTTGTAATAAACAAGCATTTCAGATGCCAGTGTCCTATTCATCATTAAAATCCATCTTACATTTCGCCCCTTTCCTGCACCCTCCCAGGTAGAGCTGATTTGGTCTCTGGGCCCCCAAAGGATGATCTCGGCCAGAGTAATATCTTATTTTCTCTGCTAAGTAAATGGCCATTGGATTATATATGATCTAATATCTCTACAAATGGGAGAACATGATTAGCACAGCGAAGAGTTACGAGACATATCAGATGCATTTCCTCACTTCAGGGTGATCAACACAAAAAAAGGGGGGTGGGCAGCAGGCCGGGAGTCGATACGAGTTTCCTATATCCAAATCTGATTTTCTGTTCTTGGGGAATTGCAAATTCATTGAAATTATAGTTTTAACCTAATAAACTGTATATAATCTCTGAAAAGCAGTGTCAAATGGGAGCAAGCTCTCAAATACCAATACCTGTCATTCTCCTGTTCTTCCCTTCTCCTCTGCCTCTCTTCCTCTGTCTTTAAAAACCTGGTAACATCCCCAATCACTTTAGTAATGAGCTTTGGGCCACCCAACCCTTAAAGGTGTGCTGAGTGTCTATTGTGTATCAGAACCTCTTCAGGCCACTGAGGACAATGCAACAAAAAAAAACTCTGTCCCTGCAGGCACAGAAATTCCATTCTAATGAGTACATGTGTCATTTTGCTTTTTGTGTTCAAAATACTCATATATTTATAACATTTTAAACAAAGTTTTACTAAACACGTACTATGTGTCATGCATAGTTCCAAATGCTGGAGATAGAATGGTGAATAAAACCGACAAAATTCCCCATATTCATGGAGCTTACGTTTGGTGAGGGCTAACTGATTATGACCGGATAAATGGGTAAAACACAGAATATGTCAAAGGCATCTAAGTGCTGTGGAGAAAAGTAAACCATGGAGGGTGAAATAGGGAGTTGTTGGGGCTGCAACTGAAATAAGCTGCCTGCTATTGATGAAGAAGACACGGAGTAAGGTGTTGGCCTAAGAGCATTCTAAGGAGAGGGAATAGCAGGTGCAAAAGCCCTGAGGCAGGAGAGGGCCTGGCATTTTCAAAAAGTCCTGATGAAGGCCCTGATGAAGGTAAGAACATACATACACAGCAATGGCATGTCTACGCTGGTTTCTATCTGTGGAATAATGAACACTGAATCATCAGCTGGGTAATGCAGAAGTGGGCAGACAGCACAGGACTATAGCCAAAAGCATCTTGAAATTACTCTCAGCACCTAAAATCAATGCACAATGATGAGAAAGAGATTAAAGAAATGATAGCAGGAAAGGCCTTTACAACCTTTCTTTGCCTGAATAGTGCCCCTTTTTAAAAAATACCACATCCAGATGTTGAAAACAGATAATTAAAATTAAAACAGAAGGTGGAATGGGGGTTTGCTGGAGGTGGGCAAAAGCGGACATTTGTAATAGTGTCAACAATAAAAATAAAGTTAAAAAAATTAATTAATTAAAACCCTTAGCCATTTTAGTCCAGAAGTTGAAAGTATTCAGCCAAAGGAAAGCCAGCACTCTCCTTCTGGAGGCAACCAGCTTATGTGTCCAGGTCTGAGTAAAGTACAGTGACCTGATGCCGTTTGTTTTTCCTTTTGGAAAACGCTAATTAATTCTCAAGAATCTCTGTAATTTTCCAGGCGGCTTATTCCTAAAAGTCTTCCTATTGTCTTCCACTCAAAGGTGACAGAAACAATTCCCTGCACCAAAATCCTGAAGAAGAAGTTGATTTTATAGCAAATACTACAAAATCATAAAGATGTATTACAAAATCAGCCCCTGGCTGGTATAGTTCAGTGGATTGAGTGCAGGCTGCCAAACCAAAGGCTCACTGATTGGATTCCCAGTGAGGGCACAGGCCTGGGTTGCAGGCCAGGTCCCCAGGTGGGAACATGAGAGAGGTGACCACACATTGATACTTCTTTTTCTCTCTTTCTCCTTCTCTTCCCCTTCCCCTTCTCTAAAAATAAACAAATAAAATCTTTAAAAAAAGATATATTATAAAATTATAAGTATGATTTCTGGTTCTAACAATTACCGCATGTGATTATTTCAGAGCTGTAATTGTCAGTGCTTTGTGTTATTTTACAATAAACATACTGTTTCCGTGATGCTATTAATATTGGTGGTGGTGGTGGCAGGAACTCAGGTCTTTTGTTAAATAAGCTCCTTCCTACTTTCTTTTTAAAAAACCCGACACTAGCAAGCCTTTTAGAACTGATGAATAGAGGCAGAATTCCTATAGTTTTAACATAGCAACTAATAAAAATCTCAGACCACATAGTGTTAACAACAACAACAAACACCTGTATTTAAAAATGGACCACAATTTGGATGCTGACACAGACACTTAGAAGCTGTTTAAAAGCCTTGGCAGTTACTCAACCCCTCTGACCCTCTGTAAAACAAGGAACATTATTATACCTGTGCCATAGAGCTCTTAGAAGAAAAAGTGACATCACCTGTAAGATGGTTTATGCCATACCTGTGCTCAAGGCATGTTAGTTAATATGATAAATAAATAACTTGTAGATACCTACTCATTTACACCAGGATCTGGCCAAAAGCCATACATGACGGATATTATTTTCGCATATATCTTTCTCTGGGTCTCCTTCATTATGGGGCCCGGGGTGGGGGGAGTCCGGAAGGCAAGGAAAGCCTTCCAGGTCTTATGAACTGGACATTGAGTGTTGTATTAATTTCATCTTGGGCTGTTGCTCACCTGAGTCATACTATCCTAGATTTCTCTTGGTTTTGTCTTCCCAGTGGGAAGACACTTCCGCTTTGTGAAAAAGAGATTGTCCTTTGTTAATAAAATTCTACTTTATCTCTAATCAGAATTCTAAAGTGTATTAGTTTTAAAATGGTTAAATCATTTCTTTAGTAGTTTAACTTCTTTTATGCAGAGAGCATCCAAGAGGAGAATCGTTATTAAACACTAAAAAAAAAAAATGCCTCTCAAAGCAGGACCGGCTGTTTAATAAATAATCCATTGAATTCTTGCAGCCCTTTCTTTCAGATAAAAAGCAACTGCTACGCCCGCTAGAAACCCATCACAGCAAAATCCACACCCCGAAGAAAGTGTCTAATAGACTGAAATGACAGTACAAAGGACTGAAAGGCTTGTCTTTGTAGACAGAACAAAGATGTCTCTGGCAATTACAGGCAGGTTTTGTTTGTTTTAGCTGTGCTCAAGGGGAAGTCTGGGGAAACCAAAGCACTTGGGGTGCTGGCAGGGGAGCCCTTCCTCCCAGGCAGGTGGCAGAAACATGTAAGTTGGGGGAGGGAATAATGATCAGATCAGTCCTTGGTATGGGACTATTGTAAATATAACATAATTGGAGTCTCATGATTTTTATCATACAGCTATTCTAATGTTTTATTTTTGTCTACTATATGGATATATGCTTTTATATTCATGTGGAGATAAACCACGATAAAAGTGAAAGTCTAAAACAAATTCACCTCCCGGGACCTTCATCAATTTGACTGCCAAGGCCCTTCACACCCAGGCCTGCTCTCCCGTTTTAGAGTCTCCTGTCTCCTCTGTCCTCACACCTGTGCCCCATGCTCTGGTCAGATCCACGAATTGTGGTCTCCAAATAAGACATGCCCTCTGATAGTTTTAGCAGCTGCTTCCTCCCCTGGCCTGTCCTCCTCCCACACAAGCATGCTTCCGGCCCAGGGAGCGTCTCCTCTCAGGAGCCCCCTCCCCTTCCCCAGGCAGAAGGTCTGGCCCCCTGCCTTGTGCCCATGCTGCTCAGGGCCACACTTTCTTCAGGGCTCAGAACCCCGCACACTATTCACAGGTATGTCTTCCCATGAGATGGAGATACTCACCTTCACGTGCCAAGACGCAGCATAGCCCTTGACACAGAGAGAACTTCAATTAATATTTAAATGAATGAATAAATCAATTAATATAAATTAATGAATCAAATCTATCTCCCTAACTAATATGGTGCTTTTGGTTTGTCTTCAGCCCTCCTGAAACTGGCATTTGCCCTAGAGCTTCCTAGAGCTAAAGAGGTTGCACACCTCGGGCAGCTAAGGATTTGCATATCCACTGTGTAGTTCCACTCTCCTGAGGGGCCTCCAGACCACATTAGAAACTGCTGTCAGGGAAAGCTCTGTGAAAGTGAGACCAAAGCTGGCTTTGGACAAAATTTTGGACAAGTCCAGATTTGGTTTCTGGATAAGACTGAAAAGGCCAATTTGTAAAACAACTCAGTCTCTGGTAACCAAGTAATCCAGGTAATTTTGCTCACTGGGGAAAAAAAAGGTCCTCTCTGATCATCTGGAGGTCTCAGGCCCAGCCTCTGAAAGCACATGGGGGCTCGTGAGCATGTGCAGGCAGAGATCAGAGGCCAGCTCGGGCATGTCCAACGATGGCCCTGAACCAGGGAAGCCACAAGCCACTCTGGTGAAGCAGAGGGCCTTCTTGAACCCAACCTTATTCTGGAGAAAAGCATTAGAAAGGGACAAGTGTCAAAACTTAGTTGCATGACCACATTGTTCTTGAGTCTACCCAAGAAACTTGATGGTCTGGGTATTTCACACTAAAAATACTTATTCTCTATCTACCCCAAGCCCAAGCTCTGTCATGCCACCGCGTCTATGGTTACCCTCTGCCCAAGAGGGGTTGTCGGTCTAGCAAAAAGGGGCAGAGAAGTGAATAAGGTCATGCAGTCATCTGCCCTGGAAACCGTTACACAGCGGGTTTCCGTTGCTGTGGAGCCAAACTGGTACAGCCACTACAGACAACCGTGTGGAGGCTCCTCAGAAAACTCAGAATACAGTTACCCTATGACCCAGCAAGACCCCACTTCTGGGTGTCTACCCAAAAGATTTGAAAATGAATGTGGAAACATATGTGCCCCTATGTTCATTACGGCATTATTCACGGTGGCCAACACATGGAAACAACCATAGTGTCCTTCGATAGAGGACTGGATAAAGAAGATGTGGTGCATGTACACAATGGAAGACTACTCAGCCATAAGAAAAGTTGAAATACTGCCATTTATGACAACATGGATGGATCTTGGGAATATCATGTTAAGCAAAATTAAGTCAGATGAAAAAAGTCAAGAACCATATGATTTCACTCACATGTGGGATATAAAACAGGAAGCAACAAATGAACAAACGAGAAAAACAAAAAAGCTTCACAGACACAGACAACATCATGGTGGTTACCAGAGAAAGGGGTGGAGAGAATAAAAGGTAAAGAGGGTCAAATACATGGTGATGGAAGGAGATTCGACTTTGGGTGGCAGGCTCACAATGCAATATACAGATGATGTACCATAGAATTGTATACTTGAAACCTATATAATCTTATTAATCAATGTCACCCCAGTAAAAATAACTTTTAAAAAAAGAAAGAAGAAAAATAAAAAAATTCCACCAGGAATTTTTTCCTCAGAGCTCGGAGGATCAGGAAAGGGTTCAAAGAGGAGGTCACTCCAGATAGAGGTTTACAAAGTAGTGACAGTTACGATGGAGCAGGGGTCAGGGGAGAGGACGTGCAGATGAGGGGGCACCACAGAGCAAGGTGGGCTCTCGGAGGGCATATGTGTGGGGGACTTCCGACAGTTGATGGGACTAGCATGCTGAGGAGGCGGGCAGGTAAAAGGCTGGGTGGGTAGAGGGGCCTCATTGTTAGTGCTTTGATGTACCAGGCTGGGGAGTCTGGACTCTAGCCCGTAGATGATGGGAGACCCTTAAAAGGATCAGAAAGGGTAAGAGGACCCAGAAATGAAGCCATTTCTGTACTACTTAATTCACATATGATATCCACTGGCCCTGAGACTCTCTTTTATAATAAGAATTTGAGGTAAGCAAGCACTTTTTTGCACCAAGTGCCAAGAGCTTTCAATACCCGTAACTCATTTCCATTCACTTGCTCCTGTCCTACATAATCTACTGGAGATCTGTATACTTCCAACTGTCTGAGATATTTGATTCACTCAGAACCAAGCCCGTCCCTTCCAGTATGATGGTATTTACCCTACTAGGTCATAGAACATGGGCAAGATTTAGCTCCTTCTTGTGCCTGAAGATTCACCCCACCCCATAGCTTAAGGGCTGCTATGCCTCCAACTTGGCATATTTCCAAACCCTCACATTTCACTAAATGTGAGTCTGGCTTTCTCCATAATACATCAAAGCCACACACCATGCATTCTACCCCCAGGGGCGCCGGCATCAGACTTAGCTAGCCCCAGCCCAGACCCCCTGAATGAAGCGGTATGGGGGCAACTCTGCGTTGCAGCAGGACCCCCAGTCTAGATTCAGGCAAACTTCAGAAAAATCATAGCCTCATGAGTACTTTGAAGGTACTGGCTCTAACTTAAGTAACAGTGATTTGGGAATTTCAAGGAAATAGATGTTTATAGTTCCTCTAAAATATAGAGTTCCTAAGTTGAAAATATTATAGTAACTGCTATAAAGGCTCATGTTGTTTTGCTAAATAAAATGATCCTTAGGCATCTCATGTCTCTGCCTCACTATCCTCACTTGTGGTGTCGAGGGTACCGACTTCACACCTTTCCTTTCCAATGTCAGTTTCTTTTGCCTGAAGCCTTACTTGAAAGCATTTGGAAAATGTGTTGGTCTCTGTTCTCCCACTTCAAAAGCCACCAATGCAAGGAGGCTGTAGTTAACTCAATCACATACTTTTAGCTTAGCCCTTAAATAAGTATGGGTGGGTAGTAAGGGGTAGTCAGGGGCTGTGAGAGACTGGAAGAGGGAATGAAGGACCCAGGCTTGGGGTGATGGACTGGAGTTCACCAAGATGACCCAGCAAACCTATACAGAGGCAGTGTAGCCAGGGAACAACTGGGGGTACTGACCTTAAGACAGAATGTGGCACAATGGGAGTTAACAGCAAATTTAATATTGTTCAGTATTCAAAGGAGCCTTTTTCTTTGTGGAGTAAAATGAAGCTATTTCACTGGATATAAAAAATGGCAATATTTCTGACTGTCCCTGTGTATTTTTAGCTGTCAAGATGACTATCTTATACCACAGTTAATGCATGATTTTCAATGGTTCAGATTTTCCATGTTGCAGATTTGGTTGTGACATTTTGGGATCTCTTTGTTTGTTAATAATTTAGAGTAATTTTTATCTGAATTCTAACAGATTTGTTCTTTTGGACCCTCTTCTCTTTTAAAAATGACAAAGGAGGAGAAAAAAAAGGGAAGTAAGCATTTCAAAACCATCTTGTCCAGTCCCCCGCCCCATGTGGGAATGTATTTCCATTTGAGCCATTTCGGACACTAATCTGTTTGGACACAAATGCCATGACATTCAAACCGAGCATCCAAGTCTGGGTTTCCTCCAGACACTCAGACACCAGAGGTGCTAAAATGAGGAACATAAGGGGTTTTGAGCATAAAACATATGTCAAGTCAAGGCATAAAACTACTAGTTTATCAATTTTAAGGAGTCCATGCTCACTCCCACGCACTGTGGTAAAGGGTGGTGGTTTGGGACCATCTGTCCCGGTGCACTTACACAATTTGGTACTGCATCTTCGCATAGGACACTGTTGGAATACTGGGCAAGTTTTTAGTGGGCAACTGAAAAAAAGGATATGAAACACTTTAGAGATATTTTGGACAGAGCTGATCCATATCAGGTGGAAGACACACTCATACCCTGCTCATAGCAGGATAAACTGCACAACTTCATGAGAATGTAAGCTTTATGAGGATGGAGGCCATACATCCCTTGTTCACATGATTTTGCTTCAGTGCCTATTACTGCCTGAAAATATAGGTGCTTTAAGATATTTGTTAAATAAGTACATGACTTAGCGGGAATCTGGCTGTAAGTTTGGACCCACAATTTTGCCTTTAGAAAATTATTCTAAAGAAACAAGCATAGATGAGATCAAGGATTTAGTTATGCAGATTCTCATCACGATGTTGTTAATGATATCCAAAAAAGTATGAGAAACAAATGTAAAAAATAGAAGAGGGTTTAAATTATGATACATCCACAAAATGGAGTGCTATGAAGTTATTAAATTGGTGTTATATGAAAGCACCTAACTACAGGGAAAGATGAAAGCGGTTGATAAATATAAAAACAGATTACTGATATTTACTAACTACAGTATTTATCAAAATGACTATAATATTTATCACAGGGTCTTAGAATTAATTCTATTTCCTTATTTTTGTTTATTCTTTACTTTCTATAGTGAATAGGTATTACATATATTTGTAGCAATAAGATATTAAAAATAAAACAACATTAAAAGATTTTTCTCTTCTCTCTCTCACCTGTAAACTATAGGATGATACCTGGAATTTCTATCTCCATCAACTAAGCTATTACCAGAGGTCATCAGTAAATTTCTTTTTTAGTTTCTGTTTAGTTCAGATGAAAATTCAAAGAAAGACTCAAAGTGTTAAAAAGGTACGAAGGGGGACAGGTTTTCCTTTATACTAAGAGATGGTCTTTTTCAAGTCAGAAGTGTTGGGGCCGTTAACAAACACAGCAACAAACCAGAATCTCATCCCACTAGAGGACTGTGTGGATGTTCCAAGAGCGCTGGTTGTGGTCAGTGAGGGCTGGGGTCCCTGTCTATGGACACGGCTGTAAAGACCTCTGTGAAGATGCCAAGTGACTCTCGGTGAGGATCAATGTCCTCAAACCGATGAAATGGACGGATTGGCACCAATGGCTACCCTTTCTTCTAAGTTGGCATCCAGCTCACTATCTTAGCTCACATTGCTATAACAGAATTCCATAGACTGGGTGGCTTAAACAACAGACATTTTCTCACAGCCTAGAAGGCTGAGAAATCCATGGTCAAGGTACAGCAGGTTCCTGGTAAAGGACCTCTTCCTAGATTGTAGACAGCCACCGTCACACTGTAAGTTCAAATAACATGGCTTTCACACCGTGTGAGAGAAAGTCTCTTTCTCTAGAAAACCACTAATCCCATCATGGGGGCTCCACCCTCAGGACATCTTCCAATTCCAATTACTTCTCAAAGGCCCCATTGTCTAACACCATCACATCGGGGTTAGGGCTTCAACATATAAATTTTGGGAAGATACTAATATTCCAAGGGGAGCACACACCCTTCTTTTGTCTACTTTCTAGCCAGGCATAGCTGAAAACACAACCCTGAGGAATGCCAAGTGAACTCTGTGCAATGGCCGCAGCACAAAGTCTATGGTGTGGAGCTGGCTGTCACCCAGTGAAGAGCAGCAGTACCATGTGCTGAGCAGGAAGCCACTGACTGACAAGGAAAAGGAGGAGGCAGCCTTTACTGGCCCTTCCAGGGGCCATGCATGGCTCCCTCCATTTCTTGTTCCAAGCTTCACATGATTTCTATGAGCTGGTATTACAGTTTACATTTTACCCATAAGAAAACAAGGCTGAAGCAGGTTAGGTCACATAGCTAAGAAGTGATGGAATTGACCTTAGAACCCAGGGCTGGCTGGCTCTAAGGCTAGTCGTCTTCCCACTTATTCATGTATACTATTGGACTTCTATTTCTAGGAGAGCAGGGATCTTTGTCTGTCTTGTTTACTGATGTATCCAAGCATAGAAAACTATCTATATAGTCAGTGTTCAGAATGTGTTTATGGAATAAATGAGTAAATGAATTAATCAAGACAGAGACTACAACTGGCATGGAAACATCAAACGTCTAACATCTCTCTTCTTGAGCTGAGTCTTCACAGACATTGCATACTGAACCCATTAAATTAGATGGCTGTGTCTTGATTTGCAAAGTGTTCAGAGTGACAAAGCACACACATGTCAATATGGTCCACAAATACAATTAAATTGTGAAAAGATGCCTGGGCTAGAGAAACAGTCACTCTGCTTGGAGGGATGGCTCCCATCTGACAGTAATGCAGTACCACCCCCCAACAGGCTCTTTTTCTCCTGAGGCTGCCCGTTCAGATTTCCACCTGTCCTGGCTGCAGCTGCCCACTGGGACAGGAGAGCTGCCAAGCAGAGATGAGACCAGGGCAAGCTGCCATCAGCAGATACAGCCATCCTGATGTCTTCCTCCTTTGCAGCTGGCTTTACACTTTTTATTTCAGCCCTGTCCTTGAACATGGTTCAAGCAAAGCAGTTTAACATTTTAGTCAGTCTCCAATTCAGCACATTCCCAATTCAATTTAAACGATGCCAAACTGCATTTATAGTCATCTCACATAGGCATTTCCCCTGAGCAATTTCATTGGAAATCTTCCCCCATGCAATTTCTATTAGAGTCTTAAGTTCAGAACCCCACCCAAAGACTGTAGAAAAAACAGGATTAACTGAATTCTGGGAGATTAGTTTTTGTACGTGTGTCTAGGACAAGGCATGGTTTACTTTTGGTACCTAGAACCAACACCAAGAACAACTTTTCTTTATGCCTGTGGGTGTCAAAATAAAATAAAACTTTGAACAAAGTATTTGAACCCCATCAGCCTCACCTGCCTGTTCTGTAAACAGGAGCCAACATAACCGTAGGAAATCTTGTGAATGTTCAATGAAACAGCGCAGCACCCCACGTACTCTCATGGCCGGAGTCATCACCAGGACCCGACAGGACACACGGCTTCCTCAGGCCTCAGAGGCAGCGGGTGCTGCCTCTGGAATTAGTGCCCAAGTCTCCCCACTCTGTGTCCACCTGCCATACTGTCACACCTCTTAGTTTTAGACAGGAATTGGAGTGGACTGCGCAGCATATCCTGGCCATTTTCAGTCTAAAAAGCCAACTAGTATTTTTTAAAAGAAAGTACATACAAATTTCATTTCAAATAATTTAGTTTTTTTAAGATTTTTTAAATTTATTTTTAGAGAGGGAAGGGAGAGAGATAGAGATAGAGATAGAGATAGAGATAGAGATAGAGAGAGAGAGAGAGAGAGAGAGAGAGAAACATCAATGTGTGGTTGCTGGGGGTTATGGCCTGCAACCCAGGCATGTACCCTGGCTGGGAATCGAACCTGGGACACTTTGGTTCCCAGCCCGCGCTCCATCCACTGAGCTACGCCAGCCAGGGCATAATTTAGTTTTTTACTCTCAGGATGTTGAGATACTTCACCTCCCACTTGCATAATTTTGTCAGTCAGAATATGAGACTGGAGTATAATTATTATTTGTGTTATTCATGGAATAATAACTACTCCTTCATTTAAAAAGTAGGTGTGTAAAACATTTTTTATTTTCCTACAGAACACAAAAAAGCTGTCACTTAAAAAAATTCAGTAAATTATCTCCAAACATGTTCCTGAATTAGGGTAAATTTGTGCTGCCAGATACTTTAGTAAATATTTAGGTTCAATCAAAATACTGTTCTAATAGGCTCACAAGAAATGCCTAACAATAACATACAGAAACCACTGTTTGGTTGTGTTGATGAATTCCCAAATGAAGTGTCAAGTAACTTGGCATTTGAAATCATCAGAGAGATTCAAGGACCACAGGAACACAGTTAACATGCTGAAGATGAACATCGAGGACCTCCCTGCACTGCCTGGGTCTCACCGCCAGCACTGGGGCCCAGAGCCCTCACAGCTTGAAGGGCAGCCTGCTCACATACTCAGCACACAGCGAGTGCTCCGGAGTTGGACAGGCCTGAGTTCAAGTTCGGGCCGCACCACTTCCCAGCCCTGTGACCCTGAGCAAGGAAAGATTTAAATGTCCATTTCTGCACTTGTAAGGGGGATGTTAATAGTAGTCTCACAGGGTTTACTGTGAGGTTGGATGAGATAATAGAAAATGAAATTTAGGGAACTGCTTAGCATATGACAAGCTCCGAAGGAATGTCCTATGTTTATTTAGTTGATGTTTGTTCATTTATCTAAATATCTGCTTAATACCAGGTTGATGACATGCCCTGTTGGCATGTCACAAACACCGATGACAGACTCCAAACACCTGTCCAGGTGGTCAGGCCAGATGAACTTCCTGCATCAGGGTCCTAGCAGTGTTCCCTGCCTTAATGGAGTGCCACCTACAGCATTTGGAAGGCACTGTGGCACCCACTAGGTTCAATTTCATGTTTTTCTGGTAACGTATTAGCTCTAGGCCTGGGACAAATCATTTAAACATTCTGAACTTTGGGTTTCCTCAACTGCACAATGAGGAAAGTCTCTGAGAGATGTCACGAAGGTCGCGAAGACTGAACAAAAGAATATGGTAAAGAGACAAGAACAATGATTAACCTGCCAAGCCCTCTTGTAAATGTTTGTTAGTACTGGGATAAGAGACACACCTGCATTATTTTAAATGTTTTCAACCACTGTGTAACATGTCTACTTTACAGAAGAGGAAACAGAAGCTAAGAAACATTAATTCCTACATCCAAGGTCACATAACTAACAAGCATCAGAGCCAGAAACCAAACCCACTTGGTCTACTCCAAAGGCCAGGACACATTACCGCCACCTTATACTACCTCCCCTGGCTCCTTCAGAATTCAATAATATAGGTCGCAGTTCAACTCTGCATCTGAACAGCAGATTCACTAGGCATTTGACTCATTCTATAAACTGTGTCCTCTACGAAATTTCTTCATCCTGATACCAATATCAATCTGAGCCAGTGGAGTGTGTGCATTGGGACTTTTCACTCAGCATATTGTCATGGTATTAAGTATAAAGAATGTGTCACTCTCTTCATCTGGGTATGTGAAATGCATCATTGTATTATATCGGAAAAAAATGAGTCTATTCTAGACATGCTGGGAGAAGCTATAAGTGTCTCTGAAACTGCTTTTGAAGTCAGTGTGGCACCAGGATGCACCCCTCCCAACCACACACACACACACACACACACAGCACAAGGACTAGGGACTGGCTGAACCCATCAAGGATGGTACTTGAAGGAGGCAAGTGGCATCATTTATGGGAGCTCTAGAAATCAGTAAAGCTTCCTCTGAAAGTCCTTCAGCATTAGGAGAAATCACAAGTTCTGGCAGGAAGGAGATGAGGTTCTCTGGAGAAACACCGTATGGAGACTTTCTTGATACTTTAGGCTAAAACGTCTCCTTCAACCCTGCAACTCCGTAACACCCGAATTAAAGTGTGAGAACTACCTGCTCACTACCCAGCCCAGCTTCCTGGAAAGGTACAGCATTGTTCCCATCATTTTAGAGGTCGGCTGTTTTGTCTACAATATAATTTGGAAGCAGTGATAGCAAACGATCTGTAGGAACTGGGCCTTTGAGGCTCCGCGTCCAGCCACACAGCCAGCACTCACTCTGGTGGCTCGGCATCCATCCAGTGGAAGACTGTGGAAGGGTGGCCATTAATCTGCCACAGGGCCTCCTTTCGCATGTTTTCAGTCCTGGCACTGACACCTTGGTGCAGGATATGGTACACAGCCACCTAGAACTAGGCAAATCTCTGCAGGGTGGGTGCCCCTTATGTCCACTGGTAAAATGCCACTCCCCCTAAAGGTGAAGTGAAACATTTACCAAGTAGAAGCTGTAAATTTTATGTAATTTAACAAATATCTGATGATTACCTACTAGCTTCACCCTGCTAACCATTAGAAGTGTGAGCACTTGAGAAAGCTACCCAACCTCCCCAAGCCTCACTCTGCTTATCTGTAAAATGGAGATACTATTACTAGAGCTTCTCATACAGCTCCTGTGTGGCTTAAATGAGATAATCCATGTGCATGAATTCATCTTTGTAAGTGCTTGGAATAACACTTGGCACCTGGTAAATGCCACATAAATAACTAACTGTTCATTAACAAATGCTTAGTTTAGTGCCTGGCAGATGGAGAGGACATCAAAGTTTGATGCCACTGTTAATATCACTGTCATTCATCGCTGTGTCAGGCACTGAGCTAGGCATGCTCATGGGAAACAGAACTAAAAACACACAGCCCATCCTCTGAAAGAGCTTCCCTTGAGTGGGGAGGAGAATGTGCCGCCTGTGGGAAGACCTCCTGTAGTCACTGACCTTGGAGTACAACTAGAATCTCTGATGGCCCCTCCCAGACCTGTCAGTCCAGGGGAGAGCAGGCATTAGCTAGAATACACTGAGGACACCCTTTAAATGACCAGACCCAGAGGGTGATGCATTTTAAGTTTCACAGTGAAAATGGAAGTGCAGAAAGCGATGTGTATTTGTGGGAGAATGAGATTAATCATGACTGACATTATCAGGAGATTCTTCAAGGAAGAGCTGGCATTTGAGAAGGTCCCTGAAAGAAAAGAAGAATTTTAAAATACTGGGTTTTTTTCCAGCAATGATGAGAGTTATTGGCTCTGGATTTCAGTGGGTCTTCCCATTGAACGTGGATGAATTTTAAAAGGATATTGCTAAATGAAAGGCATCAGTCTGAAAAGAATTCCAATTATATGACATTTTGGGTGAGGCAAAACTACAGATATGTTAAACATATCAGTGGTTGCAGGGGATTGAGAGGAGGGGATAGGGTTAAATAGAGGAAGGAAAGGGGAATTATTTAGGTTGATTAAAATCCATTCTGTATGATGCTGTTATGGTAAATACATGACATTATTCATTTGTCAAAACCCAAAGAACATTACAGCACAAAGAGTGAATCTTAAATATATAAAATTTTAAAAATAATTTAGGAACCTGGGAGATTTCCAAGATGAAATGCAGAATATGACAAAACAATGAACTACATTACAAGTATATATAAGACTAAAGGCAAAAGAATCTATACATAAACACTGTGCTCTAGCCAAGAAACTTGCTCTCCACGGAGCACAGGTTGACGGTTCTGACAAGACCACACACGTACACAGAATTGAACAAGTAAGGAAATGGTTGGTGGAGGGTGGAGTCCAGGTTTCTCACTGTGGGAGTGGGGAATTACAGACCCAAGGGAAAGAGATCAGAGTTGGAGACATCAGTGTGAACTCATGTTTACCTTAATATAGTTATGGACAACTACACATAGAAATATTTCTAGATAAGTGTATATCCCCAGGTTGGTGTCCACAGTCTCTTTCCTCGCTCCGTCTGAGAGGACCTAGAAGCAACAGCATCCAGGTGGGACAAGCACACCTGACATCCACACCTGTTTTCAACACCATTGTCTATGGAAACAAACCTGTATTCTTTAGATAAATGACTGACTCTAGGTGTGAGGCAGAAAATATATAAAATAAGCCTTAATAACCTTTAGTGTCATGAGCAAGTGCTTAAAAAAAACACACAGAACAACAGAGGTATGTCAAAAGGGCATGCGAACCAAATAAAACAGGTCCCAAGGCCCAAGGCTGAACAAATTTGAGCAAAAAAATAAATAAATAAATGAAGTAGTACTGGATTATAATGCAAAGTTTAAAATAAATATTCTTAAGTCCAAAGAAATGAATGATTAACTAAATAAATGTGACAAAGGACAAATCTCCTGAGCAGTGGATTTCCGAGTAATGTACATGGATATTCCACCCTTGAGGAGGAGGAGCACGATTCCCACTCCTTCAGTGTGGACTGCACAGAGCGACTCCATTCCAAAGAGTGCAATGTGGAGACAGGAAAAGAAGGGTAACTCCAGAACAGAGAGACCTGGCATGCAGCCAGGGAACCCCAGCCAGCATTGACAGTGACAACTACGTTGATCACACATACACATGATAAGATGCGATGAATATAGCAATTTACCAGTGGTCTTCCTTCCAGGAATACATCTAATATAATCATGAGGACAGATATTAGGCAAATCCTAATTGATTTCCATAAACTACCTGACCAACACTGATCAAGACTATCAAGGTTGTTAAAAAGGAAGTGAGTCTCAGAAGCTGTCAGGGGCGAGAGCACGCATGTACTCTCCATTTACCTAGTTCTCATTACTAGATGCTGGGCTTCTCTCTGTGGCTTCCCTTCTGTCTGTGGGCAGCTGGAAGGTTGGCTCCTGGGTGGGAACTGGCCTCCCCCACATGTCTAGGGATTGGCAGCTGCAGCTGGTGGTGAGATGTGACTGGGCCACAGGGCTCTCATTTTCCGCAGGCCAGCTAGGCTTGTCTGCATGGCAGCTGGGGTCTGACTACAGCAAGGCAGAGCAAGCTCCATGCACAGGTATTTTTCACACTCTTAAGCATACTTTTCTCTATGCTTCATGTTTATTAATGCCCCAGGGGCCAGGGCAAGTCACATAATCAAGGCTGCCATCAGTGTGGGAGGGCAACACCACAGGCATGGCTAGATGGAGTATCATTTGCAGCCATTCTTGCAATCTTCCACAAGGTCCCTGGCAGACATATTGAAAAAATCGAATGAAAAATGACTAAGTAGTGACTAAGTAGTAATAAAAACAATAGCACCCTGGCTGGCGTAGCTCAGTAGATTGAGCGCGGGCTGCGAACCAAAGTGTTGCAGGTTCGATTCCCAGTCAGGGTACATGCCTGGGTTGTAGGCCATGACCCCCAGCAACTGCACATTGATGTCTCTCTCTCTCTCTCTCTCTCTCTCTCTTTCTCTGTCTCTCTCTCCCTTCCTTCCCTCTCTAAAAATAAATAAATAAAATCTTTAAAAAAAAAAACAATAGCAAACAATTATTTACACATAGCAGGGAATTAAAACATTAAACGAACAATTCTCATTTTCATACATAAAGTTCAGAAAGGTTCAGTAATTCTCCAGAGTCACACAGACAATTAGTGGAAGTGCTAGGATTTGCACCCAGGGCTCTCTGATTCCAAAGCTCCTGTCACAGCTGCTGTTCCCTGCAGGCTTGCAGCACACATTACTCAGCGTCATCAGTTATAAGGACTAAGAGAAATCCTGTTTCTCCCCTCCAACCCTCCCTTCATTGTATTCAGACAATGAAACTATCTGGCCCTGTTTTAAGAAGCCAGCTGACTACTCTGCTCCTCATCGGTCACACAGGGTCAGGGCAGTCAGGCTGGGTACAAAGTAGAAACCAGAGATCATTTGTTTGAATAAATCACCCACCCACAGCGGCAAAGACCTAGTGCACAGTCACAACTCCCACCCCTTCTGCCAGGGGTGCGGGTGGTGGTGGCGTCAGAGAATGCACAGTAAGGCATCAGGACTTTCCTCCCTGCCAGACACTAAGGAAGTCAGTCCTCCATGCCCTGGCATCTGTGGAGAATGGGGAGAATCTGGACCACCACCTCCCACCCAGCAGTAAAGACAGGTGCCCCCTCCCCCCACTGGGGTAGTGTCAGAGGAGGTAATCTTCACCATGCAGCAACAATGAGGTCACTCTCCCTACCCATGGTGTCATAAAGGTCACATGGGAGCACTAGTGAGACACTCATACCCGTCCCTACCACTGAAATATCCTGAAGCCCTGAAGGGGGCTGGAACTCCACCCCACACCCCAACACTAAGGAGAACCTCACCCCTCGGGGTAATGGAGGCCAAGTGGGGGACCTGGATATCCACACTCACCTGGCACTGTGAGGCAGGACTCCCACCCCTTGAGCAGTGTCAAAAACCCAGCTAAAACAGATGGTTTCAATAAGATCTAGAGTCTCCTCACATAATACCCAACATGTTGGGTTTCAGTCCATGTCCCTTGTCCCCTCGCCCCCATTGTCAAGTGGGAAGAGGTGAGGGTTGAACACATCACCTGCCTAAGTAGCCAGGACTTGGGAGGAGTTGGCCCCTTAGGCACTTCAGCCCTGGTGAGCAGCATGGCAGAGGGGAGCATATTGTGGTAGGTGATAGTCATGTGAACAAAGACTGGTATAAAGAACAGGCACGGGACTTCCGGCAAGATGGAGGCATAGGTGGACGCATTGTACCTCCACGCACAACCAAGATTAGAACAACAACAATTTACAGGCAGAATAACACCCAGAACTGACAGAGAATTTATCTGAATGGAAGTTGGACAGCCAAATGTTGAAGTAGACCCACTTATCTAGACTGGTAGGAGGGGCAGAGATGAGCAGCTGGGCTCGGGTTGTGCCACGGAGAACAGGGTGAATTGGGCACATAAGGCAACCAGGAGCACATAAGGCATCTGGGGCGTGCAAGATCGCAGCGGGTGGACCCTGAGTACGCAAGCGGCAGCTGGCGGACCCAGTGAGGCAGTGATTGTGGACCAGGGCAGAACACGCAACCCAGGATCCCAGAGAAGGGACTGAGGTCCCACGAGAACGGAGCTACCACCATTGTTCCCTCCCACCCCGACTCCACATACAACGTCACAATCTAGCGACTGGGGTGCCCAGCTCTGGTGAACACCTAAGGCTCTGCCCCTCACCATAACAGGAGCAACCAGACCAAAAAAAAAAAAAAAGAGACAGAGAGAGACGTGTCTCAAACAGAAGAACAGATCAATGCCCCAGGACTCATCCTTTTGAGCAACCAAGAGATAGCCAATCTATCAGATGCACAGTTCAAAACACTGGTGATCAGGAAGCTCACAGAATTAGTTGATTTTGGGCACAAATTAGATGAGAAGATGCAGGTTACCATAAAAGAGATGAAGCAAGATGCACGGAGAACCAATAGTGATGGGAAGGAAACTGGGACTCAAAACAATAGAGTGGACCAGAAGGAAGAAAAAAACAACCAATCAGGAAAGAATGGAGAAATAAGAATTCAAAAAAAAAAAAAAAAAAAACAAGGAGAAGCTTAGGAACCTCCAGGACATCTTTAAATGTTCCAACATCCGAATTATAGAAGTACCAGAAGGGGAAGAGGAAAAGCAACAGATTGAACACGTATTTGAACAAATAATAAAGGAGAACTTCCCCATTCTGGCAAAGGAAATAGGCTTCCAGGAAATCCAGGAAGCTCAGAGAGCCCCAAAGAAGTTGGATCCGAGAAGAAACACACTAAGGCACATCATAATTACATTAGCCAAGGTAAAAATGAAGGAGAGAATCCTAGAGGCAGCAAGAGATAAGGGGACACTCACCTACCAAGGAGTTCCCATCAGACTGTCAGCTGATTTCTCAAAAGAGACCTTACAGGCAAGAAGGGGCTGGAAAGAAGTATTCCAAGTCATGAAAGACAAGGACCTATATCCCAGATTACTCTATCCAGCAAAGCTTTCATTTAGAATGGAAGGGCAGATAAAGTGCTTCTCAGATAAGGTCAAGTTAAAGGAGTTCATCATTACCAAGCCCTTATTTTATGAAATGTTAAAGGGACTTATCTAAGAAAAGAAGATAAAGAAAAAACATGTATAGTAAAAGGAAAGCAAACTCACAATTATTAACAACCACACTTAAAGCAAAACCAAAAGAAACTAAGCAAACAACTAGAACCGGAACAGGACCACAGAAATGGAGATCACATGAAGGGTTAGCAACAGGGAAGTGGGAGGAGGAGAGAGGGAGAAAAGGTACAGAGAATAAGTAGCATAGATTGAAGGTTGAAAATAGATAGGAGGAGGGTAAGAATAGTATGGGAAATGTAGAAGCTAAAGAACTTATAAGTATGACACATGGACATGACTGAAGGGGGGGGATATGGGTGGGAGAGGGTGTACAGGGTGGAGGGGAGTGAAGGGGGGGAAATGGGACAACTGTAATAGCATAATCAATAAAATACATTTAAAAAAGAAGTTAAATTACATTACCCAAGCAATGCTTGAAGCAAGAAAAATAAACTAAAAAAAAAAGTATCATTCTAACCTAAAAAAAAGAACAGGCACATACCTTTTTGACAAATCTGGAAGGTCTTTATATTTGCTGTGGTTATCCCTGGAAGGTACATTAAAGACTAATGAATTTAATAAACGCAAGCCCAGGAAACAGCCCTGCAGACAGTATTGAATTTTTCATGATCACTCATCACTTTGCCCACAGGCTGCATCGATCCACATTTATGGCTGTTATCTTATATATAGTTTAGGATTTGATTCAGGGTTGACACACAGTCTTTTAAAAACACTGCTGGGTTCTTTTAAGTCTTATGGCTAAGCCATCTGTCCCTTTTAGACTCCACTCCAGCCACAAGGAGGACAGTCACAGCAATGCCTGCAAAACAGAACCTCAGCAATTCTCAGTTTTGAAGCTGACAATCTGGAAGAGTCCATTCTTCATGACTGCAAAATACTTGTTTCTTAATATTTTCGTTTTTCACAAACTGGGGCTTTCAAAAAAGCTGATCCATTGAACTGCTTTACTCTGACATCATTGAGGGGAAGAGCAAAAATAAATTTAGGACTGATTTCAGAGTGTCAATCCATGTGAGCAAAACTCGTACAAAAATTGTCCATTTGATGACTTCCCTGTATTACCCTCCCCAAGACCCAACACAAGTATTTCCTGATACTTGTGAATATTATTTTAATCTTTAGGTGCTTTTTTAAAAAAAGTAAAACACGGAAATCCTCATGAATATTTCCCTCTTTGCGGTTCCTAGGAACTCACTGGGAGAGCCCCTCTGGGACTTCACCACCCTGCCACAGACCATGCGGTGAGTGACAGGAGCCTTTGCTCCCTCCTGGGAGCTCACTTTCTGTTTTGATGATGGAAAACACACCCTTTAAATTACTGTAACAGCTTCACTGAAGTATAATTCACATACCATGCAAGGGACACTTAGAGGTGTGAAATTTAGTGTGCTTTAGTATATTCACAGAATTGTACAAAATCACCATAGTCAATTTCAGAAGCTTAACATCATCCCCCCCCATAAAAAAAAAAAGCACCTTACTCATTCAGAGACAATCTCATTTCCCCTGAGTGCAAAGCCGAGGCAAACACAAATTTACTCTCTATTCCCATGTGTTAGCCTATTTTGAACACTTCCTATAAATTAAAAGATGCAATGTGGGGGGAAAATAAGTCATACACCTAAAGCTTTTATTAAAAGCTAAAACTATAGACTTCCAGCCAAGATGGAGGTGTAGATAGACACACTGTGCCTCCTCACACAACCAAAAGAAGGACAACAAATTTAAAAACAAAAAACAATCAGAACTGTCAGGAAACCAAACTGCATGCAAGTCCAACAACCAAGGAATTAAAGAAGACACGTTCATCCAGACCAGTAGGAGGGGTGGATTTGCATGCAGATAAACTGGAACAAACCGGGATAAACTGGGGAGCAGGATGGACTACACAACCCAGGGCCCCAGGGCCCAAGGGCAGGAAAATAAAGCCTCAAACCACTAATTGAAAACACCTGTGGAGGAACAAATTTGCAGGACACATGGACAAAAACTAGGGGTGGGGGGTAATGGGGGGAAGGGGGGAGGGTTGGGTGGATGGGCTGGAATGGGAGTAGGGGGGAGAAAACTGTACTTGAACAATGATTGAAATAAAAATAAAAAGAAAAAAAAAGAAAAGGGAAAAAAAAAAAGAAAACACCTGTGGGAGTTGAGGCAGCTGGAAAAACTCCCAGCCTCACAGGAGAGTTTGCTGGAGAGACCCACAGGGTGCTAGAATGTACACAAACCCACCCACAAGGGAATCTGCACCAGAAGGGCCCAATTTGCTTGTGGGAAGTGGGGGGAAGTGACTGAAATCTGGCAGAGAGCAGAGCAAGCGCCATTGTTCCCTCTTGGACCCCTCCTCCACATACAATGTCACAACCCAGTGAAGTGGGTTGTTCCACCCTGGTGAACACCTAAGGCTCCATCCCTCACTACATAACAGGCTCATCAAGACAAAAAAAAAATGGCCCAAACTAAAGAACAGATCAAAGCTCTAGAAAAAATACAACTAAGTGATGAAGAGATAGCCAGCCTATCAGATGCACAGTTCAAAACACTGGTAATCAGGATGCTCACAGAATTGGTTGAATTTGGCCGCATATTAGATAAAACGATGAAGGCTAAGTGAAATAAAGGAAAATGTACAGGGAACCAATAGTAATGGGAAGGAAACTGGGACTCAAATCAATGGTGTGGAACAGAAGGAAGAAAGAAACAAACAACCAGAAAAGAATGAAGAAATAAGAATTCAAAAAAATGAGGAGAGGCTTAGGAACCTCCAGGACATCTTTAAACATTCTAACATCCGAATTATAGGGGTACCAGAAGAGGAAGAGGAAGAGCAACAAGTGGAAAAGTTATCTGAACAAATAATAAAGGAGAACTTCCCCATTCTGGCAAAGGAAATAGACTTCCAGGAAGTCCAGGAAACTCAGAGAGTCCTGAAGAAGTTAGACCCAAGGAGGAACACACCAAGGCACATTATAATTACATTAGCCAAGGTAAAAATGAAGGAGAGAATCCTAGAAGCAACAAGAGAAAGGGGGACAGTCACCTACAAAGGAGTTCCCATAAGACTGTCAGCTGATTTCTCAAAAGAGACCTTAGAGGCAAGAAGGGGCTGGAAAGAAGTATTCTAAGTCATGAGAGGCAAGGACCTATATCCCAGATTGCTCTATCCAGCAAAGCTTTCATTTAGAATGGAAGGGCAGATAAAGTGCTTCTCAGATAAGGTCAAGTTAAAGGAATTCATCATCACCAAGCCCTTATTTTATGAAATGTTAAAGGGACTTACCTAAGAAAAAGAAGACAAAAAACATATATAGTAAAATGACAGCAAACAGGACATAGACATTAATAAGACAATCTATTAAAAGATGAATAAGGGAGTTTCAGAGGGCACATCAAAAAGGAGGACATGCAAATAGACAATATGCACATGAAAAGATTTTTAGAAATATGCGGTTAAGTGAACTATGACCCCAGTGATAGACAGCTGCACACCTGCTTGAATGACTACAGTTAAGAAGACTGACAGTACCAAGTGTTGACAAAGTGAGGAGCAATTAGAATTCTTGTATATACTGGTGAAAATGTAAACCAAAAAATGGGTTTAAGTAAGTATTTTGGTACTTCTTAGAAAATTAAACATACACTTACCCTGTGACCCAGCAATTCTGTTCCTCAGTATGTTACCTAAGACATTTGAAAACATACATCCACAGAGACCTATACAACAACATTTGTGGCAGTTTTATTGCTGATAGCTCCAAACTGGAATCACCCCAAATACCTATCAATGGATGAATGATGGACAAACAAACTGTAGTGCATCTGCTGATAGAACAACACCCCGAAGTGAAAAGGAACAAAGTACTGACCGTCGCCCCACAAATGAGTCACACGAACACTATGCTGGATGTAAAAACACAGACTCAAAAGAACACAAATGGGGTGGTTTCATTTACGTGAAGTTCTAGAACCATCAACATCCTATACTACAGATAAAAAATCAGTGTCTGACCGATAATGGGAGAGGCAGGTTGTTTGCAAAGGGAGCTGAGGAAACTTTCAGAAGAATTTAAGTGTTTTACACCACAGTTGGGGTGGTTGTCACACTGATGTATATGATTATCTAAACTCGTACACTAAAATTATATATACGTTACTGTATGCAATCCAACCTAAAGCATCAATAAATAAATGTTTACAACTCCACGTGGTGGCAGGAGAGGGCTGGTGGTAGTAGACTGGTGGGTGGCAGGATATGGGCACAGACAGCTGGACTCAATGTCCTGCTACATCCCATGTACTCTGCTCCTGGTCTGAGGACACTGTGATGGACAGTCACTGTCCCTGCCCTCACTGCCACCACTGGGTAATGAAGGGAACAAATAATCAAACACGAGGAGAAAAACACTCTGGCAGAACTTGCCATGTGTTACGGACACACTAGAGGGGTGACTGTGCCAGCAGGAGGGTTCCACAGGGGAGGCAACAACTGGAGTTTTGAAGGAAAAATCAGATATGCTCAAGGGAGGGTACACGGTGAGACAAAGAGAATTACTTGCAGAGGCAAAGGAGCAAAAAACAATATGGCTTGGCTGGAACACAGAGGGAAAGTCAAGAGAGATGAAGAAAGAGGGAGCGACAGAAGGGGGAGCAGACAAGAGCTGTGGGCCAGGCTCCCCCCAGCAAGGAGTTCTCAGTCTGCTCTCTGCTGATTGGTGACTGGGAGACAGTCACCTGACAGGAACACAGTCTCCTTTGATCTTGGAAAGTCGGGCGTGTGTCAGGAGAAGGAATAAGGAGAGAGACTAGAGGCTGTGGAAGACTGGGATAATGACTGTGGCAAGGGTAATAAATGACCTGGGGCTCGGGTCAGCAGGAGGTGGTTCATGAAGCAGGGGCAGAGACCAGCACCTCCCAAAATGCCCGAGGCTGGTCCCAGCTGCAAGCACACTATGTCTCACAATATGAAATTACTTCTAACATCTCAACCTTTTTCAGCTATTTAAAAACAAATTAGTGCATCAAGTTATATAGAGCCATAAGTAGCATCAGAGCTCATTCAAATTCCCCTTTCCTCCCAACACACCTGGCAGGACTCTCAGAATAGTAATGGCCCCCATGTTCTACAACACTCTGGATTGGAATCTCTGTTTTTGACTATGCCACGCAGTCTTTCTTCAGTTAACTGCACTTCCTGTGCACTTAATCTTGCCATTCATCTGTCTCCCACATTCCCAGGACCAGACCGCTCTGTATCCTAATGAGATCTGACTGCAGAGCAGGCCACTCTGTTTACTGTCTGGTGGCAGTTTGGACAGCAGGCTACACACTCATGTCAAGGCATGTTTAACCACTCAGGAAATCAGCTGCGGCAAACCGAGCACACACTGCCTGAACATTTAGTGGGGATGGAAATGTTCCAAACTGCCTCTCCACTAGGCGACTCATCCTTTACTCATCCAGCATACCCATTTTGAGAGGTCTTGGGGCTACTGGCCCCAATGGGGAACAATCCAGGTACTTGAACCTGGAGGATCTCCAATGAGCCACAGCCATGACAGAAATGAACTCCAGGGGGACAGGAGAGGAGTACTGAAAGGAAAAAAGGATAGAGGACACCTGACTAAACCTCAAAGGGCAAGTGGAAGTGAGTCAGGTAAGCAGAGTCCAAAACATTCCTGAAAGAGAGGAAGCAGCATATGCAACCATGTGGGATGTGAATGGTTCATACTGCTAACCACGAGTCACTCTGCTTGGCTACAACAGTGGGGGCTTCAGGAATGCAAGGGACAAAGGGGCCTGATGCTACCTGGTAATCACTATGTTTAACCTACACAAGGAGAAACCAACGACTCACTGTGGAGTCTTTCTGTGTGAGCCTAGGCGAGTTATGTTGCCTGTTTGAGCCCAAATTTCCTCATCTGTAAATGGGAATAACAGCACCCCCAGCTCCAAGAGTTGCGACTGCCATCGTCACTACACTTGCAGCCCTACCCTCACTTTACATCCTAGTGAATAACACATTCGACATGACATGCTTGGCCCAGTGACTACCACAGCACACATCAGTCCTGGAAATACTGCTTTTTAAAAAAACCTTGTATCACTATCATCATTATTATTACTCTTTGGCTTTTCTCAAGAGACAATGTTCTTACTATCAAACTGCATTTTGGAAGCACTTAATAACCGTGTGTAAAAGCCAATCAGATTATTCTAGCTCTCCTAACACACGGCCCAGTGTGAAGTTATTGCCTTATGTGACTACTCAGTGACCATTGGAAAGCACACATATTTCCCTTTAATTAGTAAATTAAAGATGTCACATGGGATGAGACATGAACAACATAGAGAGTAAAAGTATTTGTACAACAAATCCCCGTTATTCGACAGGAAAATTAAATACACTTAGCAATTATAAAAAAATTCCTATGTTCCCCTGAGTCTTAAGGAAATAGTCTGTCCATCTGACACTAATCAAAAACATAAATACTATATTAGCAAACTGAATCCAGCACTAAGTTTAAAGAATGAAAACTGATGTCAGGGCCAGAATGGTTCCGTATTAGATAATGTATTAATATACTTAATCACATCCATACACGGAGAGATAAGAGGAAATGACTATTTTGATAGTACGTGAACAGTGTCCACGGGGCAGTTGAGACAACAGCTCTAACTGCAGTACATCCGAGCATAAATTACATGAGGAAATGGAGATGGCAGTTATTTGAGAATCTTTCAAGGCCTGGTATGACTGGGAAAAGAAGGATGAGGTGGTGCCTTGATATGAGGGCACAAGGACAAAGGAGTGTGTGTGTGTGTGTGTGTGTGTGTGTGTATGTGGTGTATCTTTTAAGGTGTCCAGTATTAGACAAGTTGATAGCCTACAAGAAAGGAGCTAATGCATGGGAATATGTAAAAATTATGAAAGGAAGGGAAAACAGATGAACTGTCTAACAATTAATGAGTTGCATGAGCGGTAAGAGTTCAGACTCGAGCCAGACTGATGGATCTGAATCCCGTCTCCATCATTTATGGGCTGCATGATGCTGTGCAAGTTACCTAAGATCTCTCTACCTTATATCCTCCCTCACCTGAGAAATGAAAGTAATAATGATGCCTTCTTCACAGAGTTGCCATAAGGATTATATAAATTAATACTTATAAAATACCTACATGTATTAAATAAGAAATAAAATCAATGTCTCTTAGATATAGAACACTTGGTACTACTAAGTGTAAAACAGATATTCTTTCTTTCTGACAGGGTATGGACAGAAGCATGGACACAAAGAACTAAGAAGACGTCAGAGAATCAGGGGAAGTGCTGAGATCGAGAGGTGCTGATGTCACCTACAATTGTCATCAAAAAGGGGGTCCCATGCTGTATGGAAGATATGAGTCAGCCAGGATCCCAAAATTCCATTTTGCCCCAAAATGACCTTGACCATTACAACAAGATTCAGAAGAAGTATAAGGGAGGAAGGAGTAACAAACTAGAGTAGAACTCAAATGAGAAGAGAGGCACAGAGAACAGGATTCAAAAGGGACCATCATGTTTTGTTCTATATATTTCAGAATTATTTGTACCTATGACAATGAAAATGTATCAATGCATGTTTAGGTACTCAGAAAATAATTAAGTGCAAAATGCTACCATCAGAGGAAACTGAGTAAAGGGTACATGGGATATCCCTACATTATTTCTTATAACTACATGTGAATACATATGTACTTCAACAGAAATTTCCATTTAAAGAAAGAATACTAGAGAAGAGTACACCTGAAAGAAAAACCTTCATTGTCATCTTCACTCAGATTCCAGCCACCACTGCAGAGAAGGAGACTGAGCCTGTACTTTACACAGAGAAGTTAAAAGGATGGCAAACGGTACCTTTCCCTCTTGCACACGTGGTGCCGCACGAAGGAGAGGCTGGTGGGTGATTCCTCAAGGGCCTATCATAGTAGCCCTTGCTTTGCCATGGTCCATGGTCTTTCCTCAGTCTCATAGCTCAGAACCTGGTGTTGTCAGGGTTCCGAGAACCAGCCCAGGGCTCAGTGGTGGACACCAAGAAGCCAAGCCCATGACATCTGCAAAAGAACCCATGATCAGGACAGCCAGTAGCTAAGAGCCTGGGTTTTGTTCAAAGCCAGGCTTGGGTTCAAATCTCTCTGCTGTCACTCATTAACTGTGTGGCTCTGGGCAATTTTCTTAACCTCTCTGGGCCTCCATTTCTTCTTCTATAATAATTAGGTTATAACTGTATCACCTTACTTGGAATATGAAATGTCATGGAGACTTCAAAATAAACATAGTAGACTGAGTAAATGCATTAATGGCTACCTTGACCCAAAACTTTACTAAAATAACACTTAAGGAATGAAAGAAATATGATATACCATGATGCCAAAGAGAATAGAGAGTAAACAAAGGGGGGAGAGAGAGACATCAACAGTATTTTTTGTATACAGAATGTTGTAGAAGGAGCGCAACAAATCAGATTGGACAAAGGAAGTTAAAACCTAAAAGCTTCTAGCGAGCCTTCCTTGTAAAATCAAACTATGAAAGAACTAGAAGAAAGTTTACCAATTTAAAGCTTTCTTTTCAAAATGTGGAACTAAGACCTGAAGAAGGACAGCAACTTGTCCGAGGAGACATAGCACTCAATGTCAGAGCTGGGACAGGAGCCACTACCCTATGCAAACCCTAATGCTTTGCCCTCAGGCATTACTTCCTCCTTGTGGTGACGCCTAAGCAGGAGTGTCCAATGTGCTGACCAAGGCCAGGGTGTTCTGTTTTTCTGCGTTTGTGGCTTTAGGAGCCTGAAGGAGGAAGTGGGGGTCACTGAGATGAGAAAGAAGGAAGAAGTCTTAGGAACCAGGAGGAGCACCAAGTACCTCTGTGGCCAAACAGAATTTTACCAGAAAGTATGTGCAAAAGCCGAGAAGCACTGCAGAAGACAGCCACATGAAGGAGGCCACTCTTGACATTCTGAAATGAGTGGAGGTTCAGAATTAGTTTGTTGCTTCTCTGGCCACAGGTGACAGTGCTGCTGGAAGGCTGAATGGAGTTCAGCAAGTTAATCTTGCATGTCTTATGGGTGCTGGTGCTGTACACACAGCATTCCTGGTGTTGATTACTGTCTCAGCCAGTGCGGGGGGCGGGGGGGGTTGTTTTATGATGATCTCAATTACAGATAACTGCTATGCCCAGAACCTCACACCAGCTGCTTGTAAACCAGAATGTTATATGAACACTGGCTGCCGAAAGCCAAGGGCTGCCTAGAACATGCTTTTAATTTAAAGCTGATGATAAAATAGCTCCATTTCTAGAGAAAGAAGTTCCTCCCATGTTTTGTGAGCTTTCCTGCTTTGGATTTAGAATCCTGCAGATATGACAGCACTTGCTGTTGCATGCACCTTTCTGATTTTCTATTGGGAATAACCATCATTTACATATTGCTATTTGGTATGCAAAGTCAGGCATAGGGAAATGGCCTAGCAATCCTGACACCCTCAAGATGGATTTCTGGCATTATAAAACAGGTTCCTGACTACCTGGAAGTGACTTGGGAGGGTGCATAAGTGTGATACCCACAAACACCAGGGGGCACTGCGGGGAGACAAAGGGCCATCAGGTATCCAGGCTGCCTTCTCACTTGGTCACACACAACACCTGAAAGCCAGTCTTCCTCTCCTTAAGCCATTAGTGTATGTACAGCTGAGGGCAGCACTTGAAGCACCTCAATTTCAGAGAGACCAGGTGTCCAGCAAGTTGTAACCCCACTGTGGAGGCCCAGAGTATCACCGCTGGAAAGGAACAGGGGCAAGCTAAGCCTGACCTTCCCATCCAGTGGGGGAAACTGAGGTACAGAGCGGTCCCCTCCTCCGAGTCCCAGAAAACTGGAGTCTCATCCCAGACTAAAATCAGACTCAGCACTCTAACTTCAGTGATTCAGTTTAGAAATCTACTATTTCTATTTTCTTATTGGTTCCTCACATCGAAGTCTCTGAAAAGATAAAATGCTTAGGACCTCGTTCCTACCATCACTCCTCCCAGCTCTTGCACTTCCCACAAAATCCCATTTGAAGAATGCCACACCGAAGGGTTCTCTTTTCTGTTTCAAGAACCAGGTGGTCAGCACTGCAGCTATCCCACCCGTGATCAATGGTCAGCAGGAAAGTGGAGAAACGGAGGGCCAGCCCTCCTCCCACCCTCCAGAACGTGGGGGTTTACAGAAGGAGTCTATTTCCCTCACCTACTTGCACTGGTCTCACCCTGCGCACACTGGTTCCAACGTCTCTCAGCCATTGCCTTTCTGGTCCAGAGTACTCCCTGTGCTCTCCATTGCAGAGCCCTGGCGTGACTCTCATATACTAATTTAATTTTAATTTTGATTTTTATAAAGAGAAATGATGTATTGTTGATATTTGTGGGGATCCCCATAGAAGCCACCAAGTCCACATTCTTACCAGCCTGTAACTGCAAAACAAAGTTACCATTTTTTAAATACTCAAATTGTTACTGCATAAGCCCCACTTACATGAATCCTTCTAGCAAATCACCAGCAATTTCTCCAGGCTCTTCTGCTAGAACCTGCTGGCCTGGCCTTTTCCTCCTGGCCTGTCCCAGTGGCCACCACACCATCCTGACTTCAGAGACAGGGCACTGTGATCTCTAACTCCGCAGACCACTAAGGCTGTGATGTGAACAGGACAGTGCCAGTTCAGAGAAGTATGACTGCTTCCTGGAAGGTAACTACATGCTCCTAGAGCTGGCCTTTCTAAAGGTCATGGGCTCCATGTCACTCAGCGTGCCTGTGGCAGCCGGTCCTTGCCTGTCTCCTAGCCTGTCCCAGAGGGCCGGCCCAGCTCATGGCTTTCAGATGGATGTTCCGAGCGTCTTTATGCCACCAGCCTTCCTAACACCCTCTTCAATCTTGGCTCCAAATTAAAGAATAAATCCTTCCACACCCCCATCCAACACGAGCATCCTTCCTACTCTAGAAGTAATTTCTCAGGTGACAATGGAAACCTCAATTTCCTCAGAAGGAAACAAACAACCACATCATGGAAAAGAAGGTCATAATAGTCAACAGGAAATTGAGCAACATCTGGCCTCTCGCTGGATTAACTGACAGCATGGGACATGCCGGTGGTCCATCCACCCTGCCCCAGCCCAATCCCAGTCCTCTGCATCACCTTTCTTCACCAGAAAGACTAACTGCCCTCTCTGCTGCAAGCTGCCCTTCTGTGAGCAGAGGCTGGAATGAGAAGACGCCTGTGTTTTCTTGGAACAGGCACAGGCAGGCCGGCCAATCCAGAGGTGGGAGCAAAACAAATGGAAGAAAACAGCTTCTGCCTCTGTGGGAACAGGACCCACTGCCTACGTGACCAGCTGCCTTTTCAAGCTGCGGCCCTTCCACTTTATTTTGTGGTACATGTAGGGCTTCCCAAAGAAAAATGAGGGCATCACTAATTGCTCCACATCTGCATGACTGAAAGGGCCACAGAGACGGTCCTCCAAGAAATTCAGAAGATTCTCTTCCAAAAGACAAATTCTAACGTCTATCCAGAAATGTTGAAACAGCCTCCAACTCTGCAAATGGAAGAATTTCTAGTTTCTAAGAAACGTTTAATGCCTCCCAGACTTCCTGCTGCCTTCAGATGACATTCTCAACGCTGCCACATAGAGATCCCAACAGGTACGTTTCTAGGCTCTTCAATCCACACGGGGTTGCTGAAAATGCAGCTATGTGTTAAAAAAAAAAAAAAAAAGAGAGGTCAGAAGACAGCAGAGACACAGCAGGAGCAGTTACTAAGGTGCAGTTTGGGTAAATGAAGCCGTTAAGGGGAAACAGAACAATAAACACGATGGCCCAATTTGGCACCTAAGTTCCTTGAAAATGTTTAATTTTTTCCCCAAATAAAGAAGTAAACTCCCAGAACTAAATTAGTAGGTGATGAGGACCTAGTACTTTACATTTCCATGCACAATCAAAAAAGAGAAAGACCAGGATTCAATGATGCTACGAATGCTAGGAAGACACTCACTCAGTTTCAAGACCACATAACCCTGTGATTTGGGCCAAGAACCACCCATGAGCTCCACCCCTGCTCCTCCTGGTACCACTGCACCCCCTAGGCAGTGCCACATACTTAGACACAGCTGTGGCCTGCAAGGGCCCCACGGCTGCGCCTAGGCCCTGCTGCCATCTCTAAGTGCACACTGCCCCCTGAGAGGGCCCCGGGCTCAAAATGGCACAGGGACTCTGAAGTCAGCAGAGCTTCCCGTGCTCTCAAGAGAGGACCAGAAACAACACTCCTTGGTCACCTCCAGCTCCTGCTTGCCATAGAACTTAGTCATACATAAAACAGAGGCAAAGAGGTAAACAAGGGAGAAAGTCTTTCACGGTACTACTCCACATTTCTCAAGTTTGCCCTGCCTGGCTCCTTCTGCCTTTAGGATGAGTTCTCTCTGAGAGGCTCCTTAGCCCCTTAAGAAGAGAGAATCTTGGCTGACTCAGCTACTGATCAGGCAGACATGCCAACACAGGCTGAAAGCCCAGTGGACAGTATGTCTCACGCCCCACAGACACATCTTATTTACGGTACACCAGTGTGGAGTGTAAAGCAGCTGTGTTTGCCCTTTGCAGTCACCCAAAATGTGTCCATGCTCGCTGATCTCCCCCTTCTGTTGGTGTCCACCTCTATCCCACAACATGACTGTGTTCACGAAGTGCACCATTCATTAATCAAGAAATTCAGAACCTGACACCCAGGACCATTGGAAGAGGGAGGACTGGCTACTGGGAAGTCCCTGTGCCCACAGTTCGGATTGCTTTCTTCAGCGGTGGTGGGGGAGGAAAGACAGATCATTCTTCCCTTCCTCTATTCCACAGACACTCTGTGGGCCACTACTTACACTGAGAGCTGTCTCAGGAGTAGCGGAGTGAGCCCCTACATACAGTGAACTCAGCACAGTCAGTTTGGCAAGCCCTGCCCCTACCACGCCCACGCTGCACATATCCATTCATTGACAGATCTCTTGTAGTCCCAGCATCAGGGAAATGAGAATATAAGAAACACCATAGAAGAAACTTCCCAAACATATACAAACATCAGGAAGGTATCTTTAAGAGAGGCAGCCTCCAGTGCAGCCAGAATGTTCTCCTTCACATTAGCGGTGCCCACTGTCCTGGGCATGCAGTTCCCAGCCCAGCTTCACCCATCTCTCTGATGAATGTAACTTGCCCCTTTGGCTTGCGGGTCTAGGTGCCCTTCACTTCCCACCTGGGTTGACCAGGAAATGAGTTGATGAGGTATATAATCTTCCAGTAATGAAAGTACATATGGGAACACATATTGGCTCCATAAATCAACAATCTCCAGCACAACCGTTAAGACTTATTTCCGACTTTTCC
Source organism: Phyllostomus discolor (assembly GCF_004126475.2). Classification (NCBI taxonomy): domain Eukaryota; kingdom Metazoa; phylum Chordata; class Mammalia; order Chiroptera; family Phyllostomidae; genus Phyllostomus; species Phyllostomus discolor. The sequence goes on along the minus strand of NC_040915.2, from coordinate 9,912,934 downwards.
TCAAATACCCCATGAGGAAGCTGCCAAAAGGAGTGATACCCTGGGTGCGTGGAAATCAGACCTGAAGCAAAGCAAGCACTCTCTTCCGCTGCCTCTCTTGCCAGTGTCACCAAATTTATTGAGGGGGTAACTGAAAAGTCTGGCTTTGGGCCAAGTGCTGCGTTCTGAATGAGGGACAGGGGACGGAAGAGCCATAAAATGCTAAGTGCTCCACATGCACGCCCAGGGCCACCTGCCCTGTGCTCCCATGTCACATCAATCTTTACAGCCTCTAGTTCAACCAAGCAGGGAGGGTTCCTTCACAGACTCCCAGGAGAGGCATAATCAGCGTGACTTCCTCTCGGCCCGCAGCACCTGACTGCATAATTAACATTTATAACATGGGCCTAAAGTCATTGCCCAGCCTCTGGAAACTGTTTCCCAGACTGAGAAACCAAGTACAGGATGAAGCAGTGGCCACAACTGCTAAGCCAACAGTCCCACAAGGCCAGAGAGCCCCGTCTGTTGCTGCTGAATCCCTAGACCTCTGCTCAGTCCCTATCAGTCCCCAGCACTGAGCAGAAGCACAATAAATACTTGTGGTCTCTCCCCTTCTACACCCACAGACACAAGCAGGGAAACACAGCTACACAGAAAGGCTCAGCCAGGCACTCAATAACACACATACACACATAAACAGATAGAGATGAACATGCACTTGTCCACACACACACCTTTACCTTAGTAACAAGGTCTGGAGCTAGAATTACAACTTTTCTTTCACCCACTTGGCACTCCACTTTGCTGGTGAAAACAGACCAATTTACACCTTGGTGGGGTCTTGTTTTGTTTCATTTTCTCAGTTGCAGTGGATGAGTCAGAGTTTTTCTAGGCCAATCTTCCCATTTTAAAGGTGGGAAAACTGAGGCTAAGGTAGGGAAGGGAACTGCTTAAGTGAATGAGCAATGCACAGGAATGAATCTGGTCCTTAGTTTCCTAAGTTAGATGGGCCTGAGTTCCTCCCAGTGATGGCTTTCCAGCTATCCCCTACCAAGGTTGAGCTGATAATGAAAGAGGCTGCCATTTACTGAGAGTGTCCCACTTGTCAGGCCTTTAACACACAGAATATCCAATCTCAAAAACATCACTGCAGGGTTCTGCATCTCAGAACTGAAGAAATTAAAATTCAGGGAAGTAAAATATCCCACTGAACCACGTGAAATTGACAATATTTGATCATTCTTATCTGATGAAAAAGGCAAATCAATCATTTCCCTCCCACCTCAGAGCAGGTAAGTGACCAAGCGAAGCTGTGTCTCCAGAGCCCCCCCTCCCCCACGCTGTAGCCTCCCTGCCCCTCACATGTGCCTATGAGCAGAGCCTGCACCCCCACACCCACCACCGCACTGTGGATGATCCTGGAGGCCTCCTTCATGCTTAGACTAAGCCTGGACATGCTGCCCTCCATGCTATGCACTAACCTCCATCGCAGCTGCCCTTTGTCTTTTCTGATCTCAGCCCTCTCTGCTTTGGAACGTTTCCTCTCCAATCAGACTAACCATCCTTTGACCCTTCTTTACCCATGAGGATGCCCACTGGGGGGCTTGCCTGTCCACACTGGTCCAGACAGCTTGTCTCTTCTCTTGGCCTGTCATTTTCACCATTTGGAGCCTTTTAAGCATTCACTCCTCACATTTTTGCCGTCTACTTTAAGCATGGGCACTGTGTTAATCTTAAGAAAATGTTCACAAATATTTTGATACTCCTGCTTCAAGAGGTGAAGGTTACCTCCCCTCCTCCTAAGTGCAGGCTGGACTTAGTGACTGGACCCTAAGAGATAAGTGATGGTGTGCCACTTCCAAGATTTGGTTATAAAAAGACTGCAGCTTCCAACTGAACATGCTATTTCTCATTTGTTCTCCCTCCTGTTCCTCCTCTAATTCCTCCCTCTTCTATCACTGGCTCTGCGGAAGCCATTTCATGCACAGCCAGTCCACATGGTCGATTCTTGCCAACTACCACATGAATGAGCTTAGAAACAAAACCTCCAGCCCCAGCTACGCCTCAAAGACTACAGCCCTGGCCTACAACTTGACTTGAGAGATCCCAAGTGAGAACTACCCATATAAATTTCTCCTGGGTTTCTTTCCCACAAAAGCTATGATATAACCAACATTTGTTGCTTTAAGCTGCTAAATTTGGGATAATTGAGTAATTAATACAGGCAACTTTAGGCAACTTTAAGACAGAAAGAGGTTGTCCCCGTATTAACAATATCATATGGCAGATGGACTTCCTTGTTCATTTCCCTAATTATTGTCCACGCTGCCTTCTTAATTGCAAGCTGGCCTACACTTACTCCCTTCCCATCATCTACCTTGCCAGGTGCCCATTGCTTCCAAGACCTAAGCTAATGGGCATTTCCAGACTAACCTTTGTTTTGATTTCATTTAGCAAAAATAAACAAATAAACTAGTAAAGAGTGAAACAACAATAAAATCTCCAAGGATATGATGTGGCTGTCCAACAGGAGTATATGCTGCTGCAGCACCATGCAAATTAAAATACCCCACTGCCTCGTTCATGGTCTCTGACTTTGAGCTCCCAAGTCAGAGAATTTTCCAGTCCACTGAAATGGATGCTGACATTGAAAACATGTCAGAGCAGTGACAGAGACAACAGACTCCAGTGTCTGAAAATTAAGTCCAACCCTCAGGAGTGTATACCGCCCTGTGCGGGCAAGTCATTTGAAACATTTATGCAGGGATAAAATCCAACTACAAACATGAAGGGCCACTCTGGGTTATTTGGTGGCCATGGAATTCTACTAGATAGAAGTTGGTTTCATGTAAGTGGACTCGGAAAGCCTGCTGGGAATTCAGAGGTTCGGACCATGAGAGCGCTAGTGTGCTAAGACAGCGTGTGCTTTCTTTAGAACCCCAGGCCGCACAGGGCTTCCTCCCTCACTCTCTCTGCTTCCTCCCCTTGTCCCATGCTGCCTCACACTCCTGCATCTGCGTGTTAGGCTCTGCAGTCTTCTCGGGAGAGTAGGAACAGGTTTTATTTCTTACTTGTGGCAGGTCTGTCACCATTGAACCAAAGCATTATCTTTGTTTATGGTATGCTAACTAGGTCTCTAACTTTAAACAATATCATTTCTAACCTTTGGAAAACAAACCAAAAAAAAATCGAGTTTTCTAGCTAGTTCACACATAGCCCACAGCAACTAGCTTTGTTGTAGGCACCATTACTCCTCATTCCTGCTCCATCTCATTCCCCAGCTCTGCCTGCCCCCAAGTGAATGGCTAATAGTTATACATGCCTTCAGGAATCCAGGACACTGAGAAGGAGCTGACATTAAAGATCTGCCTATCCTCAAAACCACCAGGCCTAAACCTCTCTCATAATGAAGACGTACTAAAAACATCACTGGCTCCAAAGTTAAACCTCTCCAATTTGATAGCAACCAGGTCCTTGGCTACCAAGATGGAAAGTTGCCCTATAAAGAGGTGACATCATCTAGGTAAGACGTGGCCAGAGCAGGTCATGTGATGTGGATAAAGGCAAACCTTAATTAGAGATAGAAGTAAGCCTGTGGGATTTGCTTTTGAAATTACAGATAACGGAACTTCAAAATAGAGCCTATATGGGCTTCTTCCACCCACCAATTCCACAGACTATATGGGTTTCTGAAGCAGCCAACTGGAAATGTAATCAGTATTTCAAGAAAGCAAAATCAGCTCTCATCACTCAAATGTGGTGATTTTGCATTTCTACACATGCTAAAACATGAAAAAGTAAAATAATTTGAGATCAAAACCTGAAAACACACCAGAGGAGAAAAGAAAAAGCAACAGGGTCCATATCAGGGACACTTTCTATTGTCCCAACTGTGCACACTGAACTCTGAGATCTAGCTGTGGGACTTCATTCTGTTACATAACCTCTCTGTGGCTCAGTTTCATCACCTATAAAATGGCCATTTTAGTAGAATCTTCCTCACTGGATTATTGTAAGAGTTAAATGAAACCCACAGAATAACTGCTGGCACCTAGGAAGTATTCAGTGAATACTAGCTATTGTTGTTGATGTTACTTTCATCATCATCATTCTCCTTCTGTAGGCAGACCCCCATGGGAAGCCACATCACAAGCACAGTGTTCTTGGTGAGCATGGGGTCTGTCTGCACACCAGATGAATCCAGTATCTAGCAGCATCAGCAGAGAGGCCTGGTGTCCCCACCCCTATTACATTCGGAAGGTTTTATCAGTGGGTTCAGAACAGCCCCAGTGCATCGTTGGAAGCATCCTCCATTCTGGTCAGATGAGCACTGCCTATGCACCATTTTACAGATATCCACTGCCTTTCTCTGTCATGTTTTTTTTTACTTATTTAATTATTAATTAATTGAATTTATTGGAATGAACTTTGGTTGCAAAACCATACAGGTCTCAAGTGTATGACTCAACAAAACATCATCTGCACCCTGTGTTGTGTGCCTACACAGTCTCTTTCCATCCCCATCCCTCCCACCCCTGCTTTGTCCTCCTCCACCGAGCCCCCACGCCCTTTCCCTCTAATATCACACTGCTGTCTCTGAGTTATGTATAAAGTTTTGTGGCTAATCCCTTACCCTCTTTCATCTAATCTCCCCACCCCGCCTCCTCTGACAGCTGTCAGTCTGTTCCATGTGTCCATGCCTGTTTCTGTTTTATTAGTTTATTTTGTTCATTAGGTTCCATATATAAGTGAGATCATATGGTACTTGTCTTTCTCTGACTGGTCTATTTCACTTTGCATGATGCTCTCCAGGCCCATCCATGCTGTCGCAAAAGGTAAGATTTCCTTCTTTAAGGTCAAGCAGCATTCCATTGTGTAAACATACCACAGCTCTTTTATCCACTCATTTATGATGGGCACTGCGCTGTTTCCGTATCTTGGCTATTCTAAATAACGCTGCAGTGAACGTAGGGGTGCATATATTCTTCCGAATTGGTGTTTCAGGATTCTTAGGCTATATCCCCAGAAGTAGGATTTCTGGGTCAAAAGGCAGCTCTATTTTTAATTTTTTGAATAAATTTCACCCTGTTTTCCACAGTAGCTGCACCAGCCTGCATTCCTACCAACAGTGCATGAAGCTTCCCTTTTGTCCGCATCCTTTCCAACACTTGCTGTTCGTTGATTTATTGATGGCAGCCATTCTGGCTGGTGTGAGGTGAGATCTCACTGTGGTTTAAATTGCATTTCTCTGATAACTAGTGACATTGAGCATTTTCTCCTATGTCTGTTGGCCATCTGTATATATATATCCTCTTTGGAAAAGTGTCTATTCAGGTTCTTTGGCCCATTTTTTAATTGGGTTGTCTGTCTTCCTAGTGTTGAACTGTATAAATTCTCTACATATTCTGAGGACTAACCTCTTATCAGATGTGTCACTGACAGGGATGTTCTCCCGTTCAGCAGACAACCTTTGCAAATGGAGATCACTGCTCCTCCTTCATGTGTCTTCATCGCTCTCTGTATGACCAGTCTGCATGAACTGTAACTTCCACCTCTCCAGCGGCCCTCTCACTTGCTTCACTTCCTAGTTCCTGTTGGGCACTCTAGCCCCCAAGAATTTACTATCTTTCTGCCTGACAAACCTTTTGTAGGTGAAATATTTTTGGAAATCTGTAGATTATCCAAAGAATTCAGTGTAGAAACTTCATGGTTTCTAGTAGTCTGATAAAATATTCTTTTCTGAGTTTGGTGAAGGAAATTCGCCCTGTTTATTTCTACTTAAAATGAAACGAGGAGATCATCAACAGGTCTAAGATGACTGAGATTACAGTCATGATCACATACGATCCTGCTAGAGTTCAGTTTGCCTGGGCTAATCACAGGGCAGGACAGCATGAACTGCCCAAGGGCCACGCTTCAGAGGAGCAAATGTAACTAACACCAGTGGTAATAGTTTTCATTATTTTTCCTAATAATATTTTCACTAATTTTTTAAATTGTACTTATAAACAAACAGACAATCCCACTTAATTAAGTCCAAGGAATAGATACTCCAAGCCAGGTCAGATCTTCACATCAATGATAGGCAATGATTAGTTCAAAGATTCCTAGCTAATACTGGAAGAGATCTTTCCACCTGCAAGATGCTTTGTATATACTGCACCATTAGGTTTTCACAACAAACCTTTCAACTAGGTGTTATACTGATGAGGCGCAGATAGGTCCATTAACTTACTGAAGGAACAGAACAGGTGAGGGACAGAATTGGATCTTTTTTTTTAAATTACAGTCCTACCTAAAAAGCAGAAGCTACTCTAGATATTTCAAGTACAGAGGGATGTAATACTGAGAATTAAGTTTCCTAATGTAGGGAGGGCCAGACTAGGAAAAGGGGTCATGGTGTGCCCCAAAGATAAACTGCAGGAGTCACTGCCCCACCCCCAGAGCTGGCGCTTTTCTGATCCAGGCCCACAAGCCCTGAGCTGTGGCATCACTACCGCTGACCCCGCTGCCACCAAGGCTAAATAAAGCAGTCTGTTTCCTCCTTCCTGCACCTAAGTGCCCAAGGATTCGCTCATTGGAAGAACCAGAAGGGGGTCCCTCTGAAAAGAAAGATGAATGTAGTTCTCAGACTTTCAGCTCCTATGGAGAGAATTCAGAAGCTCATGAACTTGGATGAGAAAAAATAATTATGTCATAATTTTCAATAATTTGTTACTGAAATTTAGCCTATCTTTCAACATATGAGCATAGGTAGCTATCCCACAGAAGAATTAATAGTACTGTGACATTTTACCAACAGAAGGCACAGGTACCTTTGTATTACATTATAGTTGATATTATTTCAGGGACGCATCCCTATCTTAAAATTAGTGGTCATTAGATCCATCACTAGATCTCATTAAAAGCTTTAAGTTTATTATTTTACATATTTTCACAACTAATATAATTGGTTTCTTACAAAGTCTCACACTTTTATTTCAGTCATTTAAAATCACTTTTGTAAAGGGGTCTGTGGTCACACACAGACTCGGAAATCTGAACCCCTTCCTATCAGACTCCATCACCTGTACTTCAATCACCACGCGCTGCTGGGCTTGGAAAGGAGGGCAACGCTCTTAAGAATTCTGAGTACCATCAAAAACCTGAGCACTCCCAGCTTGTTCGGCACTGCTGAAGCCCTGGGAACCCCCCATGAATACTGGAGGAGTTTCTTCATCCAAAAGATCAGTTCCTTTGGGGGTGGGAACAGGGGGTGTCACCTTACACCACCTCTGAAGAATTTCACTGGACCTCCCCACACACTGCCTTTTCATTTGCAAGGTGCCTCTTCCAGTGACTTTATTAGGACATGTCAGACTGCGTGGCTGACTCTATTTTCATTGAGTAGAGTGATGACACATGCGAAGATTAAATGTTGGATGTGCTCAGAGGAAGAAATAAAGGTGTTACCATAAGCTTTTTTTCCATGAAACATCCTACTAAAAGGCATGTGTATTTTCTTTTTGACAGGCTTCTATCTGTGAGTGTGGCTAAAAATATGAATGACCTGTTTGTCCTCATGCATCTGAGAATGACAGAACAAGAAGAGGCCTCATTTAAGAGGTAAAGAGACCAGGAGAAACACAACACCATGATAATGGGCTTAGCCAAAGAAGCAAATGGACTTGGATTTGAACCCCTACTTCTCATACTACTGGTGTGCAATGGGTACAAAACCTGGTTGGGGAGTTACTGAATCACAGGTTCATAATCTATAAAGTGGGGAGAATTACTATTCAAAATATTTTATAGATATATTAATGAAATAAACATGTGAGATGACTAGCACATACAATGAATGTTATTAGCACGAAGAGAGACAAGACTACTCAAGGTCATAAGATGGGATGGTACAGAGACAGGTCTAAGACCCGGGCTTCTGGCTTTTCCTGCAGTTTTCTTTCATGCATAAAGACCTACGTGACAGTCCCTCCTTCCCCCACCACCCAGGACTTGGCTAGGCAGCTTGTGGACTGCCTAACCCCTTTCTAGCTTATGCCTTGAAAAGTATAAAAACAGCATGTTTATATAGCAAGAGACACCAAAAGCAAGACTTCCTTCTTCCAGCACCATAAAAATGAAAGAATGATAGTGGACCAGCCAAAGACAAGATACCAAGGGAGCTTTTAGTCCTGTACCTGCTGGTAATCAGATTTCTGGGGCTCTAAGCTCCCTCTGACAAATCGGCTATTCTCTTTCACATCTCTGTGATCCATTTGCAGCACGTGCTCAGTCAAGGCTTCTGTTTGAATCATAACCATCTTTGGCACACTCATTTCCAGATGACTCAACAGACTTTTCTGAGAGATGACAGGCTCCAAAGTGTGTGCTGACACTCACATGGGGCTCCTTTTACTGACCACTTGGCTGAACAGACTCGTAGCAAAGCCAAGTCCTTGGGGACTCACAGCACAGGGTGAGCATGTGTGGGCAGGCTGTGACCTTTAAACCCAGGATTCTAGGGGAGCACATGGCAGGAGGTGTGGTCTTAATGGAAGAGGCAGTTAAGGAGAGCTGCCTGGAGGGAGTCAGTTAAGCAAAGGAGCAGTTCAGCAGGTGAAAAAAAGGGTAAAGAAATGCCAGGCAAAGGAAACAGTGTATTCCAAGGCCCAGAAGTCACAGCCATGGAGTGGGTTTACAAAGCTTAAAAAAAAATTCTCTGAAGTTCTGGGAATTGTTGGACATTCAATAAAATTTTTCATGTTAAATTAAGAAAGCTTCTTTTTCCTTAATACCCTGATACCAAAAATAAGTTGTTTGTGCTACTCTGAGATGAATGAGGTTCCCCTCCACCCTGGAATGAGAGGATTATTCTTGGAGACTACTGGCTCATAGTTGAGAAAGCAGTGATGAGCACCCAGCAGCGGGCTGGGCTTTGTGCGACACACAGCAAGGGCCTTAAAAGAGACCCAAGAGGCTGGGCCAGGCAGCTGGGCTGCACCTTTACACCCAATGTGAATAAGTCATGCGGGAAAAAGACAGCATTCTCCCTGCTGCAGCCACCAAGAGACTCTGGACTGGAGGGTCTGACAAGAGGGGGGCTGGGTTTCCACTGGGCATTCCACTTTGTCAAGTTCTTGATAGCTAAGGGCAAGACAGCAATCAGTCCTAGAGTTCGGTTTTTGTTGATTCCATCTGGGGCATCAACTGCTTCAGTGCACCTGGAATTCAGGGACTCCAGGAACATGGGACTTTCTGTACTAATTCAGGAAAGTGCAAATGAAACAGGATGAGCTGGTAGCCCTCGCTCAGCTGACTACAAGTGTACCTGCCTGGTGCTGGGCCCCAGGCTGCGTACCAAGAGCATGGAGATGGGTAAGACACAATTCCTGCCCTCAAGTTCACAGTGTAATGGAAAAGACAAGCATGTGATGACAATAAAGTCCACGGATCCCCATGAATCCCTTTCCTGATTAAGTGGTTAATTGAAAAAAGTCAGTCCAAAAACTAAAAGTAACTGAAATGCAATTCTAATTTCTATTTCTTTTTCTCAAAGAATATCCAAGGAGATCTAGTTCACCACATTGTTTTTTTTTAAATCTCCTTTTTTTCTTATCTCATTTCCAAATCTCTCTGAACCTCAATGTGCCTGAGCCTCTGGGGCCATCTTCCCACTCAGCTCCCTCCGCAAGGCTTCCCTGCTCCCCACCTACAAGATATCACCTTCCTTCACTCATCCCTGAACAGGTGACACTGTTTCTCCACCGAAACTGGCTGCTGGAAGGAAGCCTCCTCTGGGGCCAGTTAAGGAAGGCTGGTGGGGGCCAGGTGGGGTGGTCCAGTCCTCCCTAGCCCTGTCTTCCTCTCGGCCCACAGAGGAGCAGAGCAGTTGTTTCCTCATGTGATGGTTTTTTTGCAAGAATTTCTCCACTTCATTTCACTTACATAAGCAGATAATTCCAAACCGCTCTGCTAAGGGCCGTGATAAGGATAATGCATGTACAGGGAGGTGTGCAGCCACAGAGATAGGTACTTAGCTCAAGAACAAAGCAGACACTTGGTCACTGGAACCGAAGCAGGGTGTGTCCGGCAAACTGGGGATTTCTCAAGGTTCCAGAACTGGAGGAACTCTAACTGTAGGGGAGGAGAGCCTCTAAGGCTGCATCCATCCAACCTACCAGCAAATGAGCTTAAAAACAAAGTGAAATGCACAAACCAAGACCATGGTGCTCTACTTTCTGAACTACTTAAGAAAAATTAGCTTCTTTATTCATCTAAAAAGGCTTTTATTTATTTTTACAATTATTGTACAGTAAAACTGACTGCTTGGGTGGGGATGGTAATATTCTACAAATTTTAACTCATTTCTCATGTAGCCACCACCACAGTCAGAAACATAAATATTCCATCACTCAAAAAGCTCCCTTTATGAAAGAAGGAGCTCCTACCCTTTGTGACAGCATGGATGGAACTGGAGAGCATTACGCTAAGTGAAATAAGCAAGGTGGTAAGGGACAAATACCATATGATCTCACCATTAACAGGAACCTAATCAACAAAACAAACAAGCAAGCGAAGTATAGCCAAAGACACTGAAATTGAGAACAGGCTGACAGTGACCAGAGGGGAAAGGGGAGGGGATAACAGGTGAAAAGGGTGAAGGGTTTGCAGGAACAATTATAAAGGACATATGGACAAGGAGGGAGTGTGGAACCAGGGGAGGGAGGCGGGGAGGGCTGGGGTGGTAAGGAGGGATGGGGGGAAAGGCAGAAAACTGCATTTGAACAACAATTTTAAAAAGAAAAGCTCCCTTTATAATTACACCCACCCCTTAACCTCTTTCAACCACTGATCTGTTCTCCATTCCTATAGTTTCTTTTTAAAACATCAGATAAATAGAATCATATACAGCTTTTCAGTCTGACTCTTTTCAACCAATTTAAAACCTCCCTGTGTTTAATTTTTCATTTTTCAGAAAATTCCCTCTCTCCCATACACCTGAATCAAGCAGTAACACCTTTCAGAGGATCATATAATCAGGATAAGCTTCCTACTTTTAGGGAAGTTGGTAAAGTATCTTGAAGGGGTTTTCCCAGGAGTGAAAAAGGCCCCAGGCAACCTGGCCCTGGTTTAATAGATCTGGGTCCTGCTCCTCCAGGACCTACATATGCGTGCTCTGAATGGTAGAGGAGATATGGGAGATGACACACCGCCAAAAAGGAGGCCTCACACCTTCCCTGCAGAATGGCGTCACTGAAATCTTACTATCATCAGTTCCTTCACCAGCAGGTTTTTTATTTGAATTCTCCCATTCCTTTCTCCAGTTCTGTGCATCCTGATATAACTTTCTGTATTAGCATCATCTGCTTCTTGGTAAACTTGGTAACATCTTCCTGGGACAATGTTTCAGCCTTCCAGCTCTTCCGGGAGCCTGCTAGTCAAGTATCCTCTCCACCTTAGATTCCCCAGTTTCAGAGGTGGTTACAGAAGCTGGCCCATCTTAAACAGGATCATCCACAGTTGCCTGTCCACCATGGCCCTGTGACCAAAGCCTGGCAGCCCAGCAGCCCAGCAGCCCAGCAGCCAGTGCAACCATGCAGCTTCACAGCTGGCTGTTGCTGCCTCAACACCTCCAATGGAAAATTGAGCTTCTTAAAGGGAAATCAGGGGAGAGTAGGGGTAGTTAGGTCTGCAAGGGACCACTTTTATGATTACTAAAAATGTAGGTTAATTCTGTCCCTAAAGGAACACAGAACCTCACTACAGTAAGTGCTAGCAAAATATTGGTTGAGGTGGGACAGGACCATCTGCACTGTAGTTCATATTTATACCTTCACAGCCCTTATCACTGTCCTTTAGGGAACATTATCATAATAATGAGGTTGCAGAGACATACAATCCCTGGGATTGAATCCACTGACTAGCAAATCATTTCACCTCTCTGTGCCTCAGTAAGAATCTTCTGCTGGAAAACAAAGACAACAATATTACCTACCTGATAAAGTTGTTCAGAATATTAAACAAGAGAATACTTGCAAAGTACTTAGAATAGTGCCTGGTACACAGTAAGCATCACATAAATACTTGGTAAATTATTGTATCATTGTCACTACCATTTAATTTGTACTTACTTTGTGCCAAATTCTATTCTCACAATACTTCTACAAGGCAGGCAATTTATGCTCTGGCTGCTGTGGCTCAATGTATTGAGCACTGGCCTACAAACTAGTAGGTCACAGGTTCAATTCCCAGTCAGAGCACATGCATGGGTTGTGGACTAGGTCCCCAGTTTGGTGGCATATGATAGGCAACCAATCAATGTTTCTCTTGTACTTGTTTCTTTTTTTGTTTCCATTAAACTAATTCAAGGGATTTATTTATTGTTTCCTTGTTTAAATATTTTTCTCCTTTTTTTTAAAATTGTTGTTCAAGTACAATTGTCTCCATTTTCTCCCCCTCACTACCTCCAACTCCAGCCATCCCCACCTCCCACCCTCAATCCTACCCCCCTTCAAACTCATGGAGTCTTGCACATGTTTCTCTCACACTCTTTCTCCTTCCCTTCCCCTTGCTCTAAAAATAAATAAATACAATCTTTAAAAAAAAAGGAAAGCGGGCAATTTAAAATTATCACTGGTGTACAGCCAGAGGAATTGAGGCTCAGAAAGATCGTTAACCCACCTGAATCACATGGCCAACAGACAGCAACGTCTGTCTGGTTCCAAAGGCCACGCTCTGCTCTCTTTTGCCATCCTCACTCCCCAAACCAAGTGTTGGATAACTATCCCTCCAAGAGTTTGCCTAAGATCCACCTGCCTACCAAAGTTCCTGGGACATCTGGGGCCAGTCTTGGAAGAACTTCTGGGAGCTGCAGTTTGTTGGGGGAGAGGCATCACCATGGGGTGGCCAGGCTCAGTCTGGTCTGAGAGGTGGGGTCTGGGGCCAGACTCCACTACTTGCTCATCAGCAGAAGCCCCCAGTGCCCACACAGGAGTCAGCCACTGAAATCATCTGCTCCCTTCCAGTCTCCCTACTGATTACTCAGAGAGTGCCTCCCTGGGAAAGCACCCCTATCTTCATTGCCAAATGACCCAAAGAAAACCTTAGGTCCCCAGAAGCTGTTTGCCTCTGGCCCATCCTCCTTCCCCAAGGAAGAAGCATTACTGGTGACTCTGGGAACAACTCAGACAAGAGGCTCAGGCAGGAGAGAAGTCAAGGTGATTCTCCAACCTAACAACACAGCCATGTCTGCAGATCAACAATAAGAATAGCATGTGTGACAATGAATGTGGAGGTTATTACACATGAAAATGGGAACTAACATGAATTAAAGGGGTGACACTGTGCAGGGAGCTACTCTGAGCAATTTCCACACATCTCATATGCTCTCCACAGCAACCCTAAAACATTATTAATAAACCCATCTTACAAATGTGAAACTCAGACCCAAAAATGAGAAGTGACTTGCCCAAGGCCCCTCAGCTAGTGAGTGACAGAGCAGAAGAGAGGGCCCAGGTCTGATTCCAGAGACTCTTTCCCCACTCCATGAGACCTGGACTGAGGTACGCACGAAGCCATTTCCTCCTTAGCTCTGCTGATCCAACTTCTACCGGGGGTATCTAACCTGCAGCCCGGAGACTGCACGCAGCTCAGGATGTCTATGACTGTGTCCCAGCACAAAATCATAAATTTACTTAAAACATTGTGAGATTTTTTGTGATGACATGTTGCAATGTATTTAATGTATGGCCCAAGTAAACTCTTCATCTTCCAGCAGGCTCAGAGATGCCAAAAGGTTGGACACTCCTGGAAGCAACTTATTTTTTCTCTACCGCACCCTGACCCCCTGCATAATGTCTTCCTGGCCAAGTCTGAACTGCCCAAGAATTCTTTGGAGAACATTTGACCAAAGCATGGAGTGTCAAATGCAAATAATGTTTTGGAGATAATTTACATAAATAAATGAGTCTGGTCCAAGGTGAGAGACTATATCAAAGCTTCTCCCGGAGAACTTTAGTGGCTTTGCAAGCTCAGCAATCAGCTAAGATCCTGCTGCTCTGTAATGAGCCTGCCTTTCTTCCTAAGTGGTTTTGCCTGTCACCTGAATGGCTTCCTCAGGGCACAGGCACTTTGCTGTGGACTTGGGCTGAGAAATGTGTCCCTGGGACACCTCATACACTCTGCTTTGTAAGGCACACCCCTGGCCTATGCTGTAGCCTTTTCTGCTCTTCTTTAAGCTGCTCCACACTGAGAGTTTCTGCCTAGGGCTTTCCTGGGGCTTTTATGGAGCAAGAAAAACAAAGAATCCCAAAGGCTGACTGGTCTAGTATTTCCTAGACTCTGAGTCTCTTCAAGATAAAGATTTTTGGAACCCAGAATTCCTAAGTGTTTGGAAGCAAAAAATCTTTTCTTTCAAATTATTGCTTGTGTCTTGACATATTTTGAAATTCCAAAACCAAGACCTGACTCCTACTTTGTGTGTTCTGCTGTAAAATCCCTTTCCTGAGGCCAAGAACGCCTCAAGGTCTAGTTCGAATAGGGAAAGTGCCACAGAACAAAACAAAACCAAGCAAACAAGTAGTAAATACCTCAAACAGTATCACTACCTCTTAAAACGTGTCTGACTCTCCCCCAGACTGAGCTCTATGAAAGCGATTATTGTATTTCTTTTACTCACACCATGTGCATAATGAATTTTAGCTGAAAGATCAAATAAGTCATTGATTTCTGTTCATTGTATTTGGAATTTCAAGAAATAAACAATATGCTGGACAATTAAGCAGAGTAGAAATAAGCAACACAAAGGGAGCAGAGCTCCCTGTATTACAATGGCAAAGCCAGCAGAATGGATGATCTTGAATCTTCTGCATGACTTTTTTCCCAGCACTTACTAAGCAGTTGCTATGAGTCAGACACCGTTAGACATTTTACATACATTATCTTGCTTAATTTCATCTTAGAAATGAGAACGTGGAATCTTTTAGGGAGCAAGACTCCCAGAGCCTGGAGCTCAATGTTTTTGCTGGAAAATAGGAGGACTCTCTTTCCCCACAGAATATCCAGCAATCTCAAGGGCTTATCAGTCCAGGCATAGACAACATAGGAGGTTAGAGAAAATGAGCATCTTTCCTGACCTCATTAGACCTGCAAGTGAAAAACTGGGAAATATATGATTTCATTTCATGTTTTGTATTATCAACTCTTGTGCTGAGATATATCCATGGAAGTTCATATGGGGAGACTGGTAATAATTTCAGGAAGGCTCTTGGAAATCTCATACTGCATTTTCCCTGAGGCTCATAATTTGACTTTCAATCAACACAGTTAAAATACATGGCATGAAATTTTATAGCGAAAGAAAAATGAGTGCCAGGAGGTAACCTCCTTTATGAGTTAATCATTTACTTTTAAAGGGAAAATATTTGCAACATAAATCACAGGTGCGTTGTTCATCAGATTGTGACTCGAGTATAATGTTGACTGTGCTAGTATCAAATGTAGTCATTTATTCAGGTTCATCCTAAAGCTACTGCTGTCCGGCTGTATTGCCAAATTGGAAACTAGGGAGGTGGCGATTTGGTGCAGGGGAATGACTGCTGGATTTAGACAAAAGCCTTGAACTCAAGCCAGAACTCTCTCCTTCCTCACCTGCTCTGCCACTTATGACCCTGACCCTGTTTCCTCATCTCTCTCCTGGGAATAATAATATCAACTCTGCCTACCGCACACGGTTGCTCTGAGTACCAAATCAACTGACACCTGTGAAAGGGCTTTGTGCCCTGTAAAATGTCATGCACAAAGGAGAATGTCACTTGGATAGGAGGCATCTGCTTCCTGTCCCTCTTGTAGAAGAAAAAAAATAACAGCTAGGACTCCTACAGTGCTCACCACGTACAAACCCTGTTTATGTGATTACAAATATTAACTCGTGTAATCCTCAAACAATCCAGTGTGGTAGGTTCTCTTATTATTCCCATTTGCAGAGAAGGAAATGGAGTTAGGGAGAGGCTAAATCACTTGTTAACACAACAGTAAGCTGCAAAGCTGGGATCCTAACCCAGGCCATCTGGCTCCAGAATCTCTGCTCTTAATGCCTTTGGTAAGAGTGTCTCCCAGCCCCCTCAGACATCTTTATCCTTTGATCCTACTGTAAAGCCATAGTCCTTTGGGCCATAAGACAGTTAAAAGGAAGTGCATCTCTCCAAACCACCGTCTACCAGGGAATCTGACCCTCTCCTGCTTCCCCACTTACTGCTCCATTTATGTACCCTCTAGAGGTATGACTTCTGCTTGCTGGTCCTCCCTCTGCCCTCTGAGGTCAGGCAGGTCAAGGTGGATCCCTTCCACATGGAAGCAGCTCGAATGCTGAAGATAATCCTCAAATCTACCATGAGCATTTTTTAAAAAACTAAACATTCCAGACTCTTCAAACCTTTTATACCATAGGACATTCCTGGAAATCTTCCAGAAGCTCACCATCACTTCTGTGTCCTTCTGATTTTGTCCTCCTAGAAATGGGGTTTGACTGAACACACAACCACAACATAGTCTGTCCAGGACAGAAGCTGGGACTGCATAACACACACTAGAGCACAGCTCAAAGCTGTGCTTCATTTTCACACTGCTATATCCATCTGAGCTCAGCCTCCCTCCAGCCTAATGTCTGAAGGCCCTAAGCTATGGAAGCTCTTCCTGGTAGGGACCAACTTTGCTGACTAAGGAAGCCTCAGCCAACTCCCAT
Organism: Phyllostomus discolor; assembly: GCF_004126475.2. Taxonomy (NCBI): domain Eukaryota; kingdom Metazoa; phylum Chordata; class Mammalia; order Chiroptera; family Phyllostomidae; genus Phyllostomus; species Phyllostomus discolor. The sequence continues at coordinate 9,896,232 of NC_040915.2, read as the reverse complement.
CACCCGGAGGCTGATTATTAGATGACTCTACTCCCACCTCCTATAGCCTCTTGGATTCTTCTCATTCCCCTTCCTTTAGGCCCCCTTTGTTCAGCTCTCTAATTGTTTATTAATTCACTGATCCAACAAGAATTTATGGACACTCTACTAAATAACTGGTACTCCAGAGTTGAGGTCAGAGAACTTTAGAACTGTTTATTAGTTTTGAAGAAGGTAAAGATTCAATATACATTTTTTGAAGTCTTTTGGGAATTTGCATAGATCTGATTTACTCAGACTCTCTGCTTACACAGATATAATTCTACCTTTACTTAGAGTAGGTGCTCAGTAAGTGCTTGTTGACTGTCAAGGTGATATAGGCATGATGCACATATGTGATGATCTATGATATGTCCAAATGCCTGTGCACAGAAGGCAGTGGAGAGGGGTCTAATACTTATGTTTTCATCCTGAAACTTCATTAAAAGAGTTACAAATCAGGTGATTTTCAAGAATACGTGTAAATAAATAAAATCATGTATATTTTCTCAAGGGCATCTTTTATTCAGGCTTAGCTGTTGACTTTGGGGAGATGTTGGTTTCAAATGTTTTGTTTTAATAATAATTTCCTTAGAAGAAGGGTTTCCTTTGTGCTTATTAAAATTTCTCTGTGTTACACATTATTTAACTCTCAGCCAAGAACAAAGAGTGAAGTTGTTAAGTCAGTCTATATTTATAAGGAGTTATTAACAATTATGAATCACTTTAGGTCTTGCTTCAAACAGAATTTTCCTCTCCTTTTATATATTGTGTCCCTTATCTACCGCTTCATCACACACTGCTCCAAGACTCAGTGGCTTAAAACAGCTGCCACTTTATCACTCACAAAGTGGTTTGGCTGGGCTCAGTGTGGATGGCTTGTGTTTGTTCCACATGCACAACTCAGCTGGCAACAGAGGTCCAAGACAGCCTCACCCACACATCTGGGAGCTTGGTGCTGGCAGTGGGCGGGGCTGCCTCCATTCTCCTCCAGGGGACCTCCCTCTCCTAGTGGCCTCTTTGGAGCAAAATGGCTTGGATTTCTTTACATGGTGGCTGGGTTTTGAAAGCAAAAGCAGAAACTACAAGGCCTCTTAAGGCCTGAGCTAAAAAATTCCAGAATGCTATTCTCTTAGTCAAAACAAGTCATAGAGTCAGTCCAGATTCAAGGATGGGGAACAGACCCCACACGGCAAAGACTTATATAGACACAAGGAGGCATAATTCACTGGGTGCCCTTTTAGAGAATTCACAACATGCAGGCTCTCCAAATGGATGGAATGATGTGACTCAGACAAGAGTGAGGGGGATCTCTCCACCAAACCCTGGTAAGCAGTGGCAGGAATGTTTTCACTAAGCCCAAGTGTGCCCCCCAGAACCCAGCAGCCCCGTGTACTGTGACTGAAGGTCTTCTCTGAGGCACACCTTGCATCCAGCAGACAGGGGTTGGCTGAAATGGGAACTATGTTCAAAGTCTATGTGCTTGGCAGCTTGACAAACCTGGGTTCAAATCCCAGTTTTGCCACATGCCAGTTCTGGCAAGTTCTCAACCTGTATGAGCCCTTTTTTTTTTTCTCAAGCACAAAATGGGCATAATACCATTAGGGCCTGATACAGGCTTTGGTGAAAATTAAAGTGTTTCAGGTAAAGTACTCAGTACAGGACCTGGTAAAGAGGGAGTGCTTAATAAACAACAGCTCCCATTTTTCCTGAAATAGAAGTAATTTTCCCCTAATACAAATAATCCTACTTCATCCACGAGACTGGTGTTAGAAGGCAGGCTGCGCCTTCCTTGTCCAGGAAGCAGGAGTGAGATTCGAAGAAGTGAACAGCATGTGTGGCCCAGGCAGAACCACAGCCAGTCTGAAAGCCCTCCTGTCCTGAGCACTAATCCTTCAATTTTGGTTGCAGGGGGGGGTGGGCACTAGGAGATCCCAGGTTACAGGCCAGGGCAAGCAGGGTGGCAAGGGAGCCCACCAAGGGCTGTATTTATGGGAATTGACCAATAAACACAGAAACATTTCAGTGTTGTAACGCCAAGTATGGTCAGACAGGCATGGACCAGCTAAACAATAGCCTCATCTAGTACAAGAGGTGGCAAGGCCCCTGTTCTGCAGGTGATTTGATTAGTGGAGCCAACCTGGAAGAGAGGAACCACAATCTCATCCCTCCTGTCTCAATGAGCGGAACATAAAAAGCAACCGATAACCAGCAATGATTCAAACCAGGCTACAAAAGCACAGTTCTGCAGTTTTGTCGGAGTCCCACTGATGGCCAGGCAGCCAGCATTGGGAGAAAAACAGCAGCCAAGAAGCAACACACGAAGACAAGCATGAGCGAGAGCAGGTGAGGAGGATCCAAAGGCACTGATGCTGATGGGCGCGAGTAGAGCAGGAACACAGGGTGCTGCTGTGCACACTGGAAGCCAGGTCAGCAAAACTGCTGAGCTCTTTCAACTGAGTGAAGGGAAGCAGAAGGGGGCTTCCTGGGGGAACACCCACACAACTGCTGCTGCATCCGAAGGTCTGTTAGTGCTGTGGGTGGGGGCTGGCACACTGAGCCTACCCTTGCCTTTGAGGAGCTCTTATGCTCAGTGACCAGAGAGCTCCCTGCCTGAAGTGGGTGTGCCAGTGAGACCAGTGACTGTGATGAAAAGATGCCGGGGATTGGAGGGTGGACTCCAAAGACAAGGGGCAGGGTGGAGGGCAGAACATGCTCTCAGAGAGAATATGGTATGTGTGGGAGGGAACCTGTCCTGGCTAGGTTTTGGTGGCCTGGGCAACTGGGACAGCTTTGCCAGGCATTCACAGAGCGTCTAGGATAAAAATCTCCAAATTCTACCAAACAAGGTGAAGCCCTTCCATGATTTCCTTCTTTACCAGCATCTTCCCCCACAAAGTGGAATCACAGAGAATGGGGAGATGAACAGCTCTTATCACGGGGCGGTTACGAGGAATAAGAAAGCTCATGCATGTGTAAAGCACAACACAGAGCCCGGTCCACGGCCCACACTTTGTGAGTGCTATGGCGGGATCACCACGTACAGTTCCGAGTGGCACACCACACAGGCATCCAGCAGCTCTGGGCCATGTTCCCATAGCTGTGTCTGCCGAGGGGGCACCACTTTGTTGTTCCCCAGAACTGCTGTACAGGATAGCAGAGGCCTCATTTGCCTCATAAGTTTTGTGAGGATTCACTGACATTATGATTATTATGTGCTTAGCTCAGTGTTTGGCAAAATGATACATTCAGTCAATGTTCACTGTTATGGTTCTATTTTTATTGTTGATGGTATTTATTTTCCAACCTCCCCCAAATTTTCCTTGCTGCTGCACCTGGTGGGTGCACTGCCCTCCGCGAGTCTCCTTGGCCTGCCAGTGCACAAAGCCCCCCGTGTCCCAGCCCCTCGTCAGCTCCCGTCCTCTGTAACCATCCCCTGACAGCTGCTGCCTTCCTCTTCTGAACCCCTGGAGCACCAGCTGTCAGCATAACTCACTCGGCAATTAATCATCCGGTGCCTGGTCACAGATCCCCACTGCCATTAAACCAGCCGTGCTGAGCTGTCTCTGCGCTCTCCTCCATGCCTGTGTCCCCACCCCTCCACTCCTGGCTGGCCGGCAGCACCTAGCCTGGTACCCGGCACCTAGGAGAAGCTGGATATAGTCATCTGGTAGTTAAGAACAAAATGTCTATGGAAGGTTCTAGAATGATTATGAGGACACCTACAAAAAAAGAGAATCAGCACATCAATTGATCAAAACGTGCCCCTCAGGGTGCCTATGTGGACAGTCTAAGCAGACGGTCCACGCCTATGTGTTTGCTGATCCTTTTTCAGACCGCTCCCAAAAGTTTCAAAAAGACCACTTCCTATTATTCATCTGCTAATTAACCCTTAATGTCCTGATGACTCTCAGGCTTGTTGTCTTATATTTCCAATATGTAATGACCATAAATTCATTATTAATTGTGGTGGGGGTTTTTAATGTTCTAGAAATTGAGTTTAATTCCACAGTACAAGCAGCAGGGAGCGAAAGCTGGATGCTATCATTCTGAGAAAGGAGTTCAGGCCCTCCTAGCCTTTCTCCAGTTTGAGGAACCAGGCCTGCTTACTTCGGAGGATGCGCACAGGAGACAGCAGTGGTGTCGGTGTCATTTCCTACACTTCACAGAGAGGACACCCATCTGCTCCGCTCCCTGACCCTACCCTAACTCTGATAAAACCAGGAATCCCACAGGGCTGCTGCTGTTTCACCTCCCTGGCTGTGACAGCTTTTCTTCATCAAACCTGTGTTCCAGATTTCATCCTCCTAAGAAGCCAGCAGTATGATACTGGGTTTGCAGGGTCCCATTTGGGGGTTTTGGGGGCTGTGGGCCTGCCAAGTCCCTCCAGTGGTAGGGATCAAGCACCATGGGCTGTCATGATCTACTGTCAGATAGGTTTCAAATCATTTAACACCAGAACTAATTTAGGTGAAAGTTAAAATACTAAAAGACAACTTAGTACAGATGATAAGCACATTCTGGAATGTGACTTATTTTTATTCCTGGCTTTTCCACTGATTTGCTGCATGACCTTGGAAAGTGACAACCACTTTGAGCTTCAGTTTCCTCATTTTTTTTTTCAGAAAGGTAATGCTGATCCTTGCTTCTTAAGCATTTAGAGGATTAAATAGAACAGTATATGCAAAGTGCTCAGAGAGTGTCTGATACTCAATAAATGCTGGCTATTATTAATTAGTAAAGTTTATAAATTAATTGCTTTTATGAAGTTAAATTAACAAGGCCTCACTCTTACTGACCCATATGCTAAAATGCTTTACTGAATGACAGGGGAAGGCTGGAAGTGTTTGAGACTGTGGGGAATGTCTCACAATCTCAGGTATACCAAATGAGAGTGCCCTGCACACATAGCATCATTCATAGTGTGTTGAGGGTATTCAGATGTACTCCTCTGGGCAAAGCCAGAGGTACTTCTTCGGGAGGGCAATTCTCAAGGCCTAGTGGTGTTTTTTCTTTCTTGTTAAAGTATATGACCTAACAGATCATATCCATCACCCAAACACATCAAGATGCTCAGCAATAAGGCGGCACATGCTTTGGAAGCAGAGAGACACAGGTTCGGAGTCCAGCTTCACCACAGACTATGTGACTACAGGCAAGTAACTTATATTCCATCCATCTCATTTTTCTCTTTTGTAAAGGAGACAAAGTAAAAGATGTCTGTGTTAACTTTTATAAGGATTAAGCCAAAATACATAAAGCAAATAAGCCAGATTTTTTTCCCTGTGTGACATTAAGTACAATAACATCTGAATATCGATTCCCTCACATGGACAATCAGGATGAACATCATCATCTCTCAGAGGTTTCTCTACACATTTACTGACTCATGGCTGACATCTGATAAACTATATATATATCAAGTGTACAATTTCATAAATTTTGACATAAGTATACATCCATGAAACCATCACAATCAAGATAATGAATACGTATCCATCACACTCAAATGTTGCCTCGCACATCTTTGTCATCCTTCTCTCCTGCCCCTCCCTGTTACACCCCCTCATGTAAATTCAGGCAAACAAACCCTGATTTGATTTCTATCATTATACACTAGATTTAATTTCCTAAAACTTCAGATAAATGGAATTATACAGTGTGTACTCTATTTTGTGCGACTCTCTTCATTCAGTAGAATTATTTTGGGAGTCATCGTAGTGTATATCCATAGTTCATTATTTTTATTGCTGAGTAATATTCCATTGAATGAATACAGCATAGTATATTTACCCTTTGGCCTGTTGAGAGACACCTGAGTTGTTTCCAGTTTGAGACTATTCCAAATAAAGCTGCACTGAACGTTTGTACACAAGTCTCTGCATGGACATATGATTCATTCCCCTCAGGTATAGAAACCCGAGATTGATAGTATTTTTCTTTCAGAACTTTAAAGATACTGTTCCATGTTCTTCTCACTGTTTTCCCTGATGAGAGATTTTCTTGCATTTCCATCTCCACTTTTCTGTACATGATGCTTCATCCTCCTCTGACTGCTCTTACGTTTGTCTTTTTATTGCTGATCTGGAGAAAATTTATTATGTGCCTTGTTGTAACTTTATTTATATTTCTTTAGCTTATAGTTCATTAAGCTTTATGAATTTGTGAGTATCAGATGAGGAATATCTAATCTGGAGTTTAAAGTGAAGTAATAGCTTGCACAACCCAAAAGTATTAAAAATAAGGCAACTTATAACTTGCTAACAGCCAAACTGATAAACTTCCCTTTTTAGCCCTCCTGGACCAAAGGCTGGAACCAGGCAAACAGACCCAAAGGCTGGAACCAGGCAAACAGACCCAAAGGTTTGTCTCAAACCTTTGATTTTTGGGTCATGTAAGTACCATAAGAATTTCTACTAATGGGAGACACTTCAAGCAGAGTTTTGTGTTCCGTGAAAAAAGATAGATTGGAGAAAAAAGAAGAGATAGAGTGTAGGAAAATGAGGGCATTTTGGCAATCTGGCACACCAAATGCAACTTATCCTATCAAAGATGTCACAAAAAAAAAAATGCTTCCCCAGACTGGCTAAATGTGTATTATTCTCAGGTAACTGTATTCTATGGTCTAGCCTTTTCTAAGAAGTTTAGAGTACACTAAAAATATTAATGCAAAAAGCAGAACAAGAAGGGGGGTGGAGGAGGAAGGTGGAAGGGGATGTGGAGAGGCGGTGGGGTGGGATGCGGGAAGGAAAGGGCAGGGCAAGTGTTCAAGCTCATGATGGCACTCTCAGACCTTGGCTTTGCACCTGTGACTTAAGAATACCTCTGTTGTCATGCCTGTTCTCCTCTCACAAGTCTACACTCAGCCCTTTAGAAGAGCTGAAAATGATTCTTTAGATGCCCCAGGTTAGCTGATATAAGAAAATTTTTAAAATGCTTTTATCATGGCAAGTCATCATACAGACTGGTGTGGAAATAACAAAGGTAGATCTATAAGAGAGAAGAAATAATGTCCTTTCTGAGTAAGAGGAACAAACATAAATAAAAGAAAACTGTAAAAAGATTTCATGAAGAACATATTTCTGTCTCCTGAAGACACAACAGCTGAACTTGGGCAAGGCAACATGGTTTGGGTATGGAGCACTGAATCCCAAAACAAGCAGAATCAATACAGAGAAGAGGCAGTGGCTTCTTGTGACACTGTTGATGCAGAAAGGTCTCTTCTTGCTATACATTCTATCATAAAAATATTTGATAAAACATTCTTCACAAAATGTAAAATTCATAGCTCAATGTGAAAGAAAGAAAAGGAAATTCCTACATGTCAAGAATAAACAGGCAAAGCAATACAAAGGGGCACTATTGTCATGGTGGATCAAATAAGTAGGGGACCAGATATAGCCTCTAGGGGGCTGGCAGTTGGGGTTTAAGGCACACTTGGGAACACAGGGTCACATGGGACACAGCCCCATACTACAGAGACACTGTGACCCCTGGGACATACTGGTCCCAGGGATGTAGAATCTCTGTGTTCTGGTACACCACTGTATAATTACACCAAAATGTGTCAGTTCTCCAGTTACAGATATGGGTTATCTCTGGTCTTCATGAATATAGACAATGCTGCTCTGAAAAGTCTACTGCAAGGCTTGGTGCCCCAAAACAAGCACCTCTTCAGAGTTATGCCTAGAAATTGCTGGGTCTTTTAGGTATTGTAAGTTGTTTACAAAATATGATGTTTTTAGATGTTTTAATTTTTACTGACTGATGGTAATTCATCAGTCAGTAAATAAAATGGTAATTCATCATGGTGGCTTTTCATTTGCAGCTGTTTGATTACTAATGAGGCTGACCACATTCATACTCTTAGGCCATTTGCGGTTCCTCTTCTGTGATATATCAGTTTACCTATTGAGTTTTTACAAAGAATTATTTCTATGTTCTAGATACTAATTCTTTGTGAAGAACATGTGTTGCAAATATATCCTCTCATTTTTCTGGTTGTTTTTTTACTTTGTGGCAGTTTTTAATGAACAACAGTTTTTAATTTTGCTGTCAAATGTAATAATCTTTCCTTTGTAGTTAGAATTTTTCCCACCATTTTAAGAAATCATTTCCTACCCTGAAGTGATAATAATATACAGGGGTGAGCACAAGTGGGTTTACATGAAACACAGACTTTATTCCTATATTTTATTTATTTATTTATTCATTTATTTATTATTCTATTACTTATTTGTATTATTTGTCTTATTATTGGTGTTATTATTTCATATCCTTACTTATGATTTCTCTTTTAGGTAATGATGGCTGGTAATTTAACCTACTTTTGCCTACTCCTGTATTCTCTGATACTGTCTCATAAACGCATATGATGTGAACTTCTATCTTAACTTTTTGTCATTTTAGAAAAAATCCAATTATGTATTTTTAAAATGTTTTATTGATTTGAGAGAGAGAGAAAAAAGATGAAAGGGAGGGAGGCGGAAGGGAGAGAAAGAGACAGAGAGAGAGAAATCAATTTGTTGTTCCACTTACTCATGCCTTTATTAGTTGATTCTTGTATGTGCCGTAACCGGGGATCAAAGCTGCAACCTTGGCATATCAGGATGATGCTCTAACAAACTGAGCTACCTGGCCAGTGTCCAGTTATTTATTTTTAATGTGTAAATGGTCCTAGCATCATTTATTGATAACCCCTTCCTTTCCTCCACTGATTTGCAGTCCCAAGTTTGTCTGAAATCCAGCTTCCACATATATGAAGTCTATTTATGGGTTTTCAATTCACATCCATTGGCCTAGTTTTCTACCCATAAACTAATACTTCACTTAACTACTTCTACAGCTTTAAAATAAACCTTGGTATGTGCTAGGCCACCCTCTCGACCACACTTCTTACTTCCAGGAATTATGGCTGTCCTTGTCCTGCATAACTTTCAGAATTAACTTAATTCACAGAACCAAAACCAAACATCTCCCAACAACACACACACATACACAAACCTGTTTTTATACTATTTTTTTAAGTTTAGTAAAGAAAGATAAAGCAAGAAACTATTAACAGAAACATGATATAGTAGTATTAATATTAAATTAAACTAGGGCAAAATGCATCTTTAAAAATAAAATAGGGTCTTGCTTAATGATGGAAAGAAAAAACTCACCAGGAAGACATAACCGTCCTGATCCAGAATAAATGCAAGTGCACAGGCCCAAATTGTGTAAGAAAAATACATAGAGCTGAGGGGAGAGACTGACCAAATGGTCACCATGGGACATTGTAACACATCTTTCCCAGAAACTGATAGGTCAAGCAGGCAATGAAAGAGTTGAATAAGAAAGTAAACAATACTGATCCAGCAGACATATCCCACAAACAGAATAAACACATTCTTTTTAAGCACAAACGAATAACTCACAAAAATTGACCACATTCTGGACCATTAAAGAAGTTTGAATCAATCCATCAGTCCCAAACACTGAATTCTCTACCTATAAGGCAATAACAATAGAAATCAATCATAAAATAACACCCTTCAAAGTCTGTATGTACAGCTCTCATGGAGTTTTTCACTGGTTGCCAAGCTCTTGGGAAGAGACCCAGTAAATGGCCTCTCCCATGAGAGTAAAACAAAACAAAACAAAACAAAAACCTCAGCAATGTAGACTGAGGAGTCAAGCAGACCCAGATGGGGACCCCAGCTCCATTACTTACCAGCCTTGTGACCTAAGGCAAGTGACACAGCCTTTCTGTGCCACTGTTTCCTCCCACTTAGAATGGAAGGGGCTGTGTGAGGATTCAAATGGATAATGTAGTAAACTTGGCATAAAGAAAGACCACAAAGAAGCATCCAATGTTTGGGGTTTTAGTTTTTATTTAATTCTGTTTAGCTGTCTTACTACTGCTGTTACCAGGTAACAGCAGGTTCTCAACATCACAACATGTGTTGCTCTCAGGCCCTCCCTCCTGGCACAAGGCGCCCTTTTCACATCTGAACTCTGGCTCGGATTGAAACCCAGCAGTTCAGTAGAAGAGGCCGAGCAAAGCAACTAGCTTCTGGTTTCTCACACTGGTTTCCCTGGGTGTTAATGGCTCCCAAGGAAAAATCCTTTTCCAATTTCCCTATTTAGAACATCCAAAGAGGTCATTCAGATTTGACTGCCTTCTACCAAACATATAACCGAATGATCACTTTTTTCTATTGCCACTGTCATTTCTTCTTTGAACTCCTTTAAGATGAGTGTGGCTCAGTGGATTGAGCGCGGGCTGTGAACCAAAGTGTTGCAGGTTCAATTCCCAGTCAGGGTACATGTCTGGGTTGCAGGCCATGACCCCCAGCAACTGCACATTGATGTTTCTCTCTCTCTCTCTCTCTCCCCCGCCCCACTCCTTCCCTCTCTAAAAAGTAAATAAATAAAATCTTTAAAAAAAAACTTTAAAAAAACTTTAAAAAAAAAAGATGAGTGTGGAGCTGTGGACGGCTGAAGTGCAGATGAACCAGCAGCAAAATGACTTGGATTAGAAATCCAGTCACGTCTCAGTCTCCTGTGACTGTAAACAAGTCTGTCTAACAGGGAAAGTGTGTTTTTGCCAGTGAAATGGTGGGCACTGCTGGAGAGCGAACGGAACCTTAAAAGGCCATTTTCCTACACTGGCTGAGGCCATCAGCTCCTACTTTCCCTCTCTGTTTCTCACAGCCACCTGCCCCCAATGGTGTGCACTTGTGGTCTTTTCATATGATGTCATAAAAATGCAAAGGGACAGAGGGAAGGAGGTGCTTGCTTTATTGGAGCAAAGTTCAAGATGTGGAAAGTGTTACATAACATCAAATTGGCAGGAGTCGTGGAAAAGACAGAGGGCCCAGGAACTTGAAAAATGGCACAGTCAAGATAATAAACATTTCATCACCCCCAAAAGTTCTCTCCTGGTAACCCTTTACCAGGTCTTGAGATGAGTCTATGTGCGAGTTTGTCTGGAGTGCTCTCGGGAACCACACCTGGGCGGGGCTCAGGGCAGCAGGCCTGGGGAGGGAAGAGCTGGGATTGAACTGTGATGCAGAGAGGATGCAGGCCCCAGTCCCGATGACCCCACTGGGAGCTCTGCACAATTGCCCTATGCTGAAACAAGGGAGTGCGCCTTCTGTATCCCATCCGCCAGTCACTGGATTAGCTGACCAATGGTGGTTCCCCTTGGCCCCAGGCAATTCCTGGAGAGGAACTCCGCTGTCAGCCTAGCCCAGCAGGGGTGGGAATAAGCACCTGAATTCTGAAGGGGGATCTGGGTGGAACACCACAACATACACCTTAAATGGATCAAGTGAAGGGTTGGCTGTAGATAGACCTGGTCCCTGCCCTCATGGAGTGGAGAAATGAATAGTTTCTACTTTATAAGGGAGAATCCAGTCCAACCAAGTGAAAGCTTCTGCCTACGTACCTTGTGCCACACACGCCCCTAGGCACGGCCCATTTATTGCCTCAGTACTACACAGTCCCATTATTCCCCAGTACAGATGAGACAGATGAGGCAACTGAGGCAGAGAGAGGCAGGTAATCACCCAGCATCACACAACTAGTGAGTTCTGAGCTCATCTAAACTCCAGACAGTGATCCTATTCTACACTTTGTACCTCCCATAATCCTACTGAATCTCTGTGCTTGTATTTCTACTCACATTCTTTTATTATAATTTATATTGCATATCTTATCTTTCTAAAGTTACTATTTTTGTGTGTTATGTTTAAAATGTGAAAATTGGCAGTTTGGCACACACTGATTGTATAAATTATTCAATACCTGTATTAGAAATTACCAAAGTAACATGTGCAAAGTTATGTGATATTTTGTCACCACATTAGGAAAGGCTATCATTACAGCTTGTAATCACTGATGGAGTGAAAACACCATCCTAGAATTAGTCTAACTAGAAAAAGGAAAAAATTATATATGCTCCACAAGGGAGGAGAATGTGAAGACCAAGACCCAGATCTTCACTTCTCATCCCCCAGGAAAGGGTCATCTCCTACTGAATTATCCCAGGAACTGAGAGATACCAAGCTTCAGCTATGCAGCTACTCTCATCAAACTCAATACCTGTTGTATTTGACAAGGTTCAGTCAAATAAGCAAAACCACCACAACAGATTCAGTGTATTAAAAGGTGAGTCACAGGAAGCTGACTTACACAATTGGTGGAGCAGGTTAAATCATCTATGTGAAGCTATTCCACCTGCTCTGGTACTGGAGCCTGAACCCACAGGCAGGCCATCAGGAAGAGAAGACTGGTGTAAAGTGGGGGAAGCAAAGAAAAACAGGAACCTATGAGGGTGGGTAGAAAAGACTAGTACCCACTGCAGACTGTCACTGCCTCCAAGCCCCTTTGACAATGGAGGTGTCCTGGAGGGAAGGCTGGCACCCTTCGTCACAGAGTTAAGCAGGTATCTGGCCCAAGAGTCAGAGAAGCTGAAGGCAGAGATGCAGCAGCAGCTGGAGGTAGGCACTGATTGAGCACAGTGCATGACAACCCGCCAAGGGCTGCAGCAGTGCCTCGAGCCCTGTGCCGACGTGGGCATCAACAGCATGGCTGCTGCTACACTTCTACCTGTCTCCTCCCCTGCCAAATGTCTCCTGTGGCCCAAGTGACTTAGAATTATGCAGGGAAAGGAACGCTGGGAAGTATTGTTTTTTCACTAACCTACCACACCTGTTTTTGAGGGACAATCTAGCACAAGATGAAAGGGATCAGAGGCTCTCTACCTGAGAAAAATGTCATCTCAGATCTTCTCAAAGCAGCTCTTGATATTAAGTAGGCAAAGATTTAGTTTTGTTTTTATTTTTTCAAAGAAACAGTGATCTCAATACTTGACACTATAAATTTACATCCATTACCTTACTTAATTCTCACAGTTAGTTCTATGTTACTCCTATTTTGTAAACACTGAGAAGTTAACAGGCTTACTCAAAGCCACACAGTAAGTTGCAAATCTGGGACCCAGGTCTCTGATTCCCTGTCTCCCGCCCATCACCAGTCCGTTCTGTTACTCCTGTGGCATTAGTTAGAGAAAAGCTTTTCAGTCATCACCTCTGATGAAAACCTGAAAAGAACCAGACTCTTCGATATTGCATGGGTGCAGCCCTACTCTTTCCTGGGGGTACACTGGGAGTCAAAGGCCCATAAAGAATTAGACCTGCAAGGGAACCAAGAGCTGGCCTGCTCCCCCAAACAAGGAGAGAGGCAGACAGATTAAACGTTCGGGAAGAAAGGGAGAGAGGAGAATCACCATGCAGCAGAACTACGGTGGGCAAAAGAGGCACATGAGCACAGGAGAAGAGGGCTCCTTCATTTTCAAAAGGAAAAGGACTTGTCTAGCCATGAGCAGCTCAGGGTCGAGTCAGGAACTTCAGTGTGGGCTGGGGGAGAGACACAAGTCCCACACCTCCCAGTCCAACCTCTGCAAACCCTCATTTTTAGGACCTAAATGGCCTTCACATTCCCCCAGCATGACTGAACTTCAGACAGATCTCCCTTTCTTAGAGCACTTACTAAAACAGAAGAAAAAAACATGACTTGTCATTGTAAATCCTTTCTCTGCTTGAGATGTGAATCTCAAAAAGGCTTCTTACTAAAGGTATAGGACAAGTACGCCTTGGAGGTCAGGGGAGGAAGCTTCTCAGCAGTTGTACAACTGAGTACCATCTTTCTCAAGGACCTGAGTGCCCCTAGTGCCCTTGAAATATAAATATCAAGAACACTAGCACCCCTATTTCCTAGTTTTTATGAGAGGATGGGAGCATACATTCCCATGAACACCCTAATTCAAGGTGTAAAACTACCTCCTGTCCCGAAGAAACACAAGATTTACTTTCCCTTTGGGTAAGGCCAATAAGCAAACACAGGTGACCTATGATCCTCCCACTCAGCATCCTAGCTCTGTAAACATTCCAGCCCTTCGACACTGGGAAAAAGAGAAACAGGAGGAAAGGGGAAGAGCAAATATGATATAGATGGATCCATGGTCATGAGTCTCAGGAGTGAGCAGGGCTGAAGACAGGACACTGCAGAAGGACATCACTCATTCATGGAGTCACCAGGAGTCTCCAGGAGTCAGAGGCAACTCAGTGGCATGTAACACACAGAGCAGGGTTCTGGTGCACGTGTGTCTGTCTCTGTCTGTCTGTCTCTCTCTCTCTCTCTCTCTCCGTCTCTCGGCAGTAACCGTGAATAAATTCATTCTTGCCTGTTTAACTTTGTTTGGTGCAATTTTGGCTTTGATAATCATAAACCCAATATGGAAGGAGCAGACATTTAACTTTGGTCTGCCTATGGGGAACATCACTTCAGGAAGCAGATAATTGTTAGAATATCCCACTTTCAGATTTGATTACTTGGTTCAGGTGAACAACAGATTTGCCCATAAAAGTACACTTTTCCTTCTATCCCAAATAATCTTTGGGGTGATACTTTGATACCACATAAATATCCTGTTCCCCAACAATTTTTCATTCAATGGTTTTAGTATTCACTAATCCTAGTTTGCATTAATTATTGTTGGAGTGAAAATGCTGATTTTCTAATTGTGTTATTCCATCTACATTATCTAACTTTTTTAATTTTACTTATTTATTTTTAGAGAGAGGGGAAGAGAGGGAGAGAAACATCAATGTGCAGTTGCCTCTCATGAGCCCCCTCTACTGGGGACCTGGCCTGCAACCCAGGCATGTGCAACCCTTTGGTTCACAAGTTGGTGCTCAATCCACTGAGCAACACCAGCCAGGACTATTATGTAACGTTCTTTTATTAAAAAAAAAAACCAAAAACTTTTCTTTTCTCCATATCTCCTTCTCTTCCCCTCCTCTCTCATCACTATGAACTTATGAATTCAGTTTCCACTCATCAATTATTCTCATTGTTTATGATTTGTGACTTGCTCCAAGTCAGCTTTTGTATTTTTCTTTTTAATGAACCCATTCACCTTTGTTCACTTAATTACTTTTTGACACAAGACTGTTCAGGCTTACCTTGTAGATTCCCTGCTCTGGGACTGGAAGTAGCCATTTCTCTAAGAAGCACTTTAGTGGTGAATGGTATTTAGAAATCAAGATCTAGGGGCCAACTGTACTCACTGCTACTGACATGGATTTGCTTAAAGCCTTTCAGTAAAAAGAGCTAGGATGTGTGCATGTGGGTCCGAGTTATCTACTTGGCAACCCACCTATTTATCTATATGTATATATGTACATATGTATACACGTGTGTATATATCATAACTATGATGAACTCATGTTCATACCTCTCACTGAAATCAACCCTATATTGTTTGACTTCATTTATGAAAGAAAAACACCCTGCTCATTCAAACATAAATATATTTTTTCATTTGCTTTTATCTTATTATACACACAAAACAGTTCCAGAATTATGCCACCAACACCACCACCAAGAACAAATATTTTGTTAGAAATATTTTGACTTTATATTTTATTTAGGGTGCACAGTCAAAGCCCTGTATTCAAAAGTTACTCTACAATTCTTTTTCTCTGTGTAATATTTATCAATTTAACATGTAGTTGGGTTAGTTTTCCCTGCTTGTATTCAAATTTAATGTTTACCTTTGTGTTTTTGCCATATTTTTAAACATTTAAAATATTTAAAAAATTTAAACTATATAAAATGGTCTACCAAGAGAATTCTCATATTCATCCCTATACCCTCCACACCTGCCCTCTATAACCTGTAAATAAATATTTTCACTAATTTCTGGTTGAGATATCCTGTTTCATTTTGTAAGAATAGCAATTTCCCCTCTTTCTTACATAATAGGTAGTCTATTGTATGCACTCCATATATCCAGGATTCACAGACAGCTTCCTTATTCTTCTTCCTCTTTGGTGCCATTGTACTCCAGTGTATGCAGTACTATATTTAATTCAGTCACTCTCCTTTGAGTGATCATGTAGAGCGACTGCAATGTTTTGTTATTACAACTTATTCCTGAACTAAAACCTTGCACATATGCTTTTATATATTTGTGGAGGTATGTCTGTGGGGCCAATTTCTAGAAGTGGAATTTGTGGGTCAAAAGGTAAATACATATGTAATTTTGTTTGCCATCATCAAATCCCTTCCAAGGGCCTGTTATCATATTGCATTTCCACCAGAATGTATGAAAGTATCTGAATTTCCACAGCCTTGACAAATGTGTTATCTAGGTTTTGAACTTTCTACTAATCTGAGAGATGAGAAATGTCCTCTCAGTAAAGTTTTAATTTATACTTTATTATAAGTAAAGTTGAATACCTTTTCTTGTACTTAAGGGCCATTTAAAAATTTTATTTTTATAAATTGTGTTTTTGTCCATCTATATCATATTTTGTGGGGGGTTTTCTTGATTATTAAGAATGATTTATTAAAGAATTTAGCCCTTTGACCATAATGTAAGTCTCTGATTTTTTTTTTTTTTTGGTCTTTTGGCTTTGTGTGTGATATTTTGCCATTTAAAAAATAAATATCTTATTTTTTATGTAGTTGAAATTATCTATCCTTTCTTTGGTTGCTTCTAGATTTTAGATTATAGTTTGAACGTTTCTTCATACCCACATCAAGAAATAAATCATCCGTGTTTTCTTCTATTATTACAATGGTTCATTTTCTTACACTTAGATCTCTGATCCATCTGGAATTTGTTCTGGCAACTGGTATGAGATGTAAAACTATTTTTTTCCAAATGACAATCTAGTTGTTCCATAACCATTTATTTTAAAATCCAAAGACTATATTTTCAAGGATCATTTCCATAGTTTGTTAAAAGTCCGTATTTTCCAAACCAGAGGAAATTTGAGGCACAGGATGGATCAGCTAAGAAGCAAAACAGGGCAATGGGACAGCTCAGAGACTGGCAACCACAAGAAACCACCATCAGTCTTAGGCTAAAGCATCCAAGAGAGAAGGGTACGCTCCAGAAGCCCAGGGTTTAGGGCCACCACACAAGTGCAGAAATCATGGCAGTCTGTACAAAGAGATCAAAAACCCTCCAGCAGCTGCACCTGCTGCCTAGGAATAGAGAGAGGTATAAAAATACCTCCTTTCTCCCTGTCCTCCAATCTTCTACCAGAGGTTCCCATTAGCCAAACTCAGATGAAAGCCAGCTAATGAGGAGCCTAAGAATGCAACCTGCCAAGTTTAGCTCCATTGCAAAGTAGAACGAATACAGGAGAGGCGGAAGGATTGTTCGGAGGGCAAAGGGCTGGCACAGCACACAGAAAAAAAATCTAAGAAGAAATCTTTATCTTCTCATTAAAATAAATTCTTAGAGCCCTGGCTGGAGTAGCTCAGTGGATTGAGTGTGGGCTGTCAACCAAAGTGTCGCCAGTTCGATTCCCAGTCAGGGCACATGCCTGGGTTGCAGACCAGGTCCCCAGTGGGGGCCACGTGAGAGGCAACCACACATTGATACTTCTCTCCCTCTCTTTCTCCCTCCCTTCCCCTCTCTAAAACTAAATAAATAAAATCTTTAAAAATAAGTAAAAATAAATTCTTAGACTACATCATTTAATTTATTAACACTCCAGTGGCCAAATTTCTGCAAATAAATTTAAAAGGTATATATAGATTTACAGACAGATTTAATACAATCTTATCAATTTAAACCTGAAAATAATCTGATCAGTGTGATTTTTATTCTGTACATTTTAGATAAAGAACTATTGGTGAAATCAAGAGTGTAGGAATGGCACTAGAAAATTTTAAAAATAAAATTATCCCTGCAGAAGTTAGAAGCACTAAGAGACTTAGAGAGCAAAAGGTAATAACTGAAAACAACTAAATAAAAAAGGTTTAAATATCAAGCAATTAAACTGTTTTAAAAAAATTATGATCCATACATAATGAATACAGGAGTTTAGATACTCAAAGGAAGCAAAACTTGATTTCTTTATCCTTTATAATTTCTCTAGGCACTGCATTTTAGTGTTTTTAAAAATATGAATTTTAATAAATCTAACATTCTGTTTTATATCTTAAGAACTCCGTTACACTAATTATTTACACACCCTACTTTGGCAGAATCTAAACATAACCACAAAATCTAAACAAACAAAGGTTTGTTTCCATAAAACAAGTACTTTGATTTTTGGAAGGAATTTATTATTCTCAGAATTAGTCCAATGAAATAAGATAACTTTCTTAGAAGGAAGCCAATGGCTCAAAATCGGACACTAGCTGACTCGCAATTCAGGAACTCAAGAAAAAATTCTCCCCTTGGGCGGTCCCCTGGGCCCTTCAGTGTTTCGCTTACTTCCCCTCTTCATCCCTCCCTTCTCCCACTTGCCAGTGTCCTCCTCTGCCCTGTGTAGCCTTGCCACTTTGGGGAAGGAGAATCAAAAGGGAAAATAAATCAGCTCAAACAAAAACATCGTGGTGCACAGGAGGATAAAATAAGTAATAGTGTGCAAGACACCATCAGTCATCATGGTTCTTTGTACTCCATCTCCAGTAAAACCATCTTAACCAAACACACCACTTGGATAACTGGTTCCAATGACTAATGCATGCCCACCAAACCAGAGCATGAGTGTGACTGACAGGACACCTGTGACTGACGGAAATTCCACTGGTATTAAATGGAACAGCTAATGATGCACTATTCAACCATGCAAAATTGTAATGGTTAAGATTGTTTGTTTCATTACACAGTGTTCTTTCTCAGAAAGAAAATTTTCTGCTCTTAGGATGAGGAATTGTTGTCCTTCATCTGATTATGTGGTTTCTACCGGTTACTTGGCTCAGTTTCCAGAAAACCTAGAGTCTGTCTGTAGCCTGTGGATAGGACTCAAGGAAACATCTGCACGTTCATTTAAATCAAAAAATGTATGTCCCTATCCTTATTATTGCCTTATTCTTTTTTATTTATTGAGATAACACTGGTTAATAACTATATCAATTTCAGATTACAACATTGTAATTCAATATAATGTTGCATGCTCACCACCCAAAGTCTTATTTCCTCCCTTTACCATGTATTTGAACTGTTTTACCCAGTTCACCCTCTCCTTACCCCACGTCCTCACTGGTAACCACCATTTTTTGTCTGTATCTATGACTTGTCTGGTTTTATTACTTATTTCATTTGCTACTTTTTTGTTTTACATTTCACATGAGTGAAATCATAGTTTTGTCCTTTTCCATCTGATTTGTTTCACTTAGCATCATACCCTCAATGACAATATTTCATTTTTTATAGCTGACTAGTATTTCATTATTTGTGTATATACCTGACATCTTCTTTATTCACTCAGCCATTAATGGACACTTAATTTGTTTCCACATCTTGGCTATTGTAAATAATGCTACAATTAACACAGAAGTACATATATCTCTTCAAATTAGTGTTTTCATATTCTTTGGATAAACATCCAGAAGAGGAATTGCTAGATCATATGGTAATTCTACCCTTAATTTTTTAAGGAACTTCCATGAGTTTCCCTTAGTGGTTGCACCAACTTCAATCCCACCAACAGTACAAGAAGGTTCTCTCCATATCCTGCCCAATACTGGTTATTGCTTATCATTTTGATAAAAGCCATTCTAACAGGTGTGAGATGATATCTCATTGTGGCTTTTAATTTGCATTTCCCTAATAATTAGTGATGTTAAGCATCTTTTCATATGCCCATTGGCCATCTGCATGTAGTTATTGTGATACTAAAACCAGGCAAGGACATCAAGGAAGGAAGGAAGGGAGGGAGGGAGGGAGGGAGGGAGGGAAGGGGAGGGGAGGGGGAAAATTACAGGCCAGTATCTCTTTTTTTGTTTGTTTTTTTTTGTTTTTTTTTAATATATTTTATTGATTATGCTATTACATTTGTCCCATTTCCCCCCTTCTCTCCCCTCCACCCTGTACCCCCCTCCCACCCACATTTCCCCCTTTAGTTCATGTCCATGTGTCATACTTATGAGTTCTTTAGTTTCTACATTTCCCGTACTATTCTTGCCCTCCCCCTATCTATTTTCAACCTACATTCTATGCTACTTATTCTCTATACCTTTTCCCCCTCTCTCCTCCTCCCACCCGCTGCTGCTAACCCTCCATGTGCCCTCCATTTCTGTGGTTCTGTTCCTGTTCTAATTGTTTACTTAGTTTCTTTTGGTTTTGCTTTAGGTGTGGTTGTTAATATTTGTGAGTTTGCTGTCCTTTTACTATACATGTCTTTTCTTTATCTTCTTTTCTTAGATAAGTCCCTTTAGCATTTCATAAAATAAGGGCTTGGTGATGATGAACTCCTTTAACTTGACCTTATCTGAGAAGCACTTTATCTGCCCTTCCATTCTAAATGAGAGCTTTGCTGGATAGAGCAATCTGGGATGTAGGTCCTTGTCTTTCATGACTTGGAATATTTCTTTCCAGCCCCTTCTTGCCTGTAAGGTCTCTTTGGAGAAATCAGCTGACAGTCTGATGGGAACTCCTTTGTAGGTGACTGTCCCCTTACCTCTTGCTGCTTCTAGGATTCTCTCCTTCATTTTTACCTTGGCTAATGTAATTATGATGTGCCTTGGTGTGTTTCTTCTTGGGTCCAACTTCTTTGGGGCTCTCTGAGCTTCTTGGATTTCTTGGAAGACTGTTCCCTTTGCCAGCTTGGGGAAGTTCTCCTTTATTATTTGTTCAAATACGTGCTCAATCTGTTGCTTTTCCCCTTCCGATTCTGGTACCCCTATAATTCGGATATTGGAACGTTTAAAGGTGTCTTGGGTGCTCTTAATCTTTTCCTCAATTTTCTGAATTCTTATTTCATCATGCTTTCCTGCTTGGTTGATTCTATCTTCCTTCTGGTCCACTGTATTGTTTTGAGACTCAGATTCCTTCCTTTCACTATTGGCTCTCCTCCGCGTGTCTTCCTGCATCTGTTTTATGGTAATCTGCTTTCTTTCATCTAAATTTCGACCAAAATCAACCAGTTCCGTGAGCTTTCTGATCACCAGTGTTTTGAACTGTGCATCTGATAGATTGGCTAATTCTTGGTTGCTCAAAAGGATGAGTCCTGGGGGACTGATCTGCTCTGTTGAAAACATGGGTTTTTTTCCCCCCTGTCTCTCCTTTTTTTTTCCGGTCTGGTTGCTCTAGTTACGGTGGGGGGCGGAGCCTTAGGTGCTCACCGGGGCTGGGCACCCCAGTCGCTAGATTGTGACGTTATATGTGGGGGCAGGGCAGGGCGGGGCGGGAGAAAACAATGGCGGTAGTTCGTTCCTCTGGGCTCAGACCCTTGTCTGGGCTTCTGGGCCGCGAGCTCTGCCCTGGTCCACAATCGCTACCCCTCTGGGTCTGCCAGCAGCAGCTTGCGTACTCAGGGATCACCGCTGCCTTCTTGCTCGCCGGATGGCTTTTGCGCCGATTTCGCGCCAAACCTTCCCCCGACCTCTGCGCACCGCCGACCCGAGCCAGCCCCGCGCCTGCCAGGCTCGTCTTTTCCTACCAGTCCGGATGAACGCGTCTACTTCAACTTCTCGGCTGCCCGACTTCCATTCAGATAAATCCTCTGCCGGATCTGGGTGTTATTCTGATAGTAAATTATTGTTGTAAATTATTGGTTTTCTAATCTTGGTTGTGCGAGGAGGTACGGTGCATCCACCTATTCCTCCATCTTGCCGGAAGTCGTCACAGGCCAGTATCTCTGATGAACATAGATGCAGAATTCCTAAACAAAATACTAGCAAATTTAATACAACAATATATTAAAAGGATCAAATACCACAAAGAAATGGGATTTATTCCAGAGATGCAACAAGGATGACTCAACCTCAGCAAATCAATCAATGTGATATAGCACATTAGCAAAATAAAAGATAATGTCATACAATCACCTCGATAGATGTAGAGAAAGCATTCAACATCAATTTATGAACAAGACAAAGATGCTCACTCTCATTACTTTTGTTCAACATAATACTGGAAGTCCTACCCAAAGAAATTAGACAAGAAAAAGAAATAAAAGGCATGCCAATTGGAAAGGAAGAGGTAAAACTGTTTTGTATTTTATATATCCCTGTAAGCCATCTGTTGCAGGCTAAGTTCTCTAGAAACAGATCAGGGACAGGGTTTGGGGTGCAATATGTTTGTTTGTAATCTACACTGTTGAAGAGAGGCAGAAGGAAGTAGGATTGGGCAGAGGGAAAATACAGGCTTGATCAAACCCGTGCCAAACTGGCAAGGTGCTCTGAAGCAAGTACTGTCCTGTGTTTGCTGGTATATCCCCCCTTCCCCCACCCTAAATTAGTCACCAGACACAGGCTCCCCAGCAAGGATGTAAGTTCAGACAAGGCGGGTCTCTAGAGCTGAGGTAGGTTCTGCAGGAGGTGAAATATGGATGTTGTCTGTTGATTCTGATACTCTAAGCTGGGCAGCAAGTTCTCCCTTGAGAGGAAAGCTGGGTGACATTTCTACTTCCTTCTCTACTTTGATCCCCTTCTGCCTAAGGTTGGAAGGGAAGCTCTTCCAGGTATCTGGTATGTCTCCCTTTTTAAAAGAATCTTAGAAGGGAGCTACCATGCCTAAGGTAGAAGTGGGTCTCAGAGTCCCAACTGATGTCCATTACCTTCTTCTTGTACTATCCTTTGGAGATTCCATTAACCATCATCAAACACCTCTGCTGGCCCAGCTTCCTACTTGTTAGTCTGACCCAGACCTTCAGTCTTGAGGACCTGAGCCTGTGGTCACCAAGCCATTTGGCTGGGGTCATTGCACCAGCCCATTTACAGCCACAACTGTGCCAGAGAATACTAAGATAGGCCCAAGTAGATCAACTGAGTCCCACCCAAATTCCTCCCTGCCTCCACTGTACAATAGCAGCCCTACATCCTCCAAATGACCAGAGTCAACCATCCTGCCAAGACAGTAATGCTTCTTTTTGGTTTTGGTCCCTGAATATAAGGAGGTTGAAGTTTCCAAGTGACAACTGAAGCTCACAATTCAATGGACTCCTCTATGTCCCCTTGAGAAAGTGTACCCCTTTGGGGAAGCAGGCCCTCTAACTGAGCAGCACACAGAATTATTATGGGGAAGAAAACACAATGAAACACAGTGAACACCTGAGAGGGATGGTGAGTGGGGTCATTGCTCTTTCCACCCCTTGGTTCCTGTGTCCATGCATTCTCCCACCTAAAGGTCACTGATTCCATGTATACACTGCATTCTAGAAAATGGCACCCTATCCATATAGAGTATTACCTCTGAGCAATACTGATCTATCCACTGATCTATCGGACTAGCAGTTTCTGAGGGCAACAAAATAATATATGACCAGAGAATCTTGTGGTTGTAGACCCACTCATGAACCTCCTTTGCTATAAAGCAGGTCCCTTGGTCTGAAGTAATGTTACTCAGGACCCCATACCAATAAATCAAACACTCCACAAACTCTGCAACATTCATGCTAGCCAAGACCATATGGACAAAAAAGGCAAACCCATACCCAGAATACACGTCCATTTCTGTGAGACATGTGAGAATAAACAACTAACCCTTCCAGCATGAAATGAACCCAATGTAGTCAACCTGCCACCTAGAGGCTAGCTTCTCTTCTTGAGCAATATTATTATATTGGTATTATTCTCTGTTATTGGCATACTATATTTTTACCAAGAACCACAGTATACAAGCCTTAGTCACTGGGATGTGAGACTACTGGGGTGTGCAAATCCTTTCTCTCTGTTACCATCATTTATATGCCCATTGTGCCAGCACTGAGGAGGCTGATAATAAAGGCTAGCTAATGTCAGCTGGACATGTCACTGTGTCTACTTGGTGGTTTAATAACAAGTCCATGGTAGATGCTCTCTGGTTGACACTGAAATGTGGTACAAAGATCTTTACAATTCATATCCACTCCCCTACGTCCATCTAAATGCCTCTAATCCAGACTTTCTTATTACCCATCTTCCATTCTTTATCCTTCCAAGGCCCTGACCAGCCAGCCAAGCCATTCATTGCTACCCACAAATTTGTAAACATGTAACTTCAGGTTAGTCCTCTTCCTTTGCAAAAAGGATAACCAAATCCACCAATCTTCTTTTCATTGAGATGATTTCTTATATCTTTCAAGGCCATCTCATCTGTATGCCACAGTGAGGCTTTTTCCTCCTCCCTCACCAGGTATAGTGACTTCTCCAGACATCCACAGCTGTGAGCTCAGGAAGGAATGCTGGTGCCATAGTGGTGGGTGCCATCAGAAGACCTGAGCTACCTGCTCGAGCCCATGCAGCTCCCCTGTACTCTCTGGCCACACTATTACTCAGTCCTAGATACACTGCTTCTGTTTCATGACAAACTGTTCCTGGACCCATCTGGCCTATGACGTAGAGATTTGGTAGAATCCAGTTCATGATGAAAGTCCTGGTAGAGTCACTTAGTTACTCATGACTGAATGGTCCATCTTTTCCCAGGCCCAGTAGCATGCCAGAAGTTGTTTTGCCAAAGGTATATAAATTTCCACTATAAATGGCAAGGCCATGCTCCAGAACCTCAAAGACCCATATTATATACTTCTCTCACTGGGATTTTAACAGAAGCTACACATATCTTTTCCCACTAGTGATCAACTCTAGTACTCTCATATCTGCCAGACTGTATGGTCCAAAAGTGGGACTGCTTATACTAAAACCTGGTCCTGCTGGAAAGTCTTTTCCTGCTCTGGGCTCCACTTAAAAATGGCACTTTTCATGCTTCCTGGGATACAGGCTGGAGCAGAATCCTTGGGTGCAGAAGTTGCTGCCTCCAGAGCCCAGAGGAGCCTATCAGGCATGATGCTTCTTTCTTTGGGAAGGAGATTACAAGACACAATCATTTATCTCATACTTTTGAGAAGATGTACCAGCATGCTCTTGATTCCTGGACACCTAAAAATTGCATAGATACAAAAAAACTGTAAATCTTTATAGGTGTCATCTTCTGCCTTCTGCAGTACATGTGTCTTACCAGGAACTACAGCACACTGACCATCTCTTGTTCATCCAGCCTGGTCAACATAATATCATCAATGTAATGAATCAATGTGATGTTCTGCAATATATTCAGGCAGTCCTGATCTCTTTGTTCTGTATCATGGCAAAGAGTAGGACTGCTAATGTAAGTCTT
Organism: Phyllostomus discolor; assembly: GCF_004126475.2. Lineage (NCBI taxonomy): Eukaryota > Metazoa > Chordata > Mammalia > Chiroptera > Phyllostomidae > Phyllostomus > Phyllostomus discolor. The sequence continues at coordinate 9,871,097 of NC_040915.2, read as the reverse complement.
TGAGCAAAACTTTAAGTATATACTGCTGTCTATTCGATATGATTGATATCTGATCCTTTTTCTATGCTTTAGGATAGAAAACAAAGTGTTTTCTAAAACAATGGCAATACACCTTAGGCCTATTAATGTACCCTGAAAAAGACACATCTTTTTGTGGCTATAATTGGGGCTAGCAGTTGCTTGAGCTCACACTACTCTACAGTTATCACCTTGGGTCTGTTAAATCCACCAGGTGCTAGACTGACCAATTAAATGGAAGTACCTTGGGAACTATCACCTCTATGTCCTTTAAATTCTGAAGGGTGATATTAATCTCCACTATTTTCCTTCTCTAGGATGCTATATAGCTTTTTACTTTACCATCTTGTCTGTGTGGGGTGTAGGGGATAGTTTCAAGAAACTTCCACTTGGTTTTCCTTGCTGTGATAGTTCTTATCCTACATGACTAGGATTCAATGTAGGGATTGCATCAGCCGCCAAGTATGTCCAACTCATTTAACATCTTGAGACCAGGGAAATGGTCCTCAGGTGGGTTCATGGAGTCAGTGGAGAACTCCATTTATTATATTTACACACACACACACACACATATCACTGTATACCACCTCTCTGACAAGGGGCCCATGATGAGGTTTTGAGTCTATGTATATTAATGCCAACTCAGATCCTGGAGCAACTTAACCCCAGTTATAGGTCTTGAGGGCAGTAGGGAAAGTGGTGTGGATCCTGGGAAAAGCATATGGTACCTCATGGGTAAGAGGCCTATATAATGCCTTCCAGTGCAAGATGGTGTCATGAGTGAGCCTTGTCTATAGGTTCAGAGGGTTCAGGTGTGTATTGGTAGTCAAAACCCTCACAGATATCCATGACGATATCTTCATCCTATCAGAGTCATAGATTTTCCCAATCGAGGTGCTAAACTTGGCATGACAAACCTATTTTGGTTGGGCATTTAGCCATCTCCAAAATTCCTAAGCCTAGAAATACTGATTCCTAGGCTTAGACTTCAACTTTCTTTATCTACCCACTTGAGTAAATAAGAGCTTCTTTGTATACAAACCAACAGGTTCTCTGGTTTTTACTACTGGATTTCAATGGCCTATTACATATCCTCAGGTACTCTTTACCTTTCTGGCATCAGTGGCATTTAACAATAGCCATCCAATACCATTGTGCTTATCATTATTATTTCTCCTTAAGTTATAAATGCATGATATACCCAACCTGATAAAGCATTCTCTTCCATCAGTAAAACCTCCCAATTCGGCACAAGTAAACATTTAGGAATTGGACCTTCACCTTGGTTCAGGAGCTGTTTTTGTTCCACCTATGACCAGTGACGAGGTCCTCACTGCCAGCTGGATGGTGGTGATCCAGCTTCTCTGGAAGCACTCTGAGGGGGGGTTTGATGTGAAAGATACTTATTAGGGACCAACATTTATGAAAAAAAGACAGATGAAGTAGAACTGGGAAAAGGCAGAAATCAAACTATGAGGATTTGGCCAATATGGCAGTGAGCTCTGGAACAAGTATGGCTCATAGGAGTGTCCGCAAAATGGCCTGTACACTCCCACCTTACTCAGTCACTGGATACAAGCTATCCAAGAAAAGGGTGGCCTCAAGTAAACTGGATCTCTGCAGCTGAGGCAGACCCTAAAGAACATGGCTGTAGAGCCTATCAGCTGGCTGTTATCCCTGTGCAAGTCCTTCCTTGAAAGGGGATCTCGATGTATAAATAATTATTAATTGTTGTTTGCTTTTTAAAGAAAACTTGAATAGGTTACTAGCCTATTACAGCTGATATAACTCTTATAAAGCTATAATCATTGAAATCCACAAAGCTACAGTCCAAACTGGAAAATCAATGATTTTCCATAAAACAAGAAGAATAGGATTAAATTAGTATCTTATCATCACTTTGAAACACAGTGCCATTTCTAGTCACTTCTCACCTGATAGCGACTGAAGACACAATTTTTCATGACTTGAGAATAGTCTAGAGCACAGGATTTTTACCAGATCTTCGACTTGCTCTGGAGAAGTTTTGCAGTGATAATGCCATCAACCAAAATGAGAGTGACTCTCTACTCTTTTTTAATATGAGCTTAACACAGCAGAGATTCTAGACATTTCAAGCAGTATTTTTTTCCTATGGGACAGATTTGCATCACTTTCTTAAATCAAAAATGGAAGGGTGGACTTATGGCCAAGATGAAGGCATAGGCAGACACACTGCACCTCTTTGCACAACCAAAAGGACAATGACAATTCAAAAACAAAAAAAAACAACCAGAACTGACAGAAAATCAAACTGTAAGGAAGTCTGACAACCAAGGAGTTAAAGAAGACACATTCATCCAGACCGGTAGGAGGGGCCAAGACAGGCAGCTGGGAGGAGAGGACTCCCGAAAAGGCAGTGGCTAGAGGACCAGGGTGGGCAAGATTGCAGCTGGGCAGCAAGGCGGTGACTGGTGGAACAGGCAGTCCCACATTCACATGCAGATAAACCAGGAGGAACAACTGGGGAGCAGGACAGTTTACACAACCCAGGGCCCCGGGGCAGGGAAATAAAGCCTCAAATGACTGACTGAAAACACCTGTGGGGGTTGAGGCAGCAGTGGGAGAAACTCCCAGTCTCATAAGCAAGTTTTTTGGAGAGACCCACAGGGTTCTAGAACATACACAAACACACCCACCTGGGAATCAGCACCAGAAGGGCCCAATTTGCTTGTGGGAAGCGGGGGAAGTGAGTGAAATCCGGCAGAGAGCAGAGCAAACACCATTGTTCCCTCTGGGACCCCTTCCCCACATACAGTGTCACAACACAGCGATGTGGGTTGCTCCACCCTGGTGAACACCTAAGGCTCCACCCCTCACTAGTAATAGGCTCGTCAAGACAAAAAAAAAAAAAAGGCCTAAAGGAAAGAACAGATCAAAACTCCAGAAAAAAACATAACTAAGTGACAAAGAGATAGCCAACCTATCAGATGCCAGAGTTCAAAACACTGGTAATCAGGATGCTCACAGAATTGATTGAATTTGGTCACAAATTAGATAAAACAATGAAGGCTAAGTGAAATAAAGGAAAACGTACAGGGAACCAATAATGATGGGAAGGAAACTGGGACTCAAATCAATGGTGTGGAACACAAAGAAAAAAGAAACATCCAACCAGAAAAAAAATTAAGAAACAAGAACTCAAAAAATAAGGAGAGGCTTAGGAACCTCCAGGACATCTTTAAATGTTCCAACATCCAAATTATAGTGGTACCAGAAGGAGAAGAGGAAGAGCAAGAAATCGAGAACTTATTTGAACAAATAATAAAGGAGAACTTCCCCATTCTGGCAAAGGAAATAGACTTCCAGGAAGTCCAGGAAGCTCAGAGAATCCCAAAGAGGTTGGACCCAAGGAGGAGCACACCAAGGCACATCATAATTACATTAGCCAAGATTAAAATGAAGGAGAGAATCCTAGAAGCAACAAGAGAAAGGGGGACAGTTACCTACAAAGGAGTTCCCATCAGACTGTCAGCTGATTTCTCAAAAGAGACCTTAAAGGCAAGAAAGGGCTGGAAAGAAGTATTCCAAGTCATGAAAGACAAGGACCTATATCCAAGATTGCTCTATCCAGCAAAGATTTCATTTAGAATGGAAGGGCAGATAAAGTGCTTCTCAGATAAGGTCAAGTTAAAGGAGTTCATCATCACCAAGCCCTTATTACATGAAATGTTAAAGGGAGTTATCTAAGAACAAGAAGATAAAAAATATAAACAGTAAAATGACAGCAAACTCACAATTATTAACAACCACACCTAAAACAAAAACAAAAGGAAACTAAGCAAACAACTAGAACAGGAAAAGAACCACAGAAATGGAGATCACATGGAAGGTTATCAACAGGGGAGTGGGAGGGAGAGAGAGGGGGGAAAGGTACAGAGAATAAATAGCATAGATGGTAGGTAGAAAATAGATGGGGGTGTTAGAATAGTATAGGAAATGTAGAAGCCAAAGAACTTATATGTATGACACATGGACATGAACTAAAGAGGGGGAATGTGGTTGGGAGGGGGTGTTCAGGGTGGAGGGGAGCAAAGGGGGTAAATGGGACAACTGTAATAGCATAATCAATAAAATATATTTTTAAAAATGGAAGAAGTCTGCTTAGTATATTGTTGTTTCTATTTAGGAGAAATAGCCAGGCCTGTCCAGTAAGCAAACAAAGTAGCACAGACTATTAAAAAACATTCTGAGTGTGGAAAAAAGAGAATAAGCATCCCAAAGGATTCAGTCATTTGAAACAGACTTTCATACTCATAGCAGCAGCTTCTAAAACAACAGTCTTCCAATAGACAAGAGCAGTGTGTTCCTCAAAGTGTGCTTTGTGAATCACCTGCATCAGAATCACCAGAAGTTCTCGGGGGGAGAATGCAAATTCTCTGGGGAGGGAGCACCAGAAATATGTATTTTTATATTTTTAACAGGCTGTTTGGGTGGTGATGGAGCCCACAAAATCTAAGAACCACAGATCAATAGCATGCTCACTGTTCAAGTTACAGAGTAAGCTGTTAAGCAATAATGAAAACTGACATATGCTGAGCTCCGACTACGTGCCAGGCACTGCTACAAACACTTCATGTGAGCTGTCTCATTTTATCCTCACTATAACTCTACCAGTTAGGGACTATCATTACTTCATTTTACAGGTGAGAGACACACTTGGAGAATGGAATATTTGGAATCAAACCACAAGAAGTTTGACTAGAAGTCGTATACACTCTACTGTGAGCCTATGAGGTAACAAAGCTCAAGACCTTATACATGAACTTTAGACATCTTCTAGTCCAAGAGCTAATGGTCTTCTGGACTTTAACTGTTGATAGTAAGGACATTGCTTCTATGCTTTATGTATTAAAGATATTTTTTGTGTGTAACATTTTTCAGACTACAAGCATTTACCCAAACATCATGTATGACATCCTCTAGAAGTGATAACATTCTCTAACACTGTAGACACTGAATGTGTCTAGACCTTCACTAAACATCATCTCATCCCACCACGGCTAAGGAACTGTCTGGTCTGAGTCTGACCTGTCTTCAGGTGATATACCTGTAAAGTAATATGCTCACTTCCTCCATACATTTAACTGTACCATCACTGACACACTTTTTAAAACTAATGATTTGATTTTTTAATGAGCTTCTCATGAGAGGAAATAACGTAGTTCATGTCAGAATTTTATGAAAATATTCTCTTGGTTATTACTAAAAGCAGAGTACAAGAAGACTTTATTTCCATTGTTATCAACTAAAAGCTACAACACAGTATTTTTAAGACAGCATTTTATAATTAAGGGCACCTTTTCTATACTACTTCACTATTATGATGATAAGACTCCTAATCGAAACTATATTATCAGTGTCATAGCTACTCTTCTAACTCTGTGGTTGTGTAAGACACTTTTGTTGACTTCATACACTTTGTTCTACACTTCAGTGTAATGCTAAAGAGCTTTAATTAACATTTTTCAAATAAGTTAATGTATTTGTTGCTGATTCTAGTTTTTTAAAATTCCCTTGTCCTTCAATACTGTAAAAAAATTTTCAAGAAAAAGCATTAATTTTAAGAAAATTTATTTCTGAAAAGGCATTTTATCCAATAAAGCATAATCATTAGCCCTGGCTAGTGTGGCTCATTGGATTGAGAGCTAGCCTGTGAAGAGAAAAGTCACCAGTTCAAATCCCAATCAGAGAGCATGCCTGGTTGCTAGCCAGATCCCCAGCTGGGGGCATGCAAGAGACAATCGATGTTTCTTTCACTCTCTTTCTCCCTCCCTTCCACTATCTCTAAAAAGTAAATAAATAATTTTAAAAAAACACAATCATTAACACTGAAAAGCTTATGTAGAGGTTTAGAGAAATAAAACTAGTTTGCTGTCAAGCTTCCTAGAAAGTTTTAACTAGAGAATTACTTTAACCTCTCTTGAGCAAGGATAAGAGGAAGAATACCCAAATTTATTATGCATCTCTTAAATGCTTCTGGGTGCTTTGTATAAGTTATTTCAATTAATTATAACCACAAATTTGGAAAAAGGCATTATTACCCACTATTTACATAGAAGAATGAGATTCAAAGGTTACACAGTTAAGCAGACCAAAATTCCAGGGTCTTTCCCCACACACCAGACTGTTTCCAGAGAAAATGTTAGTGGCATATTAATGAACCATGCAATCTGATTTGCATATAAATCTACAATGGAGTCGTGCAATATACATCATAAGCCAATGTTTCAATCCTAAATAGTCCATTTGCATACAGAAACAGCCCTTCTAGACTGTCAGTTGTTAATCCATGAGTTGATGTCAAAGAATAAGCACTGTGATTTACTGTTCAGTGACCCAGGTAGATCCTGGGAGTGATCCTGGTTTCTCTCACACAGGCAATACAGGGTAGGGCAAAAGTAGGTTTACAGTTGTTCATGGAATAATACATTAATTAAACCATAAGACATGAATAAACTGTGTTTCACATACTCATAACTGTAAACCTACTTTTACCCCACCTTGTATTTCAACTAATGAGGCTTCTCTCCAATGAGGCCATCACAGTACCTTAGTGTTTAAAAATAGTAGACCATTCGTTAACATGGCAGTTGGTGAGAGTGAGGACTGTAGGGGAAAAGGGAGTTTATATTAGGAATTTCCTTTCAAAAAAATGCAAAGTTACAGAAGAAAACTAATCCTGTTCAAGGTTTTTACTAACATCAGCCTTGAGTTACACCACTGACCTCTTCCTGACCCTAGATAATGCAAAAAGATATGCAATGTGGAAAGGTAAAGTTAGAAGATACATCACTCACAGAAGACAAGATAGGGTGTGACCTTAAAGCTTATTAAAGGGAACTGCTGTTGTCATTCTTTAGGTTCCTCTGGTTTTAGTTTTTTTAACTCCCTCCCTCTGTAAATTTACATACAGACACAACAGTTAAAAAGTCTGTTCACTCCTCATTTTTCATTTATTCGAAAAGATAAATACTCTGCCTAAGGTGCCAGAACCCACTGCCTTACATAACTGATGTGTGTGCATGTGTGTGTATTGCATGCACTGTTCTGGGGTGAGAGAGGGGGCAGGCAGAAATCCGGAGCTAGGCAGAGTTGCTATCTCCCTTAGAAAGCTACTGTCTGGAAGAAGGGGTGGGGACTATAACCAACCCATCACCACACCGCATGCCATTTTCACACACGGATCCTTCTCCGTCACGTTCCCTGGGAAATTTCCCCCAGATTCGGGGTGGGAGCGGGGGGAGGAAGAAAACAGTAAAGCAGTAAGACGGGTCTGCTTCAGAAGGCGAGTTTTTATCGCTACAGCACAAAGGACAGAAGAGCGCGCTTTCACATCTGCCTAACTCCGCTCACTGGACCGGTTCAACACTTCAGCACCACGGAGAGCAGCACCTCCTTGGCTACCGCCCATGGGGAGTCACATTCCCGCAACTCAACGCCGGATTCCGGTCATCTAGAGGAGGGACAAGCCTGCATATTTCACCCTCAATGTAAGCAGCTATGATGATTATCTCATACTGATTTTTCCAGCAGATGTTGTTTCTCACTGAAATGTGGAATTAAACTTTTATTGGTTAGCCCTCTCCCTCGTGTGTATTGCTTAGGTTTTAGATGTAAATCTGAATCTGAAATCTTCATTTGTTGGGTTGGTAAAAGAATTTCTTACTTCTCATTGAAAGTCTAAGTTTACAAAGCCATTTAGAACTAGACAACTCATCTTGGTAGCCTCATTCTTTTGTGCTGGAGTGTAGTTAAATGGAGAAGAGAGTATTGCGTTGTCTCTTCTCCTGCTTCACTACAGGCAGCTTCTTAATTTGATTTTTTATTTTGTGGTTGCATTTACCTTAATATAAATTTGAGGGTAGTATAAGGAAGAAGGCTATATTCTAGTAAATAGACACCATTAAATAACAGGTGAGAGGAAAGAGATTGTTCTTTTTCTTTCCTTTGTTGTAAATATGTCCTTTAGACATCCATTTCAACATAACGAATATGCTCTTAATAAAAGATCTAATCTGGGTAGGGTTTTTGACACAGGCTTTCAAACTCTGGAATACAGAATCTCCCTCTTCAAATTTGAATTTGTAAATTCACTTAAGTATGATTGAGTGAACACAGCCAAAAGGCTCCTGCCATTAATTGTAATTTAAAGACTTAATAGATTCAGGGTAGATTTTAAAGAGGCAATAATGATTGACCCTGTCTGGTGTCACTCCATGAATTTCTGCCTCAGAATGCCACCTGCTGGTGGGTCCTATCTTTGGAGCACTGAGCACACATCATATTTATGAATGAATTGACATTAAATTCAGAATATTCACTATACATATGACTCAAACTCAATCTCTAAGATATTTTAAACAAGGATACTGTTCAATTATTTAACAACTTACAAAGGTTCTATGTCACAATTATAATTTCATAAAAATGTCTTTCCAAAAACACTTTCTCCTGAGCTTACGGGCATGTACACTAGCTAACTCCTTTAGGCAGCAATTAACCCAGAAAAAATCAGAACTATGTGGAGCATCATTGAGACTAACTGTAGATGCATGTGGCATCCTGCAGGAGAGCTGCCAGGATCTCTTGCTTAGGAAAAGCAATCAATGTTTCTCCCCAGATAAATATTCAGCATGTTACTTTTTTCAATATTGTTCTGTAAGAACCTCTCTTACTTTTTTGGTTAGTAGGTATTCGTTTCAGACTCTTCTGTACCAGACATCAAGGAAGGAGTCAAAAGGTTACACATATCTATTTTATTACCAGACAACTCCTGGGGGAACAAAACATAACTATTAGAACTCATTTCAGCTCTATCTGGAGCTACACACAATGAGATATAAACATCCAGTTTATATGGAGTTTAACATCTAGTTTATGAGAAACATCCTGCTTCTCATAATTCCCCAGTTCCAAATAGACCTGTAAGGATTAACAAAGAAAGAAGAAATAAAAGAAGCACATAGAATGCACTAGTTATACTTGGATGGCTAACACATAAGGTGTTTTGAAAATACTGAAAAAAACCTCTTCTGTAAATGATTAGAGAAACTATAATTTGGTGAAAAATAAATTGCTGATAAAATCATTTAACATTCACAAACACTCAATAATATTTTCAATCTAAGATGCAAGGAAAAAACCCAAAGTAGCAGAATTCTTTGGAAAGTATATCTCAATATGATGCATTGTAATGAGAAGCAGAATACTCTGCTTGTTTCCTACAGGAGCTGACTGGTGAGATATATGAACTTCAGTATATTTGTGGTGTAAACAGGTGGATGTCTTTTTTCTTTTATTCAAAATACGTGTGTGTACAAGCAAATTACTGTCTCTAGCTTAGATGGCAACTTGAATGCTTTAGATCTACAATTGTTATAATTGTAGCAAACTAGTATACTTAATATTACCCAATGTCACTAGGGCACTTACTGGGCACTGTGACTTATATGCACTATCTTATCTCAACTTCAAAAGAGTAAGAAAGATTATACTTAGAAATAAGTTGAACATTCAGAAATAAGTCTGGAAATACAGAAAACAATTAGGAATATTATCAGAAGTGGGAATGCCTCAGTTTTCTGCCCCAGTTACCCAAGGGATTTAATACACCCTCTGATATTAGGTGTCTCATCTAGCAACTTATGGGTCATTAGTTATAGTGGAGCTAACTGGAAACTAATTTTGCATTGAAAGTCAGTTACAAATAGGAAAGAGAAGTTAAAGGATTATGTCACTCCTGTATTTGTAAGAAGGAAGCCATTTGTTAACATTAACATCTCTATTTTACTGGTATTCTCTAATGACCAATCCAAAGTCAAGTATTTAAGAATTTTTAAGTTATTTGACCATGCACCATAGACCAGTACCAGGGGTACTGAATACCAAGTACAGACACCACATAAGCAAGTTGTATTCCCCTGCCCTTGAGGATCCTGCACTCTAATGGAAAATTTTACAATCTAAAGCACAAAAAATACAGGAGGAAGATGAATGGCAGTAGTATACCAGCCAAAAGCATGGGCTTTGAAATCAGATAGGTTTGATTCCTAATAGTGCATCTAGCACTCTATGCATCTACCAAGTGGTGTAGCCTGAGCACAGCAGTTTAATTTAGCAGTTAATTTAGCTAAGCCTCATTTCATTATCTATTACATAGGAACAATAGCACCTATGTCATGTAATTTATGATAATTTAAAATGATAATGCATGTAAAGTACTCAGCATGGGCCCTGCAGTGTGGTTTAGTGGGTCATAAATGTTAATTGTCATGATTGGTCACTGAGGAAAATAGCCAAGCTTATCACATGATTTGTATGAATTTAAAATAATAATTTATATAAAGCATTCAGCACAGTGTCTGGCAAATGGCAAATGTGTAATATGTGTTGACAATCACTATTATATAGTTATTTAGAAAAAGAGCCTGAAAACTATCAGTGCAGAGTACAGCCAAGTTATAATCATTTACTTAAGTGTATTGATATGTAAGGTTTTAATCATTGGTGTCATGGACATTTGTATAAGGCTTTCTAGTATTCAAGGCATTTGATATACATTATTTCATTCTCACTCTGGTCTTGAAGCACATGGAATATAGATTTTATGATTCTCTTTCCATTAGTAAGAGAGTTGAGGTTTAGGAGAAGATTCCAAATCACCTGACTATTTTGCCACTGTTGCTGTGGGCTAAAATTCAGTCTGCACACTTGCACACACCAGAGCTGGGTTATCCTGGGAGACTGACCTGGCTCCTGGATTTTCTTTGCTTCTATATTCACTTGTGGAATGTTACAGACTGAATTGGTTTCAGACTTGAAGAATTTCCACAGAGACCTATGGTGCATATACCAGTTTACAAAAAAAAAAAAAAAAAAGACAACAAATATCTCTAAAAGGACATTTTGATGAAGTGGCCTTTTCTTCATCAGTAATTAACAACAATCCTGTCTCTAAAAGGCTTTATGGTCATGCTCATCTGCAGCTGGACTTAGAGTGCAGAATTCATACTTTTCACGGATCGCTGATGTCTGGCTTCCTTCAGACAGGCTGATACCCCTGTAAGAGCATCTTGGTAAAAATAGAAGCCAAGGGATTAAAAGGAAGTTTAAAAATCAGTCTTCCTCTCCAATACGGTTTTGTTTCCACTGGAATCCTTCTCAATGACATCAAATGTCAATTTATGCATTTATAGAAAATAAACAATACTGTATCTTAACTGAAGTGTTTGATGAGTTTGATCACTCATTATCTCAGTAACATATGCAAATAAAGATACATTTACATTCAAAGTTCATTTTTCAGAAAAATATTAATGTATGGGCAATCAAATGCTAATTATACTTTAGGGAGAATCATTTTGCTCCTTACTGCCCCTAAACCTATGACAAAACCCCCCGAGTCTAGCAAAGAAACACATCTGATTCATGAGTATGAGTTCTGGACACCAGCCACTGTGGACTAAATAACTTCCTCTTTCTGACATGTTTTTTGTGGATTCTTTCCAATCCATGTGGAACATATGGCTGAAGGCTGACTAAAGTCAAGATTAAATAGCAAGTACATGGAGGCCTAATATAGTCATAGGTGTATAAATGTTTAAACAGGGAAAATAGGAAGAGGCTGGTAAAAGTGTGCAAACTTTCAGCTGTAAGATGAATAAGGTTTGAAGATCTAATGTAAAACTTGGTGGTTATGGCTGATAACACTGTTTCATAATTGAAATTAGCTGGGAGAGTAAAACTTCAATGTTCTCTCTCTATATATATATATAAATATAAACACATATACATACACACATAATATATATACATACACATACATATTCATTCATACATATGTACATACATGGTCATGAATGTTCATTAACTGGATGGTGGGATTCCTTTCATGATGTAGACATATATTAAATCACCACAATGCATACTTTAAATGCTTTATTTACTGTATTTTATTGTATTTTATTCAATGCCTTTTACTGTATTTTATTCATCAGTTATACCTTAAGAAAGCTGAAAAATGTTTAAAAAACATCATTAGAAGGATATCAGGGTAAAAGGCCTCCATCAATACATGGATCAACTCAGGCAGCCCCGGGGTCTGCTGTGAAGGCCCTCATGCTGGAAGCAACCTCACTGCATAGCATGTCCCATTATATGTCTGTTTGCATACACAACTTGAAGGCCCACAAGGTTTCATCAATACCAAATTCTGCCAGGAAAGGAGTGGAACGGACAGTTCTATGAGCATCCAAATGTATATCAAAGCTGAGGTTTTAAAGGCTGGGAAAAAGAGGCTTGTTTACTTACTACACCTGGGTGTCTGCTTTCAAGGTCATTTGAAAAAACACATGTCAACTGGTGAAGGCATTTTAACTTCTCACAAATATAGCCATTCATGTTTTTTCTTTGATAAGACATAATTACTATAGAAAGATCAAGATATATATGATGTTCTATTCTTGTGCAGAAATTATTGGCCCTAAGATTTCATCTTTCCATATCACCTACCTCAGATTCTCCACCTAAAAAATGAGAATGCTAATACCTTGCTTTTTATGTTTGTTTGTTTAATGAAAGAAATTAACAAGTAATGCTCTACCATCCTTTAAATTTGTAGGTTGTAGTATCTATGATATATGATATTCATGTGGACTCTGAATTTAGATTGGGTACTTATGTGTTCCTCATGAAACGTTTCTCTACTCTGACTTGGTTCAGTAGTTATTATATTTCCTTTGAATTAATCTCCCCATGGCTTGTTGCTGTATAATAGTGGTATACCCTTGACCTTGGAGTCTGACCTATTCTCCCTCTTGGGTAAACTTCTAAAGGAAACGTAATGTTGAATCAGGCTCAAGCTCCTCCCAGGAAAGCTGCCATTCCATCTCTGACACACTGCTAAGATGCTCTTGGGTGGAAATTGCCTTTTCTTGAGTAGAGTTATGATCTAGGTCCAGGAAGGTGGTCCTGAGCGGGGTATAAGCATCATTATAGGACAGGCTGAGTGATTCTATGACAAGGATTATGAGTTTTTTGTGGGCCCATTCCCACTTGAGTCTATGTATCCAGCTGACAGACCTTAAAACTGAATTCATAACATCCTCTGAAACAAGTCTCCTTGGGAATGAAAACGAGGTGAGTACTGAACTCAGTTACCTCCTCTCCTTTTGAAAAACCTATAATAATAAATGCCTGCACCCTATTTGTGAGCCCCTCCTCTGTTGGGCTCCCAATCTATGATCTACTTTGGCCTTCCTCCCTGGAATGATGAAATTGTTGAGAGTAATGGGCTCAGAAGGAGCTCATGAACTTGAATCCTAAGAATCTTTCCCCTGCAATCTTCTATCCAAGTGCACTTTAGGAAAGTGGATGGCAGTTCAGATGCTCTTCCTAAAGGAGCACAGGGCTCTCTATTAGGATTTATCACCCACAACTGCCTTTTATGGAGTTGCCCATAATTATTTCTTTTATTTTTTGCAGCTAAAGAAGTTGCTCCACTGAATCATTTCACAGGTTCTCCCATGAAGGGTGACTCAGGCCCAGACAGAATGAGAGTGCGAACTCGGACCTCCCAGTCTTTGCTTCATGCCAGACAGGGCCCCCTAAAGGAGCTAAGACCAAAAGGGTATGAAGCCCCAATTTTTAAAACATCACAAGACTGGGACACACTACTTTTTTTTTTAATCTCAAAACACTAGGATTAATTTAAAAGCCTTTTTCTGTGATTACCTTATTATTTACAAATGGCTTCAGTGAAATACTGAGAATCCTTAAATGCATAGAGACATGACCGATAACGCAGACAGGAACATGGAAAACAGTTCAAAACAAATCCCCAAATACATAGTCTTTGGAACAGATACACTCTTTTTGAAACATATGCCATTCTAGAATTACTTGAGTAATATGAGTTGGGGCAGATGACAAAAGAAGAAGAGAAAATACAGATAGGACCAACTGGAGAACCGAAAAGTTGAAAATGTTCAAGTTCATAGAGAGTTAGGAAACATCTGTCCACACTCTCTAGTTGAAGCATCTTGAGCTGAGGACCTGCTCAAAATCTGAAGTCTAGCTAAAGATGAAGTATCTAGTTCAAGCTCAAAGTACACTATAACTGTTATTCTCTCTAGTCTGCCACTTTAAAACCTTGGCAAACTAAACATTATATTACTTGTCCAAACTCACAAGGCTGGCAAAAGTGGGGCCAGGATTCTGATTCTAGACCTTCTGATCTCCAAGCCTTTCTCTCAGCCCCACCTGTCTCAGGATCTTCATCTGAGACAAAAGACAATAATACTATCTACCTCACAGATTGATGCAAGAATTACACAAGCAATACATGTAAGGTATATCAGCATCTTAATATAGCTCCTGACATGCAATAGGTGCTTAATAGCTGTTAACTGCTATTACTATCAGTATTAGTATTAACCTCTACACTGTGCCACAACGGGAAAGAACACATTAGAAATGAACCTAGCGTACAACTTGACCTGTCCTCCATCCATGTAAAAACCCAGGTTTGATCCTAAGAAGTCATGGCTAAGTCTTTTTAGGAGGGCTGTTGTGTGGCCATGAGTAAGGAGAATGATCCTCCCTGCCACCAGCTGCCCCCTTTCCCTTCAGAACGTGCTCAGGCTTCATGGGGACCAGAAAACAAGCACAGTCCCCACACAGGACAGCACTGAATGCAGAGACAGTGGGTGTGGCGGGCTCGCACGTTGCTATGGTTTTGTCACTGGGAACAGCACAAAGGCAGCAAAAGGCACTGAACCAAAGGCAGCAGTGTCCATGGCAGCCATGTCCACAGCACAGCCCTTGGAGAGCTCGGCTTACCAACAGGCAGGAGGAGGTAAAATAAACTGGCATTGACTAGTACTTTCTACATGCACACTGCCTCATTTAATGCTCCTGTGGGCCCTATGGCACACAAAAATTAATCACACTGTACAGGTAAAAGTGCAGAAAAGCAGTGTACTAAAAGCTCAGAGAAGCAAAGTGACATGGTCAACTTTGCACAAATGGAAATAAAACCGACGGACCTTGGCCTATCAGCAACATCAGTACCCCACACCCACCAGCCCCATCTCCCATGACACCCACCTAAACCCCCACTTCCGTTCTGCCACCCTCCTCCCCGCAAGTGGTGTAGATGCTGGCTAACTAGTACTTCCACTTGAATAAGAATAGTTCAGGTTACCCAATTTGTCTTAACCTCAGTGACCAGATAATGATTTCTAATAAGATTTCATAATTTCTCCTAAGATTCCAATCATGACATTCTTCTTTATCTCAACAATGCTTGTTTGTGCTGCCCCTGGGGAACCCACAGGCCTGTGGGAGAGTAACCGAGCATCTCTGTGTCACCCCACAGGCTGGGAAGCAGCGCTTTCAAAAACATGCAGCGCCGGCACACGACACTGAGAGAGAAGGGCCGTCGCCAGGCCATCCGGGGTCCTGCCTACATGTTCAATGAGAAGGGCACCAGCCTGACACCTGAGGAGGAGCGCTTCCTGGACTCGGCTGAGTATGGTAACATCCCGGTGGTCAGGAAAATGCTAGAGGAGTCCAAAACCCTCAACTTCAACTGTGTGGACTACATGGGGCAGAATGCACTGCAGCTGGCTGTGGGCAACGAGCACCTGGAGGTCACAGAGCTGCTGCTCAAGAAGGAGAACCTGGCACGGGTTGGGGACGCACTGCTGCTGGCCATCAGCAAGGGCTATGTGCGCATCGTCGAGGCCATCCTCAACCACCCGGCCTTTGCGCAGGGCCAGCGCCTGACACTCAGCCCGCTGGAACAGGAGCTCCGGGACGATGACTTCTATGCCTACGACGAGGACGGCACGCGCTTCTCCCATGACATCACACCCATCATCCTCGCAGCCCACTGCCAGGAGTATGAAATCGTGCACATCCTCCTGCTCAAGGGCGCCCGCATTGAGCGGCCCCATGACTACTTCTGCAAGTGCAGTGAGTGCACTGAGAAGCAGCGGAAGGACTCCTTCAGCCACTCACGCTCCCGCATGAATGCCTACAAGGGACTGGCGAGTGCTGCCTACTTGTCCCTGTCCAGCGAAGACCCTGTCCTCACCGCACTGGAGCTAAGCAATGAGTTAGCAAGACTAGCCAACATTGAGACTGAATTCAAGGTAATGCACCACTCACCACCCTGCAGGCAGCTTGCGCAGTGGGCTCTTACAGGTGTGTCCAGTAGCCAATCAGGTTGTCTTCCGGTATAACCCAGTGTGAAGGCCTCGGGTTCTTATCTTTTGGGCTCACAGAGAGGAAGAGTGCTTCCTCAACCTGTGTCAGATATAGGTCTGAAAAAGAAAGGCCACACATTAGGTGGAATATTTGAAACCACATAAATGTGGTGTAGAGATGACTCCCACAAATCCATGCAGTAAAAGGCCAGCCGCATGCAGGCAGGATTACATTGTGGTTCTGGTGTAAATGCCTCAGCTCTCCACCCCGAGGGCTCATAGGTGTCTAGAAATCCTGCAGTGGCTTCCTAGTGCAGATCTTGGTCTTGTTGTCTCACTGCATGGCTTTGATTTGTCTGGTTCACACCTCTATCCCATCCTGGACTGTGTTGATCCTAGATTCAGTGTCGTATCTAATGCTAAAAAGCCTTGGCGGTAGTCTCTCCCAATTTAGCCAGCAACTGCTGTTGTCCTGTCAAATGGGCTAAGAAGGTACATGAAAATGAAAATAAAACTGTCTGCAGAGTTGGGCTTTTCTGCCTATGGTAGATAGGCATGGGGCAAAGCCCTGTAATTCAGCCACCCTGATAACACCTGGACCTACCAGTACCAGGTTAGCCCAGGGGATGGAGACCCATCTCCAGAGTCCATTATTCAATAGTGGGCCTGTGTTTTTCTTGTCAACTGAATCCCCTCTGAAAAAGAACACTGGGACCTAATTATTTTGACAGTGCTCAATAATAATGAAAAGCAAACATTCAGTGAGTACTACCTTAATATGATGTTGTTTATCCCCTCAACAACCACTGATATGGATGCCATTATTATCCTCATTCTATAGGAGAACACAGAGGTAGAGAGATACATACAGCCAGCAGTAGTGAAACCATCATCCTAATCTAGGCACTGGGACATCAGAAAGCGCTCTTAGCCATTATGGGAAATTGCAAGTCAGAGGCCTTTTTCATGCGCTGGGCTTCTCAGAGTCTCATTTGTCTTTATCTGAATGATAAAGGAATACTCCAACGCTGAAGCTGTGGCTGGAAGAGTAGAAACTACAACTAGGCTTGTAATTTCTCATCCTGCCTTTTAATCAGAGCCTATGATACTATGGAGCGTATTAAAAAGGGGTCACAGACGGGGCTGACACAGATCTGGGAAGAGAGTCACCTGTAGAAGAAAAGTTCATTGTCCAAATAAGACATCAGTGCAGGAGCTGCCCCTGCACAGGACACAAGTAGGTGGCTGAAGGATGGGTACCAACCCACAGCAAGGGACCATATCACTGAGGGAGTTCTCAAAGAAGGAAACGGAATTGGGCTGGGCGTTGCTAAGCAGGAAGAACTGGATCAGTGAGAGGAGAGGTAGGCATTCAGAAGAGGCAGGTGAAGGTGAGGTCTAGTATGGCCCCCAGCAGGAAGGGGGTCGCTGAGAAGCTTTATGTGACTAGATTCCTGGAGAGGCACACTGGAGAAATGCTGAAGAGATGCGCTGGAGGCAGACATCAGAGGGCCCTGCATGTCACACTGAGTGCCTGGGATGCTCTCCCATAGGAAATGGAGAGCTGTGAAAAGTCTGTGACTAGGGGACTAAGAGGATGACAGCTGGAGTTTAGAGAATGTCCCCGACTGGTAGGTAAGATGGCTTAGAGGATTTAGAGTGTGAGGCACTGCAACAAAAGAGGGGCACAGTTTAGCTGTGCGTGCATGCAGCCCCGGAAGCCTCTCTGTAGGAACAGGATCACCCGACAGCCAGGGTCAGGAAAGCCAGGCCTACAGGAAGCCACAGGGCACCAAACACTGTGACTAGAAAAAGAATACTATTAACTAAGTTTGTTCTGTCTGTGCCCCCATCTTGGGCCCATCTACTGGACTGGAGACACTTCCCTAAATCCTGTCTTGTTTGTAGCCTCTCCTAGAGAAGCTGGTGGGAACAGATGTAGAGATTACCCAAAGAAGCTCCCAAGACATGTAGCTACTACTGCCTCTGTGTCCTTGTTTCTATCCACTAAACTCTACCTACCAGCAATAAGGCTGGTGATGTCCCAAGGAAACTCGGTGGAATTTTGCTGTAACTTGGGCTTCAAACTGAATCTGGATATAGGTCATAGAGGAAAAAAATCGCTAAGCCAGTTAATTTAAATATTTCTGGCCGAGAAAAAACAAGTCAAGGAAAAAAAATGGTTTTTGAATCAGATTATCTGGATAATGGCACAATTCTCTACTTGTCTGAAATCTGGGAGCATGCCACCCTTACTGGATGAAATGATGCTAGACTAACATTTGGAATTACATCTAGGCCATTTGTTTCCTTTTACTAAAACCCAAAGTCTGGCATATTTTAGCTTATAGAATATCTAAAACTGGAAATTGCTAAAAGCATTTACTATGATATTTTGATTTCAGAAGTAAATTATGAAAATCATGGGCAATTAAGAACACTACTAACACAATGGCGAACCCTTTCTACAATGCAATAATTTAAGCAGTTAAGAGTTCACACAAATACACATTCACTGACCATTAACATCCCCATAGTTACCTTTGTTTGAAATAATGTCTTTCGGATTGTCAACAAAGGGTGCATTATAAATTAACACAAGCATTCCTTCAGAACTTTACTACTTATCCAATTGTGCTTGCATGTGCATTCCTGACGTTATAAACCTTCTCAGAGAATAGAGCACCTTAGCAAGAGGGGAGTTAAATGGTAATAGAAGAATAAAGAGTAAATGTCTGTGTTCTGAAATGCACCCTTTAGGAGTCTGGTCTGCTTTAAAGGAACTACACACTACTGACTATAGCCATGTACTATAGAGATGAGGCAGTGCCATCAACTGTATTAAAAAGCTAGCAGGTTCTCGATGCAGATATCATGTGTCATCCTCCAGATCCTCTAAGACACTCACTCCGGGAGTGATTCTTCCTGAAGAGCATTATGCATGAAAACCTGGATTCAGTCACCGAGGCTACTGTTTTTAGAGTCTGTTTAAATTACCATCAGAATAGCGTCTAGTTATTAGCAAGAAGTACAGCTAATGTCAAGGTCTCCAGTCAATTGTAGCAGGAGTCAGAGGCTGGCTGGAAAACCATTATTTTAGTACGGAAATTATACAGCTCTGTTCAAGAATTTTCTAATCTTCTTTGGTTTAGAGAACTGTTAATGCTCGACTTGTCCACTGAGGACTTTCTAGTATCTTGAATTATGCCCAGGAATCTAGTAAGCATTCCATAAATACTTAATGAAGGAAATGAAGAAAATCCTAAAAGGATAATCATTTCAACAGATGAAGCAAGTGATTACTTTTATTGATGGGTTAAACTCTTCCTGTGTGTATGATTTAATAGAGGTATTTGATGGACTTGATGAGATAGGGAAACGCTAAAGGTTACAGGGATGAAACAACCCATATTAGCTAAGGACCAATCGTTTGCTGCACTGTATGGTGCAGTGACCACTGAACTCCTAAGAGCAGAGTATATCTTCTTGATCTTGCCCACAATGCCTACCAGGTGGGGTCTGAGAGCATTGCCCACAGATGACAGCTTGGCTGAATGGTCTATCTCTGCAGTACGAGACCAAGAAGGGGCTGGACTACTCACAGGTGTTTCACTGAGGGAACAGGCACTCCCAGTGTAGCGGCACCTGGAGTAGCATGGTGAAAAATGAGGAATTTGTCTATTTCAGCTGAGTTGCAGCTTCCACCACCAAGAACGTAATAAGATCTGTACATTTCTCTTGAAAGAGCCTGCTTAGTATTTCTTTTAAACTGGTCATCTTTCTGATAAAATTGCACAGGGTCCCCTCTATTTTGCCAGTGTCTTCCCATTCAAATGCCTGGCATACTGCCTATGTGTGTTGTTCATCCGTGTAGCTGTTGTTTCAAATGACCATAGGAATTACAGCCTTCTTCCAATTTAGAATTATGCCAACAGCCATGTCTAGCACGGGTGGGAGGGGATGGGGAAGGAAAGGACTAGAGAATACTGTAGAGTATGGTTTGGGGCTTTGAAAGGAAGGACAGAGCAGGATGGAGATTGGAGGTACCCCTCTTGCTCTCTCATTTTTTGCTTAAATTGAGAAGTACCATGTTCCCAAGTCAGGGAACTGTGGAAGCCCTTTACCTTAGTTAAGATTTGGTCACTCTGAATAATGACAAAGCTGCAACTAAGAAAGCATTTCCTGTTGACAAAATATCAGCATGCAGGCTGCTGATTGTGCTCAGTCAGGAGCAGTTTATTCCTATAGAGCACAGAGGGGAAGGGGAGGAGCAAGGAAGCTAGAGCTGCACCTTCATCTTGCTGAAAGTGTTGACGAATTTTCTGTTTGTCAATGAGTTGCTAACTACATGTATTATGAAAAATAGATAATGAATTATGTATTGATGTTTGTGTTTCCATTTTAACACCCATAAAAAAACTCTGTGGGCCTAAAATAGCACAAATTAAAAATGCAAATAATCATAAATCAGATCAATTTGCCACCTGCTATGATCTCTAGTGAGATGTCTTTGTGGAAGGTAAAGATGTTGAGATGACAGTTTGTAATCTGCTTGCAAACTTATCAAAATGGGGAAGGGAAGAGGAGGGGAGGCTGAGGAGGAGGGACTCAGCATTGTGGTAGGGAGCTCAGAGGGGACTTGAACTCTGGCCTGCTGGTGCCAGAAGCCAGGAAGCCTGAGGACAGGCCCACCCTGGGCCTGAGGCAGTGCCACAGGCTGAATAAGCCCACTGCCTCCAGTGGAATCTGTGTTTGCACCTGTTCCTCACTTGCTTTGAATATTTTTAGGATTTTTAAAGTTTATAGCCCAGCATCCTGGGAAAACACATTTCATTGAAGTTTGTAAGCTTGGCTGGTAGTATAAACAAATGCCTGCTTAACATGAATGAGATGACTTGAAAATTGTTTCCTTTTCCATTGGGGGAAAAATGTTAAACTATAAAGGCTGCACATCCTAAAAGCAAGTCATTTTTTAAGAGACTGTGTCAGAAAACCCCTCAAAGCCCTCACTTGTATATCCTCCCCCATACCCTCAGGGCTCTGACTGGGTCACCCATAATCCCTGCGAGAGTGCCTGGCAATGCGAATGGGAGCAGAAAAGAGAAAGACCCCAGAGGTCAGGAGAGGGGGATGGTAGGGTGGCCCCCAGTAAGCACGCACAGGGAAGGGATGGTCAGAGCATGCAGCCTAGTCAACAGGTCCACTCAGGGCCAGAGTCATCCGCTTTCATATCTGACAGTAAGATTGAGGACTGGCTTATCTCAGGAGAAGGGACAGGGTTGACTTTGGCCCATGTTAGCTTGTCTTTTTGTAGTTTTCTACCTAAGTGTCTGGAGGACTTTTATTAATGAATCATAACAGAAAAAACTAATTAACATGTCCTTTAAAGATAATTTATCACTGGGTCACAACTAATGCCTAAAGTTAAATGATTTTCCACTTCTGTGGTTTATGCCAGGAGTATTAGCCTCTAAAACACATGGAAACAGCGTACACTGTGTGACAGGTATTTAGATGGCATAAAGGGGGCCACTGTGCCAGGAGAGGACAAGAGCAGTGGACAGGCTCTGATGAACACCCAGGGCAGCCATGCTTCTTTTCCTCAAGGCTTTGAGAGCAAAAATCCTGGCTCTGGAATCAGACTGACCTGGGTTCCAGTCCCAGAGCCATCTCCTGGCAACCAAATCTTGGGCATCTAGTGGAAATTAGTTTCCTGATCCGAAAAAGGAGTATAATTCTAATACCCCTAGGATTAGAATTATATTAGAATTGTAAGATGTCCAAAACAGAATGCTTGTTTCCCCCACCCAAACTCTGCCCTTGCCCTCATCTCTGTAAATGACATCACTATTCACCCAGTTGTCGAGATTTTCTATGTCTCATCCCATTTGTCCTCAAGAAAAGTCCTGGCACACAGAAGGTACTCAGTACCTAATATTAGTTCAGTAAATAAATGAGTTGGTGAGTGAATTAATGAGTAATGACCTCCCAGGGTACTGGTGAGGATTAAATGAGATGAAGAACATAAAACTCTATGCAGAAAATCTGACCCTCCCCACACCGAGCTCAGTGGAAACCCTTTTGGTTCTCCAAAGTCCCTGGGACTTTCAGTACCACAACTCTTCCTCCCTATAAACAGAAATTAAGTTTCAGCATTTTCTCTATTCCAAGGGTCTTCCTGATTTTGCTAAGCTTCTCTCCCTTCCAAGAGATCTTGCCAGAACAAGAGACAGTAGGGGCTGTGCGTGTGAGCTCCATGGTTAAAAACAAGCCAAAGGATATTTTCCACCTGGAAAAATGCAGACCACTGACACCGAGGGAGCCTGGGGCGCTGCAAAAACACTGCTGTGAAAGGAAGCAGCACAGGCGGGAAAGACTGGGGCACAGGGGGAAGGAGGAGATGGGCAGGCACAGCTCCTGCTACGTACAGGCAGATTACCTTTTAAAAATGATCTCCATGGAAAAGATTCATCACTATGCACACAAAAAATGAGAAAAAATAATTTCCTATTCAAGTGTAACTATCAGGCTGAAATATCAGAGATAGAGAAAATGGAGACAGTTCTTAGAGAATATTAGTCAATGAGTAGTAGCACAAATTAAATCAAATGGAAATTATGAAAATGCAGAATTTTTTGCTGAAGTTACAACACTGTACAAATTACTCATAATAGGGTGACGTTAATCAAGGATCCTGCACACACCATCAACATAGACACATGTGTTTTACTAGCAAATTCACATTCAGATTAATGTAAAAAATATCAGGAGGGTGGAACGGGAGTAGGTGGTCTGTTGACTCAAAGAATAGCAGAACTAGATAGTTCCAGAGTGACCCGAAGATAATCCAGCATTCGGCTTTATTAAGCCAATAGTATGAGCCAGGCTCTGGGTTGGGAGCTGGGATGAAATAATAAAATCAAGTTCGTCCCCTCAGAACCTTCTAGTCTAGTGGAGAAGACAGGCACTCTTCACAGAATCACACAAATGAACATAGCTTTACAAATCGTGCTAAGTGGTAAAAAGGCAATTTTGAAAGAGCTGCCTTAGTGGGACAGCTGAGTGTAGGTGGGTACCCACATGCACATGTGCGCGCACACACACACGTCCATGTGTTGAGAGATGTCCCTGAGGAGAGAGTGTTTAAAGAAAACCTGCGAGGATGGGAGAGACAGACAGACAGCATGGAATAGGAAAGATGGTTCCAGGCATAGAAACTACACATGAAACAGCCCAGTGCAGAAAGGCAAAGGGAGCCCTATTAGAGAATCCTAAGTCGCTCCCTATGGCAGGGAGTAAAAGGGAGAGATGGCAGGTGACAGAACATCCCAGCCATGAACTTATCATTGGCAGCTACGGTAACAAGCTGGACTTCATTTTAGGGTGAATGGGAGCCAATGGAAGGTTTCAACAGGTGAGGGAATGACTCAACTCTGCAATTAGGCAAGATCCACTCTACCCATTGTAGAAAATGGATTGGGGGGGCAACTGAAAGGAGCTGGATGACTAGCAAAGAGGAGGTCCGCCCAGGAAGGGGATGAGGGCACATGGGTGAGGAGGACCAGCACATCTCAACCAGTGGGTGATCCCTCACCACCACAGTGACAGCACAGTCAGAAAGGTCCCTTAGAGGAGGAGCAGCTCACAGCCCAGGTCTGGGTGAACTGTTCATGGCAATGCTCTGCCTGCACAGAGGTACTGCAAAGGGCTTCACAAGTGGTAACTCAGAATAAAAAGGGCTCCATTGGATTCTGATCTTTCCACACTTTCCAGATTCTGAGAACATCTTTCTCCCTCTGTTGGCTGCATGAACCAAGTTAAATTTTTCATTAGAGGAAAACAGCTAAATTTCATCTCTAATTTTTGTTCAACTGGAGCTGGTTTTAGCATAAATAAGGGCATGGAGTAGGCCTCTCCCTCTTCCCCCAAAGCTTTGGAATAGAAACATATTCCCTCACAATTCTGGAGGCCAGAGGTCCAAAACCGAGGTGTTCTCTGGGCCATGCTCTCCCCGAAGGCTCTGGGGAAGGATCCTTCCTGGCCTACATGGTGATCTCTGACTTGTGGACACATCACTCTGATCTCTGCCTCTGCTGTCACACAGTGATCTCCCTGTGTGTTTCTGTGTCCCTTATTCTCTTCTTATAAGGACATTGTTATAAAGACCAGTCACTTTGGATTAAGGCCCACTGTAATCCAGTAGAACTTTGTCTTAACTAATTACACTGGCAATACACTGTTTCCATGTAAGATCCCATATTGAAGTTCCAGGAGGGATGTGAATTCTGAGGATCCACTATTCAACCCAATATAAAGGAACAGCACCAAGTTCAGATGAACTGGGAAAGGATGAGACCAGCAATCCAGGCCGACCTCACAGCAGGGCAGGGCAGAAGGCCAAAAGTCAGGTATTCTGGGAAGCCAAAGGCAGTCCTAAAACTAAGAGTCAGACCAGGAGAAAATGGGCAGATTGTTGATGGTTTCTACTGACCAAGGCATGAGTGGAGACAGAGGCACTGGAATTTGGTGTGAGCGTGTACACACGGTGGCTGAGAGAGCTGGGCAGTAAGAGGTGAGAGGTAGTTGACAGAAGGAATGGGGGAGACAGAAGGAATGGGGGAGACTTGGTATTGGGGAACTGCCCTCTCAAGTATGAGAAAAACATTTTCAAGTGTTGGCTTTGGGGATAATGAAAATAAAACACACTGATTATAGAACCTTTAGAAAATACAACAAAGGAGAGGAGATAGAAAGTTCAGCATTAATCTCACCATCTAAGAACAATTCACACACGCATGTTCCCTCCTACTGTTCCCCCTACTCCAAGGTGCAAAATTTGGAATTAATTCTGTGACCTAGTTGATGCAACATGATCGTATTTGTTTCCCTTCATACTTTATCCTCATTTTCATTCTCCCTGCTCCAAAAATACACACACATATAAATAGATGTGTATATATGTGTGTATGTCTGCATAAATTATTTACTCAAGAAATGCCCTTTGCACCTATGCAAAACTCCAGAGGTTGCAAACATGCAGGGACCTCAAAACCCTGTACTTTCTGCCTCATAGAGCTTATATACTAATGGAGACTATGGGAAAGTATATTGTTGGTTTGTGTATTTATAAATTACATAAAAGGGATCATATGATAAAATTATGCCCTTTCTTATAGTCCCTCCTCATTGCTGTGTGTAAACCTAGTCCACTGCTCTGCCAGCTGCCTAGTACTCCATCATTTGGACCCGCAGCCTTTCACTTTCGCATTCCTGCAGCGACAGACAGCTAGACTGACGCTAGTCTCTTATCACCACACACAAAGCTTCAAAAAACGTCCTGTACCCACTCACTATCCTCCTTTAGCATTCTTGTGTGACAGACCTAGCGAGGTCTGCCCACACTCAGCACCCAACTGCTCCCCAGAAGGCCCGCCCTTGGGGCTGTGGTTTGCTTCGTGCTGCCAGCTCTGGGTATTACCCTGCTTTCTAATGTTTGCCAGTATGAGGGATGTGAAATTGGTTTCATTTGCATTGCTTTAGTTGCTAATGAAGCTGAGTGCTTCACACATTGTTCAGCCACATGGGTTTTTCTTTTCTGTGCCTTGCCTCTTCCTATCATTCCTTTAGGGCACTTTTAACACACTTGCTGGTTGGGGGTATTTTTGCATTTTCATTCAGGAGTTCCTCTTATACTCTAAATACCAGTTCCTGTCTACTTCAGGTATTGCAGATACCTTCTCCCAGTTATCGCTCCTCTGTGAAATTGGTCTGTGTCACCCTTTATTAAACAAAAACCTTTATTTTTTGAAAGATTTGTGAATTAGGTCTTATTAATAAATCCTTCCTCCCACCCAAGGTCACAAAGACATTCTCCCATATTACACCTATTATTTTCTTCCATTGCCTTTACAGATCTATCATTTACTTTTTTATTTTATTAAATGCATTGGGGTAACATTAATAAGATTATCTAAGTTCCAGGTGTACAGTTCTATGATACATCTGCAGACTCTCCTGTGTGCTCTCCATCCAAAGTCACGTCTCCCATCACCATACACTCGACCCCCTTTCCCTCTTCAGCCTCGCCTCACCACACTTCCCCTCCATTGTCTGTGCCCATGAGTTCCTTTGTTTTGTTTGCTGCTTTCTGTTTTCTGTCCCACATATGAGTGAAATCATATAGTTCTTGTCCTTTGCTGGAGTTCACTTCAGTACACAGGGAGAGTTTGTGTCACATTGTCGCTCTTCTCTGAGAGTTGGTTTCCCAGCACTGTTATTAGAGAACCTAACTTTCCCTCACTAATCTGTGATGCCATTTCTATCACACCAATTCCCAAACACACGTTTCGGCTCCTGGGCTTGTATTCCACCTTGGTGTCCTACATATGGCTGTTCCTCTACCCGTCCCCACAGTTCCACTCCTCAGACTCTGTTGTATGACCTACTACCAGGAACAGAGGTGCACTACTTTTTTTCCTGCGCACAGATTTGTTTGTTCTGTGCAATGGTGACAACGCTGTATGAACAACTTGGAATCCTGGTTTTCTCATTAAATATTGTACCTCTGGCATTCCCCCCATATGATGTCAACACTTCCTGGAAGTTTCAGTGGCACGTGCTGGGAGGTGAAAACTGTTCTTCTACCATCTTCAGTTGCAGTGGTTGCAGGTCTATGATTAAGCCAAGAGAAAGACAGAGTTTATTCATATGCATGTACAAGTACCTAAAAGAAGTAGCTACCTGAACAGTAAAGACAGGGGTTTATATACCAAGAGAGGAGAGGAAGGAGTTGTTAAGGAAAAAGAGGACTTTTAGGAAGCACGCAGGCTTTTAGGGAAACAAATGGAAGGCATGGCGTTTGTGATATTTGTTCTCATCTGGGTGTGAGTGGTCTGTCTCCTGTCTGAACATAATGCCCACCCTTGGCCCCAATACATTTACAGTGGCTGTATTTTTAAGAGGCTCTGCTAAGTTTAAAAAGAAGTAAAAGAAGTTCACCTGCTGTTTGTGCAGATGTTTTTAGTTTAAAATAATCTAAAATAATCTTTACGCCATTCTGACAAGTCAAGAGTCCCTACACATATAAATAAATCAATAAAACTAAATCTCTGACAATTTGCTGAGTCCCAAACAACCCCTGTGGCCCAGTGGAGAGGGAGGGTGGGCCCCTGGGACTGAGGAAGGGCCATGTGAAGAAGGATGTCTGAGCCCTCAGCCAGGGAAATACGGACGGGCTCATGTGGGGAAGGAAAATGATTTTCCCTCCACCCTTCCGAGTTCATGGCTTTGGATTACTTTAGTGTTTGATTTTTAGGCTGAAAATTATAATGGCAGAAAGTCATGGTTCTTTTTTTCCTCTATTAGGCTGTAGAGAAGGGAAAAAATCTTTTTCCTTCTATCCTCCTAGGTTCTCTGACTACAGCCCTGTAAACTAGACAGACACAAGACAAAGTAACAAAAAAAGAAAAAAAACCAGAAGTCTATTAACATGTTTATAGCACAACAGATGGGAGAACTCAGAAATGAGTAACTCAAAGGGGTGGTGAGGACTTGGGCTCATACAGCATCTTAAAAGGACAATCAAATTTTAGAGAAGTGACAAGACAAACGAAAAGGACTTTGAGCTTCTAAGGACATCAAGTTGTGGGGCAGTAAACACATGGAGGAACCAGTGGTGGGTGAGAACCAGTTTCAGCCAGGACTGTTATGCAGATTCCTCTAGTGCCGTCTCTGGGCTGGTAGGGGTCCAGAGCTGTCTCTGGTGATTAATTTCTGTCCTTGGTAGTGAGGGGAGGGGGACACCCTTACAAATTTATGTCCTGCTTTTAGCCAAATAAGGGGAGGGAAGAGAGCTTTTCCTGTACCTACTCTTCTTAATTGCCTTCATCTCAAAATAATCCTTACACCAAACTAGCACATTTGGGGGTGGCATATTCTGCTACCCTTCGAGGCCATGAATTATAAGGAGCCAGCAAATGCCACTGCAGTTTCTGGATCCAAGGCAGAGTTCCAATCAACTCTACCAATTGATTTAACACCAATCAAGAAAACTAAAAGAACTGTACTTGATTGCCAAGTGAAAAAAATCTCCATCATTCAGAAATCTCACTTGCTATGGTTGAAGTGCCTCTCTCTTTCTTTTCCATTTCTAAAATATGTAATCAGTACACTCAAACACAGTGTAGGGATAAGAAGCTGCAATGAACACTCTGAATATCCTGGCACCTGTATTGCCTGAGCATACACCACCTGAACAACAGGAGGCCATGAACTTACCAACTCTCAATAAAATAGATCCGGTGGTAGAGTACAATCTGCACTCTTTTGTTGGCCCCAGGAGGTCTGGAGGAGTTGGGGAATATAGACTCTGGTCACAGGAGGGGCAGTATGATGTAAGTCTCAGGAAAACTAAAATTGTATACCTAGTCCTAAAATTACAATGACATAAGAATGATCAGGGCTAAATCTTTCTAAATACTATCACTTCTCAAACAGGAAAGAGCTTTCCAGCTGCTTGGTAGCATGATTATCTTTCATATTATTATGATCTCTCTGCCTCTCATACCTACAGTGTGAAATTAATAATAATGACTTGTTATTCTGGGCTCCAGAGCAGAGACTTGCTAATTACTGATGGTTAAATCTTTTGAAAATTAAGAGGGGCCACACTGAAATGCTAAGGACCTCTCTCTCTCTCTCTCTCTCTCATACACACACACACACACACAGACATCCTGGAAATACAACACACTTCACATTTACTAACAATACAGTTGCTTGGAGGCGGGGGGGGGGGGGGGGGGCGCGAGGGTATGGGCAGTGCTCATGTCTCTTCATCCTTGGGAACACAGCCTGCAGTTGCTGACCTACTGGATGATGAAGACCAGGTTGTTGCCTGTATAGCTAATAGTTCTCTCCAGTTTCTCCCACATATTCTTTGAAAACAGTGGCCCAAGAATCTTTCTGATGACAATCTCCTGGTGATTGTTAATTTTGCTTAAGTTTTGTACTCCAAAGAATTCACCCAATACCTTCCCCATAGCACATTAGAAACTTAATGTTTTATGTGCTTAAAACTGATATTTTAACAAAAACATGGAGATGAGCTCCAGGAAATGTGCAAGAGAAGGAAAAAATGTTTTAATTCAGCTGAAAAAATCAGGAGCCAGAGCTTTTTTGCCTAAATGATATCTCTTCTCAAATTACAAATTTGGACACCAGACTTCTGGATCTTTTCTTCACCTAAAGGAAACAGTTGATGAGTGCTCTGCTGGTAATCAGATTGTGGCAATTACTCGAGGAAACCAAATAGCTTGGAGCCCTATGGTCACCCTCTCTGCAGGAAAGGGCCTATGTCGCAGGTGACATGGCATCACATAGAACCTGTCGGGCAATGCTAGGAAGGGGCCTTGACAGATGAAGCTCCCCCAGCTGAAGGGAGGACACTGAGTGAGGAGACCAGGCTCTCCCACGAACCACCACGGAACCTTGGCTCAGTCATTCTCTCTCTGCTCTGCAGCTCATCCTCATTCACATAGCCAGCTGACTGGACTAGCAACCCCTTACTGAGTCCCTACTTTTCTAGCCCTTTCTGCTCCTCATTTCTATTAAATATTCTGATAAACATTTAACATCTAAGCAGTTTATGATAAGATTATCATTTTCATTTTGCAGATGAGGAAACAGGCTTATTAGAGCAGTGAACTGATCTATCAGCAAAAGGCAATCTTTCTTCTGCACTCGGGACTTACTAGTGTATGTGACCACTTGGCAATGGAATATCTGAACCAGTTCCTTAGGATACAGGATGAGGCTGGAGGAAAAACCTGGGAAATCACCAGCATATAGATAACACTGGAGGCTGTGGAGATAAATGAAATCATATCAAAGCCTCAGTCTTCTTTTCTCGTATTTAAAAAATAGGTAGGTATATGTCCTACTTCCAAGTGTTATTCAGTCATGCACTGGATAAATCAGTTTAAAGCAAAAAAAACCCAAAAACCCTGGAATCTGATTTTCCTGATTAAACTTATTTAAATGCAATCACTCACTCATCTTTTACTCATGTCTTCTGGGTCTTTTGGAAAGTTACTGCAGTTGTCTGTGCACAATGGAGTGAGCCTCAGAACAGGTGACTGGCAGCGCCAGCTCCAGACAGACATCTCTTAGAGGCAAACACGCCCCACTGCTGTTCCTGACTCGATTCCCTATAGCCGCACACTAGCACTTACTTGCTCCTCAGCTTCCTACAAATAAAATTCTTAAATCAGAGTATATTGTATGCAAATTTGTTAAGTTCTGTAATGTGGCAGGTCCAGGGCTGGAATATACAAATGAATGAAGTTGATTAGTTAAGTATGAAAAATGTCAAAAACACAGAGAGCACTTTGGCAGGGTTATTGGTCCCTATAAATAAAATGCCATGGGGGTGCAGAGCCTGAAACAGAGGATTTCCCCCGGGATATAAGGAAAGTCCTCCTGGAGTTACCTTCCAGCTGATCTAGAGGAGGGGTAGGGTTTCTTGGAGGAAGCAGAGAAGAGCATCAGTCCAGGCTTGGGAACACATGGACGGGGCACTCAAGTGAAAAGGGAGCATGCTCCTTCGATCCAAGAAATCACAAGCACAAGGAGTCCCCCCTAATCCACAGGTTCACTTTCTGCAGTTACCCACAGTCAACCATGGTCCAAAAATATTCCATAGAAATTTCCAGAAATATTTCATAAGTTTTAAATTGAGCACTGTTGAGTAGCATGATGAAATTCTGAACCATCCTCTCTGCTGGGACATGAGTCATCCCGTTGCCCAGTGTATCCACACTGTATGCACCACCAGCCCACTGGTCACAGGTGCGTGCTCATGTAACCTTTCTTTCACTTAACAATGGCCCCAAGCACACTAGTGATGCAGCAGTCAGGTAGGCCAAAGAGAAGCTGTGAAGCTCCTCCTGTAAGTGAAAAGGTGAATACAAGATATTTTGAGAGAGAAAGAGACCACATTTACATAACTTTTATTATACTATGTTGTTATAACTGTTATATTGAATTATTAGTTATTTCTGTTACTCTCTTACTATGTCTAATTTACAAATTAAACTTTATCACAGGTATGGATGTATAGGAAAAACACAGTACATACAGGGTTCAGTCCTACCCGGGGTTTCAGGTATCCACTTGGGGTCTTGGAAATCATCCCCCACATAAAGGGGCACTACTGCACTGATTTGCCTAACTTTGGTCTTTGTTTTATAATTAGCAGGGCTCTACATTTTTCTAATTGCTACTCTGCCATCTACTTATTAGCCTCTCTTTATCATTAGCATTTTCAGCAATCACAAGCAAATTTGAAAAAATTACTTCTATACATTTGGTGCACTATAATTACTCTTCAAAACTAGTCTCATGAACATTTACTATTCTGAATCCATAATGAGGTGAGTCATGACAGAATCCTCTGGAAGCATATGTTATCCAGTGATGCCAATTCTAAATTACTGTTTCTCTGAAATGTTTTCACAATATACAGTTAGTGCAAATAAGATGCATAGGTCACATTTGCTCTGAACCCTTCTGAATCTTCTTTTAATTTGGTATTTTAAAAAACCTCAAAGCTATCAGATATCAAGCAGAGAAGACTGCAGGCTTGGCCACAGCAGCACGAGGGGCCTCTCCGAAACTCAGACTTAAGGAGAAACAAACAATGAAGAGCAAGGCAGGCACGGTTCCACAAACTTGGTCCAAAGGCAAACAGACAGGCTTAAACATCGTAACGCACCCAAACTGTTTTATGATTACATTGATAATGTCTAAAATGAATTTATGTATAAGAAAAATCATCTGTAACTTGTGCGATGTTAGCATGTCAGGGAATTTCCTCCCAGTGTTTGACATCCCAAGCACGCCACATACTGAGCTCTCAATTTCTCTGTCCCTGACTTCCTGTCGGTATTAAAATGAAAATGTTTCCCCAACCCATTCCTATCCTTGCACCCTTAGCACCACTGCACCTGATCAGACGATGACAATGGCCCACACCCTGATCCTACAACACTCAGGCCGCTCAGGCCCCTGTCCGCCACAGTGCAAAGCAGACCATGCCATTCTCTCCCTTTAAAAGGCCTCATAGCTCCCTCCTTCACCAGCTTCAACTCCCTGTCAAAACTCATGTCCTCAGGAAGTCCCTCCCTAACCATCTAAGTATATAAAACAATCTGCAGTCCCCGCACTCAGAGTAAACTGTAAGCTTCACAAAGGCAAGGACTGTTTTGCTTATGCCTGTACCACAAAGATTTAGAACAGTGCCTGGCACAGTGGGCACAAGATAACTATTTTTTGCTGAATGAATGACTAGCTCTACCACATAACATTCGCACAATTGGGTTATATGCTCTTGTCCCCCCCGCCATGAGTGGATAGTGACCACCTCTCACTCCTCCAGGGCTGGGCACAGCTTCTAGAACACAGAAGGTTCAATTGGCTCATGTAGAACTGAGTAGAACATCTATTTAAGGATGGACTACTAGAAAGCACTCAAGCTTTCAAGCTAATAGGCTCATACCAACTGGGCTCACCTGAAAGAAAATGCTTTCCCAGGAATTACTATGAGCCTGGATGTAAGGAAACTCAGATCTAATGTGCACAACAAGGAGAGACCCTCATCACACTCCGCCGTAGGACCTTCACTGTCTCCCACTCCCACTGGTCTGTCACCTCCAGGAGATCAGGGACCATGCCTGCCTCGCTCTTCACTGTTTTCCCAAGGCCCTGGCACAGTGCTCCGCATGTGGCAGATCTCTATTTTTGTTGGTTAATGAAGTAATGATTAATGAACACACAAGTTCTTCCATGAGCCAATCCATGGACTAAAGAGGCTTAGGTATGCTTGTGGATGAAAGCTTTGGAAGGATCCAGGAATAGAGTGATGTCAGCTCAGCCCTCCTCCGCAGCTATACTGTGTGCTTCAGCTCCAACAGCACAAACAGACCCCAAGGTGCCTGCTAAAAGCCAGTGTACTGTGAACAGCAGTCACCATGCTGTCCCCCTTGGAATTCCACTGATACAAGCAATGCCACCTCATCCTGCCACACTTAGTTTCTGTGTGTCTGTGAAATGAGCTGCAAGGTCCCCCAGCCACCTTAGAAAGGAAACTGCAAAACATGGGGGCTCCCCTCCCACTCCCATAACTTCTTACCTTGAAGAAAGTGATCCTGGACAAAACAGGGGAAGCTGTTCTGCAATAGAGAAGGGTGACCCCTGCCCTGGTGGGAGCCATAAGACCAAAAAGGATGTGGGGGAGTAGACAGACTGGCATTTTGGAAAGAGGCTGAGGGCCTTGGGAGGAATAGGAATGGCCCATCCTACTAGGGATGGCATCCACTCTGACTGTAACTGCCAACACACCTGCTCGTAACTTAGAGTGGGTCAAACTCAGTTGTCTGGGCTCAGCCAGCCTCGCCTCCCTGGCCTTGCCCTGGGTGTGCACACACGGCATACTTGGCATGCTTACTGCCTCACTCAGTGTCAGCACCTCTGCCTCTGACCAACAGGGCCTCCTCTCCCTCTTCCTCTTCACCAGGAAGGACTCTGAACCTGCCCTTTCAGGGTGGTGCTCAGGGTTTTAGAGCACTTGCCAGGGAAGTTGGTATTTTCATCAGATGAGTACTTGCCAGTGTTAAAATTATAAAATTTGGAGTCAGCCATACCCAAGTTCAAATCCCAGCTGCCCCTGAAGTCTCCGGGCCTCAGTCCCCATCTACACAAAAGGAATGGTGGTGATGTCTGCTTCCTAGTTCTGTCATGAGCACAGTGAGATAAACATGTAAAGGATCTAGCCAGGGGCCTGGCACACAGTCTGCACTCAATAAAAGATAACTAAAAGTAATACGGGTAGTCTATTTTTTAAAATTTTTCATTGTTATTCTATAATAGTTGCCCCTATTATAATTTTTCCCCCTTTGCCCTCCTCTACTTTGCCCACCCCACACTCCTGCAGTCAATCCCCACACTGCTGTCCACGTCCATGGGTCATTCATGTATGTTTTTTTACTTTTCCCTTTCCTTTCTTCCCACCATCATCCCCCTCTCCCCTCCCCTCTGGTCACTGTCACTCTGTTCCATGTTTCCATGCCTCTGGTTCTATTTTGCTCATCTGTTTAGTTCATTAGGTTCTTGTTAAAGGTGAGATCATTTGGTATTTGTCTTTCACCACCTGACTTATTTCACTTAGTATAATATTCTCCAGTTCCATTCATGCTGTCACAAAGCATAGGAGTTCCTTCTTTCTGCTGAGTAGTATTCCATTGTGTAAGCATACCAGTTTTCTGATCCACTCATTTACTGATGGGCACTTAGGCTGTTTCCAGCACTTGGCTATTGTAAATAATGCTTATGAACATAGGGGTGCATAAATTCTTTTGAATTAGTGATTCAGGATTCTTTGGGTATATTCCCAGCAGAGGAAGTGGTGGGTTAAAAGGCAGCTCCATTTTTAGTTATTAGGAAATTCCATACTGTTTTCCACAGTGGCTACACCAGTCTGCATTCTCACCAACGATGCACTAGGGTTCCCTTTTCTCCACATCCTAAACAGCACATGTTGTTTATTGATTTATTACACGATGGCCATTCTGTCCAGTGTAAGTTGGTATCTCATTGTGGTTTTAATTTGCATCTCTCTGATGGCTAGTGATGTTGGGCATCTTTTCATATGTCTATGGGTCAGCTGTATGTCCTCGTTGGAGAAGTGTCTACTCAGGTCCTTTGTCCATTTTTTAACTGGATTGTTTATTTTCCTGGAGTTGTGTTACATGAGTTCTTTACCTATTTTGGAGATCAAGCCCTTGTCTGATATATCATTGGCAAACATGTTCTCCCATAAAGTTGGTTCCTTTTTCATTTTCATGATGTTTTCTTTAGCTGTGCAGAAGCTTTTTAATTTGATGTAGTTACATTTGTTTATTTTTTCCTTTATTTCCCTTGCCGTAAGAAATATATCAGCAAAAATATTGCTACATGGAATATCTGAAATTTTACTACCTATGTTCTCCTCTAAGACTTTTATGGTGTCATGAGTTACATTT
This sequence comes from Phyllostomus discolor, assembly GCF_004126475.2. NCBI lineage: Eukaryota > Metazoa > Chordata > Mammalia > Chiroptera > Phyllostomidae > Phyllostomus > Phyllostomus discolor. Next base: position 9,835,753 of record NC_040915.2, on the reverse strand, counting down.
AAGTCTTTTATCTACTTTGAGTTTATTCTGGTTATGGTATAAGTTTCATTCTTTTGCCTGTACCAGCCCAGTTCTCCCAACACCATTTATTGAAGAGGCTATTTTTACTCCATTGTATGCTCATGCTCCCCTTTGTTGAATATTAATTGACCATGGAGACATGGGTTTATTCTCCTGGGCACTCTAGTCTGTCCATTAATCTATGTATCTCTTCTTATGCCAGTACCAGACTGTTTGGATTTACAGTGCCTTGTAGTACAGTTTGATATCAGGTACTATAATCCCTCCCACTTTGTCCTTCTTTCTCAAGATTGCTAAGGCTATTTGGGGTCTTTTTTGGTTCCATATAAAATTTTTAAATAATTTGTTCTAGATCTGTGAAATATGCCATTGGTATTTTAATAGGCATTGCATTGAATCTATAGATTGGTTAGTATGGACATTTTAATGATGATAATTCTTCTGATCCATGAACACAGTATATGCTTCCATTTATTTGTATTTCCCTGATTTCTTTTTTCAGTGTTATATAGTTTTTCCAAGTACAGGTTGTCTCACATGCTAATGGGTACAGAAACCAACCAACCATGCTTAGACTAACTTCATGTGGGGGCAGGGCAGGAAGGCAAGGGAAGGTGGGCCTGCTTCCATGTAAGTGAACCACGGGGCTGCCTCACACAGCCTGATGGCTTGCAAGAGTCAGGGCCTGAAGCCCTCACCCCACCACAGAGCTGTGGGACGGTCACCGTCCACCATTCCCTCTGGTCTCAGCTCCGGGAGGGCAGTACCAGGCCTGCCTTGTTCTTCACTGACTCTCTCTGACCTATGGCTGACAGTGTAGTGTATGTGAGAGAGAGGGAGATGAGAGAGAAGCAGAGGCAGAGACGGATAAACAGAGCAGGTAGAAAGGAAGGACAGCAGGAGAACAGGGAGCACTCAGAGAAAAGGGAGAGAGCCCTGAAGCCTCCCAGGGAGGGGACAAGGCTCACTCAGGCAGACCTGCCTTCCAGTCTTGGCTCCCCCTGTTTCCAGCAGAAAAAGCAAAAAGCTGAGGAGAGGCTCTTTTGGGAGCTCAGCAAGAGAAAACCAAGCAGCATCTTTAATCTGGAAAAGGATGTGCAGAGAGTGTACATGAATTCCTCTCTGGATACAGGAAGACATTCATGTTTATTTAATAGTGAGAATTATGTAAAACACTGGATAATGCGCATAACCTATGCACATAACCATGCTGTCATTAAGGTAGTCAGTAACTACATCAGCCCACACACCAGTGACTATTCCCTCCCCACTGGGCCCTTGCATTTGCCAGTTCCTCCTCCTGGAACTTCCATTCCCTGCTACCTCTCCTCCCCACACCTGTCTCACCCCTGCTAGCTTTATTCATCCTCAGGTCTCAATTTACACTCTGCCTCCTCTTGCAAGTCCCCCATTATCTGTAGCAGTGTGGCATGCTCCAAGGCACTATGTCAACTTATTGGCCTCACCTACTTACTGGTCATTCTGTCTAGAAGGACCCTGAGTTCCTCAAGGACACAGACTGTTTTATTTAGGTTTGTATCCCCGCGCAGGGCCTGGAGGCCTGGCACACAGCGGGTGCTCAAATACACTTGCTCAGCTAGTGAGTAAAATACTGGAATTGCTCTTCTGTTTCCTTGAAAGACAGCCTCTATCCTCTTTAGCCATGCCTCCGAATCCATCAGAGAGGACGTGTTACAAAATCAACAAGCAGAGCAATGCATTACTTCTGGGCTTCACGATGTCATAGTGATGGATTAAGGAGCCCCTTACGATGTTAGCAGCTGCCAATGAGGTAAACCATAAAGCAGGGTGAAAACCGAAGTATCAACAGAGCACTGCTGACCCTGCCTGGCCGGGAAAGGTGGAGCAGCCACCTGCAGATGCAGGCTCGGCTCCTGGGGCGGGGAGGGGTGGGGGAGGGGTCTGCACCTGCGCTGTGAATGAGCGAGGCCTCTGCACCAGCCCCACACTCCAGCTTCTGCCCCCCTGCTGTGCGGCCTGCACCTTTGAGGACCAACTCAGGCTGAAGCTATGGAATTGAATCCAACAAGGGCTGAGGCAGCTTTGTTAAAAAAGCACTCGAAGACCCACACCCCAAAAGAGAGAAATCCTTCATGTGTACGCCCTCTGCTAACCTATAAGCCATAGGTTTCATAACATTGGTTAACACTTGTCACACTGTGTCAAGTGACTGAAATGGGTTTACTCATTTAGTTTACTCCTTGCAACAATCCTATAAAGTAGTGTTATCATCCTTGTTATACAGATGAGAACACACAGAGAGATTAAGTTATACACTCAAAATCACACAGCCAGTGTGAAGCAGAGCTGTGATTTGAACCCAGACACTCGGATTCTAGAGCCCAAGCACCAACTGCCCAGTCATCCTTCCCATGTAAAGCCTGATTAGGCCAGCGCCAAACACTTCTAAGATCACTAATGGCTGGCATACAATCATCCTTCCCAAATCCTGAAACACTGAGGACAGAAACCCCGCTGGGAAATGTAGGAAGTTAAGGAAGAAAAAAGAAAGGCCTCCTATAGAGAGCAAGTAACAAACTCAATGAGGCGGTGGGTGACCATGGCAGAATTAGAGAGTTGGGCCTTTGAGAGGTCGCTAGAGCAGGGAGCCAGCCCTATCCCACCCCACCTTTGGGGCAGAACCCAGGATTCTCAGGAGCTGAGCTGTCTAAAACCCCCCAGGAAAGCCAAGGTAGGAAATGCTGGCTATCTGACACATGCACTGAACCCGAATCCCCTTCCTTGGATCTGAGTTCCTAAGTGGAGACTGAATGCTGAGGGATATTAAATGCCCTTTATGATACTTTGGGGTATGAGCTTACTGATATGGTCAAGGTTAATGAAACAACAAAGTGTAGGCATGAAAGTTAAAATGTGGATTGAAGCTTTTCAATTTTCATCTGCAGTAATGAGCACCCGGCTAAGGTTCCTACCCAGCAGCTGACACCCACTAATTATTTCAGTGATTCCAGTTATAATTACTAAGGACTCAGCCATGTGTGTTAAATTTTATCATTCTGTTTCGTCATCCACCAACTGAGTGGGAGACATGCAGAAGGGAGTGCTGGAAAGCAGGGTGTGGCTTTAAATTCCTTTCTTACCAAAAGGTGCTGAGCATGACCTATGTCCCCAGCACTGTGCTGTGCACTTCACCTGCTTTGCCTGACTCCTCACAATGTAACTCAAGTGTTTTAATCCCTCTTTATGTCATCGCCACCTGTCTCCCAAGTCCCCCTCAGCACCTACAATTGATTCTCCACAAGTCTCCTCATATCCCTGCTCCATCCTCACGCCTCCTTCCTTCATCTCCAGATGACGTCACCACTTCACTGACTGTAGGTCAGACTTCCTCCTCAGCAAAATCCCACGGTTGCCCCTCCTCTTAGACATGCACCCCCTTCTCACTCTTCATAAAGACTGGCTCCCCAAAGGCCACCCTTCCCAGGCAGCCCTCTCAAAGGGGGCAGGTTTGCTCCCAGAGTCCTCCCAGCGCTGGGCCCGGGAGTGGGGGCTGTACCTCTCCTGCAGTTCTTTACCTTCTCTCTTGGACCTTTCTCTTTCTCAACTCACAAGAGTACTCAGCTCGAATCCTATTTCATCAGGCTATGGTACCCGTTAACCTTCATCATTGCAGTCTGCAACAGTGGTCACTGTCATTTCTCCATGGGTTCCGTCTCTGCTGTTTGAATCCTTGGCACACTAATGTACACACATGTCATCCTTTGAACACTCTGGCCCCGCTTTAATGAAGCCCTCTCCACTGGTCTCACTTCAGTCACCACAAGCCCACTTGACCCTAACTGTCGTGCTCAAGGCGAACTCTCCACGACCCCATACCTCATACTACTCCCTGACGACTTGCTGGAATTTTCCACCTCCCTCTAATATCTGAACTCTCAGTATTTTGCCTCTCCCCAGGGTCTACCCTCCAAATCAATATTTAACCATCTTCTTTTAAAAGTAAACTTTATCTGTAGACTGTTTTAGGTTCACACCAATATTGAGCAGAAGGTACAGGGTTACCATATACCCCCTACCCTCACACGTGCATGGCCTCCCCCATGACCAACAGCCCCCACCCCACAGAGTGGCACCTTTGTTACAACTGATGAACCAACATTGACACACCATCATCACCCAAAGTCCATTACTTATATGGACTTATTACTTATATTCAGGTTCACTCTTGGCAGCATATCTGGGTTTGGACAAACGTATAAACGACACATATCTACCACTATAGTATCACACAGAGCAGTTCCACTGCCCTAGGAATCCCCGGTGCCCCACCTATTCCTTCCTCCCTCCCCACTTAACTCCTGGCAACCTCTGATCTTTTTACTGTCTCCACATAGTTTGTCTTCTCCAGAGTGTCATATATTTGGAATCATACAGCATGTAGCCTTTCTGGTTGGCTTCTTCCACTTAGTGATATGCATGTAAGTCTCCCTCATGTCTTTTCATGGCTTGGTAGCTCGTTTCTTTTTAGCACTGAATAATACTCCACTGTCTGGGTTGACCACAGTTTACATATTCACTCATCTACCAAAGGACACGTTGCTTACCTGGAAGTTTTGGCAATTATGAATATAGCTTCTATGAACATCCATGTGTAGGTTTTTGTGTGGACGCAGTTTTTTTATCCTTTTGGGTTAATACCAAGGACCATGACTGCTGGATCATATAGTGAGAGTATGTTTAGTTTTGGAAGAAATTGTCAATTTTACATTTAAAGTGGGTTTCTTATAGACAACATATAGTTGGCCCTTGTTTTCCACCCATCTTTCCACTCTCCTTCTCCCCTGAAAGTCCCGTCTCCCTCCATACCAGCTTCGATCCCACGGACTAGCATTATAATCTCCATAGCATACATCTTAATTCCTCAGCCCTTCTCCTGATTTGCTATATTCTTTGGCAAAAACGCAATCTTGGTAAAATCTTGTTCTCTCCCTCCTCCATGCCAGCCCCCAGGAAGGTGAATGTGGTTAGAAAACATCAACCATATCGCCTAGTCCCATTTTAAATTTCTGACTGTGAACCTTAAATGGACCCTTATTGTTTTCAGTGATCACATCCTGTCTTCCCAATCTATTCACTCTTAAAATTCTCCTAAAAACAATTTCGGACCTTCTTTCCTCAAATTTCTATCACCTCCTCCCCAATTCTGTCTCTCAGCTAATAATTTTTCTTCCTATTTCCTTAAAAAAAAATTGAAGCAACAGAAAAAAAAATGTCTATAGAGTCCTGCCACCAATGCTAGCATCCTCAGCCACAGAGCTGATCTTCCTGCTACTATGGGTAAACCATATGTTATTCTATCTGTGTTCATTCCTATATATACAAACTAATCCAATCGTCTGTCACATGCTACTGAACTACTGAGTTAATATAATAATCTACTGACATCATATACAAGGACCAACATAACTATCTACTAAAAAATTCCCATCAACATATAAAATATGGTTTTGACATCAGGAGAAAGAAGGGAGGGCAGGAAGGAAGAAGGATGAGAAGGAAAAAAGAAAGCTTTTCCTGACTCTATTCCTCCAATCAGCTACTGATCCATTTCTCTGCCTTTCTTTGCAATAAAACTCCTCAAAACTGCCATCTATATAACCGGCTCCAATTCTCTCTCTTCCCAAACTCTAATCCTCACCAGTCCTGCCCTTACTCTCCCAAATGGGTTCCCATTAAGGTGACCAATGGCCTCCAAGTTGCTAAATCCAATAGTCAATTCTCAGTCCTCCTATTATTTAGGAATAACGGCACTATGAGCTTTATAGGGTAATTGTGACCATTTAATGGAATACTAAAATGCTTAGAACACTTTTACTGTGAACTGTTGCTGTAATCATTTCTGAAACAAACTCAGCCTAAATGTCAGATGCAGATCACCTCTCAGCTTACAGCACGCATACACGGTAATCTAGCTCCGTCTGTACTTCAGTGGGAGCTTTAATCACACACGCCTCCTCCGAAACTGGGTCTCTGAAGGGAGGCGAGGGGGTTGGCTCCGAGGCCCACACTCTCTGTGCATCTAATATCTAAGGTGTCCGATGAGGAATGAGTGCTAATTATCCTGTATTGCGTAGGTGTCTCCACAGCATCAGCCTGAGAAATTAACTAAACTTTTGACCAATGAGAGTAATAAGCTTCTTTGTCTTTTCTAATTTAAGTTTGACAGTAGCTTTGAAAATGTTTGCGAGTTGGGGTTTTCAACCAAAGTCAAGCAAACTAATAATTTCCTGAAATTAGTGTCAAAACAATAGCTTCAGCACCAAAAATTCAAAAGTATCAACGCTAAATGTTAAGTATCAGTGTTAAATGACTTTGGTTTATCCTCTGTGTTGACGCCAGAGATTCATTTCAACAATAAATGAGTTTGTGAAATTTATGGACCAAAGGGAAAGGGAAGAAATTCTGAACCAGGTGAAAATCAAAGAATCTCTGTTAATATCTGTGGTGAGAAGAGCACAAGAAATAGATGGTAGAAGAATATCAAAAACTGTTCAATACATTCAAAGTGACATGTGAGAAAAGATCTGAAGGAGCTGAGAGCGTTGTTCACGTAGATACCCGGGAAAGAGCACTCCAAGCACACAGAATAACCAGTGCACAGACATGGTCCATGCCAAGTGTGTCTGAAGAATCAGAGGGTCAGAGTGGCTGGAGCAGACAGGGAGGAAGAGGACGATTGGAAATAAAATCAGAGACGGAATGGAGAGGCTAGACAATGTGTATCCATAGAGGACATTATGACTCTGCACTTTGAGTACATGGGGAGCCACGGGAGAGTTGGAGCAGAGCAGTGCCATAATCTAACTACCTCATAAAGGATCTCTTTAACTGCTGTATGGAGAACACACTATAGAGGATCAGGACAGAATCAGGGAGACCAGTTAGGAGTCTCTGGGGCTAGTCCAAGTATGAGATGACAGTGGTTTGGACCAAGGTAAAAAGTAGAACTGGTGAAAGTATATGTGTGTGTGTGGTGTGTGTGTGTGTGTGTGTATGTGTGTGTACACTTCACCATTTTTCTCTCTTTTTTATCTCCTGCATTGTCAGATTCATAACCTGACAATGCAGAAGAGAAAAAAGAAGATTGCTGAAGCCACACCCTCAGGTAGGCACAGTGATACCCAGCACATGAGGGGAGGAGCTGACCTTGGAGAGAAGCAGAGTCAATTCATCCACAGTGAGAAAGGGGCAGAGAGTCCATGAACACAGATGCATGATGGGAGAATGTGTGATGGTGTGAGCATATGGCACTTCTCTTCTGCTGACTTCTATTTTCCAAGTAGAACAAGAAACAAGGTCTTTATCTGAGAGTTAGGAGAGAGAAGAGGTATTAGAAGACTGAGGAAAGGGAGAGATATAACATGTTGTTTAGGAGAAAGGGAGTACATTGCTCAGGGGCACTGAAGCCCACCTGAGGTCACAGTCAGTGAGTGCGCCACGTGCCTGGGGAGCGCAGTGATGTGTTCTCCTGCCACATTCCCTGTGCAGAGGCAGGAGCAGAGCAGGAGAGTTAGACTCAACTGAGGTCAGGCTTTTACCCAGGAGGAGGATGAAATAAGAGGAGGGAGAGAGAGTCATAATATGTGCAGGGATGACTGTAACGATTCCCCATAAAGCAAAAACTCTGCAAGAAAGAGAGCAGGGGCCTAAGGAATGAAAACCAGAGTAAAGGTAGCATGGCCAATGGCCTGCAGGCCTGGCAGATCAAAGGATTGCTCGAGTTCAGGTCTCAGAGGGAGTGAGCTGGACATACAGGAGGTGGTGATCAGAGAGGAAGACTTGAAGTTGGGATCCTGGATCTGTTAGAAATACCTAAGAGAATGAGCGGTAGAGTTAGAGTTGAGGATGGGTCATTAGAAAAAATTTTATCAAGGAAAAGAGAAAGCAGAGCAATGGGAAGGTCATCTTTCTAGATACTGAAAGCACCATAAGTAAGAGCAGCAGTAATTCTGGGAGAGTGGCAGTGAGGCGGGAGCTAAACTCTTCAGGGAACGTGAGAGACAAGTGAGTGACTAATGTGGTAGTGCCCTCTTACCTGGGATTTCAGTTGCCACGGTTTCAGTTACCCACAATCAACTATGGTTCAAAAATACTAAATGAAAACTCCAGAAATAAACAGTAAGTTTTAAATTGCATGCTGTGCTGAGTAATGTGTTGAAATCTCCCACCATGCCATGCGTTCCCATCTAGAATGTGACTCATCCCTTTGCCCAGCGTACCCACACTGTATATACTACCCACCATTAGTCACTCAGCAGTCATCTCGGTTATCAGATTGACTGTCATAGTATCTCAGGGCTTATGTTCACGTCACCCTTATTGTATTTAATAATGCCACATTCACATATTATAGTATACTGTAATTGATCTATTTCATTATAATTGTTTTAATCTCTCACTGTGCTTAACTTAAAAAATTTATCATAGGTATGGGTATATAGGAAAAAACACAGTATATATAGGATATGGTAAGACCCATGGTTTCAGGCATCCCCTGGGTGGCATCCACTTGGAACATATCCCCCATCAATAATAGGGACAGCTGCATAAGGAAAAGTGGATTCAGCCTGTCAGTTTGTCCCTGAGTCTCAGTTTCCTCATTTGTGAACTGGAAATGCTGACAGTCCTTCTTTCGTTAAGGTTTTTACAAGCATTGAGTGAGATGATACAGGTAGAACATCTGTCACCCACTGGGAGTAGATGTAGGTAGATGTTCAACCTGACCAAGTTCGGGTTGCAGAAATATTCTTTTTAAGAGGGCACTTGTAACACATTGGGTGTATGTCTTAACTAAAGTTGAAGAGTACGTCTTGGAAGGCTCACTGAGCTGAGAGATAACCCACAAATCATAACCATCATAATCCCCCCAGGATGTTCCGATAAGCCTGGGCCAGGCAACTATCAGGTTCTCTCTGTCAATTCCAGCCATAGGCGGACACTAGGCTTGTTGCCTTTCAGCCTGAGTGTCTAATACAGTAGGCAGAAATTTAGCTACTTACTCTGGTGTGTCTCCCCACACTCTGGACAACTAGCTGAAAGAGCCCAGGGAAGTGAAAGTCCCTAATGAAATGGAGCCCCAGATTCTAAACTTCGCTAAACCCAGAAATGTGTCGAGGCTCTGGGGCAGTACAGCCTGACTTGCTCCTAGCATAGGGAGCTTGGACCAAGGCCTGGGTCAAGTCCTTTCCATTTCTTTTCTGTATCCATCCATGAATTCAGCTGTAGGTGGGAGTTTCCACCAAGAGATGAGGTCTTGTCTAGTTAATAGGGAAGTTTGTGTTTTACCAGGAACAGGCAGTAATATTCAGAGATCCCTTGTTATTGAGAAAGCGACAACAAAGTTGATGGGGTTGGGGCTGGAGATCCAGAGAAACTGAGTTGCTGCAGCAGGAATGCCAGAGCTGAATGGGTCCATGTGATGCAGCAACCACTCTTGTCCATTTCCTGAGCTTCCCACCTCTGGCTCATCTGCTCTCTCAGATTATCTTAGCTGGGACAAGCTCTGAGCAAGCTTTACTTAGTACTACTCTTGTGTGATCCTGAGAGTGGATCCCTAGACTCCTGTACTACCCAGGTACTACCCCACACTACCCAGTAACTGAATTTGCCTTGTTCATTGTCAATTTTTCATTGCCTAGTACAAACAGGCTGTCAGAGAGGGAGGGAGGAGGAGGGTTAGAAATGAAAGAACACAGAACACAGAACATAGCTCTTCATGTCACCAGCCAGCTCTGGGGACTATGTGCCAAACCCAGAACACTCCAAGTATCTTCCCTGCATTTTTCTCCATGACAAACAATCTGCCTGAGCTGAGCAGTCATCTTTCTATCCAGTATTCCCCTTCCTCTCCCTATGGTATGTATATATATTTACATATATACACACACACACATACACATATACATGGAGAGAGAGAGAGTGCCGCTCTTGTCTGAAAACAATTTCTTGATCCTTTTCCTTCCCCTAGCTAACAAACACTTACCTTTCTCTAATGTAAAGTGACATTTTAATGCAGTAGTGCTAGAAGGAGACAAGAGTCGTTAACTCAGAAAAATGGCTGAGCTTCTGCCGTCTGCCCAGTTCCCTCCTATTTACTGAGGAGTCCAGGTTCTGGAAAAACAAAACTGCACTCCTGTTGATCAGCTATCATTTACCAGTCGAGGGCTGCTGACATTGATTAGCACTGAAAGTGACTTCTGTCTGTTGAGTCCTTTCTGAATAGACTCTGAATAGACTCGTTTCAATTAAGAAACCAACAAGGAAGCCTCTAGGGAAAATATGTGGGGGGAATGGTGGTATGAGGGTGACATGAAACATTCTTTTGTCCATCGTATTGTGCATCATTATCTGGAACGGAAGCAGTCTACCTGGGGGAGAGAGAAGTTGGCATGTCACTAAGGAAAGGAAGTCAGCCTCTCAAAGACAATTTCAAAATGTCTAGGGAAGAGAAGAGAGCACGCTAGAGGCAACTTATTAAAGAAACAAAACAAAATAAGCTCAAGGTCTAAAAATGTTTACCCAACAGGCAAGTAATTTAAGGAGCCATGACTTGCCCTACAAAAGCCTACAAAAGGGTTTGTGGTAAGAAAGAATCCTGATAGGTTTAAATTACATTTGGTTTTTAAATTCATAATTTACAAGCAGACTTTCCAGCATATGAAAAGAAAGCACACCTGTGTGCTTCCAATTTAGCATATTAGCCATATCATTTCAGTAAACTTCCTGTAAACAGCAGCTACCGATATAGACTAATGGTGAATGAGGGAAGTCTTGGTTCCAGTGGCCTTAGAAGTTCACTTCCTTGTCATTCCTCTCTCAGAGTTGGGCACGGAGAGCTGCTGCTTTGAAAGAGCCCACAATGGGCCTTGGCAGGCATCCAAATTACTCACAGAACAAGGTTAAAAGACAGATCCCTGGGCCTCATTGCCAGGAATTCTGACTTGGTAAGTCTGCAATAGGGCCCCGTGGCTGCAGTTTTAGCAGGCCTAGGGTGACTCTGATGCCGGTGGCCCAATGGAGCACACCTTGACAAATCCTGACCTAGAAAAGATGCCCTCTAGGCTGTTGTGTCAAGAGAAACTGCCCTGCCTTCTGGATCCAGCACATTCCCTGGTTCTAATGCTCCCCATCAGCTCACCCGTGGTGCACAGCTGCTGATTGACACTGCTGTGCTGGGCAAGCTGATCTGTGGGGCTCAGTGTGACACACCCCTGATTTCTCTTTATTCTGTTAGAACGATTACAGGAAGTTATCTATGCAATGCAAGGATTTTGTGGTGGGCGTGCTGGACCTATGCCGAGACACAGAAGAGGTGGAAGCGATTTTAAATGGTGATGTGAACTTCCAAGTCTGGTCCGACCACCACCGTCCAAGTCTGAGCCGGATCAAACTCGCCATTAAATACGAAGTCAAGAAGGTAAGCTTCCCCACCTCTTCTGGGCTTCTCATCTTGCAGGGCTGCTGGCTTAGCTTTTTGCTCCTGCATATTTGATGTTCCCACAAGGTAACAGCAACAATACCAATTACCCAACTTAATCGCTCAGAGCCCCTCTCACTAACCCCCTTGCCTGGACATCCCCAGCCAACCAGGAGAGATATCATGACACTCCTTCCATGAATAGGCTTTGAGCCTCGAGAACCAAAGAGGGGATTTCAGCCTCCAAACCACTGACAGGGCCAATGTCATAGTTAGTGTTCCCATCAGTGAATAGGTCAGTTTGCAAGTTTGCATGAGAAACATATTACTCACGATTTTCAATAGCATGTATTGTGCTTCCTCCATGTGCCCGGGGACTCACTGTGCAGAAAATGTTTCAGTGTAGTACAGGCTTTGTGGATTGTGGTTCCTGGAGGCTTAGAGGAATTTCACTCCCCAGGTTATGAGGGTCTGTAGGAGAAAGCTCCAGTTGACTCTCACAAGAGCAAGCTCGTCCCACCACCTTAATCAACTTTAAGATGTGTTAATGGCCACTGGCACCCAGTAGCCCTCAGGCCCACAGAAGCTAGTCAGACTGAGGTCCTAAGAAGCAAAACTCAGTTATAGTTCCAATTCAGATGTACTGAGGAGTCGTTAGAATCTGCCCTCAGATTAGGTGACATCATTCATCCTGATGAAAACTGCAGAGTTCCAAAGACATGCTTAAATATCAATGTGCTTTCCACAAGCAAGATGACCCATCAGTCATTCAGGGTTCCCCCACTCAGCTATCCCACAGGGCCAGTAATAGGGATATTTCCAATGCCCCAAAACAACCTCTGGGTATTTCCCTCTTGTCCAACTGTCCTAATTGGTATGGAGCGAACTGTACATGGGTTGTTGAACGGTTGAGCAAACCATTCAACAACCCATATACATCTGTACAGCTCATCTAGAGATAGCTTCTAAGTTTGATAAAATCTTCCTGCCCTGATTTTTAATAATAATCAAAAAGTCTAAGAAAACAGCTTTTTAAAGACTCTGAGTCCCAGATATAAAATTGATAAAGCACTGGAAAAGCAGCCTTGGATAAACACTCAGAAGTATATGGTGACAAGAGAGGAAGAGTCAGGCTCCAGTCTGAAGTACAGGAACTCATTTTTTAGCCGATCCCAAGAGCTTAGCGAGGCTTTTCATCAAAGCACCGCAACCCCTTCCTGAAGCTGCGGACATATTCATGGCCTTGAAGTTCAAACCCAGCTACTGGGATAAGGATGGGGACGGACAATGATAAAGATGAGCTTGAGCTTCCAGAACCACAAGCATGTCCTCCCTCCACTAAGCCAGAGCATGCCCCTGCCTCCCAGCACAGGGTAAAAGGCGAAATGTCTTTGAAAACCCAAAGAGCAGGAGATGCTCAGAACCTGCAGACTCACATCTGCAGTGCTGGCTATTCAGGAGCAATCCAATGGCCCCTGACATGCAAACATTCACCGTTTTTCTGAAACATGAATCCAAATCTCTCAGCAAAACTGTCCCTGAAGGGAGATCAGTCAGCTGGTCCAGAAGTCTGGCCACCACCTCACAGCTGCACACTCCCTCTTGCTGTCAACTACCAAGTACAAGATGACCACGGTGATGAACGAGAAGGGAAAGCGAAACACTCTATGATTGTGACGGTTCCGGTCAGAATTAAAAGGTTTTACGAGGGAAATCATTTACTCTAGTGGAATTTGCCAATTAGGGGAGTCATAAAGGTCTCCAGAAGTATCCATCATGAATGTCAAGTGTCTGCTGCAACCCAGGAGCAGTACGATAATAAACGACCTGCACAAAATGTCAGCCCCACTCACTCCCAGGCCTCCGGTGGGTCCCTCCTCCCAAGCTGTGTGTGTCATCAGGTGATACTGGACAGACTCACAGTCTTCCTTGACATTTATTCTACTATGATTTACCAGTGAAAATACCCAATATTAAAAAGACATTAATATTATAATGAGATTTCAGTTTTAATTTATGAACTTTAGCACGCTTGCCTCAACACAATCTTATCCTAGGTCTCTGAGTTATGAAGTGACTAGCACCAAGGCCTATTTACAAAGACACTGCCTCTTACACCAGCTATGTGAAACTTCAGGCTGAAATATAAAACCACAAAAAACTCCTAATGCTCTGCCCACATGGTATCAAAGCAAACCATTAATTTAGTGATTAAAGCAAACGAGTTGTTCTTGGCAGTTTCATGGGCCGCTAATAAGCGTGACTCTTAAGAAAAGGTTTTGTGTTCAAATAAGTCAAATATACCTCTTTATTTAAAGACATTCTAGAGCCTTTAATATGCCTTGCTACTCTAAAAGAAGGGGACGGTATGTATTACTTAACCACAGAACTCTGTTTCTCATGGAGCACCTGGCGAAGCTAGCTGCCCATGCTAAAAGCCTGGGAAACTCGGTCGGAGAATCGGCCTATGTACCTGTGCAGTACGCAGGTCTGAACAACATGGGTGCAGCCCCAGGGCTGGCACTGCGCTCTGCATCCTGTCCCTCACTTGCATGTTTGCCTCTCTTCAGGCGCCACCCTCACACCTGGTCCCCTGGCTAGCTCAGTCACAGCATCAACCTCCGTCAGGTGAAACACAGTCATTCCACCACGGCACAGGGACCACCTGGGAAACAGGAAGGAATCACGAAGGGTGTGTCAGGAGACTTCCAGCCTGATTCTGACACTTCCTAGCCAGGAGTCTTCAGCAAGTCTTTGAAGCTCTCTGGGCCTCATTTCCCATCTGCAGGATGGGCATATAAGATTTTGCCTCACAGTCTTCTGTGAACTTTCAAATTAATTAATACAAAAGGAAATGCTCTGGAAACTGCTGAGCATTTCCTGTGGCTCCACAGGAAAGCATCACTGCAGTCATTCAGTGAGGCCCCCCTTCCTTGGGACTATAGGGGTCCTTCTACTCCAGAGGCATTCCCAGCTTATCCTTGGGTATCTCCCCAGAGAATGCTAGAAATGTCCCCCTGTGTAAGGACATCACTTTTATAGCCTAAAATTCCTCCAGAAAAGACCAAAGGCCTTAAGAGAATACGGTTGTTGTCCATGACTTCTATTTTAAGAGGGTACCTCAGCCTCCCCAATAACCCTGGTGGGGGTGTCATCTGTGTTTGGAAGACAATGTTGGAGAAGTGGCTAACAGGGTGTTCTTGAGATCACTACTTATTAACAGGGTAACTTGAGCAAGTCACTAGCCTTTACTCATCTATAAAATTTGGTTAATAATGCTTGCTTCATCGGGTTATAAGAATCCAGTGGGATAAAGTATGTGTGCCTCAAACAGCAGCAGGCCTCACCAGCCTGTGGGTGTAAATGAGGAATGTTTGTAAACACTGCACTGGCTTAGGGTGAATTCTGTTACTCATTTCAGTCCGCCCCAGCCTTCAAAGGCACAGCCCCTTCAGAACCCAAACTTGCCTCATAAAGAAGCAAGGATGCTTCTCTCCCCATACTGGGTCAAACTTAAGGTCAGAAGTGACACCACTTATGTCTCATGGATAAAGGAAACAATTTCTCCAGCTGTGGCCTGTAGCCTACACACACACAGACACACATACACATATACGTACATACCCACACAGGCATGTACACAGACCTTAGTCTTCTCCTCCAGGGCCAATGGGAGTAACAGACTTCTTGCTATCTTCTCCATTTCTATCCATCTCTGTCCTCAGGGAACCATGCCCAAATATCCTTCTTAAAGGTCCTCCTCTCTCCCTGCAAATCAGCTCCGAATAAATGCTGAGGGGACTTCCAGCCTCACCAAGTGGGAGGGCCCAAGAGTCTCTGAATCTATTCAGGTTCAGCTGGGTCCAGGCTACACCCGTAAAGGGGGCCCAGTGTCTGGCACGTGGCCACTGCTGAGTGAGCAGTCACAGAGACCCTGACACAATCCTTGGTGCCCTCTTCAACTTGTCTAACTGAGGACACGCATCTGGTCCTTCACGTTCATCCCTCGTGCCCTCTCCTCTTTATTGCTTCTTCACCTCCAGGCTTACAGGGTTCCCTCCCCTGCATCATTTCTCCCTTCTTCCCAATTCTAAGTCTGTCTTAATGAGGATCAGGTGAATCTCCTATTCACTGAAAGAACTCTGTAGACATGGGTCCCTCAGGGCCAACTGCCAAAGGAGAGTAGGACAAAGACCCAGAAGGTCCTATTTTGCACAATAAAGGAGTTAACTCCACCTTTAAAGGAGATGCAGTACCCTTTGGACATAACTAAGCAAAGGTCTGACATAAAAACAAGAAGAAAACATAAATATCTTGTCCAAAATTATATTATTCCCACTGTAGAAAGCACGTCTCTTATCAGGCAATAGTATCACCAGTAAGGGTGGTTAGCTCAACCTGACAGGTTCTTTCAGCCACTACCTTCTGAGCTCTGCAGACACTGATCGGCCCACTGGGGACCCTGGGCAGAGTAAGATGCAGTCTTGCCCTCCAAGTTCCATAAGTGCAGGTGAGGTGAAGGCAGGTGTGCTATGACTGCAGCGACAGTCGCCTCTGCACTTCACTAACCACGTACAGCCAAGCTCATAGTTCACAACAGCTAGCGCTTTCAGACTCCCAGGCAGCCCCAGTTCTAGCACCTTGGCATATGGCTTGATTTGGGGAATCTTATCATGGTGCCAGCCACCTTTCCTTCCAACTGATGAGACTCCCCACTTCCCTCAAGAAGCAGCTCCACTCTGCCCAGCCTTCCAGTCTCTAGAATTTCAGACATGCCCTGTCCTGACTCTGCCAAGCTCCTGGTCATTCCTGGCTCCGAAACCTTGTCTCACATGAAATAAAAGACTGGGGACAGGACCAGGAGAGGGGAGAGGCTTGCAGGGAGAACCCCCTCACTAGCCCTACTCAGTAACACAGTTCCCTTTCTTCACACTGTTGTGCTAGGAAAGAAAACACTTGTGAGTTTCATTCATCTACTCATCATTTAACAAACCTTCATTATGTCCACAACACCACCAGCTCTGTGCGGTGCACTGGGGAGACTGAGCAGACCAGGACTCAGGCCTTGACCTTGAGGGCGACGCACAGCAACAGAGAGGGATGTCTGAGCAGACGGCTGCAGTACCATCTGAGCGAGGCAAACAGGAATGGAAAGGAGGCAGCTTGGAGGCCAGAGGAAGAAGCACTGACCAGCTCAGTCTAGACTCAGCAAATGTTTCCCAAACAGGGACATCCTTGGAGTGGGCCTTAAGGAATGACAGGTGCTGGGTGGGATGGCAATTCAGGCACAGAGAGGTGTGGGAGGACAACTCAGGCAGAGAGAGGTGGAGGCTGAAAAGTCGCAGACCCCTGAGGAAGAGTGGCATGTGCACAGACCATGTTTAGAGGGGTGTCTGCCTGTGGCTGCATCACTGAGGATATGAAGAGACTGGAAAGCCTGACAGAACAAGATCCCGGGGGGGCACTGCAGGCTGCGCAGAGACACTCGGACTTCATCCTGCCAGCAGGATCCCACAATTTTCTGTCATGATGGAAATCTTCTGGTTTCTACTTTCTAATGTGGCATCTGCTAACCTCATACAGCTAATTAGCACTTGAGATAGGCTAGTGTAATTATGGAACTGAATTCTTAGTATTTTTAAATTAATTTCAATTTTAATAGTCACATGTGGCCAGTGGTTACCAAAGTAGACAGCATGGCTACATACATTCACTCCTGCACTCAGCGAGCTTTCACTGAGTGACTGCTGCAGAGTGTGCTGCGCCAACCACTGGGGGCATGGTGGTGAATAAAAATGACATGTCATCAGCCGTAATAGAAATCAAAACATCACACCAATAAATTATAATGCTGCAATTGAAGTAAGCACTATAAAATGGGAAAACACAGTACTGTAACTTCTAAAGGCGGTTGTGACATAATCAGGGAGGTCAATGAAGCTGTCTCTGAGGAATTCATGCTAGCTCTAAGAAAAATCAACCAGAGGTGAGGACATTTCTGGCCGGAAAAAAAGAGTTCAAAGCATGTTCAAAGGCCCTGTGGTGAGAGGAAACACCACATATAAGAGGAAGTAAGAGGTTAATGTGGCTGAATTAGAAGACCTGAGGAAGAGCGGGGTATGGGATGAGTCTTAAGAGGCAGATAGGGACCAGACCCTGTGGAGGCTTGTAGACCATGACAAAGGATTTTGTTTTGTTCTTGCTTTAAGATTCAGAAGCCACTGGAGGACTTTAATCAGAAGTAGTTGTAAAGATTAGGAGAAATGGAGAGATAGCTTTTCCTCTGATAAAGGCTGGAAGGCAAAGGGTGGGTGTGGCTGCGGCCTATCTGTTGGGCACGGAGACAGGATATTAATCAAGTTACATCTTGTTGATGAGCAAAACCAAAGCTGCAGTGGCTTTTAACAAAAGAAGGTTTGTGTGCAGCTCATCCTGTCTCCACCTAGGAACAGGGTTCAGCTCTGGGGAGACTCATACCAGCAATTCAATGTCACCTGGAAGCAATACACATTTTTTCTGCTTACAACTCATTGTCGACAATTAGTCATAGCATTCACCCCACCAAAAGAAATGCCAGAACCTATAAGCCTGCCATACATTTGAAGGGAGAAAAAAATGGAGCTATTTGGCAAATAGCACTAATGGCTATCAAAAGGAGAAAACTTGAGGGAATTCATACTAATAGCCTTAACTTCTCTGCAAATCCAAAGCAGAATCACGCTCTGAGGCAGGAGGCAGGACTGAGAAGTTCAAGAAAAATTTTGTGGGAAATGAGAGAAGAGAGAGCTGAACAGACCCAACAGCCCAGCTGAGGCTATAAATTCTTTGGCAATAGCCTGTGTACTTAATAAAAATGGAAAATCTCTACCAAATAAAATGGCTAACACACCAAGTCAATGTCCTCCAAGAACCTCAATTCTCAGCTGTCAACTTCATTTCAAGATTCTTTTATAGACATGAGACCCAGAAGTGTGCAAAATGTGCCCACGGGGTCCAGCACCCAGAAGATTCCCCTCAGAGAAGCAAGCCAGGGAGGGAGGGTCAAGCTTAGAGGGGAGGAGGTGGGGGCCAAGGCCACTCACACCGCCACTCTGTCTAAAGTTGGGCCAGGACCTCTGATCCCAGCATTATATTCCCTTGGCTTCTTTCTTCCAAAAATCACCATCTTGTGCACATTTTATATTCATGCTGTAAATGGATCCGTTTTTCTAACCCAGGAGAAGATGTTGGGTAGTAATGTAGCATCATAGCCGGGAGCCTGCCATACTAAAATGTGGCTTTAGATTAAGTTATGTAATCGGCTGGCCTGCAGAGGCCTCCCAGGTAAGGCACTGCTCCAACCCCAGAATGCCTCCTGGCCTAAGTCAGAGACAGTGAGGCCCAGCAATAGACACACAACTGGCTGAAAGCCCTCACCCCAGTGCAGAGACACTAGAGAGAGGGCAGATGACCTCTGCTGGGGATCTCTTTCATTTCCTCCATCTGCAGGGGGCCAGTGAGCAAGGGGACCTGGGGACACCAGGGCCTTCTAGAGGACATCTGAGAGGTCAATCAGAAGCTCACACGCCCTGAGCAGACATCCTCCCACTGAGTTTTCCTGCTGAGGCATCATTGTAACAGATGCTCAGAGTTAAGATCAGAGCTGTCAGAAACACAGCCGGCCGGTCAGGCACTCCCCCAAACTGCAACGCAGGATGTCTGCCAGCTGCCAAGTGCTGTGGGAATCCATTGGCGTCAAAAGCACCCATCAGCATCATCTCTGGGATTCCTCTCAGCACTTCCGTGACCCTAGCCTGGCCACATGGCACAAAAATGACCAAAGTCCATTAATCTCCCTGCTCAGAGGGAGATTATCTTTTGCAGAGCAAAAGAAGTTTTGCTTTTTCAAGCAACAAATCTTCAGAAGGACTAATCTAAGTATGTACACATCCTTTTTCTGCTTGGAAAACTCTCAGAGAAGAAAAATAGAGCCTGTTGGGCAAGAGTACAGAGTACAATATTGTGGCCTGAAGTCTGATTCATGTGTTCAAATCCCAAGTCCTTCACTTGCTCTACTAGGTACATAGCTATAGATAAGTTATTTCTCTCTGAGCCTCAATTTTCTTATTTGTCTAATGGGAACAAACAACAGTACCTAACAAATAATAATCAACGTTTGGTAACACACACAATGGAACTAGAACGTGGTTAAGTGCATGACGAATGTTACCTAATGGGAGCTGTTTGCCATGTTGGCTTTATAATCAGAACCACCCTTAAGACAACACCAGGGTTTCTCAACCTCAGCACAAGTGACATCAGGGGCCAGCTAGTGTTTTGGATGTGGGCACTGTCCTGTGCATTATAGGGTATTTAGCAACATCCTTGACCTCCACCCACTAGATGTCAGTAGCACCCTCCCCACAAGTGTGTCCATCAAAAATGCCTCCATTTGCCTCTCCAATGCCCCTGGGGGGACGGGGAGGGACAGTGTTATCCCCACTGTGAATCTCTAGGGTGGTTCTCAGGATCTGGGCCATAACCCCTTAACTGTAAACCCCTGAGAACAAAGACTGTAATTCTCCAAGGATGCTCTGCATCTCTCTAGACCAAATGAAAGGTCAGATCAAATTCAAACTCAAACTCAAACTCATTTTTATCTCTAGAACAAATTAAATTCTCAAACTTGGCTACAAACAGTACCACCTGGGAACTTTCTCAAAATCACCAATGTCAGTGGCCCACCTATAGAGCTTCTAATCCAGTTCTTCTGGGTGGGAGCCTGGAACTGTGGTTTGTAAAGGATCTCTGGTGAATCTAATTCTTGTAAAGATTAAGCTCCTAGAAGGTGGGACCTCTCCTCATTCATCTTGGTCTTTGAAGACAGAGTGGGGTGGGTAGTCAGTAAATTAATAGATGGGTGTAAAGTGTGAAGCCACAGGCTTTAATGCTCCTCCAAATCTCTGTAATTCCCCTGTGATTAAAAATCCATATAACAGAATTCAGATGATGTTCTGGGCTGGCTTCAGAGCATGGTGCCAGCAGCTCCATTCCCTCCATTGCTGAGCCGTGTCCCTTTTGGATTTGGAACTCTGAAAAAAGAACTCTTACTACCCAGAGAAGCACTCACACTGGTTCTGACCCAAAAGTCTTAGGGACGAAGCAGAGAGGTGGGTGGCTCTGAGGGTGGCCCTGCACTATCAGAGCACGACTGTGGGGCCTTTCTCCTCCAGCAGGGAGCTCAGATCCCTGAGTGCTCCACAGTCGACTTCAGGAGCCTCCCTCCACTCACCAGCCTGAGTTGCCGGCCCACCCCCACACCCTGCCTGGCTCAGCTTTAAGACAAAAAAAGCAGAGCAGGGCACCTAATGCCTCCTCACTGCCTCTCCTCAGGCCTGCTGCTGTGAATTATCTGACACAGTTCCTGCAAAGAGCAGATACTACTGCACATTTGCAAAAAAGATTTCACATCCTTAATGTATGGGCTGTCACAACATAGAAGAAAATGATCGCCTTTTTGGTTATTGTACTACCTTTGTTCAGCTCTTTCAATAGATAAATATTTGCATGAGTGGATAATGCTTTAAAACATTTTTCTTCCTCTTGGTTATCATGCTCCCTAAGCCCTGTCGCCTTAGCTTCTGTGACTATCATTATATTTATCATGTGCTGCATTTGTTAAAGCAGTCGGAGCCAGATTGTTATTGCATCCTGATTTGAGAGTTAACAAGAAGAGAGAAATCTGAAGAGCATTCAAGGAAGGAACATAAATCCCCAATGCCCCCAAGAAATAGATACAAATCAGATGTATTTAATAGCCAAAAGTGGAAAGCACAAGAGCCATTTTTAAATTGTCACTTTCATCCCAGAGTCAAACAGATCTTAGAAATTACAGTTCCCCCGCCCCAAGGACCTGTGCCTAGCTCCAGTAATTAAGCTAAAGACCAACCACCCATTTTTGTCTCACTATTTCTGTACAGAATGCTCTTATATGGATTGAGTCTTAATGTGCATTTGCTCTTTTACATATTTCTCCCATTATAAATATAGTGCATTATTCTTTTATCAACATGCATATGCCCAAGGTCACTTGCTAATTTTTTGATGGCAGGGGAGTTTTGTAAGTATAATTGTGGTGAAAAATCTTTGCCTAGTAGAGATGCTTTCATTTATATGATCCAGCCATGGTCATATTTTGCCTGGATGACTGCAGTAGCCCCAAGCAGTCCGCCTCTCTCTGTCCCACTGCCCAGCCACCATACACACACACACAAACACACACTACACAAAGCAAGAATCAGAGAAATTTTTAAGTAATCGAATCATGTGATACCCCTGCTTAAATCTATCACCTAAAAATGAACAAGACAGGCACAGTCCCTGCCCTCAGGGAGCATCACAGTCTGATCATCTTTACTGCTACAAGCAGAGCCTGAAACAAGGGGCCTTGTGCAAGCAAGTGATCTCGGGGAAAACCTGCCATGAAGGGGCAGAAGCAGGATGGGGCAGGAGAAGCAGCTAAGCCAAGATGCGGTTTTAGGGAAGCCTAGTAACTCCAGTCTGATCTCATGGGGCATCTCTGGAGTGGTAAGCAGGGGGACTGGCTGGCCTTTTGTATTCCTATATGACTCAGTCATTAGTTGCAGGCTGTCCCCAAGGAAAGGGCAAAATAGCTCCCAGTGTCTGAGGGGGTGTTCTGGGTAACAGTATACCTGCAAGCCTGCCTCTCTGTTCCTTAAACACTCAGCACTAGCTCCCATCCCAGAGAAGTTACTGATCCCTTTCCTTCTGCGGGCTGGAGCCTTCTCATGATTCATAGCTCAGACCCTCTGTCTCCTCAGAGAGACCCTCCTGACCACCTTATCTGAGCGTGGCCACCATGTTGCTGCCCCCCGCCCCCCCATCAGCCACTCTCTACCTAGTGTCCTCTTGTGTGTAAATACCATTTGTTTCACTTGTTTACTTATTTATTGTCTATTCCCCCTGACACAGTACACTTTGGGGCAGCAGTTCACCACTGTGTCCCTGGCCTGGAGCAGATCCAGGCAAGTAGAAGATTCTTAAAAATATTTACTGAATTTGATAACTGAATGAATGAATGCACCATACTTGAGTTTTCTCCAGTTGTTATTTTTCTGAAATAAACAAAATCCCATATTCGAGGTGAGATGACTCCTAAATGCTTTTGAGGAAACTCTCAGGGTTCTCTTGGGAATCAAAATGAGATACACAGTCCAACAGCCCATGACAAGGTACTAGATATTAGGCATGATTTGTCTCATTCTTGAACTCCTACAACTATTGGCATCAAGTCCATGGAAACGCAGATAATGACTGATGGGCTTATTTTGTTTAAAAGAAAAAAGAAAGGCAGGGAGGGAGAAAGGAAAAGTCATTTAAATATGAAATACCACTGTTTGATTAATAAAATTAATATCAATTTGATCACAAATTGCACTCTGAAAAAAATCACAAATAGAGTGAGTAGTTTGCACACTAATCACTCTATGATAAACCATCGGACGTGTCATCCTCTGACCACTCTGCTTCCCCCTTCTGACAGGAGTCAGCGCCCACTGAACAGGCAGACGTGCAAACTCTAAGGAGGGAACACTCACGTGAGACCTATTAGCAGCTAAATCTGTGGAAAGCAGCTAAACCTTAGAAAGATAAGTAGCACCCAGCCCTTGTGATCAGCAGCTTATATCCCAAGTGCTGCACAGACTGAATCCAGCCTTTTATCCAACAAGGAAAGGACTAAGTCATTCGGGCAAAATGATATGGGAAACCTTCAAGGAGGTAGCTACTGAATTAGTGTAAAGGTGGGTCAGAACTCAGAAGAACAAGGGAATATAGACTTTCCAGATGGAGAAAATAGTGGGGAAAGCACAAAGGCGTGATAATGTTTGGAGAATTACAGATGGTAGGGTGAGCATGCTCAGGAAGTCAGGAGGCTGGGGAGAAGCAGACAAAGTGAGGTGGGGACCAGGAGCCTACTGGGGAAGCAGGAGGCAGCCAGGGCTGCGGTGGGCTGTGAAGACGTGCTGAAGCTGGGCCTTCCTTCCGGAACTTCCCTAACACAGAGAGCGCCCTCGAGGTTGTCTTTACATTGGCCTTATAAATTTACTTACTGTATTACACAAACAGCAATGTAACAAGAAAAATATTTAAAAGGCAAAGAATCATCTACAATCATATGCTCCATGTCAGTTTTCATTTCTTTACATTCTTGCAAGTCTTACTCATACGCAGACACGTACTTACACGCTTACAAATATGGATTACACAAGTTTGTGATTTGGTTCATCTAGCAACAGAAGGTAAACATTTTCTATTTTTTTCCTATAACTATTATTTTTCTGCCAGCATAAGGTTGATGTACCATTGTTTATACATCTTCTCTATTGGCGAACATTTACTTTTATATATATTTATATTTTATTATTATCACCACACAGAACTTTCTTAACTTCTGTTTGATAACTGAATTTCTGAGAGTGAGGCCACTAAATCAAAGAACACAAATATATGTGAAACACACTGCAAAATTATTTTCTCAAATGTCTCCACTATTTTTTTTAAATCAACAGTTTATTATACAACTGAACTGCTTTCATCAGTTCTTTGCGAGCATCAGGTATTATTAGGAATTTTCCCTCTAATTCAGTAGATGTAAAATAGAATGTCATGCATATTTTTAAATGCACTCCTGTGGTCACAAGGGAGAGAAGCATTTCCTGTGAACTCAGCCTGCCCAGCGCCACTCACTACGCCACACCCCCAACATCCCTGGCATTTCCCACCTGGACCCTTCACCTTTTCCATGTTGATTTGCACAGCACTTGTGCAATGCAGAACTTTCTACCCATTAGCATCCAGGTCAGCACTAGGTCATAACTATAGGCAGCCTGGCTCCCATAAGACAGTTCCAGCAGCAAGATCTGATAGTGTATATGAGAGCAGGGACCAGCTAAGGCGCTATTTGGAAAAGTCCAGTGGGAAGTGATGAGGGCATAAAGTGAGGCAGTGGCTGTGCTCATAAAAGGAATCTCTAATGGTCATTTTGGAGCTGAAAACAGGACTTTGCAATCTAAGGCAAAAGTTCAACCTAGAAGCTCCCTTGAGGGTCTGGCCTACCAATACAGGATAACTGGCTTTACTCATATCCCTAAATTGTCCTCACAGAGATTTCACTCAGATGAGGAAAGGAACTGCAGGCCACCTAGGAGCCTGGAGGACTCTGTGGTAGGATAGGGCAGTGCAGAGCCCTGGGCCCACATGGATGAGGACAGGGGTTGCAGGGTGGGGGGGGGCAGGGAGGGGGACAAGGAGAGAAGAACCAGGACTTGAGAGAGATGCTCAGAAAAGGGCTGTGTAGAGTAACCCTCTCCCACTGAGTGACAGCCTGCCCCTACTCTTCTCCTGCAGGCCACACCCTTATAGCAGCCTAAAGCATTTCATTGACAAAGGAGGGAGAGCAAATCACAGAAAGTTAAGCAGCTGGTAAGAAGCAGGGCAGAGAATTCAACTGACACCCCTCATCCCAAAGCCTCTGTTCTTAACTACTGCATTGTGCTGGGACCAGAGGGCCAAGACCAGCTCTCCCTGCCTAGCAGGCTGCAGAAGAATTCCCAAAGTGGGGAGGTAGAGGGGACAGAGGAGGGGGCTCATGGTCAAGTCCACAGGTCTTGTGCATAGAGGAAGAGCAGTGCCAGAAACTTGGGACTGGGTGGGGGGTGCTGGCTGTACAAACTAATGCAGTGCAGATCCTCAGAGATACTCAACGTCTCACCAGATCCTCCACTACCTGTTCTTACCCAGTTTCCCCAGATTATTTTTAGTGGGTGCAAAAGAACACTTGACTTTCTAATGAGGACCCTCACTCAGTGGGCAAAAAGGAGAAGCTGCTTTCAGTAACCATTAGGCTGAAGTTTAATGAAATTAAGACCCATTAGGGAGGATTTATAAAGACAAAGTTCCAAGCCCTGGCTGGATAGCTCAGTGGATCGAGCACGGGCTGGGAATCAAAGTGTCCCAGGTTCGATTCCCAGCCAGGGTACATGCCTGGGTTGCAGGCCATAACCCCCAGCAACCGCAAATTGAAGTTTCTCTCTCTCTCTCTCTCTCTCTCTCTATCTCTATCTCTATCTCCCTCCCTTCCCTCTCTAAAAATAAATAAAATCTTTAAAAAAAAAAGAAGTTTAAAGAAAAAAGACAAACTTCCAGCAACCAATTCCATTAGCACCAGTTACAGTTCCTTTGCAGACAGCAGACCATTTCCCAGAGAAAACTGACAGTGTACTATGAGGGTGGGGGACATATAGATGTATATGATGTTCTTTTACAATTGATTATAACTGGTTATATTTATAAACAGGGCACACTAATCCTGAAGGTTTTTTACATGGTTCTTAGAGATTTCTTCCTGAAATAACTGACTCCTTTCCAGATAATCAAACAACGCACGTTTCTGATGAAATACAGAACTTTCAACATGTAGAAAAAGCTGTGTGTGGATTACAGGTTAGAATCACGCACTCTGGAGGGACATAGCCTGGAGTCGCCTTAGGCAAATCACTTCACCTTGCTCTCCTTCATCTCTAAAGTGGGGGTAATACTACTTGCCCCATAAAGCTCTGGTACATAGTAAGTACTGAATGAGTGGGGGCTACTGGTAAATTACAAACGTTATCCTTCCCTCAGGAATTACTGTATTCTGCAGTGTATAACAAGCACCTTTTTGCCCAAATTTCTGAAGGAAAGGTACAGATGTGCATTACACATGGGTAAAATGATGGCATGCCACGGGTGGAATAATCCCACATATACTGCACACAGAAACATGAGTGCACACCAGACACGGCAAAGACGGTGTTCTGATCCATGGCAGGTACTGGTTAGGACACGGGCTGCATTTGACCTATATCACAGGCAAGACACAGCCCTCTCCGAGTGGTTATACTCTGTTACTAGACAAAAGATTCTCTACGTCTCACCTTAATCTTTCTGTGGGAATTATTTTATATTAAATTTTTACATAAAATATTACACATTCTATTCATATATTAAAAACATAACTAGCGAAGAACAGGTATAACCAGTATGACTTTACTTCATGACTCCAGGGGTAAGAAATGTTACATCTTAACTGCTCCCTGGAACAGAAAACACTCTACAGTGACAGGCCTGCAGTTCACAGCCCGACTGTGTGACCTTACACAGGTATTAGCCTATCCGGGCCTCACTTTCATCATTTGTTTAAAATACTGAGAGGATTAAACTAATACAGAAAAATCACTTAGAACAATACGATGCCCAGCACATCATAAATGCTCTTCTCATTTTTCAATTTTTCTACATCATGTGGAACATGGCCCAGTTTTTCCAGGAAAGTCTGTCTCAGTCATTCTGGGGCATCCTCCTTCATGCCACACCAAGTCCTGAGGCTCGTGGCCTGTGCCCTTCCCCTGTGAGCATGTGATGCCCACAATGTGCCCTAATCAGCACCATCTGTCCCAAGCTATGGCTCCATCTTATTCATTCAACAGTTGGGTCTTATTTTGAGCATCACTATGACCTAGATACTATGGTAGGTGCTGAGAATACAATTAATAAAAATAAAACAGACAAGACTCCCTTCCCTCATGGAACTTCCAATGAAGCAAGATCTCTGGGCCAAACTGATGCTGGAACCCTCCCCTTCCACAAAGCAGCCACATGGGATTGGTCCGTACCCCCAGCACTCTGGAATGACCCCATTTGGGGGTCCTTGTACCTCCTGGGCAAAGAGTTCAAGTGGAATCTGATGTCTGCACTCCACTGGGAACTTCCCAAAGCCCACTCCCCTCTTCCAGTCTCAGAAAGTCTCTCTCCAACAGCAGGATCCCTCCTCCAACCTTTCTCCTTCACTGGACCAGCTCCCCCAAAAAGGCCAGCATGCGGTCTTCAGAAGCATCCCTAAAACCCCAGAAACTGCAGACTTCCTCCTGGACCAGGACCACTCGGCTCACAGAGCCGTCCTGGCCATCTCCTAAGGAGGTGGAAGGCAAAATGCTGCTCGTTCTCCCACGATGAGATGTCAGCCAAGAAAACAAGACAGACTCATCTCCCCGGCAGATTATTCAGATGCCCAGTGATGCACAGGGGTCAAAGCCAGAGGCATTGGTGGCTCAGCAGGGGGCAGGAGGCCTCTGGGCTTCACAACTGCCAGAGGGAAGGAAGACCCAGAGCCAAGTGTGGGTTTGACAACCAGAGGAAACTGACATGATGTTGGGAGCCACTGCAGCAGAGCTCAGGAGCCCGATTTCAGAGGGTCTGAAGGCCACAGGGAAGATCAAGAACACAAATGAGCGCCGGCTGTGATCAGAAGGAATTCTTCCGCTGGGAAAGGGGAGGAGCAGAGGCAAGGACTGCGGAGGGAGTTCCTGCCCAACAGCCCCACAGAGAAAAAATGAGATGGAGTGCTGTGGACTGGAAACTGAAGAGAGGTGTTCGACTTACCTTTTGGTGCATAAAACTTAGCGGCTTTAAAAAACAATCATTTGGTTACAATTCTGTGGGTCAGGAAATCAGGCAGGACTCAAGCATGAAGTTCTTTTGTGCTACATTGTCTGGAGTCATTAGTTCAGCTGGTGGTTCATTTGGTGGTGGGACTGGAATGGAACATGCCAGGTTTCACTTACATGTCTGGCACCTTGATGTTCCTTCATATGGTCTCTCTCTCTCCACTTGGCTATGCTGGGCTTCCTAACAGCACAGTGATCTCCAGGAGCTGCTCTCTCACACAGCGGTTGCCTTCTAAGAGGGCAACTTCGCCAAGAATCAAGGTAGATACTAAATATCGCTAAGGCCCAGACTTGGAAAGTCTTGCATCACCTCTGCCACTTTCCATCATTAATATAGCTCACCGCAAGGAGCCCAGCTTCAAAGGCAGCAGGAATGGGCCCCATGACTGGATGGGCAAGAGACACAGTCACACTGTGGAGCACATGAAATGGGAGATACCATTGCCACCCTCTACCCTGGGAGGAAAGAAGGGCTAGAGCTCCCATTTGGGGGGGTGCGTTGTAGAGTTAAGGAGATGAGCTGCAAGATTCATTCATTCCACATCTATTTATTGAGAGTCTACCATGGACACTGTCCTGCATGCTAAGCAATAAAAATAGTCCTTACCCTTATGGAGCTTACATTCTGGTACAGTGACAGACAATAAATGCATAACATGAAGCCTGGTGGTTGCTACGTGATATAAGGATACACAAAGCAGTAGGCAGAAGGTAGACTTCTATTTTGGTCAAGTGGATGAGGAAGTCCTTGGTGTATTTCAGGAACAATGAGGAGGTCAGCAGGGCTGATTCATAGTCAGTAAAGAGGAGAGTAGAAGGATGTGAAGTAGGCAAGAGCCAGATTATCCAAAGTCTTACAGACACAGGAAGAAATGTGATTTTTTTTCTAAACATAGTAGGCAGCCATTGGTGTGGCCTCTTGTCCAGCTGAAGGAGGCCTAGTTCTTAGCAGAAACCCACCCTCACTACCCAGATAATGCCCTTGCCCTGCTCCTGGGCAGGTAAGGGAGGGACGATCACAGAACCCACCATGACCCTTGAGCCCTCAGGCTTCCCTCTGGATTCTAAGAGCTGGAGAGTAGTATCTTTGTTATATGTTTGACATTATAGTGACTAGAAGCTATACAAATTTGGTCTGGAAAAAAAATGTAAAAAAAATTCTGCAAAGCTCCAGATGGCTTTGTAAATTAAGTTAAACTGACAACTGGCCCAGGAACTTTCCCCATCATAATTACACTATTGATCATTAACATTTAAAAAGACTGCAAACAGAATCCTGGGCTTTGCCATAAATTATCATTGTCCACTGGGCAGGTACCATAAATCAGGTGCCCCTGGGGCCTTTAGAGACTGTCTGATGCTGCTATTTAAATAATGTTGTTCTGCCCTTTGCTAAGTGGGAGAATACTGAGAGCAGAAGTGGGGGCAAGAGTGTGTGCACATATAGTCTACACTATGGCCCACACACCTAAAACTGAAAGTCTGTTACAACTCCCTCCAGCTCCCACGGCACCTGCCTTTCGAAGTCATGTTTAGTCTCCATCTCAGCACGATGCAAGACCCCTGAAGGGCTCCCATCTCCCATCACTCCCCAGTGGGCCATCCGCCCTGAGCTACCTGCACCTCTCCTAACAGACCAGGCACTCAAGCATCACTAACAACAATTTATAAAGTGCTTAATCAATGTGCCCTTCACTGTGCCAAGTTCTGTGAATGTACCATCACCCAGTGCACCATCAATACTGTCAACCCCACTTTACAGATGAAATAGGCCTGGCTCAGAGGCAGAGTTGGGATTTACATCCAGACCTAGCTGACTCTCCAGCCCAAGCTCTCTGCAGGTCCTTCTTATCAGCATGCCCTTCCTGGCTGTCTCAGTGGCCTGATTACAGCCTTTATAACTCGACTCAAGAATCTATTCTCTAGGAAGCCTTTCGTCCCTGTCCCTCCACATGCCCTCTTGGGCTGGATGCTATTCCACGGCATTCTGAGCCAAGCCCTGTTATGGCACTGACTGAGCTTCATTGAATTTGCCTTTTTACCTATCTGTCTCTCTGACAAGATTTGAGGACCACAAGAGCCAAGACATTATTTTCAATCTTTGTGTTCCTGATGTTTCGCTCAGTGGGTATTTTCTGGATGGATGGATGGATGGATGGATGGATGGATATAAATTTATGAATACATAGATGTAAACTTAATATGTCACCATAACATACGGGACTCAGTTTCTACTGAAGAATATGATCATGCTGAGAGAAAGAGAGAGATTTTATTTGCCAGTGGTGGGTAAATACTTTTGGTAAATACTTTTGGTGTTGGGAAATGTTGGGTAAAAACCAGCATTCAAAGTATGGAGCAAAATTAACTCAACCCATTAAGAAATATTCTATTTTTAAAAAAGAGACATTTTCTATGTGCATGATAGCTTGGGGTTGGCCCCCTGAATAACAAAAGGACCTACTGCCTCTTCAAATACCAAACACAAGCGTTGATGGATCTTCACCCTGGTTGCTGAATATCCACTCTCCTCATACATCTAAGAACAGGGAGCCCGCAGTCGGCTGCATAACCAGAATCAGCCTTCACCAGGAATAAATGTTGCATGTTTCTCAGTGCTTGGGGGGTGATGAACTTCCGTACTTCCAAGAGAAGTGAAAAGAGCAACGGAGGGTGTCCAGGCCGGAAGCCATGGGTCACAGAGCAGGCACAGCTACCACCAAGAGAAAAGCAGCCGACATGTATGAAGTATCTGGCTATGCTACGAGGCGAGTTCTTTGTCTAAGCAGCAGTGTCCCTAAAGTTCCAGAGGGTAGAAACGGACAGTCTCTGTGTGCTCTAGATGTGAAAAATTGGGGTGGTTGTTGGGCAGAGGGGCTATTTACCTTAGATACTCCATACTGTTTACATAGGGTACAGACCACATGAAAAGTATTCAAACACTGTCTACACTGGGTTTCACCATGTTGCTCAGGTGCTGGCAAGCGAAAGAACAAGAGATAAGGTAAATTTGCAGATGGGCAAGTCTTAGAGAAAAATTCCCAGAAGTGAGAAGTCTGGCCAAGACCTGAGTATACAGGATGAGCAAGGATTCTGAATTCAGTCTAAGCTGGTCTTCAGATCCCCCTACAAGTCAAGATGAGCTGTATGTGAGAAGCTAAGAATACTGGCTCAGGATTTAACACCTCTCTCCATCTAGCTTTTAGGAAGCTAACTCATGTAGTTGAATGGAGGTAAAATGGAGTAAAGCAAGCAATCCTCCACTTGGCATCATTAAAAGCAAAACCATGCAGGCCTGAACCCTTAGCAGGAGAAACTGGGAAACAGTGACAGGCATTATTTCATCCTGGGCATCACTTCCAGAGACCCTTTGGGTACTGCCCTCTAGAAAAGATGGACATGAGAAGAGACAGGCATTTATGGGGAAAACAGATGGAGATCTGAAGATAGGCATGATGGAGAGCAGATGGGTATCTCCAAGACAGTAGATGCCCTACATGCCAAGGACACATTCAAGACCCTGAGGAAGTCAGCACCTATTACCACATGGAAACCCACCAGCCAAGCAGCAGAACTGCAGAAGAACAGCCCCTGAAAGCAGAACAGAGGGCAGAGAGCTAGACACAACTCACCAAAGCATGGACCGGCCTAGGAGGCTCCAATTCAAGCAGACAATAGGCCAGAGAGTTGGCGGTGGGCAGCCAGTGCAGGGCCACAGAGACACAATAGCAATTGTGTCTGTGCAGCAGACCTGAGAAAGCTGAGAACACTTAGTGACAGGTAAGGTGAATTACAAAGGGTAGTTGATCAAGTAGCAATGCATATGCCATCACAAAAAAAAAAATCCTTGTCATCCAGCCTGAACTGGCTCTGAACCACCAAGATGTGAGAATTAATAAGGTTCCCAAAAGCAGAGGCCTTAACCATCTTGCTCACTGCTGTGTCCTCCATGAATAAAGGTGCTCAGTGCATTCTATCAATCAGCATTTACTCTGTGTCCAGTGGATGCATGGATGCATGTCTACCAATGGGGTTAGGTTTGCACTCACCAGCTACCAAGATGTGGGGCATGTATGTCACATATATGCTATTACTAATCCTTAAACCAATGGCTATGCCATTATTTCAACATTTATGTCTCATATTATCAAAATGCTGGTAATAGTAACATTTTATAAGTGTTGAAAATTCAGAACTTTAAATTTTAAAAAGTGACACTAAATCTTCTGTATGCTTTAAATATAAAACTGTATATACAGCCCTGACTGGTGCAGTTCAGTGGATTGAGTGTCAGCCTGCAATCCAAGGAGTCACCAGTTCCATTCCCAGTCAAGGCACATGCCTGGGTTGCAACCCAAGCCCTCAGTTGGGGGCCTGAAACAGGCAACCACACATTGATGTTTCTCTCCCACTCTTTCTCTCTTTTCCCCTCTCTCTAAAAATAAGTAAATAAAATCTTGTTTTAAAAAATTGTATACGCAAATAAAACCATCAAATGAAAATAAAATGTTACACATACATAATAAAATTGCATTATAATATAAATTTGTAGAAGAGAAAATCAATTTTTAAATTATTTTTAAAAATTACATAAAAGTAAAATGTAAAGCATCATTTTAAATAGTAAAGTGTATCAAATACATTATTGTTGAGTTACTATATACACATTTTTCTCTGCAGAAAAACTTGGAGAATTTGGAATCAAAAAGAGAAAGTTATATATAAACTCCAAATACTTCCCTCTGATTCCTTCATCTGCCACTGACCTAATATTTTATTCAATAATTAGAGAAATCTCTTTGAAAAATGTATGACCCCCCTACCCTATTGCTTACCACTACCTCCATCAACCTAGGACTACAATTGTTGTGTTGGTTGGAAGCTGTGTTTTATGTTTCAAAGAAGCATTTCTAGCCTCTCTTTGCCTTCTTTTGTTCAATTAAACGTAGATGCAGGCTTCCACTATCAACATCAATACCTCTGGATCCGCATTCTCCCAGGCAATAAAGTCTTTGAACTAGAGTAAAAGCTAGTCTTGCAAGAAAAACTTTGCTCTTATTGATAAATTTCTTTCTCTACTTAAGAATCATGAAAAATATAGATGACTACTCTGTAAGTGAGCACAACTTTGATTAAAAATTTTAATATACAACTCCTTGGACAGGGCTTAAGATATAAATGATTTATAGATCTTTTATTACAGACATAAAATATTATATCAAAAAACCCCCAGCATTTTGGCACTTAAAAACTGAACCATAAGCCCCAAACTGGAACTGCATTTTCTGAACCCCTGAAACCCTACGTGACCATGAATCACTTAGTCATGATTAAGATCATTTCATAGATGGAGAAACTGAGGCTTGAGAAGCTAAGTGCTACTCTGCCCCTCACTAGTCAGTGGTAGAGCCAAGGCTGGCATCTAAGCAAGCTGACCCTGGAGCCTGTGCATGAATCTTTGCATCCAAACAACAGTACCACCCCATGGGAAAGTCTGCAGAGGGTTATGGATCCAACTTGGGAACATTATCGAATCAGACCTCGGGCTCGGATAATTACCTGAAACTACAGCTCTCCCTAGTAAGATGTCTGTCAGGAGGAAGCTGGCAAGAGTCCTGGGATCCTAATAAGTTCTTCAGTAGAGCATTCTTCTGGCTGGAGCTTGTACTTTTCAAAGCCATAAATCTGGGTGTAATTGACCTCCACATTAACCGGGTTCCTGGCAAAGTGGTGACCAGGCAGTTGAGCCATTGCTGAGTCAGCGGCTGCTACTCCTGTCTTTATGCAGGAGGGAGAGCCCAGGTTTCACCTTTAGAGTGATGACTCACTCCTTCAGGAAGACGAATGGGCGAGGAAACTGGCTTTGAGCCCTTCCCCTTGTGTATTCCTGATTTTCATCTCCACCGGGACTTGGCTGGCCCACCAGCATTTCTTACGGCATTTTAAAATGCGAGGTGTTCTGGCCTCTGTGGGCTTGGAGAAGTCACTGTGGTCTCTCATCCTTTGGTATGTCTGCCTGATTTTAAACCTGCTTTGTGAAAATACAGAATAACAGTTCAAAACATTGTCCTTAAAGTCAGACTGGCCTGGATTTCAGCCCAGGCTTTGTCACAATCACCTCTGTGATTGTAGGCAAGTTACTTAATTTCTCTCTCATGCTTCCATATTTAAAATAGGGATATAACGATACCCGTCCCATAAACTGATGTGAGGGTTAAACAACACAGTGACTATTAAGCATGAAAGCCCAGCACAGAAGAGATACTCAATAAACATTAGCTATTCATTGTAATGATGATAATAATAATTATAACGATAAAAATATTTTCTGGAATTATGTCAGTTTACAGTGGTAATTATATACATAGATATTAAACAATCTTCATTCATCTAAAAGATAACCCTCAAAGCCCATTGTAACCTCACATTTTTCTTCTCCTCCATAAGAAGACAAGAGCCTGGTATAGTTTCATCACTTCTCCGTCTTCCCTCTAGTAAAGATATGAAGACCCTGAGTAATAGAGGATTTGTTTTATTTAAAAATTATTCTGGGGAAATGAGTCACAGAGAAAATCATGAAGCAAATCTTAGGGGTTTTAGAAGAGCATGCAATTTATCACTCAACTGATGTTTCCTGAGCACCTATTATGTGCAAAACATAAGGCTGCAGACTCTTGGGGATGCAAAGACAGTTGAAACTTAAAAATAGCAAAAGATATCAAATGTAAACACAGTAGTACAGCTATTTACAATTTGACCATGAGCCATGGTTGCCAAGTAAGTGGGCCACAGAATAGGGCCCAAAGGAGTCCAAGACCTTTCGGGGCGCTGAGGGACACAGTAGGACTTGATGATAGAGAGGAAATTAAGTCTTGAAGTCTGTCCATGATTGAGCCAGAGAGAAGCAAGATGAGTCAGCCTTGAACACAAGCGGGGCTGGGGCCACATTGGCCTTATTTGGGAACAGCACATGGAACAGTTTGGCTGGAGGGGAAGGCTCAGAAATGTGAGTGGTTGAAGATAATCCAAAAAGGTCTACTAGAAGCCACTTCCACTTCCTCTTCGGTTTCAAGCTAGGGCAGAGCCCCACACAGGGCACTGAGAGTCACTGCCCAGGTGCCAGAGCAGAGGCAGCATCTGGAGCCAGCTAGCAGCTCACTCTGAGCCCACAGTGGGACTATGGTCATACTAACATAGCCAGACTGGAAAATGAGTCACCTGGTCAGTACCTGCTGGGTTCAGTGTGCTACAGCAGAGCTCCTGGTAGGCACTGGAAAACCACACACTTAGCTTTGGCCTCCAGGAGGGCCAACCAAGGCCCCTGACATTCCACCTGCTTTCTGGAAATGGCTCACCCACAGCTCTAGAAGTCCAGCACCATTTGTTTGGATACCTGCACTCTAAAGACTGAAGCATATTTTGGTTCACGAACAACTGTCTTCATCATAAAATCACTCTTTCTCTGGCAAGAGAGAAGCTGCTGAGTCCTCAAAGCAACTTACCAATTGGAGGTTTGCTTAATTTGAGGTGGGAGAGAGTTTTCATGTCCTGCTGTCCCTGAGAAACAGGAAGAGAGCTGTCTTTGAGAATGGAACGAGCAACTCAACTGAATACATGCCATCAAGTCTCTGTGGGAGTGGAGAA
The DNA here is from genome assembly GCF_004126475.2 of Phyllostomus discolor. NCBI lineage: Eukaryota > Metazoa > Chordata > Mammalia > Chiroptera > Phyllostomidae > Phyllostomus > Phyllostomus discolor. The sequence goes on along the minus strand of NC_040915.2, from coordinate 9,800,086 downwards.
CCTGCTGAAGTGCCCACCTCCTTTGCTGCCCAGTAGACGTCCAGAATGGCTCTGTGAGCAGCTGCCTGGCAGGTCCTCCAGCTGTGGCAATGACTAAGAAGCACACCGGGGTTGGTCAGGCTTGTGGGTGCACAAAGGGAAGAGAAGGCAGGAAAGGCTGGAATCAACTGAGAAACATCTGCACAGGCATCCAAATGGAATCTCCTAGCAAGACAGGGAGAGTCTGAAAGACATTCGGGTGGTCAGAAAATGAAGAACTTTGAAGGTGTGCTGTGAATAGGTGAGGAAAGGGAAGCAGTGTGCCAAGGCAATGCATATAAAACAAAGAAGCCAAAATCCCCTCGAGCTGAGCACCGATGCCTGTCCCCTCCTTGGCCCAGTTTTTGAGCAGCCCCTTCAGATAATGGTGTGATTTTTCTTCTGATAAGATCCTTCAACTCCTAGGTTAATTGTCTGTGGGAATGAAGTTGTTATTGTTTTCCAATCCAGCACTGCTATAGTAAAAATAAATTCAGTGCAGACAGGAATTTAGCCATTTACATATTCATCATGTCTCCAAGAAAGCAAGCAACTTTCAGCCTCTTGTACCTATGTGCCTCTTCCAGATGTGGTGGCATGGCCAGAGTGTGGCCACACCATGGGATGATGAGTAAGGAGCCACTCTGGTCCTACAGATGGCCCCAGGTTTGCAGTCGGAACACACAGAACTTCTAGATGTGCCACCTCCTCATTCAGACAGTACTGCCTGAGAACCCACTCACTGCACACCGTAGGAGGGCTACAGAGCCCTCCACGAGTTTTCCCTCTGGTAGAGGATCATACAGTCATGTAACTTGAAAAAAGGGAGACACTAAGGATTGCATGAGATGAGAGAGGGTAGGGTAAGCTTTCATGGAAGGGATAGTTATTGAGCTGGACAAAACTTGGATATATGGAGATAAGAAAGGAAGCATCACAGGTAGAAAGAGATACCTTGAGCAGAGGCTCAGAGACAGTCAGGCTCCAGGCAGGTTCTGAGAACAGCTTTAGTGGAGTTTGGCCAGAGATTAGGGATGGGAAGGAAAAGAGCAGGAGTCAAGCTGGAATAGCAGCTGGAAGTCAGGTTTGAAACTCTATCGCCTTTGCTCTCTTCTTCTTTCACTTTCCTTCATTCCCTTTCACTTGCTTCCTTTCTCCCCAACTGAAATCCCCTGGCTCCATCCACCCCAAACAGTGCAAAGGGAGTGAACATGGGGTTAGCGTAGAACTTGCACTGCTGTGGAGAAGGAAGGCAGAGATCAACTGTCCTCCCCAACAGCACACTGCCCACTGCCACCGAGTGAAAGGAGACACCCAGAACTCTGGCCGGAAAGCCATAGTAAGAGCGCCCCTGTGGCACATCTGAAATCTGCAGGCTCACAGAGATGCCCTCCTGCTTGGCAAAGAGAGTGAGATGGAGATGACACGGAAAAGATGCAGGAAACTTCAGCTGGGAGAGGCAGTGTAAGGAGGAGGTGAAAATGTCCACTCTGGAGATAGATCTGAACAGTTGCAGCACCACCAGCTTCAAAACAGACATAATCATTCCCACCTTACTGTGTAATGTGGGTTAAATGAAAAATAATGTGCTCAGCACAGGTCCTGATCTGTATGAGTGCTCCATAAATGTTTGTTTTTTATTGTTGGCTTTACAACAAAGAGCTAAGACCAGGAAGGGCTGAAGTCCAAGCCAACAAAATCAAGAGAATTCCAGAGGGAGCTCACTGGAATGGGAAGCACCACTGAACCCAATCTTACAAGGTGCTCCGAAGAGGAAATTCGCACAGACCATCCACACTAAGTAAAGCCACTTGATGATTGGCACAGTGCCTGTTCCCCTAAAACATAAATGTACACATTTCAACACATTTCCATAAGCAAGTGCTAGTGATGAGCCAAGTGGACAATCTTAACCACAGTCACATCAGAGATCAGGCCTTTGATGGTTTATCTGTATAAAAGAAAGTCATTTTCCTTATCAGCACTGGATTTTATAAATTTTACTCCGGCTAAGTTCTTCAACTTACCAAATCATGCACTGCCATATTACTCTGTAAAAGAGGCCTAGAGTGTCAGAAAAATCTGTACTTAAGGACTGTGGAAATCATACAGCCTCAAAGCCTCTGAGCTCAAATGTAGCCCTGCCCCACCCCCACCCCCAAAAATGGCAAAATGGAGGGGGGAGAGGCATCAAAAAGGGAGGAGAAGTGCCTTGGCAGGTCCAGTAACCAGAGCTGCTCTCACTGATGGAGGATTCTATAACCAGGGGACAGCTAACAGACTTTGCAGCAGCCAGGACAGCCCCAGCAGAGACCAGCCCACTCTGAGCTAACTGCCTGGGAAAATCAAGCTGCACCTTCGGTGGAGGATAAAGAAGGAGCTATTGGCTAGAGTGGCCTAACCCACCTGGTTAAGCTACACCAACCTTTACAAAGGCACTAACACTTCAAGAAACTGTGTGCTAAAGCCACATGGAGGTCAGAACAAAGAGTATAGCTGTAGGGAGTGAAAAGAAGAAAAAAGAGGAAGAGAGGAAAAAATGGGAAAGGAAAGTTATGGGCTCATTTTTATTCATCATATACTAATACAGTACGTTCTATTTGCCAGGTTCTAGTCTAAGCACTTTACAAATACTCAGTTAATCCCCATTTTTGACCTCATTTTACAGAAGAGGGGAGCTCAGCACAGAAGAGTCAATGACCTAAGAGCACATGGCCAGCATGTGGCAGGGCCAGGACTGGAACCTAGGCAGCCTTGCACCAATCCGTGCACTTAATGAACCCCCATCAGGAAAGTCTTAGACCCTGTTGTAATGTGAATATCTGGCCCCAGGATGTTAACACCCCATCAAACAGCCCTAAAAATACTCAAGTTACTCATGGAATGTTTATGGCTCTTCCACAATAATCTATTCTTAAAATATCGCATATTTCCTTGTGAATAAATATAAAGCAGAGAAAGAGTGAAGGAAATGGTTTTCCTTTAGCCCATCAATAAATTAATAACAAAGTTAACAGCCAATATTTGGCCAGTATGCCCAAGAGTTCCCATAGGCCAGCACTAGAGTCTCACTATGTCACCAGGGGCTGGCTGGAACAAGAAATTTAGGTGACATGTTATCAAAAAACTAGCTTTGGGTAGAAATGTTGTCATAGTAACCATGAAGGCTGGTCAAACATGCCACCAGCATAATGGGCTTGGGATGGATTCAAGAACTAGCAGCCACATAAATTCTGGCCCCTCTGACTCCCAGGACATGTTTTCTGGTCTGGCTCACCCACCGGAGTCCTTTTCCATTGTGGGCACTTCTGCCTCTGAGCTCCCTCCTGTCTCTCTTTGCAATTTAACCTCTCTTGGCTCTGCTCTACCCTATGCTCCCTGCCCCTGCCCCCTGCCCAGTTCTCTGGACAGTCCATCCCAGTGATGGATGTGGCTGGATTTATATTCCCTTAAGACAGGTGGCAAACACAAAGCCCGCGGGCCCAATCCGACCCTCCACCTTTTTTTTTCTGGCCCAGCACCGTTTCTACCCAGCAGCAGCACTGAGCTCCTTGCCCCTAGTTAAGGAGTAGTTACATTTAGGCTGTCCTAAAACTACATTTGGCCCTTTGAAGGCAACCGTGAGGTGGATGTGGCCCCCGGTGAAAATGAGTTTGACACCTGTGCCCTAAGAGGCTGCTCAGCGCTGTGTAAGCCACCCATCTTAACAGGCTTTCAGCTCCAGGCCACCACACACACCCTGCTATAAAGAACATGAATCATGTCACTGGGAAAACTGAGGGGGTTACATCAGATCTTCCCTAGAATAACTTTCATAAAAGTGTACCATTACCTCAGTCCAGGTGTTTCAGGGGCAGGAATGGCATGGGCAAGGCTCTTCGTGTCACCCAGCCTTTGATCATCCCATCCTTTTGTGAGCTAGCAGGCCCAAGACAATCACGATTTTCTGAGTTCCCATTTTATGCTAGCTGTGTGCTTTTCTTCCATCAGAGCCTCTCTGACCCTGCTTTTGAAGATCCTCCCGCTATCCCTGCCCCCAAGAGTCCTTCCTGCCTTTGTTTCCTGGCTGAGTGCCCTTTGGTTAGGGTGTTTTTTGTGTCCTGATGGTGTGTCTCCTGTTGCTGTCACCTTCCCCGGTTCAGGGATGATATTTCTCTGTGCTTTGGAAGCACAGTAGAAAAAAACCCTTTGATATACACTGAACCATATGTCACGAAACAGTCTTCGAAGGCCTGCCACAAATACAGAAAAGTGCCCATATGAAAATAAACAATAATTGAGCCTCAGCTATTGGAAAAGCTGCTGCCAGCTTTCTGGGAGCATTATGTTATAAAGTCTGGCTACAAATAAATAGCCTGCTTGGGGCTAGGCTGTTCTGTTATGGAGGGAAAAATGCAGCTATGGAAATTAACAAAGATCTGACCGGGGGAGGGCAGAGCCTTAGAGGCCCCTCGTGTTAGTGGGGACCACTGTCTTCCTCCAAGGCAGGTAAGGGCAAGTGGGAATGGTCCCCACATATTCTCTCAGAACCCCCTCCTCTCCAGCTCCACTGCCCAGTCAATTGTGCTGCCGAGTCTGCAGGAGGCGGCAGAAGCAGCACGGATGGACTCTCCCAGATGCACGGAGGGAATGAGGACTGGAGTCCTGCCAGAGTGCCTACAGTGCAGGGAGCCCCAGGGTGAGCCAAGTGGCCAGCCACATGGTCTTCTGCCATTTCGTAGGCATATGTCCCACCTTCTAGTTGGACTGTGACTTCTCCACAGCAAGGCCACTGCAGCACCCAGCAAAGACTGACTATTGAAAAGCAAAACTGACTGCTTCCCACACCCACCCACCACCCGTCTATGGGACCTGTCTCGTGACCAGGCTCTCAGAATTACAGAAACATCCACATGCCTGTCTTGCATGCTCCTCCTTGCTGTGAGCCAGGAAGGATCCAGGACACAGGAAAGCATATCGCCTGCTGGTCCGGAGTCCCCATCTGGTCCATGAGAATCCATTGCTCTCATCCTTAGAGGTTGCTATGAATAATGCTAGCCAAAAAGCCTCCTTTGCAGCTGATGTTTGAATTATAGAGTTATTGGGTGCTACTGCAGGGCCAAATAAACCTTTGAAAGTGACCTTATATGTCACTTGGCTGCTGCCATGAGTTCCCCAAAACTGGAAACAAGAATGTGCTGCCATCTGCACTGAGAGTTTTTTAAATAGCTTCAGTTAAACAGCTCTTAAAATTAAGAGGGGATGTTTCACATTTCCCAGGAACCACTGTTCATGCAAATGAGATCAAAACTAGCATGCTATGCTCCAGAGGGGTCAGACGGAAAGTCAGTCCCTTTGAAGAAGGCCAGTCTATCTGCTCTCACCCATGGGTCCCAGCTCCTATGGCATGTGGCCATCCTGAGCAGGGCCAAAAAGCAGGGTGACCAAAGCAAATAATGGCTTTCTCCTGTCCCAGGGGGAAAATAAGCAAATCAGTGTGATTTTCTCAAAAGTAAACTGTATTCCCATAACTCTTACTTAAATATTTGCCTATTACCAGTTTGTACTGGCCAGGACTCAGAATCAACTAACAATTGGTTAAGTAGCACCAAATATTTGCAGAAAAAAGAATGTGTGCTTGCAACTCAATTTAATGAATCCAGGAGAAAAAGGTGAATCCAGAGGTGTCTCATGGACCATGTGGGCAGAATGGAGCTGGGCTCCAGAGAGGGTCAGACACCAGTTGAGCCTTTTCTATACAACTGCGTTCTTCTTTTTCTCCTTTTAACTGGTGTGTTTTGCTACTTAGTGCACATGGTGGATGATGTCTGCCCAGATCTCCCAAGGTTACATGTTAACACCCTGGAGAGAAAACCTGATGGGCCAGTGTAAGTCAGGGCTCCACCTCTACCTAATCCAATAAGCTTTATCCAGAGAGCTGAGGTCAACGATACAAAGTGGCCGCCACATAACCTAAGCATCAGGGCAGGGCAGTCCCAAGTGAGGGAGGAGGTGGTGAGAAGCTACTGCATGAGGAACACAATGTGTCAGTGCTCCAGCATGCCTCAGAGAGCCCCCCAGACCCAAGGCCAACACCACCAAAATCCAGTGGGGAAACACTGAGCAGTTTTAACGTGTCCTCCGGAAACACCGGAGCACTTTTTCTTGCACTACGTAGGAATAGAGAGAGGGCAGCTTCTACAACATCTCATGTAATCCTGTGAGACAATGTGACAGACTTTGTTCTGCAGATGACAACACTGAGGCTCACAGAGGTGAAGCAGCTGGCCCAAGGTCACGTGATTAGTACATGGTAAAACAAAATTCAAATCGATGTGGGATTCCAAAGCCCCACTTGTGCTCCATTCATTCTTCCACGGTGACCCCCAAATGAACTCTTTCAGGGATAAGTCTCCTTCATTGGAGACGAGCACTCACCTAGAAGCTGGCTGTCATTTTCTGTGGCTGAGAGTTCTCTGAGACCCTCAGTTTGCCAAGCACTGATGCAGCCAGTTCTGTGAGGACTCTGCCACAGCACAGAAACCCCCAGCATCCCCAAGTCAGAAGGGCCCAGCAGGTATCTGATTCAGGTGCTCCTTCTCTGACACAAGACCATACCCCCAGGTGGAACATTTCAGCCCCAAGCTACTCATAAGTCATATACTGTTCAAGTGCTACTGATGCCACTTCCTGTTTGCATTTTGTGTTTTGTTTTTGTTTTGTTTTTACAGTTCGTTGCTCATCCTAACTGTCAGCAGCAATTGCTTACCATGTGGTATGAAAATCTCTCAGGCTTACGTCAACAGTCTATCGCTGTGAAATTCCTGGCTGTCTTTGGAGTCTCCCTAGGCCTCCCTTTTCTCGCCATAGCCTATTGGATTGCTCCGTGCAGCAAGGTACAGACTGCTTAAGGTGCATGTCTTTGTGGTTCTTTTCTCTTACTTAGCATGATCAAAGTCCATTTTGTTCAAATAAGCAGTAATCATTTCCCACATTTAAAGAAAAGAGCTCTGAGATATATAGCACAAGTAGAAAACCACATTAGAGAGAAAACTGATAAGATCTACTTTCTTTTAACCATCATTTCTAGAAAAGAGACCAAGAAAGAGGAATGATAAAATGGGAAGTTTTAAACATGGGAGACAATCTGATCAATAACAGATCAGAGAGGGGATAAAGGCACTTTTCCTCTTCTAATTACGCAATATTTCACACATGTCCTCCAAACCCACAGCAATACTAATCATAATAATAGTAAGAGGAATGCCCAACACTTATTGAGTACTTCCCTTTTGCCAAGGAATGCATTCCTCATTCCACTCCCTCAATTACTCGATGTCACACACCCTTACCGAGGCAGGTTCAGAAAAGAGGGAAAACCAGCAGACTGAGAGGGGGACACAGCTCATATGGGGGCACTGTAGACGCAAGTCAGCATCTTCCCAGTGTCCTCGGCTTTCCTCTTTGGGGTCTGGCCCACAGACAGATAATTAGGTCACAAAAAGGAAAAAGACAAAGGACAGAGAAGAGCTTAAAAGGTATGAGGCTGGGTTCTTTTCTCACGAGGAAGGAAATGTATCTGGTGTCCACTGGTAACAAAAGCAGTGGAACCAGCAGGTCCCAAGCTGCCACGCACATGCCGCCATCCCTACTGTCCAGCCACCTGATCCAAAGCCACAAAAAGCACCAGCAGGCATTCTATCTGTAGGCAAGCATTAGCGCCTATAAGATCAAACCATGCAAAAATGTTGAAATATGTTTCATGAATTAAGAAGGTCACTAAAGGTTCCAAAGCTGCATTTACCTAGTGATATATTTAAAAAGGAATTCAGCTTAAGTAATCAACATTCAGTAGAGGAAATACAACTACACGGAGATTAGTTCCACAAAAATGTGATCAGCTAATGCAGTTAATAAAAGTTTCATCAGTGAATGTATCCTCTTGTCAACTGTGCCAAGAGGGAACTCGTGCCAGGCTGGTGAGCGCTGGACTTCAGGGCTGCTGATGAGGTCACCTAACCAGGCAGGCAATTAACTGACTGCCTTGGAGTAGGACAGGTGTCACAGAGGAGTGTTAGGACTCGAACTCCTTCTTCTGCAGAATGCTATTAAAAGTAAAAGTCCTCACACTGAGTGTCTGTGGTGCTCAACCTTATGGATACTGAGGATTTTGTTTCTGTGTCAGTCTACCATGACATGGATTTCCCAAACGATACATGTGTAGACAAGGTGATTCTTCCTGTCCCTCACTATGAGGTGAAAAAAGTAGAGGGAGTGAAAACAAAACTAACAAGATTTAAAGCTGGACTAGAGCTGGTCATTAGTTTTAGGCACAAGCTGTCACACTGGAATTACCTAGACTGTGCTGTGAATTAGGCCACTGCCTTCACCCAAAGCCTACATGGGTGGGGGCACTTGCCTCCATACTCTCTGAGCCCCAAACTAATTCTACATGCAATCATTAAAATAACCACCAGTTGGTGGAGAAAACACTGCCAATCCTCACTTCTGTAAAACTAAATGTGACAGCTTCCAGGAAATGGGGACTAGCCAGAACCAGCAAACTGGTTTGCCTCTGCCTGCCTGAGGAAATATTCACAAAGAAATTATATTCCAGGGCCAACTTTTTAGTAGGTCTGAAAAAAAGAATCTTAGCCAAAATCATGCAGATGTGATGGGGGCAAAGCATGTGTATAAGGGAGAGGGGATTTTGGACTTTCTTGGGGCTAAGGAAATCCAGGAGACTGATGCCACTGTGGAAATAGGGGTCAGAAGTATAGCAGTTTCCTGGAACATTCTAGAAGAAATGTCTGCAGGAAAGTTTAGCCCCATGGTTGGGACTTCCTGTCCTCTGTTCAGGTGTATGTCTGATTGATATTTGTTGCTCCTTGGACCTCCAGTAAGACTAAAAAACAGAGCACCCAAGATAAACTACCTGGTCCTTAAGCCAGTGGTGGTTTCTGTGTGCCTTCTGGGCTCCAGGTCTGAGCTCAGTGCAGTGGAGGATATGTCCAGAGCTGAGTGGCGAGTCTTGGTCTATGGCATGAGATAATTTTTGGAAGCAATGCTCATTCTGAGGAAAGATTCTCTTATTAAAAAGCTTGTCAAGCCCTGGCTGGTGTGGCTCCATGGACTGAGTGCCAGCCTGTGAACCAAAACGTCACCGGTTCAATTCTGGGTCACAGCATACGCCTAGGTTGCAGGCCAGGTCCCCCAACTGGGGGCATGAGAGAGGCAAATGATCAATGTTTCTCTCATACATCCATGCTTCTCTCCCTCTTTCTCCTTCCCTTCCCCTCTCTCTGAAAAAATAAATAAAATCTGTAAAACTTTGTCAAACTTGCTCTGAGGTAACCAAAAGACAGATAAAATTATAAAGATATGTTTAGTCTTGCCCTTCACCATTTAAAAAGACATCTTTTCAAGTTTAGCAGAGATTATATTTCTAGATATTACAAAGGGGTCGCACTTTCCATGTGAAGGAACCAGCCCTCTCCAGAGGCCCCTGGTGCCCAAACACAATGCCCCCCCCCCACAAGGAGCAGCGCTGTGGGGAGCTCTGCTAGTGCACCAGCAACCCTCCTCCCAGGGGGTCACTGCCTTTGTATCTGTCTCATAATTCTATGAAAAGGACAATGTCATTCCAGGAAGTCCATGTTCTAATGACCTTACCCCACTTTCCTCAAAGAAATTAGGCCCTGACATTCTGTGATAAATGCATCACAGGATCTCACTGCTGAACCTCATCAGCCAGCCACTGTCTGTCGATGTCTAACAAATGCTGAGATCTCTGCTTCCGACCTAATGGTGCATTCACTGCTCACAGTCGCTGTCACCACCAAGGGATACCAAAATAACCTGATCGGCCTGCCAAAATTGCCTCATCATTTATTTCCTGTTGAGTTTCCCAGGCTGTCGATCCTACTTTTACACAAGTTTTGGAGGGTGTCCAGGAAAGACAAATAAGAGTACAAGGTTAAGGGTGTCCACACAAGTTTGGCTCACTAACACAGTGGTTGAAGAGGATAGCCAAGTCACAGACGTGGACGTGTGGTGCTACTACCAGTTGCCAGCATAGACAGGTTTGCCAGCATCCGTAGACAGAACAGCCAATTTTTAAAATCGCTTCCATTGTAAACACTAACATGGGTGGGGTCAGGCAGCCCCTGAGGGGCCAGTGGGCTCTTAACCACATGGATGCCCTCAGATAGGTATTTTCCTAGACAGCTCTCAGCAAGGGCCCCATTGCCAAATGACTTTGTGATGGGTTAGGCTGCTTTCCACCCTCTGCTGCTCCACTCTGATTCACAGTTCAGACTGTTCGCCTATTCAGATCTGACAGCTGAAAGGATAGCAGTCATCTTCAAGGGCTCAGTGTCTCTACAGCAGGTAGACTGGGACAGAAGTCAGCATCATGAGCATGCTGAGGAACCACCCAAGTCCTAATTATAAAAGTACGAGAGGGGAAGCCGACTTCCTTTATTACCTGTTACCCTGCGCTGTTCCATTGTCCTTATAAATTAATCCCAGGACTCAGGAAGGGAGAACTGTCAACAACTTTAGATGCCTATCTGATGTCTTTGTAACATGCAGTCTATCAGTTCTTACCACCACCTAACTCTCGCTTGCAAAAATATCAGTGTTAGTCACTGCCCCAACCCTCAGCCCCATCCCAAATAGAAACATCTTGTCAGGAGGGCAAGGGTGATTCTACAGTTTTTGAAGAGCTCTGCTTTGCCTTTCCAAAGCTAAAATAGTTTGATGCACGCGGTCCAGGGCCAGCTGGGAGAGAAAAGAGCTCCCAAAGGCCTCTGTGTCTCCCTCATTTGTCTCTACCAGAGAGCTACACTGGGTTTAAAGAAAATCATGATGCCATTTTTGAAGCATTGCCATAGAGGGGAAATTTGTGCCAGGAAATAGAGCATTTTTACTTTTTTGTTACAAAAGCTCCTGCCTCAAATCCAAACAGAGAGTCCATCCCCTGTTACCCTCCTAGCACAGGATTTAAGAGTGCCAGGAGGCTGATCACTTTCACACCTAGCCCAGCCTGAGACCAGCAACACTCTCCCCATCTCTGCATCTATTTCCTACCACAAGCTTCAGCCTGTCTCTCCCCACTGGAAAACCAACTGTGAGGGGAAGGACTCATACAGCCTGTTTCATCTCCATCACCTCCAGCACCCAGAATCATGTTGCACACAGACAGTGCCCTAAGAGGGCATGTGACATAAATACTAAGGACTCTGTGAGGGTCTCCCTCTGTGAACCACTGCATATGAGCTTTCCAAGAGTGAGCCAAGCTCCTTTTAAGTGTCCCCTTAGAGGAACTGCCTGAGGCCCTCCAGTGCGGCACACCGAGTGCTTCCTCTGTGCCAGGCACTGCTCTGCTTTGTGCATATTAAATAAGTCATTCCTTATTGTCAACTCTGTGCACTAAGTGCTATTTTACCCCCATTTTTACAGGTGAAGAAACTGAGACACAAAGGGATTAAGTAACCTGCCAAAAACTATGGTGCTGTGATTTAAACCAAGACTCTCTAGCTTCACAGACCTGACCTTAACCACTTCACACATGTACACACACACATGCACACACCCACACCTGCCTTCCCACCCAGGTACATCAGCCGTGTTACAACCTGAATGTAAACATCTTAGCTGCTGACTAATTGACTTTCAAATGGACCTGATTAAGATCTTTAGAATCCACAAGACTTTCTAGAGGGAAGAATAAAATCACCATATGACAAACACCACTCCTTCCTTTTCTTTCCCTGGAAGCCCGCCCTGTGAAATCCCACTATGACTCAGCGCCTCTGCTGCCCCCAGATGACAGGTGGATTCACATGGTAATGTAAGGAGACCCTGATGAGAAACTCCTAGAAGACACGCCCCACCCGTAAAGAAAGGAAGATTCCCATGCCCTAGGTTAGATATTTTTAATAACATTTTTGGAGAGCATTCTGAGGCAACTACCACTAATTTCACTAGACTGCTCTAAACTTTGATAACTACTCCAGCCTTGAAGATGTTTCTTGTTGGAATACTTGATCCAAAGTTTGTCCCATTCAGCTTTCCAACTTGCACACCTAGCCCTTGCTTGAGGCCACTGGCACCTGGCAACGAGTAAGGGTGGCATTTGGAGAGAGGGACTCTGGTGTCACAGACTGGGGAGAGACTTGGGAGGGGCTGCCTGTGGGCTCCACTGCAGCCCCAGCCTATTGTGCGGGCACGCAGGCACCGGGTCATTAGGCAGTCATACCTGGGATCAGGGCAAAGAGCCTGGTGCCATGGAACATGGAGGGGTGCCAACCATAAAGCAGGTGCCCCACCCTGTGGGTTCAGAAATGCAGCTCATTTGGAGCTAATTCGGGAGTGCTACTCAGTTATTCTCATATATTGCCCAAAGTAAAAGAACAGTGCCTAGCAAAGTTTGGGATGAGGCAGACTTAGCTACTACAAGCTTGGATTTCCTGGTATGTTCTTAGCTCGGATGGCCCAAGTAATGACAGAGCTACTGACTGATGATGGTTCTGCACCCCAGGCAGAGCAAGCCACTACACCTCCCCAAGTTCTGCCTTCTCTCTTTACACCTACGCCGTTACCTGACAAAGTTCTAATGAGTCCCCAACTCAGAGCTGCTGGCAAACATTGGTTGACTTTTGTCCTTTCTTTTGGCTCACCTGGTGGGTGGCCTTGTGAAAGGACGTTTTCCCAAGTGTAATTTGCTTCAAAAATTACCTTTGTGAAATGAATAAGAAACATCACAGAAAAGGAAAAATAAAGAAACCATTGAAATAATTTGATCTCATCTGACCTGGATCACAGTTTTACCAGTTAAAAAGATGCATCCAAGCCCAAAAGAAAAATAGGAAAGAGCATCAATTCCTAACCTCACTTTTCTTCCCTATGGCCTAGATCAAGTCAGAACTCAGCCCAAGATAAACTTCCAAACCATAACAGGGCTTTATCAGACTTTTTTCTTACGGGTTGCTGTAAACACAGTAATTGTAACACATGCATCTTCTGCCAGAAAATCACAACTTGAAAGAACGAATGCAGAGAACATTAAATTCCTCAAACCAGCTTTTCCAGGGAATTCCCAAGGCCAGTTTGGGTACAGGTGCATGCAGATTCCTACAATCAGCTGCCATACCCAGGTGAGAAGATGGAAGAGGTATCCCCACATCCTCATCCAGGTAATTACTGGAAGATGCAATGCTACAGTGCTACATAGAAACCAGTGATAAAGGATGGCGGAAACTTAGCCATCATCCCTTAAGAGCTATGTCTATCACTGTGTTCCCCATCTTTGTTGTGGTATTTCTGTGGCCCTGCTGGGACATACCAGAGCTAGTATTCCTTTCCCTCTCCTCAACGTAGCCTCTCCCTGTGACCCACTTCCCACTCTGCAGTCACTCTCCCTCTTCCCTCAGCTCTCACCACTATCCCAGCAGGCACACTGTGATGACAAACAATGTGACAACCACTCAAGGGTATCTCCTGGATACACCAAAGTATCCCAGCGTCCTGGATGGAACACAGGGCACCAAGATACCAGCACAGTAACTAAAATATGGAAAAATTCAAACTTGCTACTTGAAAGCATATAAATCCAAATGAGACATAATTTAATTCCATTTTTTGCTGAATTTATGTGAAATATTTTATTTGCCCTTACATTAATCTCTGCATTCTGAATTTAGCTAATCTACTTATGGCCAAAAAAAATCAAACATCCCTATTTTGTAAATAATAAAGTTAAACATTACAAAGGAAAGTCATTTCTAAAATGTCTGTGGGCCCCACAGTTTCCAGTAAACATCTTTTTCCATTCCTGAAGTTACTCTAATGCTGTATGACAGTCTGATAACGCAAATGAATCCCAGTAAGTGTTTTCCAGCACAAGCAGGATTCCCAGTGTTTGGACTTGAAATGTGGTTTTTCAAAAAGATAACAACTATCTTTTAAAATTTTTCAGTAGGTGGGTTCTATGGCATGAGCATCATAATAAATCATGTTACACTAATAACTGGGGTAATTAATGTAGATGATTACCATGCAGAAGCACATTATCAAGCATCTGACTGACAGCTGCTGGGAGGGTAGTTCCACCTGGAGAAGCCCCACAGCAGCAGTGCCCTAATTCCTGGGCGGTGTTTCACGGCAGGGCTCCGGAACGAGGCCGGATGCAGACAGCAATTAACCAGTCCCCGGCTATGGTGAACATCTGCCCTGGAGAAGGAACTGAGCTGCAGAAAACGCTGCCTTCTTTGCCCTTGTCTTCTCAGGGCATCTGGGGGAGGGGTGCGACTTGGTGCTTAGACGAGGGTGATGGCAGCAACCTGGAGGAGTCAAGTGAGTTCACTAGTATGGCTCAGCAAAGACTCGATGTGTGGCCCCCCTTTAGTCCTCAAAGATCTGAGTGGTGTTGGGATGGCACGCCAGGGATAGAGAAGAGGTGGCCAATAGGTGTCCCCACCCAGGGCATCTCCTGGGTCATCTTGGGCTCACAAAGAACAACCGCACAGGGAAAGCCTAGGCGTGTTCTGTGTGTTACCACAGCAGCTACAGTCTGCGCACATGCTGCCATGAGATTAGAATTTTTAGAAAAAAAAAGTCTTTATGTCTTACAACTAAATAACCTCAGAATTAAAAATGAAATAAAAAGCAAAAATATGATATTTAATAACTAAACATCAATGAAAAATACATGTCAAAATTTATGGAAACACAGGTGTAAAGCAGTACCTAGCAGGAAATGTACATTTACCCAATGTAAGAAACCCTGAAAACAAATCATGTAGGCATAAAACTCAAGAAAATGAACAAAAGAGCAAAAGGGTATACACTGGAGGGACCAAGTTTTTTTTCCCTAAATCCTGAGTGCTGATGAGACACACTACTTTCCCCCCATATTTGAAGGGCATGAAGTTCACATCCATGTGGTAGGGGGAACTTGTGCCATCAAAGTACACAATGATGGTACGTCAGTGTGTTCTACTGCTTCCTACTTCCACACTCTCTCCTGTACACAGGAAAAAGTGAAGTCCCCAGGAAACAGGCTTGGTCAAGTGGTACCTCACATAAAAATGCAAGAGAAAACGTTACCTGGGTTCAGTCAGCAGCTCCTGTCCAAGACCTGACCCAACTTTTGGCAAAAGCAATGTTTAGAGAGAGAGAGATGTGTGCCCACCTAAGTATCCAGTTTAACATGTCTGGTACATCTTTTGTCTCCAGCTAGGACGCACCCTGAGGAGCCCTTTCATGAAATTTGTAGCCCATGCAGTTTCTTTTACCATCTTCTTGGGATTATTAGTTGTAAACGCATCAGACCGCTTTGAAGGCGTCAAAACCCTGCCCAATGAAACTTTCACAGACTACCCGAAGCAAATCTTCAGAGTGAAAACCACGCAGTTCTCCTGGACAGAAATGCTCATCATGAAGTGGGTATTGGGTAAGTAAGTTCTCTATCTTTTATTCTCTCCTTCCCTCTTTATAAAAGGACACTGCTAAATTCTGACCTCTGAACTCCTCCCTGTCCTCTCAAGTGCACTCTTAACAGACAAAACAGCGAGTGGGTGGCAAACGGGAGTTGAAGCCAGCTTCTGCAAGAGCTGGTGGATGGGACACAGACCTGTAGAAATCCTGACTCCGAAAGGAAGCATTGGGAGAAATTCGTTACGTACTTGTCATTACACATGTACTGAAAGTGACTGTAAAGTGACTTTGCATGGGAGAACATACTCTTTTGCTCATTTAAATATAGCCTCCTGGAAGCTCAGGAAACTAAGTTGTGCTTCTGAAAGGGTATAAAATTGCACAGCTCAAAGATACCGTACGGTTATCATTGAATACGGCTATGTATAGAATCTTGATCCTTAATGTGAATCTGAAAAGTCAGAACATTTTCATACCATCTGTGTAATGAATGTACTGGGGCAGTCAAACCCGTGTCTGTGGTGACATTCTGTGCTGCCAGGTCGGCCGCTGGAATTGCTAAGGAAACTGTCCCCATTCCCTGCTGACTAGCTAAGAGAGGCCACCTCACTTCTGCCCAACTCAAAAAACTATTACTAGTAGAATACAAGCAAGACAAAATATAACTGGCAATGGCTAAAACTGTGCATGACAAAGTGTGTTCTGGATTTTTCTAACATTGAAAACTTCAAAATTAGTTCAAAAAACCAGACCTGGTAGGAAAAAAATGAAAATTTGCAAAAGCTATAGCGATGTTGTATACAATCAACACCTGACCAATAAACAATAAGATTTAGCTGTCACCAAAAAGACAACAAAAAACAAGTGCTGGCAAGGATATGGAGAAAAGGCAACCCTTACACACTGTTGATGGGACTGTACATTGGTACAGTCACTGTGGAAAATAGTATGGAGGTGCTTCAAAAAAAAACTAAAAAGAGAACTACCATATAACCCAGCAATCCCACTTCCGGGTATTCATATAAATCAGTCCAAAACACCCCTAATTTCAAAAGATATATGCACCCCTATATTCACTGTAGCATTTTTTAAAGTAACCAAGATAGGAAAACAATATAAGTTTCCATGAAAAGACAGATGGATAAAGATGATGTGGCGTGTTTGTGTGTATACAGTGAACTGTCATTCAGCCACTAAAAAAAGAATGAAATCTTGCATCTTGACAACATGGATAGACATAAAGGGTATTATGCTAAGTGAAATAAGTAAGACAGAGGAAGACAAATACCATGATTTTACTCATATGTGCAATCTAAAAAAATAAACAAAACTAAACAGAAACAGACTCACAGATACAAGGAACAAACTGATGGTTGTCCAATGGGAGGAGGGTGGGGAATGATGTGCAATAAGGGTGAGGGACTGAGAAGTACAAACTGCCAGTTATAAAGCAGTCGTGGGATGTGACGCACAGCCCAGAGAACACAGCCAGTAACATCATAATAACTGTGTGTGGCACCAGGCGGCCATTAGAATCAATCATGGAGATCACTTCACAAGGTACATAAATACCTAATCACGATGTTGTACACCTGAAACTAACACAGTATTACGTGTTAATTATAATTAAAAATAAACTTTAAAATAAGTGAAGGGTTATATCAGAAAGATCTGAATTTTATGAGAATGTTTTAAGCAAAACAAAAATGAAGGTAGAAAAAACTGGAAAAATTTCACCTTGCAGTAAATTTGATCAATTGATGAAACTGCACTTCTGTACTGACCCCAGCCCATTCTGCTTTCTGACGAAACTTCAATATTGTTATAACTTTCATTACATTTATATTCACAAACATTGAGTCAAAATGTATTCAGGGTCAGTGTGCCATCAACTACAAAATTACAAAAGAACAAACGCGTGAAAGAGTCTAACACCTGGCCTGTGCTAATTAAGTGACATGGCCTGAGAGAGCCACAAGAGCTGAACCACTGGAGTACCCTATAGAACAGGGGCCCTTACCTGCCAGGCTGTGGACAGGCCCCAGGCCACGGCCTGCTCGGAACCAGGACACCCTCCTGTCTCCTCCACCCCCAGCCACAGCGGGCTAGCGAGTGAAGCTTGCCTGAACTCAGCCTCCTGTCCCCCCACACCACCCTGTCTTCCACGAAACTTTCCCAGGTTTGTAATCACTGGCAAGTCCGTAACCAGAGGCCCATTTAGTGGAGTCACTGGCATTCAAGTTGGAAAGGGACATTAAAGCCTGTTGCAGATTGAGTTCAGTGTCCTCATTTTCACAGTCCTGTCTATCCCAATTCTCACTTGGCACTTTGCATGGACTGAATGGTTATGTCCCTAAAAATTCATGTTAAAATTCTAATCCCAGGGTGATGGTATCAGAAGGCAGTAGGGCCTCTGGGTCACAAGAGTGGAGCCCTTGTGAATGGGGCGAGTACCCTTCCAAAAGAGACCCCAGAGAGCTCTCACCCTTGCTCTGCTGTATGAGGGAACAAGCTGCATGCCACTGGACAGGGGGTCCTCGCCAGAGCCCAAAGATGATGGCACCCTGATTTTGGACTTCTAACCTCTAGAACTGAAAGAAATAAACTCTGCTGGTTATAAGCCACTCAGTCTGAGGTATGTCTTGCAGCAACCAAAACTAAGACACAGCCTTAGCAAAAAACAAAACCTCACATGTTGCATTTATGGATAAAACCTAAAGTAATGATGGCACCGATCAGTCGCCCACCCATTTCCCAATGCTCCCTGAGGTCAATGACTCCTGCTGAACTTTGGCATCCTCCTAGCCCACACAGGTCTCTTCCTGCATGGTAGAGCATCACCCCAATAAAAGGGATGCATCTGCAGTGGCAGGGGTTCGCACTTTTATAGCTTGGTCCCAGCTTCTTCCCATCAAAGCACAGCTGAGTTTTTAAGACTATTACGTAAGTATTGTGAAACGAAGGACTTACTTCTCATTACCTATTTCCTATTAATGTTTCAGACAGGAGAAAGAGTCTAACTACTTTTTCTTACACAGATAATTTTTTCAAACTTTTAATTATAAATAATTTAAGGATATCAAGAGGAGAGTACAATGAGCCCCATGGACGGTCTCTCTTCTTCAACAACGAGCCAGTCCCGGCCGACTTTTGTTCCACTGAAACCACCCCCACTCCCTTCTCCCAACCCTGCAGTTTTTGAAGCAAATCCCAGGTACCATAAAATTTTACCTATAAACATTTTTTGTGTATCACTAAAAGAAAAGGTCTCTTTCTTTTTTTTTCAATCTTTCTGTTTCCAGTTTGCTGACATTTTTTCTGCATTATCCATAATTTTAATCTCTAATCAGTAATTTTTTCTCTTCAAATATATTTTTCAATCCTGTAATTCTATCTTGTTCTCTTTTATAGCTTTCATTTCCTTCCTCGTGATATTTTCATTTTCCTTTAGTCCTTGAAAATATTGTGCACATTTACAGTAACCGTTATAAAGTCCTTGCCTCCTAATTCCATCATCCCTGTTATTTCTTATCTTATTTCTACTAACTAATCTTTCTCCTGATGAGGATCACACTGTCCTGTGTCAGTAGTTTTCGAATGAATAATGGGCACTTCCCATGTTATGGTACTGAGCATCTAGATTTTACTGTCTTCCTGTAAAGAGTGTTCGGCTTTATTCTGACAGGCTGTTGAATTACTTGCAGATGAGCTGGGTCTTTTTTGAGCTTTCTTAGAGCAGAACGGAGAAGCTTTCCCATAAGAGTTGCTTGTCCTTACACTGCAGAGATGTGCACCTGGGGCGGTAGGAGTGCAAATACCTCCCCATGCCGGGTCAGCTCTGCAAACCCTCCAGCTCTCGGCACCCTGGCTGTGTTAGAACTCTACTCTGTGTATTCATGACCTAGTGGTCAGGAAACATTCAAAAGGATGCTTTGTAAACTTCTGGACTTTTTTTGTGGGGTTTTTTTTTTGGTTCTGTGTTTTGTTATTTTGCATAGTAGCCTTCTCTCTGGAACTCTACCATAAAACATCTAGTCGCCTCAGCCCTCCTGAACTCTAATCTCTCTCTTCAACTCACTGGGACCCCTTCTATGCTTCTGCAGTCCCTCTGCACGTGCTGCAGACTACAATGTGCCTCCAAAAAGAAAAACGGGGTGAACGTGTGGCTTACCTCATCTGCTTCCCTTTACTCAAGGATCACAGGGCTGTGCTGTTTCCAATGTCTTAAAACAGCTTCTTGTTTCGGTTTGTGACTCCACGGTGGCTGGTAATAGAAATCAGGACTTTTTCTAAAACAGAACCACAACATAAAAGAAAATGAATAAGAATTTCTATGTATCTTCAACACCCATCGAGTCAGCATTCCAATTTTTCTGACTGAAGAGACAAGGTGAATTAATACCTGCACAGCTTGCTTTCTCTCTTCCTTCAGAGCAAGTGGGCAGTAAGAGCACGCCCATCTCCCTACTGTGTAGGTGAAATGTGAACAGACAGAAACCTGAAAGAAGAGAGGGGGCAAACTTTGCAGATGCCAGGCTGAAAGCACTCCACGGTCAGTATATGTTAAAGGCCTGGATTCCAGAGCGAGCTGCGCACGTTTGAAGAACAGCAAAGAAACTAGTATGGGAAGAGCACAGTGAGGTGAGGGGCAGAGAGCAGAGACGAGGCTGAGAGATGGTCAGGGTCAGAGCACGCAGGCATTGTAGGTGATGGCATGGAGTTTAGATTTCATTCTAAGCCACTGGCAAGGTCCAGGCACAGAAGTGACATCATCTGACTTAAGTTTCCAATGGACCACTGGCTGCTCCGTAAAGCAGAGATAATTCTGGGAAAAGAACAGAAACAGGGAGACAGACACAAGGCCACTGCATTAATTCAGACACAAAATGGTTGGTTTTGAGTAGGTGGAAGATGATTACATTTTGTAGTTAAAATTGGTAATTTTTACTATTGGATTATCTGTAGGGTATGAAAGGAAAAAAGCAGTCCAGGAAAATTCCAAGTGTTTTACCTCAAGTAATGGTATAAGAGACAGTCATTTACTGAGACAGAAAAACCAGGAAAGGGAGTACAGATGGAAATCAAGAGTTCAGTTTGACATATCTATTGGACATTTGAGTGCAAATGTCAATTAGCAATTGAATCTACATGCCTGAAGTTCAGAGGAGAGGCTGGGGCTGGAGACATAAATTTGGGGATGTCGGTGTCCTTAGAGGAAATTACACACGGTTGCCTCAACTGTGAATGTGGGCAGATGAACTGAGGACCAGGCCCTCGGACACAACAATATTTCAAGTCTGGGAAGATGAGAAGTGCCCAGCAAGAGAGACTGAGCCAAGAGACTGATGTCCCAGACGCCAATCAAAGAACCGTATCAGGAACCAGGAAATAAGTACTTATGCCCACTGATGCTGGCAGGTCAAGGAACATTAGTCCTGATACCTGACCACTGACCTTGGAAGCAAAGCTCCTGAGCAGCAGAAGGGGATGGGACCCTGCATGCATCTGGAGGGTCTGGCCTCACAGCACTGTGGACTCCTCGCCCATTAGATCAAGAGGGAAGGCAGGGGCACAGGGCAGGTGGCCTGGCAGACACAGCAGTGGGAACAATGTGAAAGTTTGTTGACACGGTTTCTATTTTCTCAATTTTTTCAATAAATATTCTCTAGTTATTAACTCTTATATATCGGGCACTGTGGGGAAGCAGCTATAAAGACTAACATTAATGTATCACTGGAGTATTGTAGCTGTTACAAAAAATAAATAATAATAACCTTTGAAAGCAAGATTTTGAACACTGTGTTCTTTGTGCCAGCACACCCTAAGGTCCACAGTCATGGGATCCTCTCTCTGCTCAGACATGGACAGGCTTGAAATGCCTCAGCCTGCCGCTGATGGAACCCTTGCCTTCTACTCAGTCACTGCCAGGAACAGCCTGGACCAGCTAGAAACACAGCAGCACAGCTCATTTCTCCCATGATGGATCCCACTCATAAATACAGTATCTTGGACAGACCACTTACAAAAACACCCAAACCATTACTCCCCTCTCTACCAGAAGCAGCGCTGGAGCTAAAGAGAACCTTAGGATCCTAACGAGTCTGACCTGCTCCTTTAAGGGATGGCCAGGGTGACCACAAAGAAGTGATATTCTCAGCACAGGAGCCAGAGTGATCCATCGTAAATGCAATCACGTCTGTCACTTTTTGCCTCAAAACTCTTCAGTGGTTTCCTATCTTATCTTCCTAAAATCAACCATGTCATTATAATGGCCTGCCTGCTAAACCCTCCACCTCTTCACCCCACCTCTATGATCTCGTCTCTCACCACTTTCCACCACACTCACCATTTATTTCTGCCTCAGAACCTCTGCTCGGGCGGTCCCCTCTGCCTAAGACTCTCTCCCACGGGCAGCTGCCTGGCCCACTCCCTCACCTCCACAGGTCTTTGCTCAAAAACCTCCTTCTCAGAGTGAGGCCTTTGTAAACCAACCCATGTAAAATAGAAGTCCTCTACCCCCAGTGTCTTCCTGGTCGCCCTGCTCTTTGTCATCCTAGCAGTTCACAGCTCTGACAATACTGCATGTTTTCCTTTGTTTCCTGCCTGTCTCAAATTAGTATTTCTGTAATCATACACGTTTGCAGTGGACTCTTCTCATCTTCTGCCAGCCCTCCCTGTACATGGCCACGTGGTTTCCCAGTGACCTTTCAGTGGCCACACAGCGTAAGGACCTCTTACTTCCATGGGGCACGTAGGCTGTTCCTCTCCTGCTGCACAGGTCTGCAGAAGGCTCAAACCCAACCAGAAATACGTTCTTCCTTCACTCCAGATGCTTACTTGATTACCAGCAGAACTTGGATACAATTCTAGACTGTCAATCCAGGAGAGTCAAGGCATGTGCAGAGGAGAGGAGACCCCAGGGAGACTAAGATGACATCACAGAGCTGGGAGAAAAACCAGAACTCAGTATCGAGGGAGCCAAGAGTGGAGCCTGCCTGAGGAGAGAGCGGTGAAGTTGCTGGTACACGTATGTTCTGGGGAGCTGTCACGTGAGCTGCTTTGGGGCACACTAAGTGAACCGGAGGCCATCACTGCTGTGGCCTGCAGGATCTCCAACATCAGGCCATGCCACAAGAACCCCTCTCTCCTGCCTGTACCATAGGCAGCTATGCTGGGGTCGCTGAATGAGCTTATAATACAGCTTTTCAACTGGAGACTGGCTCAGTGACGTTCATCAGAGGACTAAATGACAGAAGCTCCCAGAGTGCCATCGGATGTGAAGGGCAGGAAGCCTCTCCACAGTGCATGCCATTTCTCCACCTAGGAGTCGAGTCACACTGTGAAGACTCTTTCCACACCACTCCAATGTAAAGAGAACTGCTCCAGTGTTTTCTTAAACATATGCTTCAGTACTGAAAGTTCACCTGATAGAACGAGATGGACATGCCAGCATAGAGGGAAAATGCACTTAGAGGCCTGGGGAAGAGGGGAGAGCTTGGGACTGAGTGCGAGGCAACCCAGTCCATCTGTGTCCCTTCCTCCTTAGTGGCTGTCTCTCTAGATTTGTTTTCACACGTGTACAACTCGAGGATCAAGATACTCCCTCACGCACTCATCCAGGATTACAACTGTTTGAGAGCAGTGCTGACTTACCTCCAAAATCACACATCTAGGCTGGCCCAAGAGTAAAACTGTAAAATCACGGGGGCTGGGTTCCTCACCTCATTCGTTCTTTTGATGGTTTCAGTTATTTAGATAGGATTTCCAAGCAGGCCATTTCAACAATTTGCCACATTTCCTCCCAGCAAGTCAGACCACGTTTCTGCCCTGTCTCTCACCGACGGGGGCTATCTAGCTGCCTAGGGTGAAAACCAGTCTCCTCCTCAGGACATGAAGAAATGCCTTCACAGTGTCCTGGGCCTGCACTAACCTTTCCAATCTCCAGTCCCATGCCCTGACCCTTGGCCACACTGAGCCTCTTGTGTGGTTGCCTCACTTCCATGGCCATGACCTGGAACACCTTGCCAGCTGATCCCCCTTCACCTAGCTAATACCTGCTTCCTTATACCACGTGTCACCTCCTCCATGAATCTACTTCTTCATCCAGTCAACAGATACATACTGTACCACTCTACTGAGTCAAATCATTATAATGCAGGTGGCTCTTATACTTGTGTCTCCACAGACAGTCGCCTGGACACTTTTCTTACATCATCTGTCTCCTGTGGCACTAGTGTTTACAGAAACATCTATCCTTAGCCCTGAACTTGCTAGGGCAGGGATGTCACCTTCCTGGTGGCTGTAGCCCCAGAATGGTGTCTGGCACTGAGGTGGTGCTCGGCAATGCCTAGCAAGTCGGTGAACAAGTTCCTGGCAGTAGAGTAAGCTGTGCCTGGTCGAGGGCATGGTAGGTGAGAGAACAGTGGATAGCAAGGGTCCTCAGCTGCCGGTGTGACTCTGGATGACATACTCACCATCTTTGTACATGAGTTCTTTCATCTGCAACTTGGAGATAATTACAGTAGCTACCTATTGGGATATTAGGGAGATGTGGTGTTAGCAAGGTACTTGGCACGGGCCTGGCACCTAGCAGGTGCTCAATAATTATTAGTTACTAAAATCAGAGAAGGCGGAGGAGCTGTGTTAAGAAATTTTTGAGTCTATTAATACCATCTTCCTGCCAGGAAAACGAATGAATCCTGAATGTGTCTGAGGCTGAGATCTGTTGCGAAGGACCTGCCACGGAGACAGTGTTGGCTATTAGGGCTGAGGGCTGAAAGCTTCTAGGCACGTTCTCCCTCCTGAGTTCACAGAACACCCACATCCTGGCCCAAGGGTGAGAAGCTGACCTGAAAGAACAGACAGGCCTTCCCAAAGGTGGTAGGGAAGAAGTGTGCTCTCCTGGGGCCCTGGGACAGTGCAGAGGGAGTCCTGGGACCATGCCATTCAGGGAATGGCATATTTCAGTCTCACCCACCCAGAATTTTGAAGGGCAGATTCCTTCTGAGCAGCATCTGAGGCAGGGATGGGAGTGAACACCTTCTGCACTGTGATGCTCCATCTCAGCAGCCTGCGGCCACTGCTCCAAGCCTGTCCAAGTTACTGATGAGTTTCTGAAGCTACTCATTGCCCACAAGGCTTTCCAGCATTTCCCAGCCTGTTTCCCTGACAGCCACCCCCATTAATTATCAGTGACCTTGATCTCTGGGCTCCCCTCTGAGTGAAGGGGATTTTGCCTGAAGGAGGTTCCAGTATCCTTACACCCAGAGCCCTGGGCTCTAAACACTCCTCTGATTGACATGCTGGAAGCAAAAGACCATAAGGCTCAGCTTGGATATAAAATGCTGAACTACCCTCAGCACCTTGGAAGCAGAGGGCCTAATTTCACTCACTAAAGTACTTAATTTCACACATTTCTTTTTTCATTAAGAATTCCTGCTGCTCAAACCCTTGGGTCCATGCTGCTTTTACTCAAGGCCTTGCAATAATTTAAATTAGTCTGGGTGAGTTAATATGCAAATCTAGGAAAACTGATGTGGGCGCTTGAGCGTGGAGGAAGTGATTTGCAATGCCCAATGAGGAGCTCTGCATTGGTCAAAGTGAGTTTTCTGCAAACAATTTGCATTTCTGATTCACAGGGCTTTTAACACTAACCACAAAACTCCAAGAGAATCAAGGAACTTATCCTAGGTCACACAGTCTGTACGTGGCCAAGTTAGACCTTGAACCCAGGGCTTCCTGAGTTTAAGCTGTGAAGTCCTAAGTGAGAGCCTGTGCCCAGTTTAAGCAGTTCCACTAAGGCATGAGAAATTTTAATTTGAAGGGAAAGGAAAGCAACAAACATTTTTTCCAGCCTGAAATGGTTTTTCTAATATTTTAAAATATTTACTTAGACAGGCACAGATGAAGGCAAATCTCAGTGTTAAAGAAAGCATCACTGCACTGTATCAGCACACAAATTTTGAAAGGGTAAACTCAAAAAGTGTGGCTTAGTTAAGGTGGGGGATGCAATGGCAGGAGGGGGATGTCTTGTAAACAGACTTGCAATGTTTGGGGAATTTTCCTGTTGTGGGGATTCCAATTTCATACAAACACATAGACCTTAGAATCAATTACATCAAACAAATCCACAATTTCTCTAAACAGCTGCTCTTAAATTACTTTCCTCCTCAAAAAAACGATTTTCAAACCCTTGTAGTTCATGGACCATTTTCACCAGAAAATGAAAAATTCTGATTAAAAAAGTCCCTGGGCAGAGTCCCAGAGGAGTAGAGGTGATCGGCTCCTCACTCCAGCCCGACCAGGCATGGGCCTGTGGCCAAGCCCAGCGGTCCTCGGCCCCCACGACCCTCTGACTGCTCCCAGCAGCACCTTAGCTCCGGGCTCTCTAGGCAACTGCGACCTCAAAGGCCACTCATACAGTAAGTGGTCATCCGCCAGAGTGCTTGGACTTGAGGTCAGGAGGAAGACATCCGCCTGGGGTCATTCACAAGGAAATGAAGGACAGGGCTGCAGGAGCAGATGAACTTACACAGGACGGAGGGAAAATGAGAACGGCTGCAACCTCGGAAAGCAGCGCCCATAAGGGATGGGAGGAGGGCCCTTAAGGGATGGGAGGAGGACACGGAACCATAAGGGACGAGGAGGGGCAGCAGGAGAGACAGGAGGCGCCTGGGAAGGCAGGCTGCAATTGGGCCTGGTGCACAGGAGCAAGGAGGGCGCCCAGAGAGGCTGGCGGTGTTGACCTTCTGGGAACGTGGGGTCCGTGAACTGGATTTGTTGCTCTAACCAACCAGTCAGTGATTCTTCTACCACATTAACCTCCTGAGTGTGCCTCCTCACTGTGCACATTATAACTCTCTGTGCCTAATGAGATATTAGCTGTAAAACTGAGATAATAACAGAACCTACTTCTTAAGACTACTGCAAAGATTGAAGGGAGTTAATATATACGAATATATCAAACAGCGCCTGGCACATGTTAAGTGCTCAAAATGTTACTTAGTAATTAACTTTTAATAACCTAAATCAATTTTGTTTTAATAATCAGTGAAGATAAAGGTAAAATAGTACTGCTCAATAAAAATAGAATGCAAGACACACCATAAGCCACATATTTAATTTTAAGTTTTCTAGTAGGCACACTATAAAAACCTATGGGTAAAACTAACAAAGAATATATTTAATCCAATGTTACGTAAATTAATAGTATCACAACGTGATTGATATGATACAAAAAATTGTTACGCTAATTTACATTTTTTGGACTAAGTCTTTGAACTCTGGTGTGTGTGTTACACTTACATAGCACCTCTCGATTCCACAGGCCACCTCTCCAGTGGTCGGTAAGCACACGCGACTAGCAGGCACCAGGCTGGACCGCGCAGGCACGGAAGGACACGCACCGAACTGTGGTCTAGGCTACCGCGCAAGGCTGTCTTCGAGGCGGGGCGGGGGAACCAGCACCACGTTGTTTACGTACCTCTTTAGAGTTAGTATGTAACAATGAGAACACACGTCTTAAATCCAATAAGTTATAAAAACATAAACAAGTTATGAAAGGAAAAAAACTAGTAGCGCAAAATCAATGCTCAACACCAGTCAGAAATACAGAGGAATAAGTGGGTTCCAGGTCCCACGTGGGGCCTTCGGCAAACCCACCTGTGTCTATCTCCTTACACTCACTGCAGAAATGGATGCTTCCTTAAGCCCTCCCGCTCTTAAAAGGTATAAAAGTCCGCCGCTACATCTCTCTTACTGCCTCCAAGAACCTACTGGCAGACGAGAAGTCTCACCTCACTTCTGGAGACAGGGCGATAACACCAGGCACGGGTGAAGCCTATTTCGCAGTCTGAGGGCTCGCTGTCTCCGTCTGCCTTTCAAGAGGCGTCTCTGTTCGCTAGTAGCTAGCAACCTCCCCAACAGCAGCGTGTTTTTATTTACGTCTGTACCCCGGTTCCCTCCCTGCCCACCCCCACCCCCACCCCCATCCCCACAGTCCCAACTGCCAAGGAAACCGAAAACAGCAGCCTGACTTTCTCATGTTCCCACAGGGATGATTTGGTCCGAATGCAAGGAAATCTGGGAGGAAGGGCCACGGGAGTACATGCTGCACCTGTGGAACCTTCTGGATTTCGGGATGCTGTCCATCTTCGTGGCTTCCTTCACCGCGAGGTTCATGGCTTTCCTCAAGGCCAGCGAAGCCCAACTGTACGTTGACGAGCACGTGCCGGACGACACGCTACACAACGTCTCTCTGCCGCCGGAAGTGGCGTACTTCACCTACGGTCAGTCTCCGGACTCCCGCGCGCCCACACAGCACTTCCGGGTGTGGTCACAGCTTTAGCGTAGCAGTTCACAGCCATGCGATAATAACCCTCCGCCCCAAAAGAAAGTCCTAGTCGCTACAATACAACGAGATGAATTACCAACCCTTCTGTGTTAGGAATGATGGATTTGTTTGGAAGAAGGTTCCTGTAGTGTTTCTTTCTATACTAAAAGGGAAGGAGGAATGGGGAGAACAAGCAGTAGATATCTGTTGTTACCAGTAAATGAGCTGGGCATTTAATAGTCACTCCCTAATGGCAGCTGCGATATCATGAAGGGTTTGAACATCAAATGTCCCTGTTAGATTAAGCCATAGAGCTTCCGTGACTCAGAATCTTCATGATCCGGTTCGACAATGGTCTGCAGAGGGTTTATCACTTAGTGCTACAGTTGAGTTGCTCCCCACATTCAATGTAGATTATGTTATGCAGATTATGTGATCTTTAAATGTGGTAAGGAAATCCCCCCATTGAGAAACGGAGAGTCTTATAATATTACAAATCACCCACTCTTCATTTATCGGTTTGCAGATGCATACTTTAAAAAAAAGACAAGTCTTGTATATTTTCACCTCTGTGCTGCTCAGAGTTCATCAAGGGTGGTAAAATAATCTTAATGCTGCATTGGATACATCTCTTAATGCCATGATTCAGGCTTCAGTATTGCCCACTTGTGAGCTCTATTCCTTTTATGGATCATATTAAGGTCTCAACGAGCCCAAAGCATTGCCCATTATTGCCCTCGCTATTACTGTTTACTCCGTGCCCTTGGAAATCCTTTGGATCTCTCAGTGGTCACTTGTGCTGTAGCTGTGGAGGAAGCATGCCCTCTTGTGGCCAGCCAGACAGTGGTCCCTTCCAATCTCTACAGCACCAAGTAGGCAGATATTCTTCAGATAGCCAGGACAATTTTTTTCACAGAAACACCTTCAAGAAGAAAACCCTTTTGTCTGAATTATCCCAGTGCTGTTCACTTTTACACCCATCACAACTCTTACAAGCCAGTCCAAGGAGAATATTTCTCACTAAAAAGTCCTGACCTGCTCACCAGGGTCCAATGACAGCTAAATCTATCTTAATATTGGGTTGGGCAGAAAGTCCATTTAGATTTTTCTATAAAAGACACAGTTTTCGTTTTCACCAGTAACTTCATTGATTTGATTATTTGAGTATGTCACTATCTCCCACTGTTGGCTTCTAGTCCGTAGAGGCCAAGGGTGCTGCTAAATATCCAAAGCATAAAACAGCCCCACAGCAAAGAATTATTTGGCCAAAAAGTCAATAGTACCAAGAAACTTTGCAAACTACTTTTGACAGATTCAGTCAGTCCGAGTACTTTCTTCATACACAGCACAAATCTTTTTTTATGTTTCAGTTTTGTTTTTACTTTTCTTGAAAATGATAAAACATAATACGCTGAAAATGTTATTTTCTTCCATCTTCATTATTAAAATGTCTGCATAAAAATTGACCAATTTTGATAAGTTTCTTTAAATGCACACTGATATGACAGCTGTCAAAATACAATCTAACAAAATTGTTTTGAACGAAGTTAAAGACAACTAAGCACTACTAGAACCATTGTATGGAAAAAACTAAATGAACTTTTTGGCCAACCAATAGATTATAGGAGTGCCTTTTATTATTTAAGCTGAGGTTTAAGATGGCAAATTATAGGGGGCAGAAAAAATTCTTTTTGTAGTCTGATGAAGCTAAGTCCTATTTCATATTATCCAAATGTTATTTACCCACAGAGGGTAATAGATGTATTGGAAAAACATAATTTAGTCTCCTTACTTGTCTTCTGTAGACTTCTGAGTTATGACCTCGATGAGAACATAAACTCTATAATTTTATTACGTTTCCAAATGTAATTTAGAATGTACTACATGAAACTTTGTGGCAAAAGGAAGCCTGGCTTCCCTTGCTTAAGATTTCTTACTGTTCTCTATTATTATAATTGTTTAATAGAGTCTAGCTTTGAAAATAAAGAACAAAATTCTTCCTCTTTCATCTTCCCTAGGGCACCAAGAATTGCAATGTAATATCCTTGCTCTCTGCATTTCTTGGCTCTGGAAAGGACCCCATACCCCAAGTCCAATCTAGAAAATGGCAATAATAATATCTACTCTCCAGGGTTGTTGTAAACACTAAGTGAGGTTTTTCAGTGTTTCTCAATGCAAGTTTCACTTAGCATTTCAAGGACACTGCTGGCTTCTTCAGCAGGGCAATGTTTATGGTGCAGCTCAATCTGGAGTGTTGCAAGATATTAGCATTAATAGCGATAATACTCCTATCCAGTCATCGTGACAACCACAGACACCCCACACACGTCCCCAGGAGGAAGGTGCTGCCCACATTTGAGAATCACTGTGTCTTCACGCATAGCAGGCAGCTCGCTGGAGAGAGATGCTGCTCCTTGTACCGGTATAACTGCCACAGAAACTGTGGGGGTTTGCCCTGCTGTGGGAACACACCAGAGCAACTCAGCCCCCACCAGTGACCACAAGCAGCCGGGACAGGTCCTGGGACTCTTGCCACCTAGGACAGGGCTGGCATGGCAAATTTGGATGACTAGTCCCCACTCTGGGGGCCTCGATTCAATCAGGGAGCAACTCTCCCAGACACACACTAAGGAACAGAACCCAGGAGTGTTTCCTCGGGCAGGACCCTTCAGATTCCTGGCTCCTAGGTGAGCTCACTTCCTCTGACTCCTGGCCAGTCTCAGTTGTGGCTAGGATTTCATTCAGTCACTTAACAAACATCTATCAGCACCTGCTGTGTGCTAGCCTCTTCTCCCCCGGACACCCTGAGTGGCCTGGAAGTTACCAGCTAAGCACTTTACCTACGTGACTTCATTTCATCCTTACCACAGCTCCGCCAGGTTGATATTTCCTAGTTTACAAGCGGGGAAATTGAGGCTCAGAAAGTCAATTGACTTGCTCAGAATCATACAGCCACTCTGTAGGAAAGCCGCTCTCAACCTCAGGTCTGCTCCAAGCCCGTGCTCCTCCCCTGTACCTGCTCAGACCCAGAGCAGCCCCTGCTGGTGGAGCTCACACACAATGCAGGCAGCTCAGTGAGTGCACGGCAGAGGGCAGACACAAGACCGTGGAGCACAGAGGGGAACAGGGAGGCTGCTCGGGCCCATGGTGGGTCACAGAAGGCTCCTGAAATCCATGACAGCCAAGCAGAGTCTTAAAGAATGACTGGGAATGAAGTGAACCTTGAGGTGAGGGAATGATGTTCCAGGCAGATGGTCCAGCACATTCCAAGGAGGAGGGTGGCACCTTCAGCGTATTGGGATTAATTTAAAGACAAGAGCAGGGACAGCATGAAATGATGTCAGAGGCCTCTAAAGATGGCTAACTGGTTTCTCTTCTAGAGCATACTGATCCTGTCCCCCGTGAGTAACCCGGATTGTTTTCTTTTAGCCAGGGACAAGTGGTGGCCTTCAGACCCTCAGATCATATCAGAAGGGCTGTATGCAATAGCTGTCGTGCTGAGCTTCTCTCGAATCGCGTACATCCTGCCAGCCAACGAGAGCTTCGGGCCCTTGCAGATCTCCCTGGGGAGAACCGTGAAAGATATCTTCAAGTTCATGGTCATTTTCATCATGGTATTTGTGGCCTTCATGATTGGGATGTTCAATCTGTACTCCTACTACCGAGGTGCAAAGTACAACCCAGCGTTTACAACGTGAGTATCCCAAGGCTCCTGTGGGGGCCTCTGTGGGCTTCCCAGGGGTCTCTGAGAGTCTCTTACAGGTGGCTCTTTGCAGAGACTCAGGTTTTCTTGGCATTTCTAAAGGTGAAAGACAACTTTATTCAAGGGTGGTTTAGAGTTCAGTTTCTTGGGGTTGGAAGAATGAAAGACCTGAGTTCCATTCTCACTGCCATTTACATGCTGTGTGGCCATAAGCACATGCGTTCCTTAACTTCTCTAATCCTTACTTTCCTCGTCTTAAAAACAAGGGTAATAACGACAATGATAGTACAATACCTACTTAACAGGGATAGTGTAAAGATTCGATGAACCACTACAGCTGCCACACACTAAACTCCAAAAAAAAAATGGAAGGAATCACTACAGTTACTGTTGGCTTAGCCTGCACTACCTAGAGCACAAAGCTCCAGGCAGACCTGGCGTGCCGACATGCACGTGGAGCAAGGGAGTTTTAGGCCAAATGAGATAAGACTGCAGAAGAAAGGAACAAGTAGGTGGGAGGAGGGAAAGCACATCCAGGCGGCTGACCTGGCCACCATCTTCCAGAGCACAACCTTGGCCATGACAGACTTCCCTGGGAAGACTAATGGAAGCACCACATCTCAGAATAGCCCATCAGTTGAGAAATCAAGAATTTATCAGCCAGATTTTTTCCATCTCTCTTTCATGAGTCAAGTTCACTCTCCACGACATTAACTCGCCTGCACTTCTAGGGCAGCCCCCAGGGAAGCCATATCCACACAGCAGGGGAGGCAGGTCTGCTGGTAGGCACAGGTCTGCAGCTCTCCATGCCTGACTGGGCAGGCAGCACCGGGCCAGTCCTGCAGCACCGGGCCAGTTCTGCACCATCACGTGCCTCAGCAGCAGCAGGGAGACCCAGACAAGGGAAGCAAGAGACATGTGGCAAAAGCATGAGGCTTGGTAAACTGTCAGGCCACCTGACACCCGGATCCAGAAGTAGTTGCTGTAGACAGAGAAGGACCATGGCGCAGCTCCCCCTAACCCAGAGCGCATATCAGATCTCACTGAGTCTGTGTCCCCTGAGTCCCCTGCTCCGCGTCCCCTCTGTGGGAGATGCCGGGTGGTCTCCTGGAGAGCCATCAGCAACACTGAGCAGTGGCCTAGCAAATGAGTCTGGCAGAGCTGAGTTTCATTCCAGTAAAGGATGACCCTACTAATGACCAAGTCACTGGGCTTATCTGGCCTCTGTGCCCTTGCAAACAGAACACAGGTGAGACTTCCCACCTTGCTCATGAACGCCTTCATGACAATGAGGCCGTTCTATACTGTGCCGGAAGCACAGATGTGTCCCCATCCAGGTCCCACCCCAGGCCACCTGGGCCCAGAACTTCCCCCGCCTTCATCCCTCCTGCCCAGAATCTTGAGGAAAGGACAGTCAGGCCTCCAGCCACAGACATGCAGCTGGGACCAGCAGGATTGAGCACTTCTGACACTTGACCCCAGAATCCCCCGAGCAGCCTGGACTTTGTTTCCCAGCCAGTACAAAGGGCTGAGCTTCGGCCATGCTGGCTCCCTGAGCAGCTCCCCCCTTGCAGCGGGGCCTCACGACCCTCCTTCTGGAGAGACCACCCAGCAAGGGGAGACACTTGTCTCTAAAACCCAGGCCAAGTGCAATGACCCCTGTGCCCCACCCAAATGGAACCATCTAGAAGGGCGGGGTCCAGT
The DNA here is from genome assembly GCF_004126475.2 of Phyllostomus discolor. Classification (NCBI taxonomy): domain Eukaryota; kingdom Metazoa; phylum Chordata; class Mammalia; order Chiroptera; family Phyllostomidae; genus Phyllostomus; species Phyllostomus discolor. The sequence goes on along the minus strand of NC_040915.2, from coordinate 9,766,910 downwards.
GCTGCTGAACCACAGAGGCTGTTCCAATGCAGGTTCACACAGAGCAAGTGCCCGGCCCAGTGTCGAGAAACGCACCTGAAGATGTCTGGCTCTGCCCCCCAGCCCACGCACCCCACGGCTCGGGCAGACTGGGCTTCGTCTAAGCTCTCCTCCTACTGGCTGTGGCCTTTGGGCCTCAATTTGCCCGGCTCTGAAATGAGAACACTGAGCTGGTCGGCATCACAGGACTGGTGTAAGGATCCAGGAAGAAGGCACAGGCCCAAATTGGTGCCTGGCGTGCCATGAGCCTGCAGTGAATGGTGGCGCCATCACGGAGGTAGTGAGGGAGGGAGAGGGGAGTGTGCGCTGCGAGAAGAGATACCTGTGGATGGACCTGGCTCCATAGAACCCCTGCCGGACGGACAGGGGCCTGGCTTACAAACTGTCCACCAGATGGGGCCAGTGTGTGAGTGAATCAACTGGACTCCAAAACCCAGTGAGGAACTGCTGGAGGAATGAAATCACCCAGCAGCACATGTGCTCTGGACCAGCTAGTGGCAAAGGTAAAAGTGTCCACTGAGTATGGGACACATTGTTACCGAGCAACAGTCGGGTGACAGTCGATAAGCCCAAGCCCTTACCCTGGGTGGTCGGGTCCTGATGTCCCTCCTGTGTCTCCAGTCTAGCTCGATGCTTGCACACTGCATTGCTCATGAAATGTTTCATACACAAGAATGAGGGACCAAACAGGAGACACACAGCCAGATTCAAGGCAATAGGTAAGCAAGCTACTGGGAATCTGAGCATGTGGACTTCTGTCCCATTCCTGCTGCCAGGGGTGCTCTGTGCAGTCCTCCGGTACCGCCTGCCCACGGAGCCTCGGAAGGTCAGTGCCTTGACCCACGGGAACGTGGAAATGGTCATGGCTTCAGGCAGGGCTGACGTGGCCACAGCTCCCAGCTAGATGCAGCACAGCTAATCTAGAGGGGAAAGGGAGAGAAGGAGGAGGGACAAAGCAATAGGCTTCTCCTAAGTGCTGGGAACCACACGGAGACCCCTAGGCAGGAGGGACCAGCCAGAGAGGACCCAGGCCCCCAAGATCGGGAATCGGGGAGAGGTGGCGACAGCAAGTGCTGTGAAGAATGGACAGGCTATTTGTCTCCATGGCAGCCCCTAACAGGGGTGTGCGGCATAAACAGCATCCGACTGAGCAAGAAAACAAGGACAGAGCGGAGACTCAGGGAGGACAGAACGGGCTTCTGTGAGCCTCATCTGGAGCCTTTGGACTGCTCTCCAAAGGCTGCACATCCGCCCCAGAGACCTGCTCTGATCAACAAAAAGCCACGAGGGGATGAGCAAGTCTCAGGCTTTAGGGGACTCAGCCACTCTGAGTGCAGACTGTGTTGACAACAGAGACCAATGACCCCTCTCAAGCAAACCTTTGCTTCACAGCGGCCATGCCCAGACCTTCCCTCCCAGCTCAGGTCCCTCCCTTTGGCCCACCCATGGGGGCCTTTTTTGAGCTCACAGGGAAAGACAGTTATATCCTGCCTGAAGACTCGGCGCTACAGAAAGGAAATTTGGCCTGGAGCACAGGGCAAGCATCCTTGCCCCATCACTGACCAACCTCTCCCAACCTCACCCCTGCCATGCTCAGGCACGGCTTAGGCTCCTACAGACTGTCCAAGGGCCCACTTTGAACTTCATCCATTAGGAGCTAACTGAGAGTGTCTCACAGGAGCCCTGCTCACCCTATGGTGCAGTACCAGGGGTCTCCCAAAAGCCAGTCCCACCTGAGCCCTGCCTGGTACAGTGCTGTCCCAAATGGGAGAAGCAGGGATATCCTGGGACCAAAGGAAAGGTCTCTCTACCAACTGCACACCCCCGACCCTCAGCCAAGCCCTGCCCCAACCCCCATTGTGTTCCAGCTCCAGAATCACATGCCTCCTTCCCCGCCCCCAAACTCTCATCCCTCCTGGGGCAGACCGCAGTGAGGGGTTAGAAGAACCCAGACAGATTCTGCCCAAGGCATGAATAAACAAACAGAATGGGCAGTCTTAAATGAGATCGGTGGTTCATATCAGAATCCTCTGGGGAGACGGCTAAACTGGGGACTTCCCAGGCTCCACCCCTTTGAGAATCTAATTACGGTAGTTCCGTACCTGGCCTAGAAGTCTGCATGAACAAGGCCCTGGGGGGTTCGGATTCAGGTGGTCTGAGGTCCACACAGTAAGAAATGCCGACCTGGTCCACCTCATCTTACTCAGATAGGGAGGCGGAGTCCAGCCTGGGCTCTGTGCACTGAAAACAGAGGGTCTAATTGTGGAATTCTAGGCCCTGCACCGTCAGGCCAGGCAGCCAGGAAGCCAGACCCAGTGGGGAGCGAGCCCTGGAGCCAGATCCTACGAGCTGCTCCCAACTTCTCAGCCTCCAGTCACTTCAGAACCAAGGGTCCTCTCCAAGGTCCAGGTCCATTTTTCACATGCGAGGGCTGACCTGAAGGGAGGTACAGGGACAGTGTGCACGGGCCGTCAGGGGCTGAGTGGGCTGCCTGGCTGTGACAGACAGCACCCCTGCTCGCAGCTCATTATCTCCAAGCCACTTCCCTCAGAAACTACATATGACCATGAGGAAGGAAGAGACGGTGTTCATCAGACACATTTTATGTTCTCAGAGCAAAAAAAATCACAGCATCCTAAAGCCTCGGGGGAGGAAGTGGAGAGAAAATGACCTGAGAATGTTCTTTCTTTTGCAGTCTTTAAGAAAAGCTCTCAGATCTGTTAGGAACTGAGTTCTAAATAGGACCATATATTTGATTTTATCGTGGAAACCAGCAGACAAATAGTCTTTGCTTTTCAGGGGTCTGTTTTGTAGTCAGCGTTGCTGAAATGCACATATTCCCTAAAGCAAAGATGTTTCCTCTGCTTGGAGACTGTCTGGGAACCTCGGGGTCCCCGCACTCTGCTGCAGCATCAGAGAGACATACACAGCAGCTCCTCGGTCCACTAATGACTTGCAGCTGGGTGAGAATGCACAGGAAAAGGTGGCCTTCCCTAACCCCATCCAATGGGTGACCACAGCTGAACAGGTGCATGGAGGTGACCCAGAATGAGGGGACAGGGTAGGAAGACTCAGGATGGGCTCCTGGCCTTCCCATTGGGTGAACCTGACCTCCCCCACTCAACTCTGATTGGAGATTACATGTGGGCCCTGACCCTCCAGAACAACCACCGCCAACCTTTTGACAGGCTCTTATGGAGGCAGCGTCATGGCATGGCCAGCTTGAGACTTTTCTAATCAAAAATAAAACCTCTCCTAAGTTATTCTGTCTCCCCAGGAGCTATTAATGGCAGGAGCTTCAACAGTGGTGGACAAAATTAGAAGCTTCTGTTTTCTATGACAGTTATGGAAAATCCCACGCTCTGCAAACAGGTCCACACACCCCCCAGGGAACCTGAAGGGCTGAAGGAGACTCTGCCCACACCTACCCCACCCAGGACTGCTGCACCGTCCTGTTGTTGAACAGCTTATGACAAACACAGGACCTGCTGTCTCCTCTGATCCACACAACAGTGGAACGGCTCAGATACTACCACCTAGAACCTGAGGCTCGGAGAGATGCTGGACTCATCCGAGATCACAGAAGCAAGAACATTTGAACCCAGGTCTGCGTGACTCCAAGCCCATCCTCCACCTCTTTGATCTGAAATTCCCCAGAGCGGGTCCCCCACTTCCCACACCAGGGCGCAAGCTCTGGGGTAGACACTGAGTGTGTTTACAAGTCAGGTCACTTTCCTGTGGCTATTCTAAAAAAAAAAAAAAAAACGCACTAAATTCAGATTTCTGATTATCACTGAGAGCCTGATGATTCAACACCTCTCCGCTCTGCCTACACAGCCAGCAGCTGTCCCCTCGGTGAAGCAGCTTTCTCTTCCAAGGTGTGGCCCCTCACTTGACAAACACGGAGGAGCTCCCCATGCCACACTCTGTGTTGGGTTCTGCGGTCACAGAGGTTTAAAACAACCTTCCCACCCCAGAGAAACTCATGAACAAGTGGGGGAGTCAGACAGAACAAAGCAAGCATCAGCAACGACACCATGCAACCATCGCCAAAGGGCAGCACAGCGAGGAGGAAGCCCTGGCCTCTGTCTGGCAGGGTCGGGAAGGCTTCATGGAGGAGGCAGCCCTAAACAGGTCCTCAAAGATGACTAGGAGGGCATTTCAGACTGTGCAAGTTATAAAAGAGGAGGGGTCTTTTTTTTTAAGTGAAGGAGAAAGCAGCTGCCTTAATACCCAGGTATTAACACGTTCAGATGTTTCAATGCTTCATGATACAATAAAACCACAAACATTTTCTTAAAAAAAAAAGCTGCTTCTAGTGGCAGGGTTTGTAGAAAAGATAGCAAGCACCCTGTCTGGCCACAAAGGTGGCAAGAAGAAGGCCCAGAAGCAGCCCAAGAAGCAGGCCAGGGAGACAGATGAGCTAAGGCACTGGAGCAGAAACAAAAAGGGGAGAGGAAATACGAGGAGCTCAGAGTAGAGGCCGCAGGAAAAGCCCCCCAGCCACAAGTGGAACTGAGAAATCTGCCTGAAAGTTAGCTGTTCCTTGTGCCTGAGGTGATGGTTGTCCTAAATTCCATTCCTGTCTGAACATCTGGATTCCCTGCCATAACACCTGTTGCCACCTATTGCTAGAATGAGGTGTTATCTTGGAGCTTGTTTACATTTAAGAATTAGTTTTTGTAACAGGTTGGTTGGAGCTGGGGGGGGGGGGGGCGGTGGGGGGAGTAGGCAAGTAGGCTAGAGTATGAAGAAACGGCAGAAGATCAGATCAGCTAGTCTCGCAGAGCCAGACTGCGAAGTTCTCGGTAAGCCCTGACAGGGCACTGGCATGCCCCTAAGGCTTTTTTTTAAACCAGGGTAACTTTTATTTTTATTTTTCTATGTTTTTCCCATTTTTTAAATTTTGTTATTATTCAAGTACAGTTGTCTGCCTACTCCCTCCACCCCTCGCCCCCACCCCAGCCATCCCCACCTCCTTCCCCTGATTCCAACCCTCCTTGGTTTTGTCCATGTGTCCTTTGTACTTGTTCCTGAAAACCCTTCACCCTTTTCCCCCCACTATCCCCTCCCATGTCCCCTCTGGATATTGTCTGTTCTTAAAATCAATGTCTCTCGTTATATTTTGCTTGCTTGTTTGTTTTCTTAATTAGGTTCCACTTAAAGGTGAGGTCATATGGTATTTGTCTTTCACCGCCTGGCTTATTTCACTTAGCATAATGCTCTCATTCCATCTTTTGCTGTCACAAAAGGTAGGAGCTCCTTCTTTCTTTCTGCTACGTAGTATTCCGTCATGTAAATGTACCATAGTTTTTTGATCCACTCATTTACTGATGGGCACTTAGGTTGCTTCCAGCACTTGGCCATTGTAAATTGTGCTGCTATGAACATTGGGGTGCATAGGTTCTTTTGGATTGGTGTTTCAGGGCCCTTAGGGTATAATCCTAGCAGTGGAATTGCTGGTTCAAAAGGCAGTTCCACTTTTAGTTTTCTGAGGAAATTCTATACTGTTTTCCACAGCAGCTGCACCAGTCTGCAGTCCCACCAACAGCGCACTAGAGTTCCCTTTTCTCTACAACCTCTCTAACACTTGTTGCTTGTTGCTTTGTTTATGATGGCCATTCTGACCAATGTGAAGTGGTATCTCAGAAAGGAAAGAATAAACAAATGGGATCTCATCAAAATAAAAAGCTTCTGCACAGCTAAAGAAAACAGTATTAAAATGAAAAGAGAACCAACCGTATGGGAAAACATATTTGCCAATGATACCTCGGACAAGGGTTTGATCTCCAAAATACATAAAGAACTCACACAACTCCACTCTAAGAAGACAAAAAACTCAATTAAAAAATGGGCAAAGGACTTGAACAGACACTTCTCCAAGGAGGACATACAGAGGGTCCAGAGACATATGAAGATGCTCAGCATCAATAGCCACAACAGCCATCAGAGAGATGCAAATTAAAACCACAGTGAGATACCCCTAAGGCTTTTTGAAAAGGTGGAAGTGTGATCAGATCCGCCTTCAGAGACTGTGCTGTGTGGCCACTGGGCTGGATGGCAGGGGAGGGGAAGGGGAAGCCCAGCTTGGCCAGCACTTGGTGCTGGCAATTTTATGGTGAGCAAGAATGGTCCTGGCTCTTCCCCTCAAGGAACTTGCAGACCAGCTTGGAAGGCAGATGTTAAGTAGTCACAGGAGTGAGGGCACATTACCAATTGAGAAAATGTTCTAAAAGAAAGGCACACAAAGGATGCTGAGCTAGATCATTATGAGGCTGTGACAGGAGGCTGGGTGAGAGGGGACTCGAGCATGAACGGAGGGAGTGGTGGTGGAGAAGGGGCGTTGGGAAGTTCGAGTGGCTAGGACATGGGGACGCCCTGAATGTGAGGTATGAGAGAAGGAGAATGTTCTTGGGGCTTTGACACTGGAAAGGCCCTACACAGGTTTGAGAGATGAAGACAGTATGAGGGGGAGGAGGTCACAGTCCCCAGTGATTCAGGAAAGGGACAGGGGCTTTGGCCTTCTCCAGGCCCCAGATAGGCAGAACTGAAGGCAAATGCTCCGACCCACTTCCCAGAAGCTTGGGTGGAATCCATGTTAAAGGTCTGGAGGAATAGCAGGGCCTCCAGGAGGAGGGCCCCATGCTCAGCACCAGGGCCAAGCAGAGACTTGCTGAAGGGGCAAATGGGCTCTTTCACCAAAAGAGACATATTGTGCTTTGTAAACAGAAAACAGGAGCCTGAGGCTGCCCCAGCCCAAGGAAGGAAAAAGGGGAGACAGGCAGGTGAACCATATAGGCCCAGAGACATCCAGAAAGAAGTGGTGAGTCAAAGGGGCCTCCAGACAGCAAGTAGCCCCACCCCCACGAAGGACCTGTCTGCAGAAGGTCCTGCTCAGGCAGTGAGGCTAGACTGCATTGTCTGCCCTTGTAAGACTCACTACAACCAATGGCCAATTAAGAGACACCAGGAAGAGGTCACCATGAGGCATCTTGGACTGTGGCCTCCTGCGTGTTCTTTGTGTGGAGCAGTCTACACGTGTCTGCCATGGGAGCGTGGACTGGAGTCTCCTCCTGGGCTTTACAAAGGACGCGCTTTCCCAGGACCCTGGGGCAGCACTGCAACAAGGACCCCTCCGACACAGAAGTGTTGTCAGACTGTGTTAAGTTTGGAGAGTTATTACCTCCTCACCTTTCATCTTATAAATTCAAGTGAGGCGTAAGCATCTGGGGGGATGAAGGTCCCCCCAGAGACTTACACCCATTTTCACATGGACAAAGCAGCACAGAGAGGCCCAAGACCTGGCAGACGAGACAGCAGGGGGCAGGGGAGGGGCCGAGGTCAGGCCCAGAGGGGCTGAGCAGCTGGGAATGACCTTAGGTAGGTTCTTATCTTAGCATAACTCTCCAATAAGTGATCAAAATACAGACCTTTTCCTGAGCTACTTTGGAAGAGGGACTATGCCTGATGCCGCAGGCATTCTACTGCCCTGCAGTGTTTACTCACCACACGAATTGTAAAAGCTGGATTGCTCTGGGCTTCTGGAGCAGGCGGCCAGCCCACCCAGCGCTGCAGGAGAGGACCTGGCGCTGGCTGAAAGTGCACTCTCTTGGAAGGAAGATGTCTGTACAGCGCATTTTCGGCACCCCCTAGTCCTCATCCTGAATTCAGACCGCCGGAGCATCCTAAAGGGAAGAAACCCCAAGATTTTGTTCACTAAAATTCAGTTGTAGGATGAAAATACAGTTGGAAGTGTCATTCCCCGGAGTGGCGGAGTAAGAAGAAACTGGATTGTGCAGGGTTAGCTCTGGCCATCTGTCAGAAGGAACAGTTCTCACAGGGTGAGTCTAAAGTGAGCCAACTAAGACTGAGTGGCTCTGTGCCTCAGTTTCCCAGAATTCAGTCGTTCATTGACAAAAAGAACAAAAACAGGTTCTGAGCCCCTACGGTGAGCTGGGCGCTATTCCAGGTGCTGGCGGCAGAGCAGGGAGGAGTCAGCAGGCCCTGTCCTCCTGGAGGTCACATTCCTCTGTGAATGTGATGAGGGAAAAGAGGCCAAAAATTTTTTTTAATAAACAAATAGACAAATAAGATCATTTTAGGATAAGTGCTGAGAGCTACGAAAGAAATAAGAACGCCATACACAAGAGTAATTAGGAGAGGGCCTCCTTCAGACACAGCAGCCAGAGCAGGCCCAGCTGAGCAGGGGACAATTAATTGAAGCCTATAGGATGAGGAGGATGAGGGATGGCCGTGTGTCCAGAAAGGGGAAAGGCATCCTGGGCAGAGGGGAGGGGTGGGGAGGCCCGGAGGTGGGAGCATTTGGATCGGGGAGGGCGTGAGGGCCTTGGAGGCCTGGGCTGGGCGACTGGAGTGGGTTGTTAGCCTGTGAAAGCCACCAGAGGAGAGGCGAGGACCTGACTCACATTTTTAAAGGGTTATTCTGAGAATCAACTGTAGGGTAGAAGAGCCTTTTGCCCTGATGCTGAAGCCAATGGCCTTTAGGAAAGAAAAAAAAATACCAGTCATAAAATTAGTAACATTTACCACAGATTTGTGGTGTGCCAGGCGGTATTTCATGCACTTCACAAGCTTTCTAGTAACTCATGTAATCCTCTTGGCAACACTATGAAGTACAGATCAGATCGTTGTTTTCCCATTTTACAGCTAGGAAAAAAAAGAGGCACAGAGATGCTAAGTTATTTGGCCAAAAGCTCCCAGCTGAACAAACCCACGTTTGCCTGACTTCAGAGCCCCACCTGGGCCAGGTGACACTGGCATCAGGGATCAGGGAGCCGAAACACACAGTCAGGATTCATTCGTTCCTTCAGCGGACACGGAACCGACCCAGCCCCTTCAGTGAGCTCGATTCTGTCCTGGGCCTGGAGCTGCAAGGGGGAGAAAGCACAGCTCTGCCCCCAAAGAGCGACTGGGCTGCCAGACAAGAGTTTGGCCCTCAGCTTGAACACACCTGGGCTGCATGGGCTTTGTGCACCTGAGCTCCCTGGCACCAAATCTGGGGACAGACTCCTCTACTTCTAGACTGTCTAAATCAAACTCTTCATGTAGGGCCCTAGATAAGCCAGGAAGTGACTCGGGAGAACATGAGAACATGAGCTTGCAAGACACAGCAGGGGTGAGGTTCAGCAGTTCTCGGACACCTGACCCTCCTCCCCAACCTTCCTCAAGCCTGGCCCTGAGGCTCTTGGGTCTAGTCTGAGCCATTGGGAAACACAGCGCTCTCAGAGGACCTTTCTACAGTCCATGCATCTTCTGTCTCCCCACTCAGTGGCAGGCAAGCCTTGTTCCTGCTTCAGCAGAACTCGAGCACAGCGCCTGCTTTGTCTCCTGAACTCGAGGAATAGTCATTTAGGAGCAGATCCTCCTGCTTAATTTCACCCTGCCACGTGCACATTTAGGCAGGTAACTGAACTTCATGTTGGGGGCGGCTGGGTGCCATGACACAGAGGGAGGGGCGCCGTGGCATTCTGAAGCAGCAGCAATTTTCCTAACGACCACCCCAAACCCTCGCCTTATTGATCAGTTTGTTCTCTGAACCTCGTGCACAACTGCCTCCTCAAGCAACCTGTTATTAAAGCTCCATTATGCAAGCGAGACGGCCGTGGTAGAGAGCTGATTACCACGTCCCTGCCTTCTGCCTGACAAATCAGCCCCAACCTTCCCCCACACACCCCCACCAGTAGGAGGAGGGTGAATCACCGCCTATTCAACACCACTCACAGGCACTTCTCCCCTGCTATTCAGTAGGCGCACTTCTTAGCTAGGGTGGCCTATTGACTACAGGTGGAATATTGAAAGACAGCAAGGGCTGAAGAAAGCAGAAAGGGGATTTGCATGAAATCAAGGGTTGGTGACGATCTTTGCAGATAGGAAGGCGGATGGGGCTTGTTCAGAAAGGTCAACAGGCAGCCGAGTTATTAAGTGCACCCTGTCCTGGGTTCCCAGGTAAGGCGAGGCGAATGGAGCCCCTGCCTTGCCCTCACAGCACACACTCACCCTTGCCGGCTTGCTTTACACTGGGGCCCCCACAAGGGCAGAATGTCCTCGTCACCTGGCCAGTGCCTAGCAATGTGGGAGGTCAGTGACTATTAAACAAGTGAATTAAAATTATAGCTACCATGTATTAGGCTCTTACTGTATACTTTAAATGGGCTGCTCATTTAACCTTCACAGCAACTTCATAACATACCATTATCCCATTTCATAGATGAGTAAACTGGGACTCAAACAGGCTTTGTAACATGCCCCAGCTCACAGAGCCAGTACATGGTAGAGCTGAGATCTGAACCCAGGCATGTGCCTCTGCTGCTCTCCCTCGTCCAGCTATCTCTGTGAAGATTCCAGTGATGGGCACCATTGAAGGTTCCACGGTGTGGAACCAGTGGCTGACTTCCCTATCGGTAAACAACCTCAGGCTTAGCCTTGAGACCAGCTAGTTGACAGTGGGGGCCTTCTGCGAGACAAGTGGCTTCATAGCGAACATCAAGGAAGCCAAGTGCAAGATATTTTCTTCTCAAAAGACAGCGCCAGACCTCCACTATGACTAGTCTTCTGCCCCGTGCTCTGGGTCCCATAGCCTCTGAAAACTGTTGGTGAAGATTAATGACTCAGAAAGCATCGTAACCTCACAAGACATCGGGGTTAGCTCCAGTGCGCAAACTCTTGAGATTAGTAATGTACTACTGCCTTCTATCCAAGACCAGCCTACTGAGAATATAGTGTGGCAAGTTTCCAAGGTCAAGGTAACACAAGTCTCTTCCCTCTCAGGGCAGTAAGGAGAAGTTTTCATTGGTTTCCTGTTTCGTATTAAACCAAAGGTGCCATGAGCCTGGCTTAGGAAGTTAATTATTGGTGCTCTTGTCACGATAAGAAATATCAAGTCTTCATGGACTTTTCCCCTTTTTCTTTCTGCCAAGGTGGCTGTCATTGTCACATTGATTTATAATAACCCTTTAGGTAAGAAAGTCACAATCCATTGTCATAGTCATATGTGTTGCAAGTACAAATTCTTTCCTCCCTTAATCTTTTATCTTATATTTTCACTTATGTTTCTGATGTATACAAGTTTGACATGGGCAATTCTTTCCCTTTGCAGTTTCCAAAACATCTCCCAGACCAAGATTATATAAGTACCAATATTTCATTTTCTTCCTGTAATTTCTAAACACTGAACTCTTTAATTCTGTTCAGAACATATTCAGTTATATGGTGTGATCTATGGATAAAATATTTAATTGCTCACCACTTAGCCCAGCTAACTGGGTATAACTCGGCCAATCAGGTACTGTCTGAGAACCAACAACAGCAGAACCAGTTGCTCCTGAGCCCACTGAATGCTCATGTGAGGAGGTGTGGGTGCAAGCGAAAGACCCAAGAGGCCCAGCGGATCCAGGAGTATTGGATGATTCAAACCGATGGACCAAGTTTTTACTAAAGGCCTTTCTTACTGCAACTCGTTTTGCCCCACAGTACGAGGAAGCCAGGGCCATGGATAACCCCTAAAGATTTAGAGAGACTGTTAAAAACACGTGTAACCTATGCAGTCAGAGGCCGAAGGACACTGCTCTGCAGGGAGTCCCTCTGGCTCTGGCAATCCCGGTGTGCCTGGGCCTCTTAGAATGAGATTCTCCTGGAGGTCGTGGCCAAATTCAAGTCCAGAGGTATCATTCAGCTAGAGAACAGAAATTAAACAAGTGTGAAGATTAAGTGGAAGCCAGACAAAGAGCTGAACAGCTCGTGGATCCCAGCCTGGGGGGGTGGGGAGCGGGGCGGGGCGGTGGCCGCTGGGACCAGGCGCACAGGCGCATGTGGGGGGACCTGTGACTGCTCCCTTCCGGGAGCACGCGCCGCTGGAGGGGCAGCTCTGCCTCTTTCGGATTGGTGACGCAGAACGCCTCAGTGAAGGCGCCAGCGATAAGTCTGAGCTTCATGGCAAAATCCATAGCAAGAAGCAAATGAGAAAGAAAATGCCTGCTGAGTCTAGGCCATTTTCCCTAATCAAAATTCAGCCGGCTTTCCCTGTGTTGCATAATTGCTTGCTTCATTGTGTCAGCTGAAGGTCTGAGGGGTATTCGAGGTAAGAAAGGGAAGATGAATTTCTGTGAAATGTCTTTCAGCCACACATATTACCCATTTCTTAGGCCGCTCGTGCTGGGTGCGTAGTCGTGGACCAACGCCTGTTCGCCCAGCCCCTCCTTCCGGCAGAGCATCCTCCAGTTCCCACCTGATGCCACTAGGAAGGGACAGCTGTCCGAGAAAGCACAGAGTGTCCCTGCCACTGTCCCCTCCCACTAGGGTGGTAACCGGAAGATTGCATCTTGGTGGGGCCCACACCTGCCGCAGACCATGCCCCCCAGGGAGTGGCACCTTTTTTACACAAATGGAAGCTGCCTCGTGCATGGGGAAACAGTTCTCCCTCCTTCTCGAAACAGCACCAGTGACTGGAGCTCTACATGTAATGGCTCATTACCCAGTGGTTACTTCCAAACCACCAACGGCATCCTTTCTTGCAAAAACTGGAATGAATTAAATATTTGAAACTCATAGTTTTAAAAGAAATCGAAAACAAACAATGACCACAAAAGCCCACTCCAATTTTTAGTTTCCAGACACTAGGATGCACGGAGCCAAACAGCTGGCTAGGCGCACACACTCTCACACGCAGCAGAGCTGAAAAGTCATGCCAGTCCCAGTGAAATTTTTAGCCAAGAGTGCTAGTGTTTTGTACATCTTGTCAAATAAACACCAAACCTTAAGAAATGCTGATTTTTTGTTTGAGATCTAGTTAATCCTGGCCATTTGTGGGTGAGTGTTGCAAATCTGAAATGTTAAAGAGAAACAAAGAAAATGCTTTCTCATAAATGGTACCAGAAGTCTGGATTTGAACTAAAAGGGCTGCTTAGCCATTCGGATGAGATGAGGTACACCTGCGTGTTCTCAACCCCCGAACCCAAATGCAGCTTTCTGACTAGATTCTGTGTCACAAACCTGATGCAGGGGCAGAGCCACAAAGCGTGTAGTGTGAAATATGCTTGGATCTTTCTCCTAAAACCGGTGTACTCTGGCAACTCCAAAGTCTGACAAGCATCAAAGAACAGTGTCCCGAAAGCCAGGTGTTCGCCAAACTTCCCTCAAAGCACATGCAGTGTCTCCCCGAGTGAGCGGCAGGGTGAGGTTTGGGCAGTGACCTTGTGAACGGCACCAGCTGGACACACTGAAGTCGCCACTCTCGTTCCTGATCGTTCCACCCCACTTTAGAGGACTTGACATAGGTGGCTGGCCTCACTCCCCAGAGCCAGGGGTGGGCAGGGGTAGTGCCCACTCCTGAAAACATCAGCCATGCCTGGGCTTGCCCCCCACTTTCCAGCCCAGTGCTCTGTGGAAAGGCACGTGAGGCTCTGAGGGTCAGTGGCTCCATCTGTAAAATGGAGCTAATAAGTGAGCCCACCCAAGAGGTGGCCATAAGGCTTAAGTGAGCCGACCTGTGTCGAGTGCCCAGCAAGTCCCCGTCACCAGTGTTGCCCGCTCCATCATGGGCCCTGTCCTCTTCCCTTTCTCATGGGACTGGGCAGTCTGAAAAGAGACTCCAGCTCCTGAAGGGAGAGGGTGCTTCTAAGAAGCCCGATGATGTATAAGAACAAACATTTGCCTTGGTGTTTAATTTTAAATGTTTAATTAATTACAAGATAAAAACAATGCCACAGCCAGCAGTCCCAATAAATGGACTGAGTGGAAAAGAAAGAGCCTGCCCTTTACTTAGAATAGTTTTTCCAAGTCTTCTTAGCAGGTGAACGTGTCTTTATTTCAGAATGCAAGCGCCACCAGCCAGGCCAGGTCCCACTGGGGTGCCCACTGAAGTCTGGGTAATGGCAGCATTCGTGTGGAAGTGTTAGCTGCTGGATGTGTCTGAAATGGCTGCTGTTTCCTTGCAGGGTTGAAGAAAGTTTTAAAACCTTATTCTGGTCCATCTTCGGCTTGTCTGAAGTGATCTCGGTGGTGCTGAAATACGACCACAAATTCATCGAGAACATCGGCTACGTTCTCTATGGCGTTTACAATGTCACAATGGTGGTAGTGCTGCTCAACATGCTGATTGCCATGATCAACAACTCGTATCAGGAGATCGAGGTAAGGCCGGTTGATCGATAACCCTCCCCTCCGGGTGTCATTAACACTGCTGCTTTCAGCAACGACGGTAATGACTTCAAAGCCTGGGGATTATCAAATGTGACGCCAGAGCCCCCAGCAACAGGTGACCCTCCTGCAGGCACCACATGTAAGATGGCCCGACAAAGCACCAGGACTCGGGGTCATGGCTCTGTCCTCTCTCACGTGTCCCCTCGGGAGACACACAGCAAATCGGGTGACTATTTCTTCGGGTGTGAAGCAGAGACTGTGAGTGGCTATGCGGGGAGGGAACTTGCAGGGATGATGCTCGAAGGCCAGTCAAAGACTCATACAAGTCTGCCGAACAGAGAAGGGAGTCAGGAAAGGGAACTGGGCCCTGGCTGGCATAGCTCAGTGGATTGAGCGCAGGCTGCGAACCAAGGTGTCGCAGGTTCAATTCCCAGTCAGGGCACATGCCTGGGTTGCGGGCCACAGCCCCCAGCAACCGCACATTGATGTTTCTCTTTCTCCCTCCCTTCCCTATCTAAAATAAATAAATAAAATATTTTTAAAAAAAAGAGAGAGAGGGAACCGGCAGGCATTTATCACAATCTACGATGCACAAAGCATAAGCCATTGACCGAAGCCTTGTTTGGAACAAGAAGAAATTAAAAATAAACCAAATGAGCATTAACAGGAAGCTCGTTAAATAGATTATCACATACTGACCAGTGGGGAACTGTGCAGCTTTAAAAGAAGGTGAACATGTTCTCTACACACTGATTTGGAAAAACCTTCAAGTTAGAGTGTTAACTGAAAAACAGTCAGGTAGGAGAACAATGTGCATATGCAGTGCACTCTGTCTTGGGGAAGGAAGGGAGAAAGGGGATACCTGTTCATTGTGGGTTGTCTGAGCATCTGAGGAAGGAAAAACTCTGAAAGGGTCACAAGCAGCACATGGCAGGGCGCCCGCGACGAGGTGGGCCTCGGGGACGTGGCAGCTGGGGTGCCTTTCCATGCACACCTTTTTGTGCTCCAGATAGTATGCTATTGCTTTACTTATTAAGAAGTTAAATAAATAAGCTAAAAATTAAAACAAAATAAAATATACTAACCCTTTCACTCAACAATTCCAATTCTAGGAATAGATCCATGCAGAAATATGATTTTACAGTTATTCATTAAAGGAAAAACATGGAAATAGTTCATCAATATTAGAATCTTTAAAAAAACTGGGATATAGTACAGACTTTAGAATTCTGAATATATAATACTGTACATACAATGAGGAAAACCTTTTTGTGCCAACATGGCAAAATCCCTATGATAATATTAAGTGAAAAAATGCAAGTTGTAGAAAAATATAAGCTAACCTTGTTTACACAATGCAAATGTAAAAAAAATCCTATGATGTTGAGTGAACAAAATGTAAATTGCATAGGAATATTAGCAAACCTTATTTACATGCAAATGTGAATATACAGAAAGAAAAAGGAGAGAAAGACAGAGAAAAGGTACTGCACCCCTGACCTGGGGCGTCCTCTGGGGAAGGGAGGAGGAGAGAGGGGATCGAAAGGGGACATCCACATGGGCTTGGCATACCTCTGCGCTTCAGTCTTCCAGAAGAAACAGTCATTTGTGTCTTTCTCACACGGGAAAAAAGTACAGACCTCCATGCACTAGTTAGCTAGGTCTTTCATAACAGCGGACTGGGTGGCTCGAACACCAGAAACGACACTCACAATTCTGGGGGATGGTTCCCTCCCCGCCCCGTAGCCTCTCACCTCGGCTTAGAGCCAGCTGCCTCCTCCCTGCGGCGCCCTCACGTGGCCTCGAATCCCCAAGTGCGTGCATCCCCGGTGCAGCTTCTATCCTCGTGCAGAAACCAGTCACATTGGACAGACTAGGGCTCCATCCTTGTAATTCTTTTGACCTTAATTGCCTTTCTGAAGGCCTCATTTCCAAGTACAGTCACATTCTACGGTGCTGAGGGTTACAGCTTCAACATGCACATTTCAGGAGGCACGTTTGTTCTCCGAAGAGAAAAGTATGCTAAATAGTAGGAACCTCACATGCAGAGGCAGAGAGGAGAGGAATAGTGTGGTGTCTTCGGCCACTGCAAGAGCATAGTTTGTGCAGAGAAAAGAGACAAGAGGTGAAAGGCAGAGGTGAGCTGGGCCATGAAGTTCTCATCCCCCCGCCCCACCCCTTGAAAATGCAGCATGTGTCGATAAACATATATATTTAAAGAGCTACACCCATTTGGTCACCTTCTGGATGAGCTATTGCTTACTAGCGCTCCCTGCCCTCCTGGACCTCAGCTTTCCCACGTGTAAGGGAAACCAGGCAGGGCCTAGATAGTCTGTGGGTACCGCTCACCTGGGACGGTCAGCCCCATCCTAACAGGCATAGCACGCCTTGCTCCAGGTGAACGTGAAATACAAAGCCGCCTTATGGATGCCCGCAAGCCTGGGGCAAGAGTGGGCAAGACCGTGGCTTGTGATGTCGAGACGTCCCAACAGTGTGATGACAGGAGGTGGGTGGAGCTCCCTGCAGCCCACACTCCCCTCCGGGCTCCAGGCCTCTCTCCTCACCCCACCCGATGAGAGCAGCCGGTGAGAGCGCTTGACCCCACTCCGCTCACGGGTGGCACATGTGCAGGCATGGGAGGTGTGCCGGCCGTTCCTGGGCACACGGAATTGTGGTAAGTGCGTACTTATAAAACCTTCCACGATCTTGAGCACCACTGTCCAAATCCATGTTCCCGCCAGCCTCTGTGCCTGCCACACCCCACCTGCCCTCCTTCTCCATGCAAGCAGTGCCCGTGTGCCCCGGTGCCCTGCCCCCTCACCTCCTCCGGGGTCACCATTATCCAGACTCCACCTGCACTGCCGCCCGCCCCTTTCTACCTAGTCCTTCCTGCCAGCATTTAAGTCTGTCTCTGGGTCTTAACACGCAACTACAAAAACTCCGCCCTCAACCTCACTTTCCAGTTCTGGACCTTCCCTCCCACTTTTCACTGTTGTCTTTCTCAGAAGAGAAAGGCATTTATCACAATCTACGATACACAAAGCATAAGCCATTGACCAAAGCCTTGTTTGGAACAGTAAGAAATTAAAAATAAACCAAATGAGCATTAACAGGAAGCTCATCGAATAGATTATCACACACTTACATCTCTCACCTCCTCTCCCACTAACCAACTCCTACTCTTCCCCACCCGCTAGCCCGCCCACCTTGGCTTGGCTGGGAACTACTCATCCCTTGGGTCTCAGCTCAAACGCCAGCCACCAGGGCAGCCTTCCCTGATCCCCAGGCCCAGACCACCAGCCTGAACACCCAGAGCCCGGCACGGCTCTTAGCACAGCCCTAGTAAAAGGCCAGCTGATGCGTTTACGTGCTCATGTTGTATATTCCACAAGGGCCTGGGCTGTCATCCCCAGTGCCTACCTAGCACCTACCTGGCACATAGTAGGTGCTCAACAAATGTTTGCTGAATGAGTCAAGGGTGAACACCAGGCACCGTATTAAGCTACATAAAAATACAACATGCTGAGGATTGACCACGCATCTGACACTAAGTGTACTCCAGGCATTAACCCCTTAATTCTCACGACCACCTATAAGGTGGGTATTTTCACCCCCACTTTACAGATGAGGAATGGAGGCCCGGAGCAGCTGAGTCGCCTGCCATAGGGACCCAGTTAGTAAGGAACAGAGCCAGGCAGGCTCCAGAGCCACCGTGTCACCACACTCCCAGGCTGGGCATCCCTGTCACACCTTTCTGCTATACAAGGAGCGAGCCCTGCCCTCACAAAGCTTCCAGTCTAAAAGGCCCATGTAGGATGTCCCATAGGCCAGGCCAGGTGGGGGTGGGGTCCCAGCAAAGGCCAACAGAATGGCCAAGCCTGCTGGTGAGACCTAGTATTTCATGGCTCAGCCCCGCAGCCTCACCCCGTTCATAGCCCCTCACATGCAGCCAACACCTGTGGGGGAAGGAGGGACCCACCACTCACAGAGCAGACTCAGTGACAATCTCAGGGCTTCGTGAGGGAGGCAGCATTGTCTCCTTGCACAGGTGAGGGAGCCCAAGGCCCTGGCCAAAAGTCACACAGCCAGTAAGGGGTGTGAGCCCAGCCCCACCTGATCCCAAATCCCAGGCCTCTATCCCGGCCTCAAGCCGCCCTCCGGGGACAGAGGCCTGAAGAGCCTGCCCACAGAACACACACAGCCGCTCCCTTTCACGGGGCCCACTCAGCATCCTGGCGGTGACGCCAAGTCAAAAGCAATGGGTCTGGGCTTCCCTCTACCACCGCCAGGGGCAGGAGCAAATACAGTTACTACAGAAACTTTGACTTAGTAACAATCACTCCAGCCACAGTGAACGAACTACAGCCGGACTAACTACAGTCAGGCTTGTTCCCCTAGAATCACACATGCAGAATCTCGAGGCAGCTTCCCTGGCAGCACTCCAACCAACAGGAAACACACTTTCTAATAAACAATACACCGTGCTGTCCATCCAGTATGGTAGCCCCTTACCACAGTACCTACTGGGCCCCTGAAATGTGGCCGGTCCTCACTGATATGCACCCTAAACATAAACTACACATTGATTTCTAAAGCTCAGTATAAAAAAAAGTGAGCTACCTCATTAAGAAGTTTAAAGATTTTTTTATAATGATTACATGTTGAAATAACATTTTGGGTCTGGAGGAGTAACTAAAATACAGCACTGAAATTAATTTCACCTGCTCCATTTCACTTTATTGTGGCTACTAGAAATTTACATATTGAGGTTTACCTGTGTGGCACACCTGTGTGGCCTGTGGCTCACCTTGTATTTCCGTGGGGCAGTACTGCTCTGAAAGAGTCACATGTTGATGCTGTAGGGGTTGGCAAGAGAGTGAGCAGAGATGTAAATGTCAATGGCTAACAAGATTAAGTGACGGTGAGAGATGCTCTTTGGTTAGGGACACGTGGAGAATGTTGGTAAAACTACCCAGTGGAGAATGAGAAGATGAACTGGCTGATGGGTCTAGGACGTTAGGTGGAGATCCCTCGGAAGGACTAGCAGCATATGGTTTTAGCGAGAGCACACCCTCCATTGCACCCCCGTAGTGAGGGCCCACAAATGTGTCAGGGTCCTGTTTAGAAACCTGCTTTCAGGCCCTAGCTGGTGTAGCTCAGTGGATTGAATGCAGACTGTGAACCAAAGGGTCACTAGTTCGGTTCCCAGTCAGGGCACATGCCTGGGTTGCAGGTCAAGTCCCCAGGGGGGCCATGTGAGAGGCAACCACACATTGGTGTTTCTCTCTTTCCTTCTCCCTCCCTTCCCCTCTCTCTAAAAATAAATCAATAAAATCTTTAAAAAAAAAGAAATCTGCTTTCAGAACCTGGAGAGGCGCCCCCCTCCCCACACACACCCAGACTGAGCTCGGTTGATGAGCGGCGGCCTCTGGTGCTGACATGCTGTCTCCTCGTCCACAGGAGGATGCGGACGTGGAGTGGAAATTCGCCCGAGCGAAGCTCTGGCTGTCTTATTTTGATGAAGGAAGAACTCTACCTGCTCCTTTTAATCTAGTGCCAAGTCCTAAATCATTTTATTATCTCATAATGAGAATCAAGATGTGCCTCATCAAACTCTGCAAATCTAAGGCCAAAAGCTGTGAAAATGACCTTGAAATGGGCATGCTAAATTCCAAGTTCAGGGTAGGTACCACAGAGTCTATGGGGCAAGAAGGCAGCGGGCTCGGGGGAGGAAAGAGTTGTGTGTGTTTGATTCAGATGGGGGGGGGGGGGGTCCTGAATCAAGGGGAGGCAGGCGTCCAGAGGGGCCAATGCCTTTCAAAGTCCCGGGCACCTCAGCAGAGCTGCGGCTCCAGCAGAGGGTGTGGTGGCCGTCTGCTCCCCACAGCACCTCGGACAGGTGCGTTGCTGGGGGCTCAGGCCCCACCCCAGTTTGGTGTAACTCCTTTGTGGACCTGGCACTGGAACAGCTCTTGCCAGAGTGTAACTGAGGCATGAGCTCTGGGAAGAAAGGTCCCTGCCCATCACCTCCTCCTCCCGGAGATGCTCAACACTTATTAGCATGTTAAAGCCTCTGAGGAGTCCTGGGCACCGACACCTGAACAACTTCAACCCAAAGCTCTCCTGAGTTGACCAAACAATATTCTGTAGCCTGCTGACATCCAAGAGGACTCCAGTCCCCAGGAACAGTGTCCTTGGAAGCCAGGCAGTGTGGGCACATCAACCTCCCAAGGGTCCTCTTTTTAGGGACCACTCCATGTGTGTGTACTATTCAAGTCTTTTCGGGTATGCACATATTATGATTGTATATTTTTTTTCCAGAAGACTCGATACCATGCTGGCATGAGGAATTCTGAGAACCTGACTGCAAATAACACTTTCAGCAAACCCACCAGATACCAGGTAACTGCCCTTCCTCAGGCTCGGGCAGAAGGGGGCGCCATTGGGCATGGATTCAGTCACACGGCTGTGCCATCCCCTCAGAACACAGCTTCGTTCCTTCCTTCAATCAGAGAGTATTTTTTTAAACCCTCACCTGAAGATATATGTCTTGATTCCAGAGAGAGGGGATGAGAGAGGGAGGGAGGGCGTGGGGAGAGAAACACCACAGTTGCCTCCGGCATGTGCCCCAACCAGGGATCAAACCCACAACTTACTTTATGGTGTGCAGAACGACACTCCAACCGACCGAGCCCCCGGCCAGGGCCACTCAGCACTACTTGTGGAGCGCCCCTCTCCGCCCCTGCTGTGCCCATCACTGGGGCACAAAGACACGGCCCCCGCCTCAGCGCACCTCAGCGTAGGGAGGGAGACGGTGAACGAGTAAACACGCAGACGAACGTGCACATTCAAATCGACAGAAGTGCCAGGAAGAAAAAGACAGGGTGCAGGAATGGAGAGAAATGGGGAGCCCCTGCTTAGATATGGTTCTCACAGGGGGCCCTTCAAGGAGAGGACTGTTAGCTGCGACCTCAGGGAGGAGAGGAGGCAGCGTGTGGGGCTTCCCATGCAGAGGGAAAGCATCAGCAAGAGCCAGGGGGAGAAACTGGGCCGGTCCCCCGCCGCAGAGCCCAGCGCACAGGGGACACAGGAGGGCAGTGAAGTCCGAGGGGGATCAGGCGGCCAGACCAAGGTCAGGATGTGGATCTTACTCTACGTGGCCGAGGAAGGCAGTTGGAGGAATTTACCTTTGGGCAGGGAGAAGATAAAATTCTACTTAGGCTCCAAGAATACCACCTAGCTGCTATGATGAGAGGAGATTGGTGGGGGTCTGAGAGGAAGCTCTCCTCGGGCAGACTGAAGAGGAGAATGACGTGACAGTCGCCTGGGTGCAGAGGATGGTGGCTCGGGTTGGGGTGTGAGTCAGGTGACAAAGAAAAGCAGACAGATTCTGAATATGGAACCAGTGGGACCGGAGATGGGGCCAGTGGGACTAGAGGTGGACCAATAGGCACGTGGGGGGGAGAGGCGGTGACTCCCAGGCATTTGTCTTATGCCACCAGGTGGCTACTGCTGTCTTCAGTGAGCACCTGACTTCGTGCTGCCAACCTGCAAAGCCCATTACCAAAACCAGAGGATGACCTTCTGTGCTTGCAGTCCCTGCATTGCTTTTGGAAATTAATGTCAAATCTCTGTCGGTTTGAATAGCCCATGAGCCAGGGATAAATGGTAACTACAGGTTATTGATCACAAAAGTGCAGGTCATTCTTTTCCTCACTCTTCCCTCCCAATGACCAGCAGTTTGATCCATGCCGACCATCTTATCAGATGTCAACTTGAAGCTGTTCGGAGTCGTCCTCTGGGCCGAGGGGACACGTCCCTAGTGCCACCATCCCAGAGGGAGCAATTACAGCCGTAGCATCTTCCAGGCACAGGCCTCTGACTGAATCTCCATCTGCATTTCAGAAGCCAGCTGTGCGGTTAGGAGGATTTAAGTGTCCAATTAAGAAACAGCTCGTCCCTCAAAGTCCTTCCAGTATTATCCGAGGATGCAGGCTAGATGGGCAGATCTTGTGTTTAATCAGGCCCAAAATCGGGCCTCACCAGTGTGATCCGCTTTGAGTTATTTTACAGGGCAAAGCCTTTGGTCAGTGGAAGGATTCTTCTTTCTCAGCTTCTCAAAGAGAAGTTTTGATTATCTGTGTCACCAAGAAGACAGACAACCCTAGCGGGTTAGGGCCCAATCTGTCCTGGGTTTCGAGCAGAAGCAGCTGCAGAGACAGAGGCAGACTCCTTGTGTGGTGAACGTCCTGTACTTGGGGTGAACCCTCCACAAGTGAGGCCAGTTCAAAACCAGTGTCAGGGCGATCCCATGTGTGTCCTCCATCGCCAGGGCCGTATCCTGGCTGCCGTCCATCCCCTGGGTCGCTTCCTGCTGTGATTACAGAGGCTGGCTGGCTTGTAGCTTCAGGCTACTGATAACCTCAAAAAGCTTGCCCTCCCCCCATATCCTGTGCCTCCACCAGGACAAGCCCAGGGCTCCTTAGTCAAACAGCTGTCACAGAAAAGAAGGAAGGAAAACTGGGCCACAGGTGTGAGAGGTCAGCAGACAGGAGCAGAGGGCACCGTGCCTTCCTAGCACTGGCCCTTCACTCAGCCCTGCCCAGTGAGGTCTGGCCACCCTCCCGAGCCATCATCTGCTTAGACGGGCAGTCCTTGAGAAGACAGGAAAGGCCGGCTGGGAGCAGATGGGACCCGAGCATTCGTGTCATCTCAGCACATCCCTTTGAGAGAGGCAGTGCCTGTAACCCCACATAACAGAGGCGGCACTGAGGCTCCGTGGGGAAGGTCACACAGCTGGTCAAACCGAGACCTGTCTGACTCAGAAGGGCACCGTCTTCCACCACCATGCGTCTTCACAGCGTTGCGTGAGAGCCTCCTCAGAGCTGGCCCGGCCAGTGCCTATCAGTCCCTGGAGGGAGTTCTCAAGTGGAGCAACAGTAACCGGGAAGGAGGAGGATTCAGACAAGGACCTACGGTGGCTCATCTCTCTTCCTGGGCCCACTGGTGGCCCTCCCAGCTGCACGGCTTTCTTCCCAAAGCAACGGCCAAGTGTGCAGAGGTCAGGTGGAGCCCCAGCCACCCCGTCTCCCTACTGTCCAGGCTGTACCCGGCACTGCCCCACATGGAGCACAGACCATCAGCCTCTGACGCCCTCGTGGCTCTGAGAAGCCCTATAACACTCCCTCCCAGGAAGACCAGAGCCCTGACGCTCAACGCACATCATTTTTAAGCTTTTTCCGTTGTGTCCTTTTGGTGGATTTGCTTGATTGTTCCACCCCGTTGCTTTGGATGTTTCCTTTACACTCATTGGTGCTTCCTTCTGGGGTGCTCTCCCTTGCAAGGGAAGGCACTTCCTTAGACTTCAGAGGCTTCTGCGCTTTGCTTTCTTAGGCCTCCAGGGGTCCAAAATGTTACTTTTCACAAAACTGGTTCCTTGCTTTAAAATGCTTTTTCCAACCTGGGTTCTGTGGATGTGAGACTAAACAATGGAACAAAACAATGGGACTGGCAAGGTGGCCATGGTGCACTCCTGTCAAAGCCACCTGCCACCCTGTGACCTGTTCCCAGAGCTGGTGTCAGTTTCTTGGGGAGTGTGCTGACCTTATGCACGCACCCTCTGAGAGGTACCTTTCCTTCAGGGGCACAGCAAAGGAGCCACATCCCAAAGGCACCCCAGCATCCAGGCACAGCGCATCGTTCCAGCGAGCCCCAGCCCTGACCATACACTCCCTCCCCCACCACCCAGGGCCGTCCGTTTGTCATGTTCCCGACGGCCTTTTCTGCAGAGATCAAAGCAAGCAGAGTGGACAGCTCACCAGGGCTGATCTCTTCTCTTCCGGCGCCTGGTACACCCGGTGTAAGGCATGGCTTGTCCCAGGATCCAGGGTCCCTTTGGTCCACTCCCCCCAGATGGTCCTCAGTGTCTGTTTCCCCGTGAAAACACTGCTTCCCCCTGGACTCTACCTCGTTTGCCATCTGCAACACACCCCATGCATCCTCTTGCTCGTCCACGTCTTCAGCTGCCCTGGCTGCACAGAGAGGGTTTCTCTTCCACAAAAAGACCTTCTATTTCCCGTTTGCCACAGCAGCCAGAGGCCATCGGCCCCTTGGAGTCAGAGCAAGAGGAGCTGGGTGCCTTCCTCCCTGGACTCAGGTCTCAGGGCCACACCCATTCTTACCCATCATGCCCCTCGGTGCTAGTTCCTCCGCCTGAGTCTTGTCACTAAATGAACTCATCTGCAGCACTTGCTAAATGCATGGGGGTGGGTGGGCCCAGCTGCCACCAACAGAGCCATGTAAACTTGGGGGAAGTTCAGCATCCCTTTGAAGTGAGGGACTTCTGTGGAAGCTGGCAAGGAGGCATTGCAAACTCGTCATAAAGGAGCATGCTTTTCCCCACGCAGTGAGAGGGGATGTTTTTGATGGCCATCTTTTCTAGAAGTAGCGATCAGCTGTAGCATCCGTTTCAATAGGGCTTTGGGCATTTTCTCACCATTTCAGACCTCCTGGAGGCAAGCCTGGCATCTCGCTCCTGCAGATCCCAAGTCACTTAACATGCATATACCAGAGGGGAAGCTAGGTCCCCATCAGGACACGGAGTTTCTTGGCAACTGATAGGTGGTCACACTGTTCTCCTTTAAGGTTATCTGTCCACTCCCTCAGGTGCCTGCCGCCCCTGGGAGTGAAAGGGGGTAGGCAGGGAGGTTAAGGGGCCCATGCCTCCACAGGCAGGCTCTGCAACCCCACTGCGTGCTGAGACCGACGAGTGAGCCCTCGCCTCTCTGCACACTGAGCCACAGGTCTGCAGAAGTGCCGGCTCCTGTCGAGCATGCACGTCTTCACAGCGGCCGTGGGCACACGTGACCATCACATGCCAGTGACACTCTTCTCCAAGGGCAACCCCTGGACGAAGCCGGGCATCCTTGGAAATCCAGCGGAGACCTCCCCTGCGTAACGGACTGTGTCTTTTAGAGGACAAACTGGTCCCCAGAAACGGCCCGAGTCCCCTTTGACCAGCAGGAACCAGTCTCCTGCATCTTACCCCTCACCGGTCTGCACATACCCTCTTCTGTGGCTTGGATGAAGCCCCAGCTTCTGCTGATCTCAGGGTTAATCTGGGACCTGCCCCTCCCCACTGTGGGACCTTGGAGAAGTCACCTCACTCTCTGAGCCTCAGTGTCATCACCTGTGAATGGAGGTGACGACCTCCATCCCACAGAGGTTCTGGGAGGGCTCAGCGAGGTCACTTGGCCCAGGAGGTCAACAGGACTCCCGTCTGCAGAGAGGACTCAGTGCACTTGCTCCTCTGCTGCTTCTCCCCACCTCCCCACCTCCGAGGGGGCTGCTCTGCATTGAAGGAGGCTGGTGAGTGGGGTCTCCAAACAAATGGAGCTTGAGGGGCATATTCCATGTTAACAGTACAACACTGCGACCTCTTTTAAGATAACCGGGTCGGTCACATTGCTTGAGAACCCAGTGTGCCCATGGAGCCAGGGGCACCAGGGCGGCTGCCGCAGTCTGAAAGGGCCCTGCCCAGCACCACCACAAAAGAGGAAACACCTCGCTTCCAACCTTTGGCTTACCATTCTACCTCGCCCATATAAGCTCTTTAATTGGCGGATCCAGAAACTGGAAAGCCCTTCATTCCGTCATTTTTCTTGAAAGGCAACAAACTAGCCAGATCTTCTGACGTTGCATCCGCCTGCGAGTCTGTGGTGAAACAAACTTCTGAATTCCTTTCTCAATAAGAATGTCAGATACGTGGATGTCTGGGTTGTCTGTTGTTTGTCTTTCCCACAAGACTGGTTTTGGACAAAGTTTTGTTTATTTCTATTTTGTTTCGTCAATGAAATGGAAAGAGCACAGTGAGCCGCACAGAAAGGCGTGTCAGATTCCTGTAACATAAGAAACCCGCCTTCGTACTCAGAATACCAAGAAGTTTATCAGCACTGACCACTAACATGGCCACACTCAGCCTTTCTGAGAAGGGGCAGCAGGAAGGGAACTTGCTCATTTACTGCTTGGCCTGAAATGAGACCACCATTCAAACCGCAGGGCCAAGGGGTCCACCAGCCCACTAAGGGCCGAGGACGGGCAGCGCTGGTCCACATGGACTGGCTCAGAGCGCACCAGAGAGAGCCTTGCCAGGGTCGGCGTCTGGGAACACAGGCCCAGGAGGCCCCTCCTCAGCAAGGTCCTCACCATCACAGGCCCCCACCGTCCCTGGCATGTCCCCTGATAGTGATGATGGTCATGACGATGAGTTAAATCCTCCACCTCTTTCCATCACGGCAGCTCACGTCTCTCACCTGCCAGAAGCGTTTCCTGAGTCCACGTAGTCAGAAAGTAACCTGCCCAACAGGCCACAGCTAGGCGAGGGACAGAGCTTGGGCCCCTTCCATCCCCCCTTGGTCCTCAGGTGTTTGCAGGTGAGGAGGTCACAGGAAGGGATGACCACGGAGCAAGGAGTCCCTCCCTCTCTGCCTGGCTGCCCATCTCTTACAAGATGCAAATTCTCAGCAACCAGAATATTTTTAAATCCTGTGATTTTTCAGGAACCCTGAACCACCAGCTGGCAAAATCCAAAGTTCACCCCCTGCAATCTTTCTTAGCTTGTCTCTATTCCTGGTGGCTCCTGTCTGTTCATCCTCATCTGCATATTAAATGAATCTGCAGGCCAAACCCTTCCCCTCCAGCCAGACTAAGAATGGGAGCCAGGCCAGTGGGGTTTCAGGGGAGCTAGCTATCTTGGCCAAACTTCCCCTAGCCCAGCTGTATCTGTTCCCACCTCTGGCAGGAAGTTCAGCCTCTGGCAGGAGTTTCCGCAGGTACCACAGGCTTATCCTCCATCCCAGTCCTGACGCTGTGTTGAGTGCACCTCCGCTCAGGCATGCACCTCAGTGGGGTGCAGCTCCACCGGGCTGGCCTGCCAAGACTTCAGTGCTCCCCCAACCGCCTCCACTGTTGAACTAGAAGGAAGTTGAAGCCTGAGAAGGGAACACAACAGGCTGAAGTCACAAAAAGGACAGGGCTGGGTCGGTCCCTGGAGCCTAGAGCAGCGTCCATGGACCTCAGATGATTCTCCCTCTTTCTTGGGCTCACCCTCCTGCCACCAACGGTGTCCTGCTCTTACCTCTCAGGGTCAGGGTCAGGTGGTACTGAATCCCGGGGGGGCGGCTAAAGACAGGGACGGACGGGCCCAGGCTACCCCGAGAGGCAGGGCAGCAGGAGGCACGAGCACTGCTGCCAACAGGCCCCGCAGGAGGGAGGGGTCGCACACACACAGTGCAGGCTGCCTGTCGGGGCCGAGCCTGTCTGAAGCCTTCCTTGTGTTCATGTTTCAGAAAATCATGAAACGGCTCATAAAGAGATACGTCCTGAAGGCCCAGGTGGACAGAGAGAACGACGAAGTCAACGAAGGTGAGAGACCAGATGGGTTCCCGGTGGGGCAGTGGGAGTCAGTGCAGCCTCACCAGGCTGCGGCCAGGGTGTGGTGGGCAGGGCTGCGCTCCTGTCCGGAGACCCCGGGAGGCCCGTGTCCGTGCTCGCCAGGTGTCAGCAGGTGCAGTCCCACGCAGCTGTGAGACTGGGGTCTCTGGTCCCTTGCTGGCTGTCATCTGGAGCGGCCCTCAGCTCCAACCTGGAGGCCGCCCTCTGGTCCGCCTGTGGCGGGAGCTTCTCCATCTCAGAACCAGCACCAGGTGCCCCCGTGCTGCCACCTCTCGTGCCGCCTCTCCCTGACCCTCCTCTGCCCTCCTCCTCCACTCCGAAAGACTCATGCTTAGACTGGATAAACCCAAATCGTCTCCCTGTTTAAGGCCAGCTACTTGGCCACCCTAATTCCATTTACAAGCGTAGTTCCCCTTCGCCCCGTAACCAACATACCCATAGATGGGGCAAAGGGATTGGGACCTGGTTTCTTTGGGGTAATTTTTCTGCCTGTCACAGTGGTGGCTGCCCTGAGTCGGCCTCAGGGCCGTCGAGGTCAGGATGGCCCAGAATTCCTCACTCCGTGGGCGCATGTGCACCTCCTTCTGACTTTGCCATGACCCCGGGTCCAGCTGCCCCACCCTGTCTGAACCCCAGGCTCTCAGAATCGGGCAAACCCAGTGCTTCTCCACCCGCCTGAGACCCACTTGTTAGAGATGCACATCCAGACCTCATGAACCAGGCCCCTCCATGAATGAAGGCACTAGGACTCCCCCTCAACTGAGCCACAGGGGCCAACAGGAAAAGCCTGGCCACTGTTAGTGACCCTCTGCTTCCTCCCGGGGCACCTCCAGGGCCGACGCCGTCTGGGGTCAGAGCAGCAGCCCTTTGACCCAACCCCACTTTAGGTCTCAACTAGAAAACTGCCAGGTGTCAGGCTGGCCAGCCTCAAGCAGTGTGTCACTGTGAGTGGCAGGAAGGTCCCTGCCCACAGATGGAGGGGCTGCCCAGGTTTCGTGCCACTAGAACCACACCATGGGAGTGGTGCTCAGTGGTGTACCCAGTGAGCTTTGCGGGGTGCCCAAACCAACCAGGCTGCACCTTTAAAATCTCAGCGTGTGTGTATGTGAGGTGCCCCTAGAAAACAGACACAAATGGCATGTCCCAAGGAGGCAGACTCCCTGTGAGCCAAGCCCAGGATCCACGATGTCAGGCAAGAACCTCTGACTCCCCTTTGTGGTTAAAAAAAAGGTTCCCACAGCCCAGGCCCATGTGGACTTGAGACCACGTGGTTCACTGTGGAAGTAAGTGAAGTCCCCACCTGGCAGAACCCTGCTGCGGAAGGAGGCTGCTGCAGGCCTGCTGCAGGGCCATGCCTCGCGCTGCCTGCATGGTCTGGGTGGACCCTGCTCCCGCGAGGCTGCCAGTTCCTCGGCCAAGCTGACCACCGTGCCGTGCTGCTCCCTCCACACTTGGGGTTTCTCCCCTTTGCAAGTAAAGACGGGACAGTACAGGGGGCATCAGGAAAACCAGGTGTTACTCAGAGCACTGGCCCTAAGAGCAGCGCTCTAACCGCCATGGTATTAAACAGGTGCTGGCGACTCACAGCCCTGGCCTTTTCTCCTCCCGCTACCTCAAACCCTCACC
The DNA here is from genome assembly GCF_004126475.2 of Phyllostomus discolor. Taxonomy (NCBI): domain Eukaryota; kingdom Metazoa; phylum Chordata; class Mammalia; order Chiroptera; family Phyllostomidae; genus Phyllostomus; species Phyllostomus discolor. The sequence continues at coordinate 9,737,636 of NC_040915.2, read as the reverse complement.
AGAGCACTTGGCCAGGAGTGGCAGGAGAAGGGTCTCAAATAGATGACCATGTCCTTCAGTGGAGCATCTGGGTGGCACTTAGGTCAAAATGGAGCTCCTGTCCCCTCACCTCCACCCCTGGTGGGCTGGACTGGCAACCTGGCACTCTGCCGGAAAGACGCACGCCCAAATGCATGTGGCACGTGCCTCTGCTGACCGCTCACACTCACCAAAACCCCATCTGTCCTTACAGGCGAGCTGAAGGAAATCAAGCAAGACATCTCCAGCCTGCGCTATGAGCTCCTCGAAGAGAAATCTCAAGCGACCGGCGAGCTGGCCGACCTGATTCAGCAGCTCAGTGAGAAATTTGGAAAGAACTTAAACAAAGACCACCTGAGGGTAAACAAGGGTAAAGACATTTAGCAGCCCACACAGGTGTCTGTGACTTCTACCAGCATTCCAAGGCCAGGTCGAATGTCCTGGCCACCAGCCCTGGTGGGCAGGGGTCCCAGGCCCACTCCTCTGGGACCCTACGGGGCCCGCTGGCTCTGTCCTGAGCAGTCTTGCTGGTGTCTGCAGCCCAGGGGCTGCCTGGACGCAGGACTGCTGTGAATCTAGGCTGTTGGGTGAGAAACATGACCACAGGAGGGGAGGAAGTGCCCTCACACACACACACATACATGTGTGAGACCTTCAGTCCAGCCGCAGTGACCTGTGTCCGGTGGCCAGTGCAGGAAAGGCCTTCTGGGATGCACTCGCTCCCTCCCCTGCACACGGAACACAGCCCTGTGTCCTGGGAAGACAAACCACCTCATCCCATGCGCCCTTCTCACCCTCCCTGCCCCCCACACACATCCAAACAGAACCGGGAGGTGACCTGTGACCTACTCTTAAGTGCCAGATGAGAACACAGCCTACTAGCAACATAGTTCTATTTGTTTATAAAAGAAAAAAGTTTAAAAATCCTAAATCAAAAATTGTACTGTAGGTAGCACTGTTCAAAATCCAAATGATGTATTTTTACCTTTACTAAGATTATCTTGTATTCACTATTTTTACCTGAAATGGAAAGGAATAAAATTACCTCATGATAGCCCAGGAGGCCTCTGTGGCATGCGGCCTCCTGCCACCCTGTGCCCGTCGGGAGAAGGGCTCAGGAGCCATGGACCTTGACTCTCTGGGAAGAAAATGGGGCCAGTGGGAGGGGAGAAGACACCAGCTACCCCCCACCCCCCACCGCCCCCGTCAAGAGTCCTGCATCCAGGACTCCCACCTCCAAGCCCTTCCTCCTATTTCCAGACCTAATGACCCCAACCTCAGCAAGGTCAGGAAGGAGGAAAAGGAAATGGCGAGGCACCCAGAGAGGTTTCCCCTGCGGGACCAGTCTCCTTCTCCCCACTGTGTGGGAGGGGCCAGGTGCCAGGGAGAAAGGAAGTCAAAAATCAGTCTGAAAAAGGAGCCTAGGTGTGAGTGGGGAGAGTGGCCACCAGAGGGCGCCCCACTCCCAAACAACACCCATTCGAGCAGGTTGGCAAGGGCACTGGATTTTGGGAAAGCCTGCTGGTCCCAAGGAAGGCCAGGCACGTGCTGAGGGCTCTGCATGCCTTAGTCCACTATTGCCTCATAGCAGCCCTGATCAGGGTCACAAACTCAGGTGACTTGTGGACACCCTGGGAGAGTAAAATAGGTGTTCATGTATGCATGCTTGGGGGCGGGCTTGTGTTTCCTGACGTACAGTATGTCTTCAGAGATGAAAGCTTTTTACTCAGCTCTGCTCTAAGAGCAAATCCAATGGGGATATGAACAGCACTGCAGGCGGTCCCAGCAGTGGTGGGGGGGGGGGGATGGCACAGGGCCTTGACCAAGGAGCTGTGGGCATGCCCAGCAACAACGCAACAACGCAGGCCAGCCACACTCAGCCCAGTCAGCTGAGCCAAGAGGAACACAGGCCCGGCTTTGCCAAATCTTCCCAATTTCTGGTGTGCGTTGGGGGAGACCACAGTTGTTGGGGCCCCGGTGACTGGAGAAGATCCCCTGGACCGTGGCCCCACCACCCCAAGCTCAAATGAGAAACAGAGAGGCATCTGCAGGGCAGGGGGCATGGTGTGGGGGGGGATGCGGGGGGGGGGGGGGCGGGGAGGTGGGCCTTACAGATGTAGTTCTGCTCCAGGGGTCCCCAGGTGGGTCCACGGATGGACTTTAGCCGCCTGGGGGGCCGGGATGCCAGTCGGACGGAATGCTTGTCCCCCGTGGTATGCTGTCCTGGAGCTTTGCTCAGGCCGTGGCCCCGCCGGCGAGGGCCCGTGCCTTCAGAGGTATTGACTGAGCCCCTCAGCCATCCTGGGGATGAGACCCAGGCTTCCAGAGCGGCTCCTTTGGAAGCCTGGACGCCGAATCCGAAGGCCAACATGCTCTGTAGGAAGAGAAACCGATTTATCCAGGGCACAAATTACCCATGTTTCTGGAAGGTTCCCTTTCCAATCCCTCACTGGTCTCCATCAGAATGCTAATAAACACTTCTCAGCCGCATTATTCAGTCTCCCTATCTGCCTTCCACCAGAGGCAGCCGGCAGCCCCATTTTTAAATCCCGGGTGGCCTTTCTCTATCACACCCACGTCTCCAGGCCGCCCTGTAAGGAGATAAAGGAAACAGGTCCCACGAAGTAATTAAAAACTGGGAAGGGAAACTGGCACCATCCATTAGCTGTGGATGGCACGCCTGGGAGGCGAGGTAGTCCAGGGACGATCCCTGGCTGCCGGGAGAACGTGGGGGAGGGGAGGAACCCCTCGTTTGTCACAAGCTGTTGGAGAGGCCTGGAACTGAGGGCGGGCAGAGCCTTCAGCCCGGAGCCAGGGCAAGAGCTCGGTGATTTTCCAGGAACTGACAACCTCCCACACTCCCCACTTCTCCTCGGCTCCTGCCAAGTTAGCAGTTCCCCGAGACAACAGGAGACTGGAGGCCTGGAGTCTGGGCAAAGGGGGGGAGCGGTGCGGGGCAGGGGGATGAGGCCTTAAGGGCAGACAACGGGAGAAAGGGCCCAAACGCTCCCTGAAAAGTCCACAGACATCCCCAAAACTTGTACTGTTGCCAAAGCCCCAGACTCGTCCCCTTGCATCACTGTGCACACTGTCCTCGCTCAACCTGACACCTGTGTCCCCCACCCACAGGAAGTTCTGTGCTGGGCCAGGTCGGTTCCCCGCCCCCCAACCCACACTGTGCACTGGCCCAGAGCCCAGGAGTGGCCGTTCACTGCAGCCCTGCTGGACCCCCATTGTCTGAAATTGTTCCAGACGGCACTGTCTCTCAAACCCTGGTGACTTTGAAGGAAATAGAAACCACCCCTGCAGCAGCTCAGTGCCAGGCCAGCCGTCACAGTGCGGGGAAAGCCCAGCCTCAGACTCTGCCCCTCCCACCCTCCCACCCCCAGCCTGAGCCAGACAGCCCCAGGGCAGAGCTGGCTGAGCACTGAGCTGAGGGGCTTGGGAGTGGCAGCTGCATGGCTCTGTCCAGGTTGCCAGGTAACAGAGGTTAAGCAGCAAGCTTCCCAGCAACTTGTCACCTTCTGATGGCTCATAATAGGGCTCCACAAATCCTAGTGTCACTTCCTGGGCAAAACCCCCAATCAGCCCCCAGGGCTGTCCTCACAGGATGCGCCTCACACCCTGGAGAAAGCACAGTGGCTCCTCTGCCCATTGTCACCGGTCACCTCCCCCTGCATGAGGCCCAGAAGACAAAAAAAAAAATGGCCAGCATGGCCCCAGCTGTGGTCCCTAGTGTAGGTGCCACTCTGTGCAGGCCCTTCCAAGCGCCACAGGCCTGGGGAGGCCACCAACAGAGGCCTTCAAGTCTGTTGCCCTCCCAACCCAGAGGCGGGAGTGAGACGCCCACCCAGCACAGAGCACAAAGGCCTCACCACCTGTCACCCTTCCGCGTGCTCATCAGGTTCCTGTGCAGTGCAAGTTGGAGGCCCCTGGAGCTGACAGAAATTGGGGGTCTGATCCGCTGGGGCAGGGAGGCACCACCCCTCTGTACTCCAGCTCTGCCCCAGTGCCTCAGAGGGTGGTGGCGGTGGTGGTGCCAGAGGGCAGGGGCTCCAGGGAGACACGGGCTGTAAGTCACCGCAGGTGTGAGCCAGGCTGCCTAGGCCCTTCGCCCGCCTGCGGACTCAGTGAGCTCCCGCCTGCACAGACTCCCTGCCCAGGGTCTCCCCTCCCTTCGCTTCACCCCAGCTGAGCACCTAGGCTGTCCTGTGCCCTTTGCCTCAGGGAAGGAATGACACAAACAGGGAGAAACAAAGGGGACCCGGGCTTGGGTTCCCAGAGGCCTGAGCCTTTAAAGGCAGACAACTGAGGGAAGAATCCCAACGTTTCAGAGAAAGCATACCTGAGGAGCACTGGGCTCCCCTCAGACTGAGCGGGAGAGGAGTGAGGGTGACAGGGGACGGCAGCCTGGCCCTGCCTGTGCGGGAAATGGGACCGCAACCGTGCGGCCACCAGCGCTCCCACTGGCCCCCAGGGAGGCCTGGGGCAAAGGGAGGAGGGGCGCCCCCAGCCCGGGCCAGACGCCCTTTCATTGCAGGACATTTGAAAAGCGTGGGCCTCCTCAGAGTGTCTGAGATTGAGATAACTGGGTCAAACAGAGCCTGACATGTGCTGACAAGGATGACGCAGCGTCAGCTGCGCCAGCTGACAGAGAGGCGTGCCCCCAAGTCCAGTGGCACTGACCGCATTCACACTCGGGCTGATGACCCACCCGCCCAACTGTGTGCTGGGAAAGAGAAGGCAAAAGAAGGCAGTGGACATCCAAATACAAGTTCACGGGACGCTGTCAGGTGTCCGAGTGCAGATGCAGACACTCCCGGGAGATGACGATTATAGCTGCCACTTCCACCCACCACCTGCAGACGGGTGAACACAGGGAAAGCAGGGGAAGGTGGGCGGAGGGGGGCAGGCAGACAACCAGCTTGTACCGGCTGTGACCCCTCCTTGGCTGGAAACTGATCTTGCCACCCCCCACCACAGGCTGTCACCTGACCCCACCCCACTGACCAGAGAGTATCCAGTGCCCCTGAAATCAACGTGACCCAAAGTAAAGCAAGCATCTTCCTGCCTTGAGATTTGAATACATTATGGGGACACCAGGAAAGAGATGTCCCTTCTCCAGTCGGGTCCCTAAACGGGAGCCTGTGACACTGGAACATGGGTAGATCCCTCCCTGCCACACGGACAGGGACTGTCTGCCAATAAAGTCACAGCAGAGAGACAGAGGAGAAGGGAGAAGTGAAGGGGAGGGCAGGGGAGGGGAGAGGAGAAAAGAAAGGGCGAGTAAAGAGGGGAGAGTGAGGGAGGGGAGCTGAGTGACGCTCACACCTGACAACCCCTGTCTGGGGACCCAGTCCGGAAGCATTCTCAGCCTCACCACCACATAAACCCCATTTCTGTGGAGGCTATGTTTGTACTAGGTTTCTGGGTCACCAAAGTCCTGACAAACACAGAAAGGACGCTGGCCTTCCCTGCCCCATCCTTGCCCTGGGGTTGACTGCACTGCTTCTGTGGTTCATGGTGCCTGAGGGCCAAGAGCTGCTCCAGCTGTTTCTCTTGAGACTCAGGGAGGCCCTGGACAACGGGGCGGCCCAGGGCTGGTGAGACGGTGCCAGAGCGTGTCCACAGCAGTTAGACATGGGCCGCTCTGGGCCCTGGGGGCACATGCACAGCAGGCCTGGTGGGAGGGCCCTCTCCCGGCTCTGCCCAGGCTCCAGCTCTGGAAGGATCCAGAATGGGCACCCAGGACATGTTTGGGCCCCATGAGGCACCTCTTCACAGCTGTCCCAGCAGCAAGCCACAGGGTGGCGAAGCAGAGAAAGAGCCAAGGCAATCGGAATGGCGACTACAGTTATCACCATTTTTTGCGGGGTCACCACTCAGAGACTCCAGAAACAACCAGGAGACCCTATGGGGGTGACCAGTTCTGACCAGTGAGGCTCCTGCTATAAATAGGAAATACACAGCCTCATTTTGCAGGCACAGGGTAGGGAACCATTTGCGTTACATATATAAAACTCGGCATTGGATTATGGAGACTTTTGCTGCTTTCCATGAGCACAGATCACTGGTGTCACATGAACACCAGCATCTTTACCACCGACTCACAGTTTCCAGACTAGTGGTGGCCGGGGGAGTACTGACCGCCCCCACCTGAGCTGGGTCAGTCTGGAGACAGAGGAAGTAGCTCTTGGATTGTGTCAATGACAGGACAGAAGAGAGCCCAGTTTCTGCTCAGCCCAATCAATCGCCCGGCTGAAGGTGACTGTTCCATCTGAGCGCCAATCTGTTCTTTTAGACGCGTCCTCAAGCAAAGAGGCTCAGGGCTTCATCACCGTCTGTCACCCACAGCAGGGACAGAGTGTGGCTTCTGCATTTCAGCAAAGGCCACAGGGCAGGGGAGGGTGGCGTGGGGAGGGAGGAGGCCCTTCCCCTCAGAAGATGCACAGCCGTGGTCGCTTTGTTCTGGAATGTCTAAGCCTGTGTGTCCCCGAGGGCCAGCACAGAGGAGAATGGTTTCCACGGCACCAAGGTGGCGGGACAGGTCTGCACAGGTACATCAGCACTGCAGTCACTCCGGACAGATTTTCAGTTTTCCTCCCAGCTGGCAGAAATACCACTCTTCCAGCTCCTAAAGCCCTTCCTGCTGCACACGCAGGACATGACAGATGTCGCCGGAGGTGAAACAAAAGGGACCTCTTCCAGAAAACGGAGCCCTCAGACTGAAACGAGAGGACAGCTGCGTGAGGAAGCCACGAGGACTGTCACGCCCTACAGGACCTAGGTGACGCCACCGCAGTCACAGGCCGCTGCCTGGGTAGCTCTGAGGACAGCCAAGGTGTGCCAAGCCCACAGGGTGCGGTGGCCACTCCAGCGCCCACCACACGGTCAGAACGAGGAGGGTCCACAGGTGAGCAAGCATGGGACCCGGGCCCACGTGCCCAGCACTCCAGGCAACCGGAAGAGGAGATGCAGCCCACACACACCCTTGTGCGGCTCTGCCCCGCAGCAGAGGCCTACAGGCAGCCCCACGGACGCGAGTGCAGACGGCTCGGTGGTCCATCTCCAGGGCGCCTGGGAGCCACGTGCCAGAACCAACGCGGAAGGGGTGGCGGCAGCGCGGCACCCAGAGTAAAAACAACCGACAAAGCGCTTACCTGCCAGGCCTCTGAGTCTCCTCCGGACCCTCCGTGGCGGCCCGGGGCGGGTCACCGCCCGCAGAGCACAGGAGCCCGGCCCTGCGCTGCCTCCCCGAGTCGCGCCGCAGCGCCCAAGGCCAGGGGATGGCAGAGCCTCAGCCCCGCGTGCCTGTGGACGGAGCGCAGGGGACACAAGCCCCCGCGCGGTAGCTGTCCTGGCCCACAGAGTGTTCGAGCCACATCCCGGGAAAGGAAAACGTGGTAACCCATGATCTCAGCTGCCCAGCAAAGCAGGCCTCCAGGCCTCGCCCCGCCCGCGTGGACGCTGGGCGTGGCCACGTGACTTCCGTGAGCCAATGGGATGCCAGCGAGCACAGCGCGGGCAAAGGCCCCAGGAGCACCTGCCAGCCCGGCTCGAGCCCCCAGCAGACAAGCCCCGCTGTGCTGCAGAGAAGCCGGGGTACTGACTGCGGGAACCGGGAGCGGGGCAGCGCGGGAGCAGGGGAGGCCTCCGTCCTTTCCGTCCAGCCCGGCTCCCCACTGAGCTCAGCCACAGGCGTGAGTCTGCGCCACGGAACAGAAAACTGTCGGCCACGGGACCAAAAGAAATCAAGTGTTTTAAGCCACTCAGTTTCGAAGCACTGTGTTACCCACACAGCAGATAACTCAAAGGGATCAGGGGATGGTTCGGGAACTTTCCACACCATCTTCAGACCAACTATAGCAGAGGAGTCGCACCCACTCACCCTGACAGAATGACTTACTCCAAGCGCAGTCATCAGCTGCAGGCTGCTGGTGTTAGGGGCCCCAAATGCCCGGGTCGGCTTTGCTCCACCTAGAAAGAAATCCTGTATCTTTCCACCAACAGCTGCCCCCCACCCCCCGCAAAAAAAAGCTCTGACCATCTTGCAGAAGGACGCATCCGTTGTTGAACCAGCGAATGCAGCCCGTCAAGACCGCCATCCGCTCAGCTCACGCACCGCCGCATGCGCAACACTGACGGTCGGTGCCGTGGACTCCCAGCGCCCGGGAGAGCCCGCAGGCTCCCTGGAGGGAGGGGAAGGAGCCTGGGAACAGCGAGGCAGGCTTGTGCGGTTTTTAATGAGTGGTAGACAATACGCAGGGGCTGTCATGAGGCAGTCAGTGAGTCACTCCCAATGGGCAATGATAACACTGCCTTCGATTTCACATCCCTTACCTCATTTAATTGGAACCACCACACCGTGCGGTGGGCAGGGCAGGATGAATTATTTATCTCCTTTGCACTGAGGGAGCTCGGGTGGTGCAGGGGTCTCACTGAGTAGGACCTCCATGAACCAGAAGTTCAACCCCTGGGCCCCCCGAGCCCCATGAACTGGACTGGGTGCGGAGTGGGTGCCAATGAAGGCCGCCGAATGGGAGGAATGCCCTTAGGCTGGACAAGTGTGGAAGCACTGCCCGTGCAGGGTGAAGGGATGGTCCTTGCCGAGTGTTTCTCACTGCGGTCCCCAGACCTCCTGCCTGTGCACCCCAAGACACTCTTTAGTGATGTGGACCTACAGACCAGGAGCAGGGCCTAGGGATCTGCATTTTATGCAACTCTTCGGTAACTGCGATGGTCAACCATATTTGAACGCTACTGCCCTAGAAGTCAACTTGCCAGATGGCGCAGTTTTCAAGTCGCCTGCCTAGTGGGTGGTGGAAATGGGACTGGGGACTCCGTCCAGCATTCTAGCTCGCTCGCTCCGCCGGGAGGTGGGACTACTTCCATTTTGGAAGGATGTGTGAGATGTGGACACACGGACAAGATGGGGGATAGAGCATCGGAGGCACCGGGAAAGAAGTGGGGGTGAAGAGCGCATTCCCGCTCCACCTGCGCTGCGCATCCCTCACTAAACAGCATCATTTCGAAGCGAAAACTCAGTAAATGGTCAGGGAACACCAATAAGAGTTTGGGTAATAACACTCTCCAGGCCTGGTTTGGATTTGGCCTCCTGTTTCTTGGAGGTGGGGAAATGTCGCTCTGGAGCATGGCAGGGTCCCCCCCACTCTGTCCTGGGATCTCGGGGCTCACCTGGATGGAGTCAGAGAGCAGACCCCGAGGCAGACAACCTGCCCCGAAGAGGACAGCAAGCTTCCTGGGTGTCCTGGTGTTGATCCCAAACGGGAGAGGGACCCCTCCCACCCCCTGAGGACGGGAATCTGCCCTGAGATGCAGGGAGGAAAGCTGTCAGCTGGCAGAAAGGGGAAAGGAAGACACAGGACTGGCTCCTCACCTTTGAGATCCGCCCGTTCATTTTCTAACCACCCCTTCCTACTCTTCGTGACAGACCTGGAGTCACTTCCGATCTGTATCAGAGGAAATGTGCTTCGTGAGTGTGCTCATAAGCAGACCCGGGTAATTCACTGTTTAATAATCAGCGTGTTTCTCCCTCCAGCTCACTAAGCCTCCCCCTCCTTCCTCCTGTTCTATTTTCATCGGTCGCTCCCAGGTGGGATTCTTTAAAGGGGCCCAGCAGGTTTGTCATCCTTTCCCTTTCCTTCCAAACAGCCCCATCAGCTGAGGGTGGGCCTTTTCCTCCTCGTGATTCAGAGTGAGGCTCCAAGCCGGGCTCTAGGGGCCAGAGGAGCAGATTCCGAGCAAGGGCACTGCCTCGGCAGCCCAGACAGTGGAAAGGCCAGACTCTGGCTCAGCAGATGCCAGCGCAGACCCTCCTGCCTGGAGCAGAGCAGAGACCATCTATGTCCACGAAGCCAGAAATAATGAGCCTATCCCTTCCACCCTGGCTGTCCTCTCAAGTGAGTGTGGAGAGGATTAAAGTGTCCTGATGATGCTGTTGTCTCGTCAGCAGCATCACCACCGTCATCATCGTGAATCAGGGCCTGTCAGGCCTGCAGGGCAGGTCTGGGCGCCAGGGTCTGAAGGAAGCATGATGGAGGAAGCACTTAAGGACCGAGGACCCCAGAGAGGGAAGAGAAATAAAAAAGAAAATTACTTGTGTGGTTTTTTAATAATGTTTTTTAAAACATGATTATTCTCATTACAAAAGTAAACCATGGTTACTGGAGAAATTTTCACAAACCTCAGCACTCAGAAAGAAAATGAAAATCTCCCTTAATCCCATCACACAGAGATCATTATTTACTTGTGGTTTCGGGACATATTTGTATCAGTCTTAATCTCCAAATCCAAGTGGGTACGAAATGTTACACGATTTTTCCCCTAGTCTCTGTGAGGCACTCCCCACCTCCCCTCCCCACCCCACCCCTCAACTGTTCCCCGGAAATGGTTCCAGTCTCAGCTCCTGGTCCACACCCCTCCTCACCCCGAGCTGCGCTAGGACAATGTGAAGATGAGCGGGGGCCATCCCGTCCATAGTCCTCTGTGTGGGTGTCCACTCCACCCAGCGCCTGCTGTTCTCTTTGCTTCCTAAAGGTCAGTCCTGCAGCCCACTGCCGCAGGGAGCCTCATTCCCATTTGATTGATTTGAGAGAGAGAAACATTGACTCATTGTTTCACTTACTGATGCATTTAATGGCTGCTTCTTGTATGTGCCCTGACTGGGGATAGAACCTACAACCTTGGCATCTAGGGATGATGCTCCAACCAGCTGAGATGCCCGGCCAGGGCTCATACTCTTCTTGAAACACTTTGGGGTCTTGGGAGCCAGAGAAAGCCAGCTACATCCTCTTGGGCACTTCCAAGCACACTTAGATGAGCTTGTGGGAATTATTCTTCCACTTCGCACCGTTGGGGCTGGGGAAGCCATCCATACTCTGAGGGCTTCTGCCTCAAGAATGACACCAAGGAAGGTGTTTATTGTTTCTCTCTCTTTACCTTCATCCTGGAAACTATCCAGGTTCTGTTATCCTTCCCAAGACAGACAGAGCCCCTCTCGGGGACACACCAACATCCAAGGTCTCCTTGTCTCCCCACCAATGCCCGTCTCCTCACCTCCCACCCTACCCTGACCCAGGACAGGGGAGACCTCCTCTCATGCAGAGATGGAACACGGGCCCCTCCCCGCGGCTGCCCTGTGTGGCGGAGCAGTACCTGCACTGCACAGGTGTGCCCCGCTGCGGGGAGGGCTTAGGACGGGAGATTCACATCTGCCCACACCCTGACAAGGAGAAGGCACCTTTCTACAATTCACCCAAGGTGCCATATGTGCCAGCCACAGCCCCACCCCGACTCACATCCTGTTCCAAACCTTCTATCCAGGCCTAGACTTTTGAAACTGAAAAAAAAGTCACTTGATTCCTTTGTTAGACTTGTGGTTCCTTCCTAGAGACAATCCGACTGTCATTTGCCTCAAGGAAGGGTCTCAGGTGCTGAAAAGCACCAGGGGGAGATCTTGGTCAATGCTCACACACACCCATGCACACACAGGCACACACTCACACACACATGTAGACTCCCAGCTCCAAATCCTTGGCTGGAATCTTTGAGGTCCGGGCCAGAACCTGGATTTGAAGCGCTCCGCACGTGAATCTGAAGGAACTAGGGAGAGGAGGGACCATGAGCAGGAACCAGGCCCCGTTCCTGCAGAAGCTGCCCCACTGCCCTCGGCCCCCTGGAGGGCGGGACCCTCGCTGCCTTTCTCGCCTGGGTGTGGGAACCCAAGCTCAGCCTCACTAGATGGCGGGCTGTCCGATCCCAAGATGCCCTTCACACCCCCAAGCTTCTCGTTTTCCCTATCTGGTTCCAGTTGAGATGCTGAGAAAATCCACTCAGTGCCATTTCTGGGGGAGTGTCATTTCAAAGTCTTCCTCTGGAAAGGGTCTGATGACTCTGAGTCACCCAGCCCACTTCGCCCACCTCGCAGAGAACTCATGGGCAGACCTTGAGGGGAGGGGGAGGCCCCTCCCCAGCAGTACTGGGGTGCAGGGACCACCTGTCTCCCTGGGAAACCTTCCAGGGTGGAGACACGTCGGCCTCAGACCTGGGAGCGGAGCCCCAGGGTGGGGAGCGCATGGGGTTTCCATTGCCTCAACATGAAATGGCAATGCTGATGGAGTTTCCAATTTAGGTTTTAAAATGCCACTGAAAGGCCAGCTTCATTTCTCTCGCTGAACACTTTTTAAAAATAATCTCATTTCCTCAAAAATCAGGCCCTGGACCTCCCTCCCTGTCAAGAAGTGACAGAGCGAAAAGGACATTCTCAGAAGTTTTCATAACCCACATGCTGCTGCTTCGGCACAGGGGCCTTTCTCTGCCCCGACTGCGCATGTGCAGGCCCCTCTGCCCAGGACGCCCCGCCCCCAAAGAGGTCACCGCCACGGGTAGAGGTGCAGGAAGGACTGGACGGACAGGAGAGCTGCCCCTAGACACTGGCCGAGGGATGGTTTGCAGCCGGGGTGACTGTCTCTGGGGTGGCACTTACCCTAACTGAAAACTACTGGGATCCCCAGGAGCTTTATGGGAGAGAAACCGAGTTGCTTTGTTGCTGCTGTGTTGGTTTTATTGTGTTTAAACTTTGGGAGAAAAAGAAAACAATTTTCTTTTATGGATTAGGAACAATGTTTTAGGAATAAATTTCTAATTATTCCTAACAGAACGTGCTCCCAATTTTTGTAAACTTAAATTTCCCTCCTCTTTCTGGTCAAAGATGGAAATCCACCTCTCTATTTTTTATTTAATTATATTTTATTGATTATGCTATTGCAATTGTCCTAATTTTCCCCCACTGCCCCCCTCCACCCAGCACCCCCCATGCCCTCAGGCAGTCCCCCACCATTGTTCATGTCCATGGGTGGTGCGGACAAGTTCTGTGGCGACTCCAAGGAAAGCCACCTGCACGCTCTAAGTGAAGGAGGGGAGGGGTGTGAGGGGTGGATGTTGTCAGAAACACACCATTCCTCTCTGACCCCTGTTATCGCCAAAAGTGACTTGGGTTCTGCAGGAGGCCCAGACCAGCTGCCAGGGGCCCCGTCCAGAAGGCAGAGACTTCTCTGAAGGACCTGTTTGCAGGCTGGACCTGGTCTTTGTGGGGCAGGGAGTTCGCTGGGGAGGCATGCCAGTCCATGCAGGCCCAGAACCACTTCGCTGCAATTCTGGGAAGTCAGGCCCCTGCCTGCCCATCAGAAGCCCAGCGCAGGGCAGCGTCTGGAGACAAGCCTGCGCCTGCTGCAGGTCCCCAGCCAGGCCCCTCGCTCCTGGGGCTGGCCAGAGAGCTCGCTCTGGAGGCAGCCAAGACAGGAGCTGATGACAGGAGCTGGTGACACCCTGTCCTGCAAGTTCCCAGCCCCAGAGCTTCTAGGTCTTTCTGGCTGGTGCTGCCCTTGGACACGGGTGGCCTGGACCACCCTCTAGGCCTCTCTTCCTGAGACTCCCAGTCCCAGCCCCAGGCAGCCCTGCAAACCACATTGCTGCCTCTCCACCCTGCTGCCTGATCCTGTGAGACACCACAGGCCTCCGGATCAGGGGTCAGAGGGCGAGGCACTGTTTCTAGGAGGGGAGCCCTGTTGTGAGTGCTCCCCTTGCAGAACCACCTCCCCCTCCCACCCGCCCTTTCTCAGTGACCCCACTCGGAGAACCTAGTACCAACTGCAGCCTCCGAGGGCTCTGGCTGCCCCTCCTCCAAGCCTACACCCGCCCATCACCACTTGGAAAATCTCTTCATTTCCGAGCCCGGGGCTGGCCTCCTGGCTGTTGAGTTCAAAAATGGTCATTCCAACATTCAACCTTAAATCTCCAACCACTACGGCTGCCAAAGCCATCTGTAAAAACAAAAACTAAAACAAAAACAAGGAAGAATGTGGCCAGGGGTGGCAGTTAAAAGAAAGGCCTGCAAGCCTGGGCTCCCTTGGTGTTCTCGGTGTTCTCGGGGACAGAGAAAGCCGTTCCACAGCCCCCCCCCCCCCCCGCCCAGCAGCCTCCCCCAACACACGGGGGTGGGGGGGGCCAAGCAGCAGCAACACACTCCAGCCTTCACACAGCAGCATTACGCTGCGGGTCTCCGCCCCAGCTTCTGGGTGATGCTGACTGGCTTAATAATAACTCCCCTGGAGTGCAGAATAAACAGAAATAGCTTCACCAAGTGCCATAGGCCAGTGCAGCAGTCTATGAAATCGAGAGGTGCTGATGCTCCCGGTCTCCCAAGTTTCCATTAGACAGAAGCCAAATGGCCCCTCGGTGGCAGGGAAGGCACCCCTGCCTCCCTCTCCCGGTCTCTCCGCAGACGGCTGGAGCGGGAGGCATGGGGGTCACTCAGCGACCGCGTGATGGGGAAGAGGTCGCTCCGGGGCCCCTGCCTGTGACCTCTGCCTGTCAAAGCCAACCTCTGAGCTCCTTTATAATCTTTTCCAAGATGTAAATGTGCAGGCACACAAAGCGCCCTTCATGGAAGGTCGCTCTGGCTTGTGTAAAAAGCTGTGTAAACTCCGTCTCTGCATTTACTCAGTCCGGCCTTGTTTCATTTCCTGCCCAGGGACATTCAGGGAACATGACCGCCCTCTTGGGGCTCTGAACATCTTTCGGAAAAGAAACAGTGCCCTCCCCACTTTGGAACCAAGCGACTCCCCCAGAAAAGAGCAAGATACCCCCTCTGACTTGACCAAATGCAAGGCAGTTTAATCCCATGCTCTTTGCCAAGTTTCCCTTTAAAAGAAGCAACTTAGGACCAGTGGACAAGCACAGGTGACAGAATCGGAGGCTCCCCTGTACCACGGCCTGGCTGTGTGACCTCGAGAGTGCCTCCACTTCTCAGGGCCCCAGCTTCCTCCATGGGAACAGGCGGGGGACAGCAGTGCCCCTCTCACAGGCAGCTGTGAGGGGAGCGGTCATGGCAAACTGCCTGCCTGAGTGGGTCTGCCCAGGTTCAAGTCCCAGCTCTACCATTCACAGGCTGCAAGACCTGGCCTGTGTTACGTCAGCAAAATTCAATGTGATGCTGGAGCAGCAGCTGCAAGGGAGAAACGGGCCACACCAGTCACTCCAGGTTCAGAGAGCTCCCCCCTCCCCCAAACCCCAGCATGAGCTACAGGGCAGGCCTCCCTGCCGCCGCCCGCACCCCACCCTCTGCAGAGGACTCCCGAGGACCCCACGGCGCCATACCCACTCCCTCCTAAGCCCTCACAGCATGTTTCCCGAGCAGGGCCAGGCACCGTGCACCCGAACCCCATTTCACAGTCTCAGATCCCACTTCGGACCTCCCTGCTGAGCTGCCCCAGCTTCCTGCCACTGCCTAGGGCCTCACCTGACCTCATGGGTGGAATGCAGCGACAGTGGGGACAGCAGAGCCATGTGACTCCCTAGGCAGACACATGGGAGGTCCCCAGGAGGGAATTCCAGGCCAGACCCTCCCCCCACACAAGCCCTACAGTCAAGCCCTACTGGGACACAGGGGGTTAGGGGCAGCAGGGGCCTCACCTGGACACGTCCCCTCCACCCAGCCCCCATGCAGACCCTCCCATGGCTGACAGTGTCGGTCAAGAGGCCTGTCCTGGTCTCATATCATGTCTCCTGGGATCCTGCTGGCTGCGTAAAATACTGTCTAAAATAGGTCCAACCTTAAGAGAAGGGGACACAGGCCACTCATCCAGGTGGCCCACTTCCAGGGCTGCTGCATCACCGCTCCATGGTGGCTGTCCTGGGCTACCAGGCATAAGCCTCGCCCACCTTGGAGCCAGCTTTCCCATCTGGGAAAGGAAGGGCTGGCCTGAGCAGCAGCCAGGCCTTGGGGCTCGAGGTCCGATGCCAGTGGAGCACCCTGGGCAGTCACTAGACCAAGGTGGGCAGAGCAGCCTTGCTGTGTCCTGCCAGGTCCTGCCGTTTCCCCACCCCATTCCCCACCTGCACATACAACACACAGCCCCTCCCAGTCCAGGGAGGTACCCAGAAGCCTGTCCACCGGACTATGAGGAAACCACCGGAGATGGCCTCTGGAGCTTGAGGGTGCCTCACTCCGCCAGCAGTCAGACACCCTGCAGGGTCAGCACACAGAACCATGACGCCAGTGCTGACAAAGAGCTCTCGGAGGTGTCTGTCCTGGGCCGAGCTGGGATTCGTGGGCATGATCTGTGACTCAAACTGGCCCTGCAGAGCTTGGCTGTTCACATCACAGTCACTGGGTGGCCAAGGATATGGTGTAGGGAGGGAGAGGGGAGTAACTGACTCATCTGCCCACCGCCTCCTCCAGCCAGGGCTCCCGAGCTCTCCTGTGCACGGCACCCCTTGACGGGGAAGGAAGACAGTTGTGAACTTGGCTGACCCTGCAGGCAGCAGGGCTGGGACAGGGTGGGGGTGAGGGTGAGGTGCCCAGGGTGTCACATGGAGGGGGCACACTCGCTCCCCACTGCACTTGCAGGACCTGGAAGGCAAGCACCTCCTTCTGTGCCATGCCCTCGGCTTCTCGCCTGCCTCCCGAGTCCAGCCCTGCCAGACAGGGGCAGTCCGGGGCGGCCGTATTTCTAGGGAAGTGCGGGCGCTGCCGTGGCCAGGGCACTGGTTCCTAATCTACCATTCTAGTTTGCCGGGACTGGAAGGTTTCTCAGAGGAAGTGAGGAGTTTGGACTCCTAGGAAAAGAGACCGCCCTTCTTTCTTCCTCTCTCAGTCCTGCTAACTGCTCCCCTCTGTGCTGCCCACCAAGCCCTTGCCAGGGCTGCTGAGGCAGGTGGGGCACCACCAGCCTCCCTGTTCCTCTTGCCCCTGTGCCAGAACTGGTCAGGCCAGGGGTCTGAGTGAGTGAGCTCATGGTGGGGGAGGAGAGCACATGTACCCTCAAGCCACAGCTAGAGAGCCATCTGGGCCCACCAACCAGTCCCAGCTTGCCTGCGAGTGCCCTGGGGCTTCCCTCCAGGCCACACGCCCTCCTGAGACCCAGCAGCCAGTGGGGCTCCGGGCAGACCAGGCTTGGCTGGGACGCGAACGTCGCGAAGAACGAAAGCAGGTGCCCATGCCTGGCTGAACCTTGTCTCCAAGTCGGTTGGCTGCCCACAGCTGTCTCTGGCGTCTCTGCTAAGTCTGTCTGCATTTCTATGTCCGTCAGTCTGTGACCCTGAGTTTTTCCTTCCTCCTTCCCTCTGTGGGTCCCTCTGTCTGTGAGTGCTATGAAGTTGGGCTGGGCGGTCACAGCCCTGTCCTCTCTCGCGCTCATTGGTTCCCAGCCACTCCCAGGGGACAGCCCCTGCCAGTTCCGCCCCCCGCCTCCCGCCCCCCCCCCCCCCCCCCCCCCCAATCAGGGCTTGCTCCAAGCCGCTTCTGCGCTCAGTCTCCTGCTCAAGACGGCAGCTCAGCGCCCGCGGGAGCGGGCAGGCTTGCCACACAACCGGCGTCTGGGCAGGATCGCGAGTCTGCAGCGCTGCTCCGAGACGCGGTGGCGCCGAAGACGCGGACTCCTTGCCTTCACCACCGTGCCCTGGGCATCCCGAGGGTGCCGAGCAGAGACCGGAGCTGCGGTCCTACTCACCAGGCACCTCTCGCCGCTGCTGCAGCCCACAGGAGCCCCGGAATGCGGAGCTCATCAGAGCTGGAGGTCTGAGTCAAGAGGGAGGCTGTAAAACCTCGAGACCGGGAGATTCGGTACCGCGGGTGGAGACGGAGAGACCCTGGGAAAGCCCGAGGGACACGGGCACGGAGCCGTCCAGCTGCGGTGAGCCCGGGCCCTTAGTCCGCCGGGAGGAGAGCTAAGCAAGGGCGCCACGGCCCCAAAGGCACCGACTGCCGGTCAGTAGCGCGCAGCAGGTCAGGAAGGCGCGCCATGGAGGCGCCCCGTCCGCGCGAGGCGCAGTGAGCGGGTCACCCGGGGTCCCGTAAGCCATGTACGGCGACGTGTTCAACGCCACTGGTGGCCCCGAGGCGGCGGTAGGCGGCGCGCTGGCCTTGGCAGCTACGGTCAAGGCGGAGGGCGCTCTGCCGCTGGAGCTGGCCACCGCGCACGGTATGCGGGACGGAGCGGCCGCAAAGCCCGACCTGCCCACCTACCTGCTGCTCTTCTTCCTGCTGCTGCTCTCCGTGGCGCTCGTCATCCTCTTCATCGGCTGCCAGCTGCGCCACTCGGCCTTCGCCGCGCCGCCCCACGACCGCTCGCTGCGCGACACCCGCGCGCCCTGGAAGACGCGGCCGGTGTAACCTCCCAGAGAGCCAGGGCCGGCGGGCGTGGTGTCCCGGTTTCACCACGAACAGTAGGTGTGAGCCGGACAGGGAGGGCCTGACCTCAGAGGATTGCCAGCCCTTGGGCACCCTGCGCCCTGACCCAAAGACCCTCCCTGACTTTGAGTGGCACCTGGGCGTAAAAGGAGTCGGAAGCGCCAGGGCTGCCCAGGGTCCCACTCCCAGTAGCCGCGGGGTACCAAGGTTCTAATCCCCTGTAAGTCTTTCTTCCCCGGGATAGCGGGTCCAGCTGGACCTTCCTGAACAGAGTGCCGCGGAGACATAGGAGCCTTCCTCGCTGTCTGCTGATAGCCTCACTTTGTGCACGGAACAGGCCGGCACGGCGAGCGCGTAACTAGCCGGGATCTGCCTGTCAGACTCGCTGGCCCTGTGGCTGTATTCCCGCGGCTACCCCGCCTCCCCCACTCTTTGGCACCGAGGACCCCCTAGGACCCGAGCCTGAACTTAGCCACTTTCTGTGGAATGATAGCGCTCGGGGACAGCTTGCCCCAAGGGAAGTGAGGGGACGTGGAGTTTCACTGGGCCCCACCCTGGTCCGAGGACCCAGTTTTCTCTGCAGGCACAGGCGGAGGGGAAGCCTGTGTGGAGGCACGGGGGCCCACCAGCAGCACGCACATCTCCAGGAGCCGCATTTCAGCAATAAAACCTCACCGAATTAGACCCAGTGCTGAGATCGCTCTGCTCATTGGTTGCGCCACTTTGGAAAGGGGGATGAGGGCTCGGCATCGGAGCAGCCTGAGGGCCAGCACAGTCCGCCGCCTGCCTCTCTGTGGTCCAGGGCAGTTTTCATGACACTCCCTCTTCTCCAGCTCTTCCCGCCCGTCAGTCCGGTACTTGCTCTGGAAAGTGTTTTTAGAGTTGGTCTCAAAGAGGACTTGCTGCCTCCTCTGCTGAAAAAAATTCCCTGAATCGGGGTTCCATGGAGACCTTCCCTTCTCTTCCCTGCCCTCTCCCTTGCTCTCAGCCTCCCTGGGCCTGAACCTTCCAAGAGCCATTTCTGGGCCAGAACCAGCTGGTGAAGGGTGGGCCCGCGGGTCAGAGGATGGGGGAGCTGCTCCCCACTTCTCCCACACTAGGCAGGAGGTCAGCGCAGAACACAGCCCAAAGCGATGGATGAGTAAACCTCGCCAGGAGGAGACTACCTTAAAGAACCCGAGCAAGGAAAGAAATGCTTGCAATAACCCTGACCATTTTTAAAGTGAACCTAATTCTGGGGACACTTCTTTATAGACATTTCAGATAGTTTCAGGAGTTACCTGGCTCAGGGGGGCACTAGAGTGAAAAGAATGTTTGGCTATAAAAATGACTTGGGAGATTACTGAATCCAGTGTTCTGAACCATTTGGGGGTCACTGGGGTGCTGAGAATCTGAAGAATGCTAGGGGCACCTGCCTCTGGCAGAATGTGCGCCGGCACACAATTCTGCAGACCTTTGGTGAGGGGCTGTCCGGCACGGAACCAGTCTAAGGACCCAGGCCGAGGCTGGGGAAAACACGTGCTCGGGCTGGAGTCTCAGCCACGTCACGGCTCCTCACCACCACTTCCCAGCCGGTGCCCAAGACCCTCGGGGCTCCTGTCCCAACAAACAGCAGAGAGGGGCAGAAGCATTTCCCCTGGGCTTAATTATCCATGTGCTGGAGAGCTGGCACCAGCCGAGCCATAATGGTGCTCATTCTGTGATGACCTCAAAGAACATTTTAGTTTTGTCTTTGGAAAGGTAGCCAGACCTCTCCAGCCTATAGTAGGATTACCCTGCTAATGTGTGTGACCCTCGACTGCAGAGGCACTGAATGGAACAAATGTAAGGAGGCAGGAGGACGCTGGCTGGGAGAATGAGGTTGCACAGTGCTGATGCTGGGGGCGGTGAGGGGTAGGGGCGGAGTATTCCTCTTCCACGTCTCCCCATGGCCAGGCCTGCAGGCAGTGTGCAGAGTGCTCAGAAGCACACGCTCTGGAGTCTCACTGTCTGACTTGGAACCCAGGCTTTGCTGCTCTCGGGCAGTGTGACCCCCTACAAATTACTTAATCCACCTTAGCCTGTTTCCTCATCTGTGGAAGGAGTATTATATCACCTAGCTCTACGACATAGTATTAAACAACACAGCCAATGTAACGTGCTAGTACCCCACACGCTAAAGAGAGAAGCTGGTCCCCAGATAGGATGTGGCCTCCCTGCCCACTGTGCCCACAAACAAATGCAAGGGGGAGAGAGGAGTGGACAACAGGCTCAGAGGTCCCCTGGCGTTCCTGGGCCAGAACCGGTTAGTCAGGGTGACCCAGCAGGTGCCAGGGCCCCTTAACACTGTGCTGGCCCCGAGCACGGAGGCCACAGCTCAAACATGCGGAGACAGAGACAGCCTGGAGAGCACTCCTCTGAAGTCTCTGCAGGGTTGCAGTGGCCTCAGCCACCAAAACCAAAGGCTTGACCACTTCAGGCGAAGAGATGTTTCTGGAAAAAACTCCTAGGTAACTGGGCCTACAGAATCGGAATCTAGAAACCAAGGGGGTCAGTGAGAGGAACTAGTCATCTGAGGTTCCGCTTTTTGTCAGCACTGTGTGACCCTGAATAACCTCACTCCCTTTTCTGGGCCAGTCTTGGACTAGTGAGTAGAAGGGGGCCCTCTCTCATGTTGGGCCAAGCCCCAGATTCTCCCCTGGCAAGCAGGAATGTGGCTGCACTTGCGTCTGTCCCCTCCTGCTGAGTGGACCGCAACACGCTAATCAGACACTAGATGGGTGTCAGGGAGGTGGGTCTCTACACACCTCCTCCTGCTGTCCCGTGATGCCTTGGAACCACCTTTGGAGAGCTGGGCATGGAGAGCTCACCTTTGGAGAGACGGGAAGGCTGAAAACAGGAAAGGGCCCATGACATTGGGTCTGGGCTGTGATACCCCTGGGAGCAGGCCAGAAGGGTGAGAGTCTATTTCTGATGGGCGGGGAGGGTCAGCGTGGAAGCGAGGGAAGGTGGTTGCAGATGCCAGGAAGCAGAGGAGGCAGCGTACTGTAGTGACTAAAAGCCTCAGTCCTGCAGTGAGGTAACCTGACCTTGGCCATCACTCTATGCCTCGATCATGTGGCTGCATGTGTGAGAGCCCCAGCCTCCTCATGTGTAAAATGAAGATAACAGAATACACTTCATGGGATTTTCGGCATTACATGAGGCATTGCAGGTAGTGTTTAGCTCACGTTGGACAAGTGGCTAGTGCTCTGAATGTGAGCTACCATTCATACTACCAGGACAACCACTCCAGAAGTGTCCTCAGGGACACACACAGCAACTGCTGTCCCCACAGCAAGTGACTTGCAGACCTTTACAAAAGCCACACGCTATCACAGAACAGCCAGAAGGGCTGCTGCTTTGCGGCGGGCGTGCACGGAACGGAGTAGGCTGGCTGCCCTCCTAGGGCCTTTCCCACCACACCTTCCCTGAAACTAGCTCATCCCCTCACGGGGCTTCCAGAGCTTTTCAAAGGACTCTCCACACCTTGTCCAAGCCCATCCGACACCTCCATTTGGGCATCTCACAGGGAACCCCTGACTCAACACCTCTGAAACTCACCTTTCCACATAAATTAGGTCTCCCTCCCGTCTTCTCCATCTCAGCACACTGCACCCAGTTGTCCAAATAAACAACACATGGTGGTCATCCTTGACCCTAAACTCTCCCTCATCCTTCCCACATGCAATCCATCACCCCCCAGACACCACTCTTCTCCACCCACACCCTTCCATCTCCACCAGCACCACCCGAATTCAAAGCCTCTACTTTGCCTGTCCCAGTATCTGCCTCCAGCCCTCGCTTACATTCCAGCGGCTCCTCCTTGCTCTCAGGAATTAAAACCAAGCCCTATCTCGGCCTGCAAGCCGCAGCCTCCCCTGACCCCCAGCAACCTCTCCAGCCTCACGCTCCCCTCGTAGTTGCAACGGCCTTCCTCCCTCAGGTGTCTGTGCCTCAGCCATCAGTCTTCCACCCTCCATCTGGCTGACGTCTTCTTACCCTTCCGTCTCGACTTAGGTATCTCTTCCTCAAACAGGACTTGCCCGAGTTCTCAGATCAGTAGTCACTCGGAGCCCCCAACCAGCTCCCTTATTCCGGCTATTAAATAATTCTATCAGTCATAGCCTAATGTCCCCCACCACCCACACTAACACCTAAGCTGCACAAGGGCAGGTGCAGCAACCATCTCGTTCGCCACCGCTTTCCCAATGTCTAGCGTCACGTTAAACACAAAACAGGCAACTCAGAAGCATGTGCTGAATGGAATCCAGTGGAAAGACAGAGCTAGAGGTCAAGGTGAATGTGCCTGTGGGTTCTTCCTCTGCACACTGCACCTGTTTTCTGCCTGAAGCGCAACTTGCATCAGATGAAACACAGAGCTGAGCCCCTGACTGACCAGTCCTCCAGGTGGCCAGTTTCCTGCAGGTGGGAACCCGCAGTTGTCAGCAACTGACATGTCTTGTCTCCATCTACGTGACACCTCAGTTACTGTCGTATCTCCCGCAGAGACGGAAAGAACACACAATTTAAAAGTTTGTCCCTTTAGCTGTTTCTGCTTGAATTACCCCTTTTCCTGCAGGGATGCTGAGATCTTAATAGTGTCTGCCATTCACATGCCTTCGGAACTGCCTTGGCGAAGAATCAGCTGGGTCACTGCTTCACACGCAGACTTCCTCGCCTCTTCCTGGACCGAGATCAAAGGCTTCCTCCTCAGCCAGCCCTTCCCCGGCTTTTGATCTAAAACTTCAACTGCCTCCTCCCACACCCTGATACTTAAATCTTTCTTTCCTGTTTTTTCTCCTTAGAACACACCACTGCCCTAAACCGTATTTCACGTGGCTTGTTTTATGTCTCTATAACCAGAACGAAGCTCCTTGAGGGACAGAATTTTTGTTTTTTTTTCAGTGTATCCTCGACCCGACATCTAACAGGCTTCCACGTATTAACTGAACAAGTGAGCAAACAACCGAAACTGCTCAGGACCAGAGAAAGCAGACATCCGGGGAAACGGCAGCAGAGCCTGTCTCTGGTCTCCTTGACCCTCTGGTCCTGCTTCCTCTCCACACGCCAACCCTGACTGGGTGCTCCTGACTAGACAGGGACCGAAAACACTCAACAGTGTCATGGCTTCACTTTCCCCGAGGCCGGGAGGTGACTCCCTGCTGCGGCTCTGCTGCCCAGCATACATCTTGACTTGTAGAAACACTCAGTGAATGTTTGGTGAGACTATAAAGCAGCAAGTATCAGGTTACAGTCTGAACTGTTAAAACAAAGAACACTCCTCATCTCCAAGTTTCTTGCTCATATAATCTTCCAAGAGTAACATGGCTCCGTCATCCTCCCCTCTGGCTTCCACATCTCCTTCAAGGTGGCTGCTCTAGTACCTGCCATCACATCTGTATTCCAGCCATTGGGAAGGAAAAAGGAGCAAGAACGTCATCCTTCCGTGCACTAGGCCAAAACAGCATGTAGCACTCCTGCTCAAATCCTCGTGGTCAGAACTTAGTCACACGACCATACTAAGCTGAGAGAGAGGCTGGATGTGTGGTAGGCAGTTGCACGGCGGTGTTCTGTAATCAAGAAAGGGGAGAATGGGTGTCGGTAAATTTCCAGCAGCTCATTAATCAGGATAAAGGGAAAGCACTGTTCTCTTCAGACGGCCACCTTCGCAGCCTCACTATGGAGAAGCAACCTGCACCTGTAGCCGTCTTCCCCTTCCCCGCTGTCATGACCGGGTCTACACAAATCCAGGTCACAGTTTATGTAGACAGGCAACTGAGGATGTTTATTATTTTTTTAAGTTTTATTTTTTAAAGTGTATTTTATTATGCTATTACAGTTGCCCCATTTTTTTTCTTCCCTTTATTCCACTCCACTCTTCACTCCCCTCTCCCACCAGCATCCATCCCTCCTTAGTTCATGTCCGTGGGTCATACATGCAAGTTCTTCAGCTTCTCCATTTCCTATACTATTCATAACCCCCCGTCTATTTTACACCTACCATTTATGCTTCTTATCCCTGTATCTCCCCCCCCATTTCCCCCTCCCCCTCTGCTGATAACCCTCCATGTGATCTCCATTTCTGTGACTCTGTTCCTATTCCAGTTGTTTGCTTAGTTTGCTTTTTGTTTTTAGGTCCAGTTGTTGATAGTTGTGAGCTTGTTATTTTACTGTTCATAGTGTTTTCTCTTATTTTCCTTAGAAAAGTCCTTTTAACATTTCATATAATAAGAGCTTGGTGATGATGAACTACTTTAACATGACCTTATCTGGGAAGCACTTTATCTGCCCTTCCATTCTAAGTAAGTTTTCAGTTCCTTGCTCTTCCTCTTCTCCTTCTGGCACCCCATATGATTCGGATGTTGGAATGTTTAAAAGTTGTTCTAGAGGTTCCTCAGCCTCTCTTCATTTCTTTGAACTCTTGTTTCTTCATTCTGTTCTGGTTGGATGTTTATTTCTTCCTTTTGTTCCAAATCGTTAGATCTGAGTACCAGTTTCATTCCCTTCACTGTTGGTTCCCTGTTTATTTTCCTTTATTTCACTTTGTATAGCCTTCATTTCGTGACCATACTCAACCATTTCTGTGAGCATCCTGATTACTAGTGTTTTGAACTCTGCATCTGATAGGTTGGCTATCTCATCACTTAGTTCTTTTTCTGGAGCTTTGATCTGTTCTCTCATTTGGACCATTATTTCTTTGTCTTGGCACAGCTATTATATAGTGAGAGGCAGAGCCTTAGGTATTCGCCAGGGTGGAGCAACCCACTTCACTGCCTTCTGGTGCTGTATGCAGGGGAGGAGTTCGAGAGGGAACAGCGCCACTTGGTCGGCTCTTGCCTCACTTTCCATCACTTCTCTCACTCCCCACAAGCGGACTCTGCCCTTTTAGGTGCTGTTTCCGAGGCGGGTGGGCTTGCATACATTCTAGGACCCCATGGGTCTCCCCAGTAGACTCTGCTGTGAGGCTGGGAATTTCTCCTGCCACAACCCCCACAGGCTTTTACAGCCAGAGGTTTTGAGGCTTAAGTTTCCTGAGCTGGAATCCTGGGTTGCGTGGCTTGTCCCACTCCCCAGCTGACCCTCCCCGCTTACCCGAACACGAATATGGGACGGCCTGGCCTGCCAGCTGCTGCCTCACTGCACGCATCCTCTCCACCCTGGCTTCCCACCTCCGCCCCTCCTGCCAGGCTGAATGAATGTTTCTCCTTTAACTCCTCGGTTGAAAGACCTCCATACAGGTCAGTTTTCTGGCAATTCTGGTTGTGTTTTGTTTTTAAATTTGTTGTTATCCTTCTTTTGCTTGTGGGAGGAAGTGAAGTGTTATCTACCTGTGCCTCCATCTTGGCCAGAACCGAGATGTTATTATTAATTGATCTTAACTAATGGTGGGACAGCCCAAACCCCCGTGCTTTTCAGCAGAACTCATCTTCTAGGCTGAAGTACAAATACAGATCACTATGTTGCATCTCAAAGGCACTGCGTGTGGGGCCCTGCCCCCGAACGCCTGCCCTTCACTCCCAGCAGTCGGGGAGGACAGCGCGGGACCTAAACCAGGGCGCTGAAATCAGACACCAAGCTCTTAACACTGCCATCCCTGTAAACGAGATAATTAAAAAGTACACTTTTTTGGTTATTTTCTTTTGTCAAATACATCACAGAAACTGTGTCCTTTTTCTGGCAAAATGCTAGTCACTTATTTTGTTCGGGTCTCTAAGCAATAATTCCAGGAACCTGATAACTTTGGGGCAAAGGTCCAAAAGTTCAAAGAGAAAGTGATATGAATGTTCTAATTTGAGTTTCGCCCTGTCTTCTCTTGTGAGGAGTGTAATAGAGATCTAATGGTTAAAGTGCTGAGCTCTAATCCATTCAACAAAGAATTCTCATTCCGCCCTGGCTGGCATAGCTCAGTGGATTGAGCGCGGGCTGCGAACCCAAGTGTCGCAGGTTCAATTCCCAGCCAGGACACATGCCTGGGTTGCAGGCCATAACCCCCAGCAACCGCACATTGATGTTTCTCTCTCTCTCTCTATCTCCCTCCCTTCCCACTCTAAAAATAAATAAATAAAATCTTAAAAAAAAAAAAAAAAAGAATTCTCATTCCTCCAACAAATACTGGAGTGCTTACAAAGTATCAAGAGCTGTTCTAGCAGCAGGAACACGTCTGGTCTCATAAAGCTCAAATTCCCCTGAGATAGGACAGTCTATATATAAATAAAGAAACACAATACATATAAGGTTAGACGACACTAAATGTTATAAAGAATGAAAAACGTGTTTTTCTTTCTCCTTAATGTCCAAGGTTTCTCCTCCTCTCTTTTTGAAAGCCCTCCTAGACTGATCCCAATTGACTCTTGTTGGTCACTTCAATAATCTCATTAAAGGATCTGGATTGATAGGCTTGATGTTATACATTTTAGAAAGGTCTGCCATTCAACCAAATAGAGAGCAAAGAGAGGACGATGCTTTGGGGGATATATATTGTAGAAGTTAAGAAACACTTTAGAACCAAACAAATTTCTCTGAGAACCCTTTCAAAAGAGGAGCTATACCTCCACATATCATCAGCTACACCTTTGTCAAAGAAAGGGAAGGGTCCGTGTAGAGTGGTTCCCAGAACAGGTGAGACGGGTACACACATACAAGTGCGGGGGTTAGCTAGTCTGTAGTCTTCTGTACCGTTCAAGTGTCTGTGTGTACCTCAGGCGAGAGTATTTAGAATGAAGTAACAGCTGAGGTTTTTATTGGGTGGGGAAAGAGGTAGAGAGTAAGACAAAGCATAAGGAAGCGTTCGAAGCCATCCTCAAACTCCAGAAAACTGCCTAGGAAATGCCTCCCAGGACCTACACACACCCACCCGACAATAAGAGTGCTGACCACTGGCCTGAGTCCCTCTCCCACCCCCCACCCAACACTTTAAGGTGGAGACAGCCAAGCAGGCTGCCACCACCTCTCCTCTGTATTTTCCCTAGAGCACAGGTGGCAAACATAAGGCACGTGCCACCTTGTTTATCCGGCCCAGCACCTTGTTTCTGCCCGGCGGCAGCGCCGAGCTCCTTGCCCCCAGTTAAGGAGTAGTTACATCTATACCGTCCTAAAGTTACATTCACCTCAAAGTTACCTTTGAAGGTAACCTTGAGGCTGACGTGGCCCCCAGTGAAAATGAGTTTGACACCCCTGTCCTATAGCTTCATTCACTTCTTTAATGTACAACCACAAAAAGTGATTTAGATCAAAAGAACACCAGATTCCCCCCCACAAAAGTCAGTTTATTAAAGATAGGCTTACACATTCAGCAACAACCATGAAAACACAGTGCAATGTTAAATAGGGGGAATTTAAAAATCCTTCCTTCTTTGAACCATATGTACTCCAGAGGTCTGAAAAAGTACTTCTGTAAGCTTGCCCTGGCCTGCTGACGCCTGTGTCTATACGGCGTGAGCTGCACCGAAACTGCTGTCATGGAAGCGCTTCGCCCATCCAGCCTCGTGTGTAAAACTGGAGCAGAGGTCACAACTGATCCCCTCCTCACCCAGTGATTTGGCTACAGCCATTTGAAAATTACTTTAAGTCTGAGAGAAACCCAACACCTCCCACTGTTCACTAAAACCTGTTGCCAGGAGAAATGTTTTTAAAAATATGCTTCTAAAACAGCAAGTGAAGTTGCTATTAAGCACCTCACTAAATAAATGCCTAATTCTTGAAATTAAAGGGCATAGGAAGGAACAGACCTGAAGAAATGGATTCCTTTGATAAAGTTTTTCTCTAAGAAGAATAACAGGAGCTTTTATATTTATTATTTTGATTTAAAATATTTGGTTTGGGTTTTCCTACTTTTGGGGGTGGGGGGCATGGATCTTCACCATCCCTTCCTAAGTAGGGTGAGTCTGCATCTCTAGTATACACAACACAGATGCAAAAGTGTGTACTTGGGGGGATGGTAAAGCTAATTCAAAAGTTTTAAAGGAAAAAATAAAAACAGAGCTAATTCACAACGTGGATAATCAAGGGTTGATCCTCTAAAGTCAAGCAGCATCAGAAATTCCCCTGAATCAAAGAAGTAAAATAATAATAAGAGTAAGAGTTCTAATATGCCAGGCACTGGTCTTAATACTTTTCTGTATTGCTTGATTTAATCTTCCCCAAATCCTGCGAAGTAGGCGAACGTTTACCTTACAGATCAGGAAACTGAGGCACAGAGCGGTGAAGCACACAGCTAAGGGCACAGAGCTCAGGAAGCCCAGGATTCAAATGCAGACAGGCAGCCTCCAGGGCCAGCTCTGCTAAGAGCTGTTCTGTCTCCCAACCACAGTCAAGGCCTCTCACTTACAGATGGATCTAGAGAAGGGAAATTAGTGGGTAAACTAAAAAAAAAAAAAAAAGACTCTAGATCCCAATCATTTTTCAAAACAAAACAAAGCTAGCAAAGAAAAACACATCAACTCTCTAACAAACAGAAGGGGAAAATACTGATCATTCTGAACAAACCTCATGCTGAGTGGAAAGGCGTGATGCTTCCGTCTGCTGTCACCAGTGCACAAACACGGGCACCGCAGCCGGTCGGAGCGCCGGTCCCTTCTCCTTCTGTAACTCCTCTCAGTGAGGCAAGTCAAGTCAAAACAAAGCAAAAAGGGAAAAAAGATAAAAGAAACCCACACACACATTAAGCAGGTTTTGAGGTTTATTAAAATGAAGTATTAGCAAACAATATGCAAAAACGAAGTTCTTAAGAGTTATGGCTTTGAAAAGCACAATATAGTAAAACCTAATACATTTTTATAAGTATCAAAAAGATAACAGAATGGAAGCATGTTGCTAGAATTTTACTTTCTACAACATAAACAGAAGCAGAACAAGTACAAATAAGAAGCAGGCCTACAGTGCAGCCGTTGGTTTGGTCTTTATCATCTGCACATGACATCTCTCCTCCAACAGAACGCGGGTAGGTACACAGAAACCAGTTTTCATTACAATCTCATCCAATTTTAAAATAAGTGGTTTTCAAAATGCAACTTGACAAGGTCAAGAAGAAAACCACTTGCCCAACTATTATCTTTGAGAGTCCCTGCAGTTTGTGAATGAATGAAAGCCACATCACCTGTGATGGAAAAGCTGACTCTCAAAGATTTCTTCTTTCATAAAGAACGTGAGCTGCTGGGCCTCACTGGAGTCTGGTTACCACTAACACCAGCCAGTATAAAGAAGGCGCTACCTAATCATGGGGGAGAAAAATCCACCTGTACACAAACTTCTGAACTTTTAAAAACAGTATCTTCAAATAAAACCTTACAGGGCAATAGTATAGTGATTTTAAGAGCTTGAAGAACAGAATGATTTAGACAAGAGCCATGCACACCTTCTCCATTCTGCCATGAACAACAGAAAAATCTTTCCCTGATGGGGTCTTCTCAAAGAAACGACCCATCACTGGTGTTACAGTCATTGCAATCAGCAAGTATTATAACATAAGCTCTTACCTTTAAAAAATTTAGTACGTAAAATCCCTCTCGTGGGTTTTTGTGAACCATCCAAGCTTCAGGTAACACTTCAATTGTAACACAGTTGTATCTTAGAAAATAAGTTTCTATTATGAATAATCCAATAGAACAAAGGCTTGATAAATACTGTTACCTCTTGTCATCAGGACATGCTGAACCTGAACTGCAATCCAGTGAATTCCAAAGAACTGTCCAAGTTTCTGTGCAGCAGGTAAGATTGTTTATGTAGAAGTGATGCCTTAACACTCACTTTCCAGAAAACCTCCCCCAAATCCTACCTGCATCAAGGAGGAAAATGCTGCCATTCTGGGGAAAAACAGGCATCAAACCTGAGATTACCCCCCAAAAGCTACCCTAGTTCGTATCTGAGGAGACCACCCACAAATCAGTGCTTAGGAAAAGTCGCTCCCATAAAAATCACCAAACACTTCTACACCACCGGACTCTCTACTGTTTTGAAAGACCCATGCTTATCTGGCTGACGAGCACAAGGAGGAAACCCATTCTATTCTCACCCAGCAGGTGAATGAGGCTTTGACTAAGAAGACAAAGATGGGCTCTGACTCTCTCAGGAGTTTAACAGGTACGAACTGTGCCATCGATAATTATTAAAAGATTCTTCCTTCTTCAGGGAGCGTAGAAGGTATTAATATATTTCAGGTGGGAAAGTGATAATGATCCAAAGTAATATTAAGCACACAACTAGAAAAAGTATGAAGAAGTGGATCTAAACTGGTATATGAGATGCTCTACAACAGAAGCACAGCACTCACACAGGTTCTACCCAACTGTTCAGGGCCTCTCTGCTACTGAGAGGATTTGATTCCTTCTATAAGCTTTCTCCTTCAGCAGAACACTCTTACAGGGGAACCATTTCCCACAGGTACCCTCAGATACAGAGGGTTTTATACAATGTGAGCCCCAGTTCTTGTCCTGACAAAATTCATTTCAGATCTGAATACCAATCATTTTATACCTGAACAGGATGCCTTACACTCAGATGTACGGAAAGCACGCGGCCACGCCCTCTTTCTGTGCTGCTGGGTGTAGCGCGGTGAACCACCCAGTGATCTCACGGTGGGTTTCACCGAGAGACCAGCCAACTCTGTTATCACAGGCTTCTTACACAACAATGATGAAATGGGAAAAATTATTCACATTCTGGTGTATACATTTGACAGTTTGGTTGATGTCTTCCTTAAATTTTCTCTAAAGAAGAAATGTTGGCCTCAAAAGACCAATGGCATATCTACTAGTTTTCATTTCACAACTTAAGTCAGGCAATACCAACCACACCATAATACCTATTATGTAGCAACTCGAGTCAAAGGCACCTCTTACATCGTATTCTCCCCCCAATTAACATCTTTTTGTTGCATTAATTTACTACTGAGATTAATTTTGATTCTATTCTTCCTTTTGCATCTACCAAACTGGTGGTAGCTTTAGTATTCCCACACCATCCTTTCAGCAGGCATATGTTAATATGTTGTACATGTTGTAAAATGTGATCATTTCAATGGTATTGATGTTTAATAAACATTCTAGAGAGTAAATAAAAACCTGAAACTGTAATTTGCTAAAGTGGTTTCTTTCAGAGGCATTTCCTTTTCATTGGTCAGAGTTTTACTTTGTTTTTAAAAACCCTCCTGGCAATTTTGACGCCCTACCCATGGCTATCGGACACCTCGGGAATCAGAGGAGCAGCCAGATTAAGCTTCCATTTAAAACCCAGGGGTGTGGAATTGAGAACTTCTGGGAAATGCAATAGGCTTACGCCTCTCCGTGAAATTCTGAACACTCAGAGGCATAAGTGCTGTCACTCACAAGACACAGCACCCTAGGAAAAACGAAGAAAAGGCTGATCACATAAAGCCCTCCAAATTCTAAAAGCTATGAAATGAATAATAACAATTTTTACTGAACTCAACTGACAGTAACAATGAAACACTAGTTTCCCTCCCTTCAAACCCACTGAAGTTGACTACATGTACCTGCTATTCAGCCTGTATGGTTTTGTGCTACAAACTGTTCCGAAGTCATGCCGTGAGTCTGGTAAGTTAAAAAAAAAAAAAAGGAAGCAGAAACTGTTCTGTCACTGAGCAAACATACTCTTCCACATGGCTGACACAGCTCTGGAAGACTGAGGAAGTGTGGCGTGTGAAATTGTGGCTAAGGCTCAGGTGACTGCCATAAAGTACTGTCACCAGGCAAAGAACGGTGAGCGGAGGCCCACGTGGCAGGCACTTCATCTTAAAGAATAAAACCACCTCCTGGCTACACTTTGTAAAAGCAATAAATAGTGTCATAGAGAGAGAAAAAAAGAATCACATTCTCCTTTCCTCAAAAAATGTACTTACTTCCTCATAAAAGCAGAAAGGGCGAGGCAGAAAGTCAAACCAAACCAACATTTTACACACAAGACTGCCACGGCCCTCAATATTTATGAAAGGCACTGGAAAGTAAGCTTCTTCTGATAGGTAAGTTAGGTCACTTTTCTCAAAATAATGCCTTTGTTCTCAGGCTGTAACTAAGAGTTTAACTGACAGCTCCCTGGAAGAAGGGGTTAAGAGTCTTTCCCCCAAAGCCTTTAAGCATGATGGACGAAATGGCCATTTTAGAGTTTCCAAGTCTTTCCTTTCTGAGGATAGTGTTCTGGGTGACTAGCACTCACATAGGAACTTAAAAAAAAAGAAAGGGAAAAGAAAAAAGAGCACGCAAGAGCACGCAAGGTAACTGTCAGAACAGTCTGTATTCTTTGATACACGGATGTTTTGAAACCAGCTCTGTCGGTGACCACTGCCAATTCCTTTAAGTGTGAGACCAGGAGACTCGTCCTCGGGGCCGGATGGGAAAGGCTCCTCCTATGGCTTACAGTACACAGGTCCCTGCATGGGGAGACTGATGCAGTAAGAGCAATGGATTCAGTACATGATTTTCCAACATTAATAATGTCCATAAAACTGGAATTAAAAAGGCACCTTAAGCTGGAGCTAAAGATTAACAGTATTATAAGCTAGGCTGAAAATACAACAAAAGCTAGAAAAAGCGTAACTTCCTACAACTGTCACCTATAAATTGCAGTGTTTGTCCATATAAAAGGGGAACCAGGGAAGTAAGGATGAGCATCTAAGTACAAATCACTTGAGTGTGTTTCACAGAAGGTTACACTAAAAACTGTCGCCCATCAAAGTGCAAATAAAAGGTTAATGCATGTCAAAATTAGAGTTCTGGCAACGTGAGCCAAGAGCCGCAAACACAGCTGAACACGGCCACGCACGCGGTGCCATTAGCTATAAAGTAGTGCTTCGGACAGGTTCTGAGTAAATGACACATACCGGAGATCTGTTGTTGGCAATCATTTTTTTTAAAAAGGAAAATGTTATACAAAAGATATATTGAGTGAAGTCACAATACATGGACGAACATTTAGCTGTATTAAATGTAAATTTTACGATGTCATCTAGAAAACTATCACTTTGCTTTTACCGAACACTACTTGTTAGAGCAGTGCATAGTGTTCCTCACACAGATTTTTTATAGTTTCTTTTAAGTCCCCACCATATGCTTCTACAGAACAATGAACTAGACTTTTTAGAAGCTGGTGGGACAAAGAAACTGGAAAATGTACAACTTCTTGAGTATCAAGAGTTGAAGGGAAGACTTTTCACTGCATACCCTCTTACACTACCATCATTTTTCATCATGTGTTGTTCTACATTTTTTTAAAAAGTTGAACAAATTAAAAAAAATTGTTGGGACAATAAGGCAAATGCATGTTCCAGTTTAAGATTAATGCCAAACCTCGGAACTGGGGCACAAGAATTTCTCTGCATCTTTCAACAACACTTTTTGCGAGTTAATCACATGAACACTAATACAAACAAATGTAGATTCGTCACAAAATACAAATGTATTGGTCACAATTATGTAAAAAAAAATAAGATGTTTTCCATGTAAGCTCACAGTATCTGCATTGAAAGTTTCCCTAAAAGTAAAACAAGTCCACTAATGATAACATTGAAAAGAATACTTTCCGCACTATGAAACAGAAGAGATGGGGTTCAGAGGGGAGCCCATCTGAGTGAGGACCTTATCCAGCCACTGAAGAGGCCCGTGAAGGTGAATCTCAATCCAGCACGGGGTGCTGGTAACGTCCTGCCGGTGGTACTCTGCTCCCCAGCCCTGGGAAATGAACAGACATCACAGTGAGCACCTTTTTAAAAGTGTCAACCAGCCGAAACCAACTTTCACACATCGACAAAAAGATACGTTACAGCAGACATATGCAGAATGTACTTAAACAGAGATCACAAAACCAACCTTAGCATTCGCCATGGAGTTAAAAGTAACATAATAGCTGCATCACTGAAAGATGATCCGTTGGAGCAAGATGTTTCAGATTTTTCTTTTTAAATTTTATAAAGTTACTAAGTTCTAAATCTCATAATTTAAAAATTAGTATTTCTACAGTGAGATATTCTTAATTGGATAAATAAAACCTATAAATAGCCTCATGGTAAGTTCATATTAGATTTTTTTTGCCAACTTCTTTTTGTTTCCAGGTTTTTGGTATCTTTTTTTAAATAAAAGATCAGGCACTGCATATCTGATCAATGCATGCAAGTGGAATTTAAATGGCAATCATGTATCAATTATCCTTTAAAACAGGAGATTACAGGGTTGAATTGAGCTAGAACACTTTATCCTAAAACTCCAGAAAAAAAGTCAAAGTTTTTTTCATTCTTATTTGCCTGGAGTTATCAACTCTCTGTTTTACTGCTTACAGTAGTCCTGGGCCAGAAAAATTAGGCTGGGGAGCTGGAAGGGGAGGGGGGAGCGGGGGAGGGGAGGGAGAAAAGATTAAATACACAAAAGTCATGTTTGTACAGGAGACTACTGAGACAAACCGATGTTGGTGATGAGTCTATGCTACGCCAGGCAGCACGGAGGCACTGGGCTGCGGGACTGGACGCCAAAGGAGACACCACACAGAGCACCTGACAGCTGCTCTTCCCGGGCTAAATCCCTAAGGGCCCAGTGGGTCCAGTCCAGGTTGCTCAAATGTATCACTAAAATTCTTTCCACATTTTGCTCACGAACCATCATCTTTGGAACACCAATAAAATCTGGCCAACAGTAAATGACAATTCTGAAAAGTTCTTTAAACTTTGCAAACAATTTCAGTGTCCTAAAGGACCCTTCAAGCCACTCTAACAACGGGGTCCAACAGCGACCGACTAATACCGCTGAAGCTAAGGGACTAGAGGGGGTTTAACAGTGAACACTCTCTAGCAATTCAGTCTTCGCCTTAAATTCTCTGTAAGCCCAGCCCCTGTTCAGCATCAAAACCAGTGTTGTACCTTTTATAATGTCTGGTTTACAAAATAAAACCTCAGACCTACCATGCAGTTAAAGTTATAGAGTCAAGAATTTCATTTAAAAACCTATTAAATCAGGTTAAAAGTAATCACCACCTTTCATTTAATAATGGCTTTATAAAATTATATCCTACAGACATATAATACACACATTTATGGTGACTCAAATTAAGCTACAGGTCCCAACCTACTGACCTTGACGAAACTCATTCGGATTGTACACATTTTGGTGAGCTCGTACACTGCCTCAAACCCATGGTTGACAGACTGAGCCAGGAGCTGCGCAAATTCTTGATTGTTGAAAATTTTGAGGCTGCAGCTGCTGGGAATCTTACAGACAGTGGTAGGATGAAAGCCGTGATGGAAGTTGCAGTTCCTGCTCTGCACGAATATGCTGCTGTCACTGAGACACTCCGCATATACCTCGCCGCCAACGTAGTACAGGTGAACCCCTGAGAAAGACAGGCATCACTGGAGTCAACAATGCATCACAATAAAGCCACAGGGGCTGCATGAGGTGCAACCGAGACCAGCC
The DNA here is from genome assembly GCF_004126475.2 of Phyllostomus discolor. Classification (NCBI taxonomy): domain Eukaryota; kingdom Metazoa; phylum Chordata; class Mammalia; order Chiroptera; family Phyllostomidae; genus Phyllostomus; species Phyllostomus discolor. The sequence continues at coordinate 9,701,975 of NC_040915.2, read as the reverse complement.
ATGAACCTACAGCCAATGCCCCACAGGCCTTCGACAGAAGGTACCACTAGGTGGCCTTACACTGCCAAAGACAATAAAGAATGTCCGCCTAAATCCAAAACTGTCCTCAAGTAACCAGGACTTAAGACTCAAGTTGGTAGCTTATTAGGCTACAAGTTCTTGGGGTTTTCCCCTTTTTCAACAACCATCATTTATCATCTCTATGAGAGAAACAATGGCAAAAAAGCAACTGCCTTATGATGAGCCCTTTCAAAGGAATGCTTGGTTATCAACTAACCACATAGTCATTTGGCACCAAGTTTTGTGCTTCTTTTGTGAATGCAGGGAAGAGCAACATTAAAAATATCCTAAGGAACATGTGTAAAGTTAGGTCACAAAAGGAGCCTTTAAATGGCAGGTTTACTTTCCTTTCCTTTAAAAAAAGTGTTTTTGGTATTTAAAATATACATACATATAAATATGAATATAGTTAAATAGTAAAAATTCAATTACATATCTGAAGCTGAGTTGCTCCCGACTTTCTACTACTGCAAAGAGTGCTAGAAGACCGTCCTCGTCCACACACACCTCTGCACACGTGTGAGTCACAGGCGTGTATGCGGCTGTGACATTAACATCTTTTTTGTTTCTGAGCAAATAAAAATGGCCCATGGAAGAAAGGGTCCTAACACTACACACACTGATTCTACAAGTCAAGAATTCACCAAGTAAATTCCTTCTGAAATATTCTATTGGAGTAAGAAAATCAATGCATAGAAGTGAGGCACTCCACTCAAAGTGGATTTCCTACCTGTAACCCTTCAACATCATGGTAATTCCTACATGTCATCTTACCCCAGAACACTCCATAAATATCATAACTATAAAATGCTAATCCTTCCAACAGCATTCAAATATTCCACAAGTATCTGTTGTGTATTTACTATGAATCAGGCAGTTGTAGCTGCTGAAGATGTTCTAAATACAGCAAATTTCTGTAAAGTTCGTATTCCAATCAGAAAGATACTAAAACAATAAACGTAGGTAATTTGCTTTCAGGTCCTAAATACCATGAAAAATAAGTAAGCAGGTAAGGGAAAGAGAGCTGAGTATGTCTTTACTTCACACCGGAGCTTGAGGGCAGAGACTACGCCCTAGGCTTTGTACGCTCCAGCACCTCACACAGTGGATGGTCCACGGCAAGCACAGCAAAGACAGAATTCAAGTGAAGGTAGAGAAATGACAAAATTACCTTTTCCAATATGTCGCCTAGTGTTTTCAATTGTCGAGTTACGGTTAACATTTGACAACAACCCCAAGCAGAATCTACTCTTGTTATTTGAAGGGTCTGTGAATCCATCTACTAACACACTGGTAGAAGACGCATGGAAAGCTTCCCCAACACGATTGTTTAATTCATAGTAAACAATTGAACACCAATGTTTGGGCTCTTCATAGGCAACAGGCTGAACATCTGTGAACAAACCAAACAGAAAAAAAGTTTAAAGAATAATTATCAGAAACTCCAGATTCTCTATGTGTTTCCCTTGAACCCAACTATATGAAAAAGAAAATATGCAGATATTTCACTTAGTCTCACTGTCCTTCCTAGCTGTGAGTCTGTATCCGAAATACATACTCCAAAATGCTGTGAATCTGATGATTTTTAAAAGTATACAAGTACAAAGATAGGCAACATCACATTCTAAATTGTTTTATCCAGCAGAATCTAATCCAGGTTTAATGTTTGAGATGACAAACCTGTTTCAGCATCCTAAAAGACTTAACTATACCAAGTACCTATAAAATTATACTAAACAAAACTATGAACTAAAAACTCAGTGAGATTCTCGGCAACAGACCCTCCAGAATAGAGGGGAACTTTTTCAACTTGATACAAGAACATTTACAAAAAAGCCTATAGCTAATATCATACTTAATAGTGAAAAACTAGATTCCCTGCTAAGACACCAGTAGTAACAAGGTAAGAATGTTCTTGCTACTCCATTTCAACACTGTATTGAAGTTCTAGCTAATGCACTAAGACAAAAAAAAAAAAAAAAAAAAAAAAAGGGAAATAAAAAGTACACAGATTGGGAAAAAGAAATAAAACTCTTTTTTTCCCCCACAAATGACATGACTGTCTACATAGAAAATCTGAAAAAACTGACAAAAACAAACAAACAAACCCTCCAAACAAACCCTCCTGGAATTAACAAGCAATTATAGCAAGGTTAATATACAAAAGTCAAATCACTTTCCTATATACCAGCAATGAACAAGTGAAATTTGACATTGAAAACTCATTACCATTTACACTGGCATTCAAAAATGAAATACTTAGGGAAAAATCAAACAAAAATAAATAAAAAATCTTTGAGAAAGCTATAATACTCTAATGAAAGAAATCAAAGAACTATAAATGGCTATTCCATATTCTTGATGCTTCAATATTATTGAAGATGTCAGTTCTTCCCAACATGATCTATTGATTCAATGCAATCCCAACCAAAACCCCAGCAAATCATTCTGTGAATATCAAGAACGTGATCCTCAAGTTTATACGGAGAGGCAAAAGACCCAGAATCGCAAACACAATCCTGAATAACACAATCAGAAAACTGACACTACCCAACTTTAAGACTACTATAAAGCTACAGCAATCGAGACTGAGTGGTACTGACAAAAGAATAAACAAACCGATCAAAAAACAGAAGAGAAAATCCAGAAACAAACCCTACATAAATATAATTAATTGATCTCTGATGAAAGAGTATTACAGGGTGCAGCCAAGAGGGGGGACCCCAAATAGGCATTTGAAATGGGGTCCAGAACTCAAGGTATCCAGGAGATTTTAAGATGTCTCCACCCCTTTCCCCACAGGTGTGATTTGGGGGAAGGGGCACACAGAGCAAGAACATGCAGGGCAGCTTTGCAGCTAATCCAGGGCATGGTCATTTAACATACCTATAGCCTTTGGCTGGTCACTTAGATATGCTAAATAGCTATGGCCATGCTCAAGGCCAGGGGGATGGAAAGGGACCCCCCCCAAGATGTGACTGGGGGGGCAGGTCCCCCGAGTTACAGCACCTGCGTGGGAGCTCGAAGACTGGCTCCATGACATGGGGTCACACCTGCCTATACCCACAATGGCAACCAGAAAAGCTGGAGAAAACAGCAGATTGAGGGCAAGTGTGCCCGAGTGTAGGAGGAGTCGGAAATGGGGCTGCAGAGGAAGATTGGCGTGGGGATTTAAACCCAGACACGGCAGCCATTGAGAGAGAACCACACAGCCTTGACAGAGTGGAGACTCCCGCAGCCCTAGGAGAGAGGACCACGTGCCTTTGCCAGAGTGGGGACCCCTGCAGCTTTAGAAGGGGGAACCACCACCTGGTTTTAGCAGAGATCCCAGCAACTCAGCTGAGGGTGCCGGGAACCCAGGGAGGTCTCCCAGTCGAGACGGAGTACTAACTGGAAATAACCAGAGGACTGCCTGAGCCAGTACTCTGGACTGGGCAAAGGGGGAAGGAAGGAAGGACTGTGTCTGTTTATGGGTGTTTTAAGGGACTTTAGGATTTTTGATAAAGACATTAGGTCACTACTTTAAGTTTGTATAGCATTAAATAAACATTTCCTTTCCTTTTCACAAATCTCTGGCATTGAGAGACGTCTTTCCTCGGGCGGCGGACATAACGGACCTGGGGGCTTCTTTCAATAATAGTATATCGTCCCAGGCACCCCCCCCCCTTATTTGTTCTGTAACAAGAGCAAGGGCAATAATGGAGAAAAGATAGTCTTTTTATCAGATAATTTAAGAACTGACATTCACATGCAAAAAAATTAATCAAGACACAGACCTTACACCCATCACCAAAATTACCTCAAAATCGTTCACAGACCTAAATGTAAAAAGCAACTGTAAGACTTCTAGAAGATAGCATAGAAGAAAATCTAGATGACCTTGAACAAGGTGATGAATTTTTAGATAACACCAAGACATGATCTATGACAGAAATAATCAGTAAGCTGGACTTCATTGAAACTAAAAACCTCTGCTATGCAAAAAGACCCTGTCAAGGGAATAAAACAAGTCACAGACTGGGAGAAAATATTTGCAAAAGACCTATCTGATAAAGAACTGTTATTCAAAATATACAAAGAATTCTTAAAACTCAACAATAAAATGATCACCCCAATTAAAAAATAGGTCAAAGACACAAACAGACACCTCACCAAAGAAGTTATATACATGCCAAATAAACATATCAAAAGATGCTCCAGGACTTCCACTCAAGATGGCAGCACAGGTAAACACGGCTTACCAAGCACAACCACATCAAAATGACAACTAAAATATACAACCACCATCACTCAGAACCGTCAAAAATTGAGTTGAATGGAAGTCTCACAACTACGGAACTAAAGAAACCACATCCATCCAGACTGGTAGCAGGGGCCCAAATACGGAATGGGCTGGTCCCACATCCTTGTGTGGTGGATAAAAATTTGGGAGGGGTATCTCAGGATCGAGGAGTCCCAGGCCCACATCAGGCCCCCCAGAGCAGGGTCCCCGTAGCAGGAAGATAAGCCCCCGTAACTCCTGGCTGCAAAAACCAGTGGAGATTAAGTAGGTAGAAGAAACTTCTAGAGTCCCAAGCAGTTCCTCTTACAGAATGCACACACGGGACTTAATCAGACTCAGTCCCTCTGAGCTCCAGGACCAGGAGAGCAGCTTGAAAGGCACCGGAAGCATACAGGGAGAAAGTGAAGTGTCTGACATCAAAGTGAGAACTCAGGGACAGTTTTCTCTCAGACAAAAAGGCAGGTCATTGTCCCTTTTCTGAACCCTCCTCCTACAAAGCCAGGAGCCTGGTGTCATATCCAAGAGTCAATCACCTGACTAACATTGTTTGCCTCCCTCCCAGATCCCATGAGACTCCATTTCACCCAACTTACAGGCCACCCAAACTGTTTTTCCATATGAATGGCTGGTGTTGGCCCATGCTTCACAACTTAAATCCTCTCAAACAACCAACAGCTGACTTCAGTAAGCCCCCAACCCCCATACCTCTTGCTAAGGGGCCCCAGGCTTGGCACTAGCAGCAGCCAGCCTAGATTCACAGCTTGGTTTCACCTGGGAATCTTCAAGCCCTGCACAAGTAGCAGCCATATCAGATTACTTTTATAGCTCAGAAAGTAATATGTGCCCGGAGGCCCGGGCACAACACAGTGAAGGGCTGACCTTGGCTTACACCACCTGGGAAACCCCAGAGCCTGCCCACCCAGTGAACAACTACTAACCATGTTGGAGTACCACCACCCTGCCTTTGCACAGCTGATCCTCCACAGAAGGTGGAGATTGGTGGTCAGTGGTCACAGCCAGTCCTTGCAGCTGACTGGCCTGGGTAAATCCCTCCCATTGACCTGCCAAGAATAATCAAGCCTCAACTACAAGAAGAGGTTGTACTCAGCTCACACGAAGGACACACCTCAGGTGACAGGGGAGGCTATGCCACTGGACCCTACAGGACACCTACTACATTAGGCCACACTACCAAGACAGGAAGTCATAGTAGCTCTACCTAATATATAGACACAAACGCAGGGAGGCTGCCAAAATGAGGAGACAAGTAAATATAGCCCAAATTAAAGAACAGATCAAAACTCCAGAAAAAGAACTAAACAAAATGGAGATAAGCAGTTTACCATATGCAGAGCTCAAAATACTAGATATAAGGCTGCTCAAGGAACTTAGTGAAGACCTCAACAGCATAGAAATAATCCAGGCAGAAATGAAGGATATGCTAATTAAAATAAAGAACAATTTACAGGGCAACAAGAATGCCCTGATGAAGCCAAGAATCAAATCAATGATTTGGAATGTAAGGAAGCAAAAACAATCAATTAGAACAAGAAGAGAAAAGAATCCAAAAAAATGAGGATACTGTAAGCAACCTCTGGGACTTCAAGTGACCCAACATTTGCATAATAGGGATGCCAGAAGAAGAGAAAGAGCAAGAAATTGGAAATGTATTAGGAAAAAAATACTGTATTTTGCTGTGTATAATGCACACTGCTTGTCCAAATTTTTGAGCGAAAATAAAGATGCACATCATACATGGATATAATGACTACCTATAATGGGTATAATAAAAGGTATAATAATCCCATTACGATACGTGCAAAAATGTGGGTGAAAATTATACACAGGAGCACATTATACACAGCAAAATATGGTAATGAAAGAAACCTTCCCTAATTTGATAAAAGAAATAAACATGCAAAACATGCAAGTCCAGGAAGCACAGAGTCCCAAACAAGATGGATGCAAAGAGGTCTACTCCAAGACACATCATAATTAAAATCCTAAAGGTTAAAAAGAGAATCTTAAAAGCAGCAAGAGAAAAGCAGTTAGTTATCTACAGGGGAGTTCCCATAAGACTGTCAGCTGACTTCTCAAATGAAACTTTGCAGGCTAGAAGTGATTGGCAAGAAATATTCAAAGTCATGAAAAGCAAGGACCTACATCCAACATTCCTCTACCCAACAAAGATATCTTTTAGAATTGAAGGGCAGATAAAGTGCTTCTGGGACAAGAAAAAATTAAAGAAGTTCAGCATCACCAAACCATTATTATATGAAGTATTAAAGGGACTTATTTAAGAAAAAGAAGATCAAAACTAAGAATAATAAAATATCAACAACTGAATCTAAAAAACAAACCAAACAAACAAGAAGAATAGAGATAGAATCACGGATACAGCGAGCATTCTGATGGTTGCTGATGGAAGGGGAGCATGGGGGAATGGGTGAAGAGGTGAGGGGATTATGAAGTACAAACAGGTAGTTACTGAATAGCCATGAGATGTAAAGTACAGTATAGGAGATGGAGTAGCCAAAAAACCTACACATGACCCATGGACATGAAGAGTGGTGTGGGGACTGCCTGAGGGAGTCGGAGGTGGGTGGAGGGTGGAGGGGCTGGGTGGAGGGAGCGAAGGGGAAAAAATTAGGACAACTTTAATAGCATAATCAATATAATATAATTTATAAAAAAAGATGCTCCACATTATATGTCATCAAGAAAACACAACTTAAAATAACAAGAGATACCACTGCCTGTCATTGGAATGGCCCAAATCCAAAGAACTGAAAATACCAAATGCTAGTGAGTATGTACACTTATTCACTGTTGGAGGGAATGTACAATTGTATAGCCACTTTGGAAGACAGTTGGAAGGTTTCTCATGAAACTAAATATACTTTTAGCTTATAATGCAGCAAATGTGCTCCTTGGTGTTTTGTGTGAAAACTATGTTCACATAAAAATCTGCACAGTGTTTAGAGCAGCTTTATTTATTATCACCAAAACTTGGCAACAACCAATATATCCTTCAGTAGATGAATGAATAAATAAACTACGATACATCCAGAAACTGGAATATGATTTAGGACTAAAAAGAAATGAGCTACCAAGTCATGAAAAGACATGGAGAATATTTAAATGCAAATTACTAACTGAAAGAAGCCAATCAGAAAAGGCTACACAGTGTATGATTCCAATGGTATAATATTCTGGAAAAGGAAAAACTATGGAAACAATAAAAAGATCAATGGTTGCCAGAGCGTAGTGGGGTGGGAAGGATGAACAAGCAGAGCACAGGGGATGTTTAGGGCAGAGAAACTATTCTGTCTGCTGCTATTGAATAATGGTAGATACATGTCATTATTCGTTTGTTACAACCCACAGAATGTACAACAGCAAGAGTGAACTCTAATGTAAATTACGGATTGCGGGTGATAATGAAGCGTCAGATAGTATGGGTCCACTGGCTGTTAGTAAATGTTCCTCTCTGGTGCAGGCTACTGGTTGTAGGGGAGGCTGCGTATTTGTGGAGGCAGGAGGTATGTGGGAATTCTGTTCTGCTCTAATTTGCTGGGAACCTAAAACTGACCTAAAAATTAAAGTCTGTTAAAAAAAAAAAACTAAGTGAGCATTATCTTTGGGTAAAAGGTGGTACAAATTTAAAATGTTAAGTGACAGAACTGACTATGGAAAAAGATTTAGATACAGTAAAAAATACAGATGGTCCCTGGCTTATGATGGTCCAACTTAAGATTTCTCAACTTTACAATGGTGTGAAAACCATATCCATTCAGTAGAAACTGTACTTTGAATTTTGATCTCCTTACGGCCTAGCAATACATGGTAAGATACTGCCTCATGATCCCGGGCAGTGGAGGCACACCATCGATCCTGGTCAGCCACATGATCACAAGGGTCAACAACTGATCATCTACAGTGTGTTCATTGTGTGAGATGATTTTGTCCAACTGTAAGTATTCTGGGTATGTTCAAGGATAGTTAGGCTAAGCTATGATGTTTAGTAGGTGAGGTATATTAAATGCTTTTTTGACTTAAGCTATTTTCAATTTCCAATGGGTTTATTGGCATGTAGGCCCATTGTAAGTCAAGGAGCATCTGTACTGACCAAGTTCTTATTTGTGTGAAAGTCAACAATTCACAATGGACACAGTGGGTGGGAGGGACACGGAAGCCCTTCATCCAGTCCTCACAGGAACTGTACTCAGGCAGAATCATAACCCTTAATTTTCTTTTTTAAAAAGCAGAGATAAACATGTGAAGAAAAACTTAAGAGTGGTTGCATGGCCTATGTACTCAGTGTAAAAGAATTGGTTGACTTCTAAAATTTACTTCTGATTTTTCAATTATAAAGAATTCAGAAGAGGAGAAACAGAGATCAATAAATCAATGTGGACTCACAGGGAAAAATCCCAACCGCTCAGATTTTAAAGACATTTATACAGAAATGGAACAAGGAGGGGCCCAAAACCAAAGATACATACAATGAATAGCAGGAAGTTGTAAGAATAGTGTCAGGAAAGCTAGAGATAAGAATGGGCCGAAGGTTGTAAGGGAAAAATTGCTAAGGACAACTAAAAAGACAATTTTGGTTAAGGTGAAAAGAAGAAAAAGAACAGCTTTGTTTAAGCTCAAGGCCAAGGATATATTGTTAACTGGTGATTCGAGGCATTGCAGTTTACCTTGATTTTCCTCTTGTACCCCTCTGTCAAAGAAAGAAAAAGAAAAAACAAAATATGACTGACATGAGAAGAAATTTTGGTGAAAAAAGACATCTTTGAGGGGAAGAAGACTTGAGTGCCAAGTTGCTCTGGGGGCTCCACTGTTTAGCTGAGACAAACTACATTCCAAGGAACACCTAACATTCTTCACTGCTAAACTGCACTGTCTGATCTCTAGAAAACTGGAAGGAGAAAAGAAAAGTGATTGCTGGGGTGAATACAGTCCTTATTTTCAGGAGGAAGATGATAATACCATTTATTGGGTACTACCCAATGCTGTATGCTAAGATCATTACATATACTGTCTAATTCAATCAATATACTAATAATCCCTGTGTAAATATTCTATTTATTTTAACAAATGGAGAAGCTTAGGCTTAGAGATCTCAAAAAGCTATCCTAAGTTGCAAAGCAAATAAGTAGAGATACAGGAATTCAAATCCAGAAATTCATGTTCTGAGACATTCTGCTCTAAATGAAGGTAGATTCTATGGCTTACAAGCAAATCAGTACAACAAAACCCCTAGGTGAATTCTAAATCTTGAAAAAGCAAAGACATTAACAAGACTATTGGGGAGCCTGAAATTTAACTTTTTTTACAAACATGGAGCTCCTAGAAAAACATAATGTGACAGACATACAGTCTTCAGGTATTATCACAAATAAGTATAACATACACACAAATACCATTCTTTTAATAAATATATAAAATGGCAATATCTCCTTCTAAACTTGTGACAAACTAAAGAATTTAGGGTCTCAAAATAAACTGGCTTTTAAATCACAGTAAGGTACCACTTTATACCCATTAGGATGACTATTATTTTTTAAAAAGTATTCACAAGAATGTGAAAAAATTGGAACCCTAATGTGGGCTGGTGGAAACATAAATGGTGCAGCCCCTATGGAAAACAGGTTGACAGTTCTTCAGTAAGTTAAACAGAATTACCGTAACTTCAGCAACTCTACTCCCAGGTATGTAACACCAAATGAGTTACGAAGCAGAGACTCACACAGGCACCTGTACACCAATGTTCACAGCAGCATTATTCAGAATAGCAAAAAGATGGAAACAATCCAAATGCCCATCAACTGATACATAAATAAACAAAATGTGGTATGTCCATACAATGGAATTGAATATTATTCAGCCTTAAAAAAGAATGGAATTCTGATATAGGCTACAACATGAATAAACCTTGAAAACACGGCTAGGTGAAATAAGCCAGACACAAAAGAACAAATATATATTACATGATTACACTTAGGGGACCAGAATAGGCAAATTCACAAAGACAGAAAGTAAAATGGCAGTTAGTTACTGAGGGGCACAGGGAGGGAGAATGGAGAGTTGTTGTTTAATGGTACAGAGTTCTGTTTGGTATCATAAGGAAGTTCTAGAAATGGATAATAGTGATGGTTGCAAAACACTGTGGATGTACTCAATATTATGTATACTTTAACAAGAGTCCCCAAAGTACCTGAAGCAAAAACCAACAGAACTCAAAAGTAAAAATAAGTGATTCAATAGTAATAGTTGGGAACTTCAATCTCCCACTCTCAAAAATTGATAGAACAATTAGAAAGAAATTTAGACAACAGACTTGAATAACACTATCAAACAACTTGGTCTAACTGAAATCCATAGATCCTATGATCCCCTATGACAATGAAATATATAATGTTTTCACATGCACGTGGAATATTCTCTAAAGTACGCTATATGCTCTGCCAGGTGCTGGCAAACGTTCTCTGCTCACCAAATCCAGCAATATATAAAAAGGATTATATACCATGACCAAGTAGAATACAAGCATTTTAGGTTTTGCAGGCCACATACTCTCTCTGCCACACAGTCTTGTTTAATGATCCTTTAATAACCTGAAAACCATTCTTAGGTCACAGGCTGTACAAAAACATGCATATAACAAGTTGCAATAACTTTTAAAACACAGAAATCATACAAAGTATGTTAAGTGCCCACAGTGATACTGAATTAGGAATTAAGAACTGAAAGAAATTTGGGGCATTCTGAAATATTTGGGAACTGATTAACGTGCTACTAAATAATCCAAGAGTCAAACAAGAAATCACAGGGAAATTTTTTAATATTTTAAACTGAATAAAAATGAAAACAAAACATATCCAAACTTATGAGGTACAACTAAAGGAGTGGTTAAAGGGAAATTAATAGTTTTGAACAGCTATGTTAAACAAGAGGAAACATCTCAAATCAATAACCTAAGATTCTACCTTAAGAAATTATAAAAGAAGAAAACTACACCCAAAGTAAGCAGAATAAAGGAAACAGTAGTGGTTAGAGTGGAAATCAATGAAAAAGAGAAAAGCTGATCCTTTCAAAAGATCAACAAAATTGGCAATCCTTTAATTAAAGGTACCAAGAAAAAACAAATAAGGCACAAATTTCCAAAATTAGGAATGAAGACATAACTACCACCACCCCCTCCCAGAAATTAGAAATTAAAACTTTGTGCTAACAAATTAGATGATGTGGATGAAATGAACAAACTTCTAGAAAGACAGAAATTACCAAAACAGACTCAAGAAAAAAACAATGACGCTGAACAGACCCATATAACAACTAAAAAAACTGAATCAGTTTTTAAAATCTTCCCACAAGGAAAAGTCCAAGCACAAATGACTTCACTGGTAAATTCTATCAAATATTTAAAGAAGTAATACTTATAATTTACAAACTCTACTAAAACTAGAAGGAACAATTCCCACCACTTCCCATAAGCCATTATTTCCCTGACCCCAATGGCAAACAGAGGCATCACTAGAAACTGCAGACTAGTATCACATATGAATACACAAACAGAAACATTCACCCAAATGTCAGTAAACCTAACATGGCAATACATGAAAAAGGCCTATACACCTTGACCACATTGGAATTTATCCCTGGAATACAGGGCTGGTTTAACATCAGAAAATCGGCTCATGTAATAAACCTATTACTAGAAAAAAAGAACAGAAAACTCCATATAGTTGTAGAAAAGCCTTTTGACAAAAGTCAACAGCTCAATGAATAAAATTTAGAGTTCACTCATGATAAAACTTCTCAACAAACTAGAAATAAGAGAGAATTAGAAATAAGAGAGAACTAATAATTTACTGGCTAGACCCTCCAGAAGAGTGATGAATAGAAATGAGTAGATAGGCATCCTTGTGCTATTTCTAATTCTAGGGGAAAGCAATTTAGTCTTTTATCATTAAGTATGAGGATGGCTGTTTTCATATGCACCCTTTAAAAATAATGAGAGAGAGAAAAAGGCATCCAGGTTGGACAGGAAAAAGTACTGCTTTTTATTCATAAACAATATGCTCCTGTATTTAGATGACTGCAAGGAATCCACGTATCACACATAAAAAACCTATTACTAGAACTAATCATTGCATTCAGCAAGCTTGCAAACCACAAGATTAATAAATAAAAATCAAGTGTATTCCTATATACTAATCAAGAATAATCCAAACATGAAATTAAACAAATTCCAACCACATAGGAATAAATTTAAAGAGAGAAGCAAATATAAAAGGCTTTTATACTGAAAACTGCGAAGATACAAATGAATGGAGAGAGATTCCACATTCATGAACTGGGAAATGATGGTATATCACCCTAAATTTATTTAGAGATTCAATGTGAACTCTTATCAAAATTCAAAGAGGGTTTTTTGGAGGAGTGAAATTGAGAAACTGATACTAAAGTGATATGGAAATGCAAAGAACATAGAGTAGCCAAATAATGTTAAAAACTAACAAAAGTTGGCCCTGGCCAGGTGGTTCAGTGGGTTGGAGCATCATCTCATATGCCAAAAGGTTGTAGGTTCAATTCCCAGTCAGGGCATAATACCTAAGTTATGGGTTTGAGCCCCAGTTGGAGCACACATAGAAAACAACAAATCGACGTTTCTTTCTCCCTCTCTCTAAACAACAAACAGCTCTGGCTGGTGTTGCTTAGTGGATTGGGTGTTAGCCTGCAAACCAAAAGGTTTGCTGGTTCAATTTCCACTCAGGGCACATGCCTAGGTTGTGGGCTAGGTCCTCAGTTGGGGCTGTGCGAGAGGCAACTGATCGAGGTATCTCTTGTACATCGATGTTTCTCTGCCTCTCTTTCCCCCTCCCTTCCCCCTCTCGAAAAATAAATAAATAAAATCTTTAAAAATACATAAATAGGTAAAAATTTAAAACCAAAAAATAATAAACATATCCTTGGGTGATGATTAAAAGAAAATAACGAAGCTGGAGAACTCATGCTTCTTGTTTTCAAAACTCAATACAACTTTAATAATCAAGACCATGAGGTACAGATACACAGATCAATGAATAAAATTGAGAGTCCTGAAATAAATACTAACTCATATAGTTAACTGATTTCTGAAAAAGATGCCAAAGCAACTCAATGGAGAAACAATACTGTTTTCAACAAACACTGAGTGCTAGGACCGACGTGCACAGCCATGTGCACGAAGATGAATTCAGACCTCACCACGCGAAAAGTTGAGCTCAATAGGAATCATACACCTAAATTTAAGAGCTAAAGCTATAGATAGAACTTCTAGAAGAAAATGCATTAAGAAAATTTTCATGACCTTGCGATAGACAAAAATTTCTCTGATGCAACAGAAAAAGAGAATAATCACTAAACTAGACTTCATCAAAATTAAAAACTTTTGTGCTTCATAAGATACTATTAAGAAAATGAAAAGACAATTCATAGACTTAGAAAATATTTGCAAATCATGTATCTGATAAAGGACTTCTATCCAGAATATATAAAGAACAAGTACAACTCAATAAGACAGACAATGCAATTTAAAAACAGGCAAAAAATTTGAATAAACATTTCACCAAAGAAGATACATGAATGGCTAATAAGTACATAAATATGTTCATCATCTTTATTCATTAGGGAAATGCAAGTTAAACCCACAATAATATAGCACTTTATGCACAGTAGAATGGCTATAATGATAACAACAACAACAAAAAGAAAATAACAAGTGCTAGGAGTACGAATGGAAAATGGTACTGCCACTTTGGAGAAATTTGGTTGTTTTTCTTAAATAGTTATCATAAGAGCTATCATATGACTCAGAAATTCCACTTAGGTTATCTACCCAAGAAAAACAGTGTCCACATAAAGACTTGTATGCAAATGTTCATTAACACCATTATTTATACTAACCCAAAACTGGAAACAATTAAAATGTCCATCAACTGATGAATGGATAAACAAAATGCGGTACATCCGTACGACGGAATACTTATTCAACAATAAAAAGGAACTACTGATACATGCAACAACAGGGATGAACCATGAAAACATGACTCCAAGTGAAAAAAGCCAGATGCAGAAGAGTACACCATTTGTGATTCTATTTATATGAAATGTTCAAAAAGGCAAATCTATAGATACAGAAAACAGAGTTGAGGGTCTCTGAAGATGGGTTTGGGATGAGGACAGACTACAAAATAGTCACAAGAGATATTTTTAAAGGATTATGGAAATATTCTAAAACTCCATTATGGTGATGGTGTAAAACTTTGTACATTTATAAAAATCAATAAATCATACACTTAAAATGGATAAATGTTATAGCTATAAATTATACCTCAATAAAGCTGTTTTTAAAGAGCCAAGCAAAGAAAGGAGCAAGAACAAAAAAATTAGTATGGTGAGTATTTCTCTTACCTCTGCTGGATATACTGGGCATAATCTGAGGAATCATATTATTGCTTGTGTCCATGGGCTGGGAACCGTCTTGACCCATCTGATCATCTGGTGGCATATAGGCAGGAGGTGGAGTATCAGCTAAGAGAAGAAAATCAGACAAGTTAAAGACCCAAAAGACTCAAGTCTCCATCCTGCCTGAAGTTACTATAAAAGAATTTAAAAATTCTTAAGATTACCAGCAGGGCTCATTACTGAGTATCATGGACACACAAAAAAGCAGGATGCTATCTTAGGGCAAGAGAAAAGGAAAAAAGACAGCACAACCACTTGCTACTGAAAACCTCCTGTAAGCCCACATATATTTGGACAATCCAGTAAGAGCAGTGCTGAAACTCACTAAAGCAGAATTCAAAGTCAAGAATTTTCCCTTTATTTGCCTAGAATCACCTACTCGGAAAAAGTGAGAATACTAGAAATGACTCTGAAGGACACGATTATCCTCATATGTTTACGTATCTACAAAGACACTTTTAAATGACCAAACTCATCACATATTGTACATTGTTATTTAAAACTGGAAAATAAAGGTATGTTCTTTCAAAAACTGCCATCAACACTAAGAGAAGCAGTTTTACTAATTTGTCTGATTTTTTTTGCAACAACCTAAAATGGCTAGATAATTCTCTCAGGAAACTGAATGTTAACCAAAAAGTCTCAAGTTCTAACACTCATGGCTGAAATTCTTTGCACAATCTACAGCTATACTTCTTTGTCTCAGTAACTATAAATACTGAATATACTTTTTCTTTTACCCCAAGGTTTGTACAAGATACATTTAGAGACAGAATTATAATCAGAACTGAATCTAGGACAAAGTATAAAAACTAGCTTTTGAACAAACACCCAAAGCAAGTTAAACAGTTGGTACTTAATTCCTCTTTAAAAAACAGCCCTCTGCATCAATTGATATTTTGCAGCAGAGAAGCCACAAAGAATATAATGACTCTGCCTGCAACAGGCATTCAAGTATTTGACAGTGACATAGGATGTGTCGGTCCACTACATTAATGAAAATTAAAAACTTGATAAATTATAATCTACTTGTCTTTCTCCAGGCAAATCAGTTCATCAGTTATTTCATTAAAGAAAACTGGAATTCATTTTAACCTTCCAAAGTCTAAAATGATTTGACAAGCAATGTAGTAAAGCTAAAAAGGCAGAGAGTTTAAGTCAAAGAAAGTTGGGCCCCTATTTATTAGCTGTGTGACTTTAGGCAAGGTACCTAAACTCTTATTAGAGTCAGGATCAATTTATTTTTCCACCTGGGAACAGGAATAATACCTACCTCACATGCTGTTCTGAAGATTAAATTTAATGCAATGTTTTTCATCACAGTATCAGTTATATAAAAGTTTCTCAATAAATGGCATTTAGTATTATAAATTATATAAAAATATTTAAACAGATGGTATCTGCCAAAATGAAATCCAAAACTCTCCTGTAAATCAAACAGTGACCAAAGAACACAGAATCAAAAGTAGCTAGCTCTTGGCATATAACAGTTCACCCAAAGGGCCAGCAGTATAACAACTGCTGATTCTCAGGGAGTCACACTTCGTATCAATAAAATGAAGTCTCACCTGGCAGCTGAAACGGACTTCCTGGTCCAGAGCTTGCTGGGGAGTTGGGGTAGGTGCTGCTGGCAGGCGAAGGAGGATAGGGGCTATTCGGAGATAAGGGGAAAGGAGTGTTGTTGGGCTGGTGGAAAGAATCAGGAAAAGTTGCGTTTTGTGGCATGTGCGGTTCATTGTGGCTCAGGTTTCTAAACTGAACCAGAAGGCTATGTTGCGGATTGAATTCATTATGACGAGGCACTAATACTGGAGGTAAGACTGAAAGACAAAAATCAGAAGTCATCTGTCAGCAATGACTAAAGCAAATATTCCATGCATATTAAAAGTACACAGAAAAGATTCAGGTAAGACCATAACCCTATTAATTCACTTTTAGGAAGGCCTGCTTTGTAGAACCTTGAATCTATTTATATAATAACGAATCCAAAATTCTCTAAGCATTTAGCATTTATAAAGTGACAGAAAACCTAGAGAAGATACCACTCCTGGTTCTATAAGAGATAAGGCATATTTTAAAACAACAGTAATACAGAAAATTTAATGCAATGCGAGTTCAACAAAGGTGAGTACTTCTAACTGGCAATGACCACACAAAAGGTTGTGGAAAAGACAGTATCTGGGCGGACTTCAAAGAACTAGGAGGATTTCACAGGGGAGTGCCAATGGTGGGGAGAATCAAGGAGGAAGTGGGGAGACTCCAGGAGGGAGGTCAGAAAGAATAAACAGCTGGTCTAGCCACTGAACCAGGAAGCAAGAGGGAGAGACTGAAGTTAAGGTCAGCTATACAGATGTCTTGAAAGCCTCCGTGTTTCCAACTTTGAACATTTCATGTTTCTCAGTTTGAGAGATCTCACATTTTATGTTCTTCAGTAAAGTTTTCCCCACTCAAAAGTTTTCCCATGTAGAATCTTTTATTCAAAGTCAGTTTTCTAACCAGGACCATAATGAAAATATATACAACAAAGCCCAAACATTTTAAGAGATATATTTTTTAAAAGATAAACTTTTTGAATAAAGCCAAACATTCACTTTCTTTAAAGACCCAAGAGGTAAATCACACACAAGTATTTGATTACCTTTCCCCACAGAAAACAGAAAAAGACCTATTTCTTTAAACTCTCACTGGACCCACTCATGTTTTACAACTTTCTTATATTTGTCAATGTTATTTCGTTTCTGAAAATCTCTTTGGCTCTGACATCATCAGCGTCAACAAAATCAAGGTTTTTCAGTTAACTAGGTCATACTCCCCTCCCAGAAGCAGGATGAACCTGAGGAATCGAGAGGCTCTTAACTTGTATTGGTTTTTGTCTGTTTTTATTCTACTGAACTAGTGTTGTAATTATGTGGTTACCATCTGTTTACAATACTTTTATTCTACTGTGTATTACCAACGGCTGCCCTCCTTAAAGAACGAGGGACAGCTGCCACCAGAGAACAGGGAGGGCGCTGGACAGCGAGAGTGTCCATGTTTAGCTAGCAGCAATCTGAAAGACTTAGTAAAATAACTCCTTAGGAATTCAATCTAGTAAGGATTTCTTTACTTTTTTTTTTAAAGACAAAGCTAAAAATCACTGACTTCTCTCTTACTTGTATATCTATACATATTTTTTATTAAATATTTTATTTTTAACCCCTAAAAATACATGGATAGCTTAAAAAGATATATAAGAGATTATAACAAAAACAGCAACTTCCAAGCCTCATCCATACTGCTTCCAGAGACAAAAAATATAAACTCTTAACCATTTTTTCTAATACTTTATGTACCACTAAATAATGTTTATATTACTATTATTGGGTTTATGATATTATTTGTAGACTTGCTATGACAGTAAATGAAGTGGCTATCTTGTATCATTCTATCCCATCCCCCTTCCCCACAATAAAGTTACATTAAAATTTTTTGGTTAAATTAATATCTAGTGTTAATATTGTATATTAAGATTATTCCTTTTGAGCTAAGTATGTACCATGATTATATTTTTTCCTGAACAGTGCTTTTACTACAGTTAATTATTGCCTTGTTCCTTTTCTAGAAGTCCGACAGACCTATCAAATTCCTATCAACATTATCTTCTAGATACCACAAACACACACAAAACTCATGTTTCCCCTGGATCCTCCATCCTTCTGCTAAAATCTAGACTGGCTGCTACTGAAGTCTCCTACAAATCTTAAGTCCTTGGACTTCCCTTCCCTTCTCCCTTCTCCTGCTCGATCTCATTTCCTAAGCCTCATCTCCTTCAATTATCTTCCTAAGAAGTGGGGTATAAGGAAGATAAATTTTGAGTCCTTGCACATACAATACACCTTGCCTTTTGTTGGTCTGCAGACAGATTCCAGAGTACATAACTTTTTGTCTCTGAATTTAGGGGGCAATACTTTATTTTCTTTTAGAATCCAAAGTTCCATTGGAAATACAATATTCCCATTTCAATCCTTTCTACATGTTCTGTATTTTCTCTCTAGGAGCTTTCCGAATATTTTTTTAATCCATGATATACTAAATTTTCACATTTGGGTATTTTTTTATCCCTTCATCTGGTTATTCAGTCACTGGGCCTTTTCAATTTTCAGTTCTGGAACTTATTCTAGTAGTATTTCTTTAATAATTTTTCTCTGCCATTTTCCCCATGCTCTATTTCCAGGATTATTATTTTATTAGAATGATATTTAACTTGAAGCTCATTCTGAACCAGTTAATGTTTGAATCTAAGCACTTTTCATACATTAACTCATCTAATCCTCATAATAAAACCAGAGGGTAGATATTATTATTCCTGTTTTACAGATGAGGAAACTAAGCCACAGAATGGTTATATAACTTGCCCATAGTCACCTTCATATACTGATAAAATTAGGATTCAAACCCAGAAGTCTGGTTCCAGAACCGTCTTAATCCCCAGACAACACTGCCTATTAGATTAAACACTGGGCCACCTTTGGTTGGCCCTCTGTTTTTCTTTTCCAACTACCTTCCATCTTTGTAGTACTTTCTCACTCTATGATATATTAGCACTGTGATCTTGTATCCGTTACTTCCCTTGGTTTTCCTTATCTGTAAACCTACTAGGTTTTAATTTTGTTGTTTAAAGATTTTACTTATTTATTTTTAGAGAAAGGGGAAGCGAGGGAGAAAGAGATGGAGAGAAACCTCAGTATGTGGTTGCCTCTCCAGCACCCCGCACTGGGGACCTGTCCCATAACCCAGGCATGTGCCCTGATTGGAAATTGAACCAGTGATGCTTTGGTTCACAGGCCCATGCTCAATCCACTAAGCTACACCAGCCAAGGCTGTAAACGTACTAAGTTTTACAATATTAGTACTATTTTCTAACCCCATGAAGAAATAACCTCATAATATTAAAAAAGTGCCTGGTCCACAATGCTCAATAAATGTTCATTACTATTACAGTTACTACTACCTCCACTTTATTAATACTGGAACCAAAAATTGATCCATCTTTTATAATAAATGCTTCACTTGCTTAAGCATACCAGAGCTATGCCCTAGTTTTTTCTATAGAGTGAATCATGGCAGAGAAAATGGATTATTTAAAAAATACGACATTTCTATTGGGAGATTGTTAATCACACAGTGGCTATTATAATACACTAAATTCCTAGACCAGCCTCCTGGATATATCAAGCTAGGGGATTTTTCAGACTATACTTCTCTATTAACTCCTCACGTCTTCCTTTCTTCATCAATTCCTAAAGGCTACAGATCTCCTTGGATTCAGTAAGGAGATCTGTACTCACCTCAAATACCAGTTGGCAGCTCTAAAGCCCTTAAACTGAACTTCCCCTGGCAGCACCTCACTGCTATTCATTCTGCCAGTCTCCATCCAATGTCTGTTTCACAGCCTTGTTACCATCCTGGGCTTGTATTATCCCCACGTGAAACCCAGTGTGGCACACAGACTGCAAGGTGACCGCCGTGTTCCCGCCTCTGTGTACCATTCTTGCAGAATCCTCTTTGAGTGTATTACCTATGACTTGCTTCTAACCAACAGAATATGGCAAAAGTGACAGGGTGTATGTGGTAACATTCCATAAGAATGTAATACCCTTCCAGCAAGAAGACCCTATTTTTCTTGCTGGCTTTGAAGAAGTACACTGTCAAGTATGTGAGCTACCTATGAAGAGGTCACGTGGCAAACAAATGAAGGCAGCCTCCAGGTGACAACCAGCAGGAATCCAACAGGTGGCAAGGAACTGAATCCTCTGAACAATCACCTGAGCTGGCAAGCAGATCCTTTCCCAGCTGAGCTCAGAGGAGACCCAACCCCTGACCAACAACACTCTGACTACAGCATTACAAAGGACCCAGTTCGGCTCGGCCTGGACTCCTGACCCACAGAAACTGTGAGATAATAAATGTGTGTTAAGCCATTTTTTGTTACGCAGCAATAGATAACTAATGCACCCAGCTAGTATCTCACCGTATACAGTTCATTTATAACAAGATATTATTTACAGAGCATCATCTATGAAGTGCCAGGTAATACTATTCTAGCACTGGGGATACAGCACAGAATGAGACAGAAGAAGGTCCTACTCACTTTAGTCAATAAACAAATATCTAACCTGACATCAAGTAATGATGGGGGTATTTGAGCAAGGACTGAATGGAGTAAGAAAATGTGCTGTGGAAAGATCTGGAAGAATAGTACTCAAGTAGAGAGAACAGCAAGAAAAAAGCCTAGGTACAGGAGTATGGCAAGTCCAAAAAACAGAGGAAGTCTGGTAGGTCATGTAGGGTCTTGTAGAAATCTGTTCTAACTGTGATTGAGAGCCTTTAAAGTATTTTGGGCAGGAACTGACATGATTCAATATATACTTTTAAATGTCACTCTGGCTGCTATGTAGAAAACAGAACAGGCTAGAGAGGGAGGAAAAGCGGCAGAGAGACCGATGAAACGACGACTAGAGGTGGACCACGACGACATGCTGCACCGAAGCAGCGGTGTTCCAGATGGTGAGCACTGACATTACAGAGATATGTTCTAAAGGCACAGCAAACGGTGTCTGCTTGCAGCCCAAACACAGGCATTAAGGGAGAGAAATAGAAGATGACTTCTAGGTAGCAATTGCATAAATATTGGTGCCATTTACTTCAATAAGGAAAACTAGAGGAAAAAAATGGCTTGGTGGGAAAAAATCAGAAGTCCTATTTTGACATTAAATATGGTATGTTTATTGGGCACACTCAAGTGGAAGTATCGAGTAGACAACTGGACACAAAAGTCTACATCTCAAAAGAAAAGCTGACTGTGGTTCTAAATGTTAGCCTGAGCCTACAGATAATATATGTCTCATGTTAGGCATGAGACAGCATGAGAGCACATAGAAGAAAGATACAGATGGAGAAACTGTCCAGGGACTGAGTCCTATGAAAACAGAAAAAATAAACCAGTGAAGAGCCTAAGCAACAACAGCCAGGAAGGCAGGAGAACCAGGAAACTGCAAGGTTTCAAAAGCCAATACGGAAAAAGCCTTGAGGCCGGGGGAGGAGAGCAACTGTATCAAATGATGCTGGGAGGGCAAACAAGAGGATGGAGAATGCCCCCTCTCTCCTGGATCATTAGTGATCCACAAATGGCAGTGAAGACTAACTGGAGGGGTGTCAACAAAGAATGGAAGGAAAGTAATGTGAAGATAATAAAAGTGGAGACTCCTCTAAAAGAACTAGAGGAAACAGAGCAGAAGATTGGGTGTAAGGAGGTATAAATGAGGGCAAGACAGGAATCCTTCAACTTTTACTTTAGGATGGGCAGCATTATGACATGCTTATATGCTGTCACAAAGAGTCTAGAAGCAATGAAAACTATATCATCTATATATAAAAAGCTGAATTCAAAATCCAGTATTCCTTCCAAGATTAAAATGTTTAGGAAGGAAAACACAACAATGTAACCTTTTAATTACTAAATCCAGTTAAATGCAAATCAGGAAAAGATAAGTTTTCTAAATTCTTCCCAAGGGAGTAAAACCTACCTGGACTCTCCACTCTCTTATAGTGGTATGGGTTGATACAAACTTCTTTTTGCTTAGATCCAAAAGGAAATTCACAAATATCCAATGGTTTTAGCTCATGATGACTCTGCAAATCAGGCCAGCGCCAAACACGACAATATATAACGTGGGGTAAGCCTTTTCGGTGAGAAACCTGCAGGCGTCCATCTAAAGACCTGGGAATAGTGACACATTTGCTCGGCTGTCCTGGACTACTCAAGGCTTTCTCCAGCTCCTCCATGGCACCCTTCTTCTTTTTCAACTTTTTCACCAAAGCATCGACTGCCTTTTCTGCCCATTTCTCCTCTTCATCACCTTGCTTCCAGCCTAACAATCGCTTTACTGCTGGACTAGTAAAAGAAAACAAGCTGGCCATTGACGTCATTTGATATAAATCTTCAGAGACCTTCCTGCAACTCAAAGTCCGTGGCTACTGAAAGAAGAGATCACAGATGTAAAGTCACATAAAGGTCCTAAGCAGAAGTTCCAATTTAAAAGGCAAGAGTGACATTTATCTTCGTAAGTGCCATACACTTCTTTAGACTGGTTCAGGTCCTGAAAGGGGGAAAAGGATAAGACCCCTAATTTAAAAGAATGCAATTAACATACATTAAAATCAATATAGTTAAAAAGTATTGTATTTTTAAATAAGAGATAAAAGTATTATAAACTAAAAAAAACCCAAAGTCTAGAAAAAAAATTTTTCTCGAACATCACGTGATCACTCAATTCCATCTTCTTAATATGAGCAAATAAGTCACAGGCAATGCCAAATAATAACCAAAACCAAAAACAGGTTGCTCTACTTTCTATGTATTATTTTATTTTTTTTTTTTTAGGATTTATTTATTTATTTATTTTTAGAGAGGGAAGGGAGGGAGATAGAGAGAGAGGGAGAGAGAAACATCAATGTGCGGTTGCTGGGGGTCATGGCCCGCAACCCAGGCATGTGCCCTGACTGGGAATCGAACCTGCGACACTTTAGTTCGCAGCCTGCGCTCAGTCCACTGAGCTACGCCAGCCAGGGCTCTATGTATTATTTTAAAACAAATGAACAAAAAACAGCCTCTAAACTTTTTAATTCATTTGGTCAGACCAGTAAGCCCCCAGATGGCCTTCTAAGGTTTGATTCCGAGCACTTTTCTTCAGTGAAACCCATGTTACATGCTATATCAATTTTGAGCATTATATGGCCTGATCTGAACAAGTGTCTTAAAAGAAATCTAGCTCTTCTGTAAGGTCATTGTTCTCCTTAAAATGTTTCACAAACATAAGGTTTGGACAAAAGCCATGGTCTTATTCAAGTCACATTATTAATGCAAATTTTATTAAAGCTTGTCATAAGATAAAATGTACCAAACCCTCGAAAAAATCATAATACACATAACTGCCAGAAAAATGAAAAGTATTTCTATTTTTAAAGCTAAGAATGGTGAACAGATTTTGAAAGTTTAACCCCCAAAAAGGACAGTTTATAATCTGTCAACTCCTATTGCCTTCTGGGATATTTTAAACACATTCAGTTGACAAACCTGCTCCAGGCATATGACGACTCTGCACCATGAAGAAGCCCAAGCAGCTGATGACGAGAGGAGAGGATGTGCAGCGGGGCTCCACTGATGAGAGTGAGCACGGTCCCCTGTGGTGACCACACCTCGGGCTACAGACAATGAGCAGCCAGTGAGCAACAGGAGCAGTACCTGGGAAAAAAGATGTCAGTAGTAAGAGATGTTCCTTTCTCGTGCCTAAAATGGCCAAGTACTGCTGCAGGTCTGCCTGTGACAAACTCTACCATCAGGACTATTCTGTAATGGGGGGACATCTTCCCAGAAAGAATGTGTGTGCTCAGTTAAAACCCAGGTAAAAGTGAACTAAAATAAAACCGAGTTAAATTCAACAAATAATTATTCATCACTATGTGCTACATATTATGAACATCCATGATGATGCTTTAAAAAAAAAATCACACCAGACTTCCGGCCAAGATGGAGGCATAGGTGGACACACTGTGCCTCCTCCCACAACCAAAATTAAGGACAACAAAAATTAGAAACAAAACAACCAGAGCAGACAGAAAAATGAACTGTACAGAAGTCCCGACAACTATTCATCCAGACCAGTAAGAAGGGTGGAGTTGGCGGCTGGCAGAGAGGGGTTGCAGCAGGAAAAAGCGGTGGCTGGCAGACCCAGGCCCTCAGGGTGCAAGTGTTGATTAGCAGACTCCAGTGGCAGACCCCTGGCACGGATGTGGGCAGGCAATGAGCAGATCCAGTGAGGCACACAAGGCAGCAGGCTGTCCACAGTCACACATTCATGCAGATAAACCAGGTGAAAACGGGCAGTAAGACAGACCACACAACCCAGGGTCCCAGTGCCAGGAAATAAAGCCTAAAAGCACTGACTGAGAACACTTGTGGAAACTGAGGTGCCAGGAAAGACTCCCAGCCTCACAGGAGAGTTTGTTAGAGAGACCCACAGGGTCCTAGAACATGCACAAGCCCACCCAAATGGGAACCAGCACCAGAAGGGCCCAATTTGCTTGTGGGAAGTGGCAGAGGGGACTGAAATCCGACAGAGAGTGGAGCAAGTGCCATTGTTCCCTCCCTGACCCGCCCCCACATATAGCGTCACAACCCAGTGAGGGGGGTTGCCCTGCCCTGGTGAACACCTAAGGCTCCTCCCCTCATATATAACAGGCACAACAAGACCCCCCCACACACACACAAAATGGCTCAAAAGAAAGAACAAATCAAAGTTCCAGAGCCAATACTTTTAAGCAACCCAGAGACAGCCAACCTATCAGATGCACAGTTCAAAGCACTGGTGATCAGGATGCTCACAGAATTGGTTGAATTTGGTCGCAAATTAGATGAACAAATGAAGACTACACTAAGTGAAATGAAGAAAAATGCACAGGGAAGAAATAGTGATGGAAAGAAAACTGGGTCTCAAATCAATGGAGTGGACCAGAAGGAAGAAAAAAACATACAATCAGAAAAGAAGGAAGAAACAAGAATTTAAAAAAATGAGGAGAGGCTTAGGAACTTCCAGGACATCTTTAAACGTTCCAACATCTGAATTATAGGGGTACCAGAAGGAGAAGAGGAAGAGCAACAAGTGGAAAATTCATTTGACCAAAAAATAAAGGAGAACTTCCCCAATCTGGCAAAGGAAATAGACTTCCAGGAAGTCCAGGAAGCTCAGAGTCCCAAAGAAGTTGGACCCAAGGAGGAACACACCAAGGCACATCATAATTACATTAGCTAAGATGAAAGATAAGGAGAGAATCTTAAAAGCATCAAGAGAAAAGGAGACAGCTACCTACAAAGGAGTTCCCATAAGACTGTCAGCTGATTTCTCAAAAGAGACCTTACAGGCAAGAAGGGGCTGGAAAGTATTCCAAGTCATGAAGGGCAAGGACCTACATCCAAGATTGTTCTATCCAGCAAAGCTTTCATTTAGAATGGAAGGGCAGATAAAGTGCTTCTCAGATAAGGTCAAGTTAAAGGAGTTCATCATCAATAAGCCCTTATTATATGAAATGTTAAAGGGACTTATTTAAGAAAAAGAAGATAAAAAATATGAACAGTGAAAAGACAGCAAACTCACAGTTCTTAACAACCACACCTAAAACAAAAGCAATCTAAGCAAACAACTAGAACAGGAACAGAACCACAAAAATGGAAATCACAAGGAGGGATAGCAACCAGCGGAGTGGGAGGAAGAGAGAGGGGGAAAAGGTAGAGAAAATAAGTAGCATAGATGGTAGGAAGAAAACAGATAGGAGGAGGGCAAGAATAGTATGGGAAATGTAGAAGCTAAAGAACTTATGACATATGGACATGAACTAAAGGAGGGATGTGGGTGGGAGGGGATGTGCAGGGTGGAGGGGAATGAAGGGGGGAAATGGGACAACTGTAATAGCATAATCAATAAAATATATTAAACATATATAAATAAATATATAACCTAATGATAATAAAAAAGAAAAAAAATCACACCAAATAGGTTTCATCTTCAGTGCTGATTCACTCATTCAGCATATACTTACTGAGAGCCTAGTAGATGCAGGGCACTGTTCCTGGTACTGACCAACTACTAGTGACTCTCTAGACTACATGTTAGAACTATGGGGAGAAGGGTGCACAGAAGTGGAGATATACTCCTTATGTATGAATAACTATGCCCAACCCCACATAGGAAAATTTTTGCCAGGTATGTAAAGCTGGCTACATTAAACTGAAGATACATAACAAGAGAATGAAAGCACATTTTTAGTAACAAATATCAGATAATAAAGTGTTATATGCTAAAGAAAATACTTTTAAAAAGGGCTGACCTCAGTTGCAGCTACATCAAGGACATAGGATACACACCATCTGGGTCTGAAACTAAAGGCATGGTTTGGCTGTATGTGACAAGGAGGGAAACTTCAAAGACAAAAGGATATAAACAAAAAAATACATGAACAGACCTGAATAGAGCACTCCCTAGGACAAAACAAAAACTAGAAGGCTAAGCTATTCAGTGCAGTCACCTCTGGGGAGAATCATGGAATGGGGAGGAGGGGAGGAGGGATAGAGAGGGGACCTATGTGATGTGTTTTATACACTTCTGCATTGTTTTAACCCTTTAACAAAGGTAATCAATAATTAATGTGTCACTTGCACAATGCTGAAATATAAACAGTAGCTAATCTAAAATAAATTATGCTGAATAGAACAGAGTTAAGAGCACTGGTAAAAAAGCAGGAGAAACCAATGCATGTGAGCAGAAGCCAGGAAGGTGATTACCCTCTGAAGGGAAGGGTGGGAGTGCTGCCGAGAAGGGAACCTGAGGTTTTCTGCCATCCTGGTAAGGCTCTGCCTCTGGCTCTGGGTGATTAAGTGGGAGAGTTCAGTTTGTGAAAATTCAGGTCCCTGGACAGCTAAGGTGTGTACACTTAAAATTATTTTCTTGATTTATTAAAAAGTGTACAGTGGTCAGTTTCCCTTCCATTGTAGTTCCCCTTCTGACAAGCAATCTCTTTTATTTCTCTTTTATGTCCTTCCAGAAAACCTTTACACAAATACAAATACACACACACACAGATACATATATTTTTTTTTACATAATTAGCAGTATACTAAAAAGAAAAACAGCCAGGTATAGAAAAATGTATAAACAATGTATCTTCAAGATCTTTCCATATCAGTATAGAAAGAGCTTCCATATTACTCATAGAATTCCAGTGTAAAAGTACATCAAACCATATTATTCCTCTGCTCCAAAATCATCCAGTAACTTCCCATTACACTCAATATCCAAATTCCCTAACGTTACTTTCTAGGACCTATCTGATCTAGCCTTTGGCTTCTTCAAACTCATTTCTAACCATTCTCTCCCTAACTTTGCGCTTAACCATGCTTGACTTTTCCATTTCTCAAGTGCTCCAAGGTCATTTCTGTCTCAAGGCCTTTGCACTTGATGTTCCTTCCTCTGGCATTTTCTTTTCCCACATCGTAACATGACTTACGCTCCTAATAAATTCAGCTGCACAAATGTCACCTCCTAAAAAAGGACTTCCCTGAACACTTTATTTAAAATATATCTCACTCCCACATTGCTATCTATCCTTTGATCCTCCTTAATTTTCTTTCATGGCATTTATCCTAACCTGATATTACATTATCGATTTTATTTATTATGTCTTCCCCCCGAAATGTTAATAGGTAGGAAGCCTCATCCTCCTTATCCACCATCACATATCCTGCACCTAGAACTATTTATTAAATGAGAAAAAAAAAACAATTTGCAAAAATACACATGCCTTTAAAAGAACTGTATAAAATTTAAAACAAACAAAAAAAGTTACTCGTGGATAAACACAGGTACAGGAACAGAATAAAAGGAAGCCTGGAATGATACACACTGACCTCAGGACACTGAACACTAACCAGGTTGCTTCTGGTTAGAAAAATGAAAAAAGAAAAATGAAGAAAGCATGGAAAAGATTTACCAGTGTTTCTTTACAAACTAGATTTGAAGAAACCATGGCAAATCATAAGATGTTATTTTCTCTACTTTTCTGCATGTTTAAATGTTTTATAACTCAAAAATTATGATTTTTAATTTTTAAAAGTAGTGTTATGAAAACGGAAGATCCAATGCTGTTCTTTACTAGGTATATGACTCTACCAGGTTTCCCTCTTTCTAAGCTTATGAACTTGTCTGCAAAGCACATGTAATGGTTCCTAAGTCACTGAAATGCTAGAGTAATAAAAGGGTGTGTATGTGTATACATGAAAAAAACACACAGGTACATAATAGACACTTTATAAACTGGAAAGTGCTACTCAAATATGAATCATGATCATTAGTATTTAAAGGAAGAAGATCAAGACTTCAAAGACTACCTGGATCTAGTTCCAACCTAACATACCCATCACTGTACCACCACACACCCTTTCTGGTCCAGCCCAAACCCTGCACCTCTGCCCATCTGTGTTTTCCAAGAGAGATCTCAGTCACCCTTAATGATAAGCTCAAAACCATCCCCTTTTGTGAAGAATCCCCTACTAACCCACCCTAAAGATTCTATGGCCATTTACTGTATTTATTATAATTAATTTCTTAACTTCCCAAATAGAGAACAAAATCCTACCAGGCAGAAGTCTTCAGCACCTGGCACTACGCCATGTTCCATACCACATACTAAGGGAGCATAAAAGGTCTGTCCAGAAGGTATCCAACCATGTAATGTGAAAATATAGACATTTACTGAAGATAGGAGATACAAGAATATTGTACATAGAACAATGACACCTCAGTCCCCTTCAAAGTAGACACCATGGGACCTCACACAGTTCTCCCAACTGCCATCAACTGCCCCGTCATATTTTCCTGAATCTCATCAATGGTCTGAAATCTCTTCCCTTACAAAGGTGATTTTAGTTTTGGGAAAAGCCAAAAGTCACAGGGTGCCAAATCTGGGTGGTAGTGGGGCTAGTCACCTGGATGATTTGATGTTTCGCCAAAAAAACTCTGCATGAGATGTGATACATGAAGCTGCCAATCACCAGTTGCCCACAGCTGCAGCCTTCTGAACCACCCAAATAGTTTCTGTGGAGGAATGTTCAAGCTTAATGCAAAATTTGATGCCGATTCCTAGCTCTGCTCACTCAGTCATTTTGAATGTGTAGGCCACACAGTACACACACTCATTCAATATCTACTGCCTCCGCTGACTAGTACAGTGAAGTTGTCATTATTCACACATGCACATTCCAGTCCACTCCCCTTGGCTGCCAGGTTACAATGATGTTATGCCAACTATTCTTGTTATATTAACAATGGCTGGACTTTTTTCAAACAGACGTCATTGAATGAATTACCATTGATTTTTCTATCAAATGTACCTTGCAATTAAAGGTAACTTCAGCCCTATCTGGTATGGCTTAGTGGATTGAGTGTTGGCCTATGAATCCACAAAGGGTTGCCAGTTTGATTCACAATCTAGGGCACATGCCTGGGTTGTGGGCCAGGTCCTCAATAGGGAGCATGCAAGAGACAACCATACATTGATGGTTTTCTCCCTCCCTTCCCCTCTCTATAAATTTAAAAATAAATAGATAGATGGATAGATAGATAGATAGATAAATCTTTAAAGATAACTTCAAATTTTAAACCCAGGAGACTAAGATAATGACAATTCCATTAATACAATTAAGGACACTAAAAAAGTGGCTTAGTGGGCAGATAGAGGGTTAACTCTACTGAAAAGGGAGCATAACTGGAGATAATAGATTTAGCAAAGAAAAGATGAAAAACAGATCTAAGATTTTACAATAAGAGCTGAAATAGTAGGAAAGTGTAGGTTTTCAACGGAATAAAAAGAGCAGCAAGTAAACATGTGAATATTAGGGAACATTCACTAGTAGGAAAAAGCACAAAGAGTTACTGATAATGTATCACTAAACTGAAGATCTTAAAACTAGATACAATGGTATTGTAGAAGATTAAGCACAAGGGAGAGTTTTAAAAGAATGTGAACAAAGAAAAGGCTGATGACTTTGGTGAATGTCGATGTCATTAGTTAGACTTCAAGAGATTGGCTTCAGAATGAATAAGGAGTGTCAGATTTCAAAACCTAAGGCTCAGTTTGTGTTTTCTTAAACTTAGGAATAGGAAAAGGGTAGAGACAAACCTTATACTCAACTCTTTAAATACAGAATGGTTAAAACTTTTAAACACGTTTAATGGAATTCTTTCTAAAAATGTGTTAGAACTTTCCAAGTGGTACCTGCAAAGTAATCCAAGTACTCATTATCTAAGTCTCACCTTACAGAGTTAAAAAAGGGAACAGAATTCATCATAAAAATTCACTCATGAATAAGCCACAGACTCGATCAGGCACATGAGAAGATAGACTGGGCTTGACATCATGAGTTATCAACGGAGATTTTTAAAAAGAATAACAGTAAAATATCACTCCATACCTACCAAAATAACTAGACTCTAAAAAGAAAATAAAAGAGTAAGTGTTCATGGCAATACAGAACAAATGAAACTCTTATATATTCTAGTAAGAATATAAATCAGCCCAAGCACTTTGGAAAACTGTTTGACAGTAACTACTAATGCTAAACATAGATTTCTATAACCAAGCAATGCCATTCCTAAAACACATGATGAATTTCACAGATATAATACTGAAGTCAGACACAAAAGATTAAACATTATATAATTCCATCTGTATGACATTCAAAAAAGAGGAAACACTAACCTATGTCAGCAGAGGCAAGAATGTTACTAGGATGGGACAAGACAGACTCTTCTGGAGAGCTAGAAATTTCCTATATCTTGATTTGGGTGACAACATAGATGTACACATACATAAAAGTTCACTGAGTTATACACGTAAGATGTACATACTTTAAGATACACTTCAATGTAAAAAAGAACTTTAAAAAAATTCCTAGTGAATTGACCACCTGTAATAAAATTAGTTCCCATTCACTACCATCTCCCTCATCATAAACCAAGAGTGAAACTGCAAATTTGCAAAAACTGTAAGATTTCACAGTTTATTAAACAATGTAGGGTCTGGAATTTAATTTTACTCTACTACTCTACAAGCAAGCAAGTTAGTGTTTCACAGACACTGGCAAAGGACAGGAGAGACTCCTGGGTCAGAATGAAGAACTTTACTACTCAGGGCACAGCAGGCAGCATCGCCATCAGCTCTGGGGCTCTCTTGGCCTCCGAGACCTGTGGGAGTGAGGCACCACGGCCTGGATGGATGGCACTCCTGCAGTGAGTTTGCAATAATGAGAACACTGAGCTTCAGGAACTCACCCCTTTTGTGGTAATCAGTAAGCAGGCCTATTGCTTGGACAGAAAGAATAATTTGAGTGACTACCAAAGGGAAAAGCAATAAGTATTTGTAATGGATTAGCACCACAAATGTCAAACAGGAAGGATGCTACATAGAATGCCACTAAATTATTTAGTGAAAAAAATTAAACCTATTCATTCACACTTGATTCATTCTTTGCTCATTATAAGAATTAATGCATGTTTATAATTATAACCTGTTTTTCCTAAATTTAATTTTTCAAGATAAAGTCCCAATATCAGACCTTTTAATCACAATTTAGTATGAAATTCTGATCTGCACTTTAAGTGATTTCATTTTACATGGACTTTTTCCTAAACCATTTATCATCAGTTCAAGAAGGCCTGACTGACTGTTACATGAGCTTTTCTTGATGACTCAGTCGTCACCATCATGACCCTCTTACTGTGCTGCGCTGGAAGTGTTCCGCAGAGAGCACGGCACATGGACACACTGTACAGAATGGAGAAAAGTGCATGAGTGATTTTGAAAAGTTACTTATATAGGTAACTTGTTTTGGACACAAGTTTCTTAAAAGAATATAGCTATTTCAAGGATTTCAAGAGCATCCTCTCTACAAAATCAATTGCTAAAGCAAAGATAGTACTATTCCTTTGATGAGGAGGAGGAAGAGGAAGAGGGGGAGGGAGAGGAGAACAGAGGGGAGGAGGATATGACTGACATACGCTGAAAACTCACTATGCCAACCACTGTTAAGGACCTTATATGTATAGTCCAAAAATCATTAAAACCTCAGAACAGCCAGATGAGGTAAGTTCCATTATTCTCATTTTATAGGTGAGAAAACAGACGAAAGGATATTAACTGTAACTTGCTTATTTACATACACAGGAAGAAATAAAGCCAGGAGCTGAGCCCCTGGCAGCCCAGTTCCAGAACTTACTCTATTCCTAGACACTAGACACACCAACTCCTAAAAAGAAAGCCTCCTGCCAAGATATTTTCTTCCCTTAAAGACCTTCTCTACTGTTCTCTCTTTGACTTCTCCAAAACATTCAAATCATTACATTGTCATGAAATAAGATTATACTGTTCTAGACACCAAGAATAACTAAGTTCGATGTGCTCATCTTCAAGCTGATTTTTTATACCACTTAACATAGTCTCATCAACTTCTTTCTCTATGTCAGCCCACTCTTCTCTCCGTTTAGCTAAGTCAGTCAGTTAGTATGAAAAACTATCCAATGTTTAACTATTATTATATAAAAAATCACATTTAGTATTGGCGGCCTTTTCTCTTGAACTTACAAAACTCCAATTATCATTAGCACATTTTCCTTACACTTATCACTAGAACACAGTTACCTGAAAATGATGAGACAACGCTTGACTTCATTTTCAGTTTTTTTCTAAATATAAATATAAAATTTCTAGTTATAAAATATGCCTAACCATAATTACTTCATTAACGTTTGGTACACTTACTTCCTTATATTTTTCCTGTGTGTGTATTTATACATATACACGTGTGTGTGTGTGTGTGTGCGTATATATATAGCTCACCTCCCCCACCTCTGGCCATTGACTGAGGGTGTGCCATGATACTACTTGGTATTCTACATTTTCCACTTAATACAAAAAGAAGTTGCCACATATATGCTTTTAACAGTCCGACTATATTTCTCTCATCTTCTTTCTTAATATTTAACATTCAGATTTTAAAATGAAATTATTATGTTAGGATTAAAACTTTTTTGTAGTACCCACATTACAGATAAACTTTTGTTCTGTAATTTTTTCTGTAGAATATATCATATTCAAAATAACACCTTGGTCCACAAGCTGAAATAAAAGTAATTGGAATACAACAATAGATTTATTTCACTATTGTCACAAAAGTCCTTGGTTATGAATTTCTCATTGTGTATACAAAAAAATACAGTAAGATACTATGCTTTTCTTATTTGCATATATTAGCATATACAATATAAGCCCCAAGTGAGCTTGCAATACATTTGAAAATAAGAGTATGGGACTTCCGGCCAAGATGGAGGCATAGGTGGACACACCATACCTCCACACACAACAAGATTGGATCAACAATTTAGAGGAAGAATAACATCCAGAATTAACAGAAAATTTATCTGAATGGAAGTCAGACAGCCAAGAAGTTGAAATAGACCCATTCATCCAGACCGGTAGGAGGGGTGGAGACAAGCAGCCAGGCGCCGGTAGGGCGCAGAGAGCAGAGAGTGCATAAGGCATCTGGGGTGTGCAAGAGAGTTGGGCGCATAAGGCATCCGGGGTGCGTAAGGCATCTGGGGTGCGCAAGATCGCAGTGGGTGGACCCTGAGTACACAAGCGGCAGCTGGCAGACCCAGTGAGGCAGCAATTGTGGAGCAGGGCAGAGCGCACAACCCAGGATCCCAGAGAAGGGACTGAGATCCCACAGAGAA
This sequence comes from Phyllostomus discolor, assembly GCF_004126475.2. NCBI lineage: Eukaryota > Metazoa > Chordata > Mammalia > Chiroptera > Phyllostomidae > Phyllostomus > Phyllostomus discolor. Next base: position 9,667,739 of record NC_040915.2, on the reverse strand, counting down.
TGGAGCTACCGCCATTGTTCCCTCTCGACCCCGCCCCCACACACAACATCATAATCTAGCTACTGGGGTGCCCAGCCTGGTGAACACCTAAGGCTCTGCCCCTCACCATAACAGAAGCGACCAGACCAAAAAAAAAAAGAGAGAGAGAGAAAGAGAGAGAGAGATGGCTCAAACAGAAGAACAAATCAATGTCCCAGAACTCATCCTTTTAAGCAACCAAGAGATAGCCAACCTATCAGATACACAGTTCAAAACACTGGTGATCAGGAAGCTCACAGAATTGGTTGATTTTGGTTGCAAATTAGATGAACAAATGCAGGTTACCATAAAAGAAATGAAGGAAAATGCACAGGGAACAAATAGTGCTGGGAAGGAAACTGGGACTCAAAACAATAGAGGGGACCAGAAGGAAGAAAGAAACAACCAACAGGAAAGAATGGAGAAACAAGAATTCATAAAAATGAGGAGAAGCTTAGGAACCTCCAGGACATCTTTAAACGTCCCAACATCCAAATTATAGGGGTACCAGAAGGGGAAGAGGAAAAGCAACAGATTGAACACGTATTTGAACAAATAATAAAGGAGAAATTCCCCATTCTGGCAAAGGAAATAGACTTCCAGGAAGTCCAGGAAGCTCAGAGAGCCCCAAAGAAGTTGGATCCAAGAAGAAACACACCAAGGCACATCATAATTACATTAGCCAAGGTAAAAACGAAGGAGAGAATCCTAGAAGCAGCAAGAGATAAGGGGACAGTCACCTACAAAGGAGTTCCCATAAGACTGTCAGCTGATTTCTCAAAAGAGACCTTACAGGCAAGAAGGGGCTGGAAAGAAGTATTCCAAGTCATGAAAGACAAGGACCTATATCCCAGATTACTCTATCCAGCAAAGCTTTCATTTAGAATGGAAGGGCAGATAAAGTGCTTCTCAGATAAGGTCAAGTTAAAGGAGTTCATGATCACCAAGCCCTTATTTTATGAAATGTTAAAGGGACTTATCTAAGAAAAGAAGATAAAAAAAAACATGTATAGTAAAAGGACAGCAAACTCACAGTTATTAACAACCACACCTAAAGCAAAACCAAAAGCAATCTAAGCAAACAACTAGAACAGGAACAGAACCACAAAAATGGAAATCACAAGGAGGGATAGCAACCAGGGGAGTGGAAGAAGGAGAGAGGGGGAAAAGGTACAGAGAATAAGTAGCATAGATTGTAGGTTGAAAATAGATAGGGGGAGGTAAGAATAGTATGAGAAATGTAGAAGCTAAAGAACTTATGACACATGGACATGAAGTAAAGGGGGGGATGTGGGTGGGAGAGGGTGTACAGGGTGGAGGGGAGTGAAGGAGGGAAATGGGACAGCTGTAATAGCATAATCAATAAAATATATTTAAAAAAATAAAAAATAAGTGTATGATTAGATTTTCTAGTAACCAAAAGGTTTAATTTTGAATCCCTCATTGAAAAGTTGGTTCAATTTGTTATGCTCCTTTTGTCTTTCACGAGGTAAAATGAATTTAGAAACACTGAGAACAGCCACCCACAATTTAATTAGCTGATTGTGTACATAATCATCCATTATACTTTTATACATTCTCTCAACTTATCCTATTAATAAAGAAAATCCGCCCTGGCTGGCGTAGCTCAGTGGATTGAGCACGGGCTGTGAACCAAAGTGTCGCAGGTTCGATTCCCAGTCAGGGCACATGCCTGGGTTGCAGGCCACAGCCCCCAGCAACCCCACATTCATGTTTCTCTCTCTCTCTCTTTCTCCCTCCCTTCCCTCTCTAAAAATAAATAAATAAAATCTTAAAAAAAAAAAAAAGGAAAGAAAATCCTCAAAAGGCTATCTCTGTAATTTCAGTCTTTAAAGGTTACAGAATGCTGGGCAATTAAATTTGGTCCTCTGTACTCCCCTTCTACAATGCTTTCAGGACCTACAGAGGCATTTTATTAATAATTATACATATTAACATGTATACAACTATACATACACATAACCAGTACTAAGCTTAATCTCAAACTAACATTCTTATTTATACAAAACACATTTACTTGAGTATACCTAAAAATGGCAAACCACCAAGCTAGATGCTATAAGGATTAAAGATGATTCAGGTTCAGACCTTAACTTTAATTACAAATACAGAAACAACTACGACATGCCCACACCAATCTACAATGCAGGGCACTAGAAGAAATTCAGGGGCTAGACCTTTGAGGAAGAGAGAAGAGGAGGACAAACAGCATGAGGCAGCTATATCTTAGGCATAAAAGCTATTGTTGGTAAAACAGAAAATCAGAGTTTTCATCTACCAGAACGAGGAAATGCTACAGTTTAGTTTGCTGAAACACAGGTGGTAGAACAAGAGAACTGGCTAGAAATCTATGATAAGGCTAGTGTCCCAGGTTCGATTCCCAGTCAGGGCACATGCCTGGGTTGCAGGCCATAACCCCCAGCAACCGCACATTGATGTTTCTCTCTCTCTCTCCCTCTCCCCCTCTCTCTCTCCCCCACCTCCCTTCCCTCTCTAAAAATAAATAAATAAATAATAAAATCTTTAAAAAAAAAAAGCTTCTAAAAAAAAAAAAAGAAATCTATGATAAGGCTAATCTATAACAAGGACATTTATATATATATATTGTAAAACATAACACTAGATTTGCATTCTAATGAACGTGCGTTCAAATTCTGGATCTAACACACCTAAATTTCCACTTTTTTCCTATTTTATACAGTGAATACCAGTTGAGAATTAAATGAATAAACACTTAACTCACAGACTTTGTGAGGTGAAGAAAACTGCAGCTTTCACTTCCCCCTCTCCCAAAGACCTCTCCAATGACCCCATCACCTCCCACCACCATCTACTGCTCTCCTTTCTCTTCTGTTCTCATTCCTTCAACTCTCCTCATTTCTCGCCTCCCCTTTCTCCACTCTTCATAGCTTCTTCGACATTCCTCAATGCTGGTGTTGAAGAAGCTTGGCTACTACCTAATAATGGCATATGAACTAACCAATAAAAATGCACTTTTCTTCTATTTTCAAAAGGACCCAATGAGCACAGACTGCACAATTTGTACCTTTAGTACTTCCAGGTGCTTCACTCGGGGCTTTCTTTCCTCCAAGTTCTCTGCAAGTGTACTTGGGAAGACTTAGGTGAGAGCCCGGATATGTGAAACAATGCTCTCCAGGAAAACCTGGGTTCTGGGCAAATTCCTATTTTTTGTGTCCCCGTGTCCTCATCCTGGATCACTAACACATTAAAGCTATCCCAAAGTGGGCCACTGAGAATAATATATGATAGAGGTGATATATTTAGTTCCTAAGAAAACCAAAAAATCAGTAGATTTCAAGAAACTTAAAACATAGAATTATTTTCTTTTACAATAAAATCATAGAATTATTTTTTTGCAGCTTTCATAAGAAGCAACTGCAAAAGTTACTACTTACAAATATTAAAGCCTTATTTTGATAGCACAATTAGGGATAAAAAACAAATTCTATTTCCTCTTTTTTTGCTTTTACTAAGGCTGTAATTAACTGACCTTTGAGCATGTAAACAAAACTGAATGTCAAATTAAGCCTTTTCCTTAAAAGCCAAGTCTTGTTTCAACAATGCATACACAGCTGGCTAACCAAGAAGTTAATACAACAAAGACACAAATGATACTGAACAGTTTCCAAGATATCTTTCATTGAATTTCTATTTCTAGCTTAAAAAACAGAGAATCCCCCCCCCCAAAAAAAAATCTGAAATCCTATTAGGAAATACACAAGACAATCTGTGTAAGATGAGTCCCTCAATTATGAATATTATAGTTTGAATGAATATAATGAAATCTAGTGATCAAACACTATCACATTTAGATCTATTTAGGGGGACCACAAATAGAACAGAAAGGAAGAATTACCCAATGTAAGTGAAAAACAGGGTGGGGGGAGGAAAAGGTAAAAAGATTATGTACTTGTGAATAAGATTGCTTAAGGAGGATTAACTGTGTTGCAAATGACTAGTGACAGACAAAACGTGGAGGGCTTAACAAGTACACAAAAACAAAAAGGAAAACAAGTTCTGACAGGCTCCCACACTCCCCCGCCCCCACACACTGCACCAAAGTGAATAAAAGGATGAGGCATGGATAACTGTGCATCATATTAGTACAAACTTTGGGAGCGACTATCACAAGATCCCAACAGGAATGTGGCAGTCTACAATTCACCGTCCAGCTGGTAAAAAGGACAAGAACAAGAAAAACCAAGAATCGTTTAAGCCAAATGAGGCAAGGGAGACTGGGAGGAGACAATTAACCAGTTTGTGCAAAAGTATAAGCACCACCACAGAATAAATGCCAAACGGGAAAAGGCTGAATTAAAGGCTGCAGAGTCAGGCTGCTGGAAGTAATCCTACGTGAATGCAGAGTTCAGTCTAAGCAGAAAGATATATTCAAAGAGGAATTACAAAAAAGAGGCATTAGAGAAGACAAGAATGGCAACAGCACATGATCAAGTAAGAAACTTGAGGAGTGGGGGTTGGGGGTGGGCAGAGAGGGAAAATGAAAGACACGAGAGTAATCCCATCTGTGAAAGGAAGACATACAAGGGTGGTAGTATACAGACAGAGGTGGTGATATATAAGAAAGAAGATATCTGGGACATTATAGATAAACAATCAATGGGACTTGGTGACCACCTAGAACAGAAACGGGGGCAAGCAAAAGAAGGTAATGTGGGTTTTTTTAAGATTTTATTTATTTATTTTTAGAGAGGGAAGGGAGGGAGAAAGAGAGAGAGAGAACCATCAATATGCGGTTGCTGGGGGCCGTGGCCTGCAACCCAGGCATGGGTCCTGACTGGGAATCGAACCTGTGATGCTTTGGTTCACAGCCCGTGCTCAATCCACTGAGCTACGCCAGCCAGGGCTAGAAAGTAATGGTTTAAAAGCTGAAAGAATAAAGACACCACTCACCTAAAAAGGGGAATTCTAGTTAAAGCCAAGATGAGGCCAGAAGGTGATGGTGGATGGGTGTAAGGAAGCAAATACTGGTGCAGCTCCAAGCAGATATAAAATTAAAGCTCAACAGAAAAAAAATGAATATGCAGATTTGGGTGATCACATCAATGGAAGTAAAAGTTGAACCTATGAGAGTAGATACTTGTTTGATTCAAAACTGACTGGGTACCTAATAAGCAGGGAATACTCTGTGCGTAGGAACTCAGGCTTATAGGGCACTATCTGTAATCTCCAAGATCTTAAAGAGTAATAGGGGAAAAGGGAAGGTGCGATGAAGAGGCTGGTGTAACTGACTTCCATGTGATAGTCAACAGAGAGCACTAGCCTAGAGTAAAAGTATGTCCAGCAAGCCCAGAAGCCCAGTAATTGAACATATAGGAGAATGCGCCACTTCTTAAATCAGAGCTTGGAGGGATTTAAGAAAATAATTATGAACCCATTCTGTGCTCCTACCTTGTGTCCTTCACCTCTGGTTTACCAAGACCTGACGAATGACCCTCTCACTGACATGTTTTGTTGTTTTGAGAGAAATGACTTTGGCTATACAAAAAACTGGAATCATGTAAGATTTAGAAACGGCTTTGTGTATTAGGTTCCCTGACTTCTGAAAATCTGTAACTACTGAATGAACAATTAACACAGAACAGTGCCTCGGAAATCCAAACTAATGCAGTGGTACCTCTGCCAAAAGCGGAAACCTTACAAAATTATGAGATAACATGCATTACAAAAGAATACATTACAAAACACACTCTCACATACATCTCCTTTTCAGCTCAAACATCCCTCCTTCAGAAAAGCCTTCCCAGATCGCCTTGCCCAGGTGAAATTCCTCCATTATACACTCTTACTGCATCACATACCTCTATTTTGTAGCACTGAACATACTTACATTTTTACATTTATCTGTTCACCCCTGCAAGAATGTAAATGAGGAGTCAGATCTATTTTCACTCATCACTATAAAGCTAGTGATAGATGTGCTCAGTAACTGTTCAGTCAATCAGAGAATCTGTATAAAGAGCTTTTGAAAGGGTATTAGTGGTGGGGGTGGAGCAGGGTAAGGGATACTTTTCACTTTCTGTTTCATACAATTCTGTACTTCTTAAAATAAACATGTATTTTTTTTTTGCATAGTCAGTGGGAAAAACAGATTCTAAAATCAAAGTGTAGCTGTACCTCAGCCATATTAAAATACCTACTAAAGAAGATTTAACATTCAAGAGTGATTCATACTTCAAAAGAATTTTCTTTATTACATTTAGGGTTATACAAGTTTAGAAACTGAAATTTAAGAAAAATCAATTAGAAACTAGGGGCAAACACCTTCTGCTCCAAATAAATATTAGTAAGAATTCATTTTCCAAAGCATTTCTTTTCCTGCATGGAGATGTCTTTTGTACCTCAGAGATGTTACAAATGCCATTCTCTGCCCAGACCACTTTCCTCAAAGCTCCAACCACTAATTTCTAGCACTCTCGTTATTCTGGCTTCAACTTTAGCTACCTTCCCAGAGACCTCCCCTGACCACCCCAAAACCCTACATAAACACTGTGTTCATCTCCTTCACTGTATTAACCAATCTGTAATTATTTGTTGGTTTTTGCCTCCCCTACTAGGATGTAACTGTCTATTTATTTATTTATTTGTTTGTTTGTTTTTAGAGAGGTGGGGGAGGGAGGAGAAGGAGAGGGAGAGAAACACTGATGCAATCAGTCAGTAGCCTCTCACACACGCGCATGGTGGACCTGGCCCGCAACCTAGGCATGTGTCCCAACCGGGAATCAAGCCAGCAACCCTTCAGTTCACAGACGGGCACTCAATCCCCTGGGCCACGCCAGTCAGGGCTAGAATGTAATCTTTAACAAGCAGTGTTAACCATATTCGGAGAACTTGTTAAATAAATTTGAATGCATAACTTGAATGAATTTACTTTTTTTGAGATATTTATTGAGGTAGCATTCTAGGAGCTGGGAATACAGGAGTAAATAAAGAAGACCTAAATCCTTGTCTTCATGTAGCTTACATTCCAGTGGAGGGAAACAGACAAAATACAATAAATAAGTGATATAGCTTGTTAGGTAAAAAACATTATGAAGAAAAATGAGGCATAGGAAGATAAATGAGGAGTGCTATGGGAGAGGCATGATTTTCAAAAGGGTAGTTGGACTTGGCCTCATGGAGGAGGTGTCAACTGAGTCAAAACTTTAAGGCAGTAAGAGTCAGTGGGCAGATATCTGAGGGTAAACCACTACAGGCAAAGGCAAGAGGCAACACGAAGGTCCAAAGTGGGTGCATGCCTGGCATACTCAGTTACTCCAAGACCAATGGAGCCTGAGAATAAAGTGAACAAGGAAGGGAAAATAAGGAAGGGGGTCAAATAGGTCAAATGCACAGACTGGGCCTGCTGGACAGGATAAGGGCTTTGGCTTTCACTGTAAGCGAAATTCAGACCCCACTTGTTAGCTCTGAGCAGACATGACATTGTCTGACTTATATTATTAAATAATTACCCTGGCTGATATGCACAAAATAAACTGGGTGGCCGGGGGGGGGGGGGGGGGGTGCGGGCCATGTGGTTCATTGCAACAATCTAGGTGAGATGATGGCAGCTTACACCAGGGTGATAACAGTGGCATGGTGAGAAGTAGACAATTTCACATATATTTTGGGAGACATTCTATCAGGTTTCCTGATAGAACAGATATGAGGAATGTAAGAACAGAGGACTCAACAACGATTCTAAGGTGTCAGCCTAGGCTGCTGAAAGAATGGGATGTGCCATCAATGCATTTGGAGAAGGTGAACAGGGAACTGAAGGAAGAAGGTTAGGAGTTACATTTTACTTACATTAAATGTGTGAATAAAATGTTAAGCTTCCCCATGCTTCCAATCCAAATGAAGTCCCATTAATATCAAGAACCCAAAGCTCCCGTCTTACTTCAAGGGACCTAAGCAGCAGCACCTGACCAACTCCCATGAACACACACTCAACTCCCGCAGGCAGGCAGACACATAGTGCTCATGCCCAAACTTCAGAGGCAGACTCACAGCAACAGCGATTTCACTCTCTGCTCCAAAAGCTCTGCAGCTGTCTCAATCCAAAAATCTCACCCAACACTGTTAGCCAAAACAACATCTCCTGAGCACATCAACCCATGCAAATAAACACCCACACGGGTCACAACCCACCATCATCACAGCCAAACTTGTTCAAAAGAACTACAGAATGGGGTCTTAAAAAACCAAATTTCTCATAACCACAAAAATTCATATTCATCAGGTTTGAAAGCAGGGTCCTATCTCCCACATTTTAACAAGAGTCCCGGGTTATGCAGCAGGTCTGAGAACCAACAGCCTCAGAGTCACTTGCAATGGAAGAAAGTCACTTGTCTATATTCCAAACCCAAGGGTAAGTTTTCTGTGGTTGATGGGGGTAAAATTTAAAAATATCTTACCCAAGCCCTGGCTGGCGTAGCTCAGTGGATTGAGCACGGGCTGGGAACCAAAGTGTCCCAGGTTCGATTCCCAGCCAGGGTACATTCCTGGGTTGCAGGCCATAACCCCCAGCAACCGCATATTGATGTTTCTCTCTCTCTCTATCTCCCTCCCTTCCCGCTCTAAAAATAAATAAATAAAATCTTAAAAAAAAAAGAATTTACTTACAGTACATTGACATAAATGTTTATTAAAAAAAAATCTTATCCTTGTGGATCTAACATCAACAGCAGTCGCTGAGTATCAGCAGAAGACTCCCACCCCCATCCCACTGTCACACCAATTCCAGACCCAGGTCTACAATTTCTACAAAACATGTAAACCACGACCATACTGCAGACAGAGAAGATACAGAAATCAAGAGCAAGTTCACCCACAAGCTCTTCTAGATTCAGAAATTCAATTCTTTATGGGAACATTTATAAGGAAGAAAGGATACAATCACATGAGCATCAAAACCACTTTCTTAGAGAAATATTTCAATCACTACTTTTCCCAGTGGTGACTCCAATTTCCAAAGACATTAAAACTTCTTATAGTGAGCCCTGGCGAGGTAGCCCAGTTGGTTAGTGTCGTCCCTGATGCTCTAAGACTGTTGGTTCCATCCCCAGGCAGGACACATGCAGGAGTCAACCGGTAAATGCATGAATGTGTGGAGCAAAGGTCCATGTTTCTCCGCCCCCCACCCCATCCTCTCTCAATTTAATAAACAAAATCTCTTTTTAAAAAAAGTCATAGTGAATGAGAACCATTCAAAGCCAGGAGCTGAACTCAAGATCCCTGACGCTTTTTACAGCATAATCTTCTTGCCTAGCCTCTCTTTGTGCCCACACAAGTCTATACTTTTTTATCTCCCACATCCAGACTTTTGTTCCCCTGTTTTTAATCACTCTTTAAACTTCACCTGCTCCTCTAAGTCCTCTAATTAAGCAGAGCCTGATCTAGATGTACCACTCACCCCCACAGAGCCTGCAAGATTCCCTACATTACTACCAGATGTGTTTGAGTATACTTGTACAGGCCTGTAGGTGCAGGGATAGACACAGAGCTGGTCAATCTTCATAGCGATTTCCTTTAAATTATCAAATTGTCAAGGGCAAATACCAAATCATTACATTACATGCCTCTGGAGCACAAAGTGCTAACTTGTATACACAACATATATTCATTCCAATGCTTGATGAAGACAGTCCCCAGACACCTCACATGCACCCCAGAATTCAAGCCACCTACTTAGAAGAACAGGGAGCAAATACGGCTCTGGGTACCTTTGCAGCTCAAGGCAGCATCCACGTAATTTACACTTTCAACTCCAAGAGTAGGAATGGCCAGTGAATCAGGCAGGCACTCACTTTAGTGGGCAGCAAGATGTGAATAAAGGGAAAAAAAATGAAAGGCCAGCTTTGAAATATTTCTGCAGTGCCCCCTTTTCCTGGGAACATGCAAACCAGAATAACTAGATCTCAAGTTATTCAGTCTACCAGATAGATGCTAGGCAGATCCTAACACATCATGGAAACAAAACCAAACAAAACAAAACAAAACTTGCCTTGAAAGCACCAGCCACATTCTGAGATCACAGTTAAATCTGAAATGTGCGAGACTTTCCAGGACTCCAGTTGCTATGCTCAGAGAAAGGTGGGAAGGTGACACCAGTGTTTCCTCGCTGTTATTTTTATACTAACAAAATAATACATATGGAAATCAAAAGGAAAAATCCAGTTAAAATCTAACCAGAGATCAAACCATTTCTAAATTTCTATAGAATATACCAGTCTGTAAATTATATATACATTATAGGCAGAGACTGGTGTACCAAAGGATTCAAGAAAAAACTTGTTTACAAAATGTACTTTAACAACTAGCTTCCAAAAGTGAATTAAATTGTAGTAGTGCACACACAGAACTGTCTAATAAAAAATGTATTAAGATCAGCACAGAAATAAACAAGAAAAGATTAAGATGGACAAACCTTTAACTAGACTCATCAACACATAAAGAAGGCCCACATAAATAAAATCAGAAATGAAAGAGAAGAAACAACTGATACCGTAGAAATGCAAGAGATTGTAAAAAATATTATGAACAACTATATGCCAACAAATTGGACAATCTGGAATAAATGGATAAAGTCCTAGAAACAATCTTCCAAAACTGAATCAGGAAGTATCAGAAAATTTCAATGGACCAATTACAACTAATGAAATTGAAGCAGTTATTAAAAAAAACAAAAGACAAAAACCCCCTGACAAACAAAAGTCATGGACTGGATAGCTTCACAGGAAAATTTTACCAAACATTCAAAGAAGAACTAACACCTATCCTTCTCAAACTATTCCAAGAAATTCAAGGGGAAGGAAGACTCCCAAGCTCATTTTACAAGGTCAGCATTATCTTAATTCCAAAACTAGATATGACACTACAAAAAAAGAAAATTATAGACCAATACCCTTGACGAACATAAATGCTAAAATCCTCAACAAAATATTAGCAACTGGATCCAGCAATACATTAAAAAGATCATACACCACGATAAAGTGGTATTTATTCCTTGGATGCAAAGCTGGAACAAAAGTCAACAAATGTGATTCACCACATAAATAAAAAGAATAATAAAAATCACCTGATCATATCAACAGATGCAGAAAAACCATATGATAAAATCCAGCACCTATTTATAATAAAAACTCTCAGCAAACTGGGAATAGAGGAAACACAGCTCAACATAATAAAGGCCAGATACTACAAACCCACAGCCAGCATCAACTTAATGGGCAAAAACTACAGGTGTTTCCCTTGAGAATTTCACCACTCTTATTCAACATAGTACTGGAAGTCCTAGACACAGCAATCAGACAAAAAGAAGAAATAAAAGACATCCAGTTTGGAAAGGAAGAAGTAAAACTGTTATTATTTGCAGATGACATGGTACTGTATATAGAGAACCCTAAAGATTCCACCAAAAAGCTACTATAACTGATAAATGAATTCAGTAAAGTAGCAGAATACAAAACCAATATCCAGAAATCAGTTTCATTTTTATACACCAATAACAAACCAGCAGAAAGATAAACTAAGAAAACACTCCCATTTACAATGGCATCAAAAATAAAAGTAAAATACCTTGGAATAAATTTAACCAAGAAAGTAAAAGACCTGTACTCAGAAAATTACAAGACACTGAAGAACACAACTGAAGAAGATACAAATACGCGGAAGCACATGCCGTGTTTACGGACAGGAAGCATCAACATTGTTCAAGTGTCCATACTCCCCAAAGCAATCTAGAGATTCAACACAATTCCCATCAAGATACCAAGGATGTATTTCACTGAACTAGAATAAATACTTCAAAAATCTATGTGGAACCACAAAAGGTCCCACATAGCAACAGCAACATTGAGAAAGAAGAGCAAAATTGGAAGAATCACGCTACCTGATATCAAACTATACAAGGCCATAGCAATCAAAACAGCATGGTACTGGCATGAAAACAGAGACAGGGATCAATAGAACAGAATAGAGAGCCCAGAAATAAAGCCTATACCTTTATAGTCAATTAATATTTGACAAAGAAGAACATACAATGGGGTAAAAACAGTCTACTCAGTAAGTAGTGCTTGGAAAACTGGACAAATACATGCAAAAAAATAAAACTAGGTCACTATCTTACACCATACCCAAGACTCGAAACCTTAAAAATCCTAGAAGTAAAATCTCATAGGCAGTTAAAATCTCAGACATTTCTCATAGCAATATTTTTTCTGATGTATGTCTTTAGGAAAGGAAACAAAAGAAAAAAAAATAAATGGGACTACATCAAACTAAAAAGTTCTGCACAGCAAAGAAAACCATAACAAAATGAAAGACAACCCACTGAATGGGAGGAATATTTGCAAATGATAACAAGTGATAAAGGGTTAATATCCAAAATTTATAAAGAACTTAAAGAACTCAATATCAAAAAAACAAAAACAACCCCCCCCCAAAAAAAATCCAATAAAAAAAATGGGCAAAGGACTTGAATAGACACTTCTCCAAAGAGGACATACAGATGCCAATAGACATATGAAAAGATGCTCAAAGTCTCTAATCATCAGAAATTAAAACCACAATGAGGTATCAGTTCATACTTGTTAGAATGGCTCTCATCAATAAAAGCAACAAACAGCAAGCGCTGGAGAGGATGTGGAGAGAAGTGCACTGTGGGTGGGAATGCGGACTGGTGAAGTGATGGTAGAAAGCAGTACGGAATTACCTCAAAAAATTAAAAATGGAACTAGCTTATATTACCTAGTGATTTTTCTTCTTGCAATATATCCAAAAAAACCCAAAACACTAGTTCGAAAGAATATATGCAACCCTATGTTCTTTGCAGCAGCCGAGATTTGGAAGCAACTCTAATGCCCATTAGTAGATTTTTAAAAAGCTGTGAATATGTACACAATGAAATATTATTTGGCTGTAAAAAAGGAAATCTTACTTTTTGCAACAGCATGTATAGACCCAGATAGAAAGTTATTATGCCAAGTGAAATCTAATGAACAAAATAAACTAACAAACAAGATAGAAATAGAGTCATAGACACAGAGAACAGACTGACAACTGTCAGAGGGGAAGGAATTGGGTGAAAAAGGTGAAGGGATTAAGTGTAAAAAAAAAAAATCATAGACAACAGTATGGTGATTACCAGAGGGAAAGGGAGTAGGGGGTAGGTAGGAGACGGTAAAGAGGGAATAAATGGTGATGGAAGGAGACTTGACTTAGGGTGGTGAACACACAATAAATATACAGATAATACATTATAGAATTGTACACCTGAAACTTATATTGTGTTATTAACCAATGTCACCCCAATAAATTCAGTAATAAAAAATAAAAAATATTTTATTTGTTCTTCTAAAATACTATCACAACCAAACTAGAAATACAGTAAAACCAAAAGAAAAATCCCTGAAACAACCTCTCTTCTACAATAGGCCAAAAATCTTCCCACCTCGCTGACAAAGGCAAAAATATATCAAAACTAAATAGCCCAGAACTAACTGATTATTTATGGAAAACCTAATGGCTCTGTAATTATCCCATTTTTTTCAAAGTTGCCAAATGATAAAAGCTGTTAGAATATGAGGTGACCTGTGACATTGTGATATTAACTGGTCCCAACAATCTAGTTTTTAGCAGTTCTTCAAGAAATTTTTCTATGTTAACCCTCCAACTAAGTAAACCTCTCAGATTCAGAGTTCTAGACAATGGCAATTCTATTAATGCTGCAAGTGGAAAAACAAGGTGTAAAAAGACATAAAGAGGCTCCCTTGGGGCCATGCATCATCTTCCTTGGTGAGAAAGCACCCCTCTCTGTGCCGGCTTCTTGAGTCCTAACCTCCCAGATACTCTCTTCTCCATAATATTCAGGCTGGTGGGGATAAGATTCATCCCTCAGCCTCTACTATCCCTTATCAAAGGGCGTTTGAATAAATAACTATTTGGCTTGTTCTTTGTGCTTAGCATGGGGGGGGACAGACAGACAGACAGACACACCCTCTAGGAAAGAACAAGGAAGACGGATAAACCAGGGGAAGAAAGGCAGCTATATCCTAAAGTGTACTCAAGTCAGCTCTGAAATTCACTCAAGTGTGTGGCTCACTGCCTAAACCAACATGTACATCTGGTAATAATAAACACTGATAAGTCATAAACAAAAAGGGCTTTCTTAATTCAAAGACCCTACAAACTATTGGTAACATTAAAATTTACATAAAACACAATCAACTTGTGTGAAATAAGATTTTTTAAAATAGTGTTTCAATTTCAGTTAGTAAGAAATGAAAAACTGTTGATATTTTACTGCCTACTCTTGAAAAGACTAAGAAGCCAGTATCTTTGAATTAACCAAGTTACAAATCTGTTTTCAGTAGAGAGAAAAAACATATTGCCTGTTTAATGCAAAGGACAAAAAAGATCATCACTGCAAATCATAATGTTTGGGTCCATGATGAAAACAGGAAACAGACAGGCTGCCCAGGTATAATTATGGTTATACTCTAATGTGCCTTCAGGTTCAGCCAAGAATTAAAACCCAGTGGAGAGGGTAAGCAGAATCTTATGCACCTCTACCTTGCAAAAGAAGGCAACTTTTAATAATACTCCCAGCAACATGTTACATAACCAACAGTAAACAACAATCTGATTCAAACCTCATTAGTAACAACATTCTGCCACTGTCTCCCACTGAATTAATAGCTGACTTTGCCAGGGGGGGAAGAAACGCAACACTTACCAATCTACCCATTTCTGTGGCGCCTACCACAGCAACCCAGACAAGCAGATAATACCACCAAACCTACACGGGTTCTACAAAAATATTTTTTTCTTTTCCAGTTCCCTGCTCTTCCTCTTTCTAACCAGATCATATCATATGGATGCATTTTCTAAGAGGAAAGTCAGTTGAGAAGGTTCATCTAACTTTTACTGCCTATTTCAGCTATGCTCTGAAAGAAACAGAAGCATAAATGATGAATGGATTTTTATAGCAAAGATAAACCCTAACAGCAGCTGTGTGAAAAGGAAAGGCACACGGAGGGAGCAGCAATGGAGAGAGGTGGGAAGGAAAGGATGCTACAGACAACCATGAAACAATCATAAACAAAAATTAAATTAAAAATTGAAACAAAATATATACAAACTTTTTATGAAAGTTAAATTCTCTCTTATGAGTGTTTTGTATTCTTGTAATCTCCAAGTTCCCCTTAGATGAAAAAAAGTTAGCCAGGGAGTAAAAAAAAGTATATAAAGTAATTTGTTCAGATCTAAAAATAACTCCTCACTTAATCTGGAACCCACTTATTTCACACCAACATTCGAACCAATAAATGAAACGATCACAGGTGTCTAGGTATTGTTTACTTCACAGCAGACACTACCACTGGTATCTAGCAGAAATTTTAAATTACTTGGATGTTACTGTAACTACTGGGAGTAAAGTCTTCAACCTTTCAGCTTTCAAAGTAACATTAAAAACCAATTCACTCTAGGCAATCTGGGTACTCTAAGGAAATTCACTCTTCTAGTATTAAAACAGTAACTCAAGGATCCTTTCCTCTCAAACTTTCTGAGGCCAAGCCTCAGCCTCCACTCCCCAGTCTTTGTTGCTAGATAAGAACACGTTCGGTAGTGCTAGGCAACAGGCAAGAGTGACAAACTCAACCCGGCTGGAAAACTTTTTCCATAGAAAGATAAGGTAAACAAGATATACTTAGCACCACACCCATTTCAAGGCACAAGCAGCCAGGAATGCTTTTTTCCCTCCTCTCTAGACCTCCAGCTGGTCAGGAAACAAAGCCTCCGCAATCAAGATAGAGATCTGGCCCAGGGTGTTCGGGCATTCCTCACCTCCAGGCTGGCCTACAGCTCCATTCTCCAATGCCATCCAAACCAGAATTGGGACATTTTGTCACGAAGTGGGCAAACATCCAAATACCCGACTATCCTCGTCCCACTTTTTTGCAACCAAAATCTGTTTTGGCTACCGAGCATGCTCCAACTAAAGAAGGCCGCCACATGGGAGTTTTCAAAGCTTAGGCTCCAAACTCCACGTAGTAAGAGCAGCAGCTGAAAGAGGAAGAGAGGAAAAGGGGAGGGCGAGGGGTAGAAACTGGAATATGAATCTTGAGTACTGAGACCAAGGGAAGGACCCGGGCAGGGGCTGAATACGATGAGGACGAACACACTGCTTGGCATTCTCCCTGCAGCTATGCAGAAGTTTTTCATCAAGTGGAAGAAATCTCTGCAGCGGTGAAAACTGGCACGGCAAGTGGCAGAAACCAGGTCTCACACCCAGCTGAGTGCAATAGCAGGTCGCGACTGCCCAGAGCGTAATTCCCACCGATAAGCCTGGATCCTTATCTTTAAAACACAAAGCGACGGCGGCACGGATTCCTGGAGCCGCTGGACAGCTTTGCAGTGCAGTTGACCAGGCTGCTCGCCCGAGCCCGGCAACGCACCGAGGGTGTGCACGAGCGGTGCTCAGAAGAGCACAAACAAACCGGTCCTCTGGACAGAAGCGGGCCCTGGGACGCCCCCCCGCCCCGCCCCGTGGGTGTCCCAACGCCCGTCCACAGCCGCGCTGGGACCCAGACCAGCCTCCGCCCCGCCCCCGGCCGCCCCCGCCCGCAAGCTAAGCCTCCGCGACCCGACGGGCGGCCCCATCCCCGCCCTCCCGGACCCCAGCAGGCCGGGACTCGGCCTACCTCCCGCCCCGCAGGCCCGGGTGGTTTCCGCTCTGTCCGCGGCCGAACGCCCCCGCCTCGACCCGAGTCCGGCCACTGGGGCTGGAGGGCGAGCCGCGTCCGGGCAGAGTCTGCAGCCCCTGCTCCCGCCGGCCCGCCACGGGCCCCACACTCACACTCCGGCCGGCTGGGCGCACTCCCCGGCGCCGTCGCTGCGCTTCCCCTCAGTGCAACTTTATTAGCAGCTCGGCGGCGGGACACGCGCACGGCGCCCGCTCGCCCAGAACCCGGATGAGGGAGGGAAGGAGCCGAGGACTTCCCCCCCCGCCCCCCGCCCCGGGGCTAGCGCGTGCGCAGAAGCCGCGGAATGACCGCCGCGGGCCGGCTAGTGGGCAGGGCTGCCTCGTCCCGGCGGCCGAAGGGGTCTCCACGCTGGGCTCGGCTCCGGCCAACCCTGGTTGCCGATCAGCCTGAGGCTTATTGCCACAGTGGCCAGGCTCAGGGATGGGGGGTCGGCTATCTCCCACCACCACAGTAGCCACGAGTGGTCCCCATTAACCAAATCAGCCAACTTTATAGTAAAATAATTGTCCTGGACACGGACGGTTGGAGATTTTCTCAGTGGCCTATAAAGTGTGAATAAAGACATCATCATCGGGTGCAGCTTTGCTGCTTTTACTGACTTGTAATATAAATCTGAGTGAAGAGCATCCTCTTGTGAAAAAATAGCTTCAAAACATTTCTGAAAAACGTTTAAATAATGGTTTTTATTTTAAAAGTTCAGTACCGATTTTCCAATATTCTACTATAGGTTTCCTTTTTAAATAAAGTAAAAAAAAATGGAGTCATTTTTAATCCTCTCACACCTTAACCCAATCCACCATGAGCTCCTATTAACCCTACCTTCAAAATATATCCCCAATCTGACCATTTGTGCCACCTTCACTGTGGGGGCAGGGACAGGGTCATCTCACCTGACACACACAGCGGACAGTTGCTACTTTGCTCCAAGCTCCTTCAGCCCTTTTTTCCCCCACCGCTGTGAAGAGACAAACGAAATGTTGCAGAAGTCCGCAGTAGGGTGGCCCTGTGGAATGTGGACAGGGGAAGTCCTGGGAAGGAGGGGCGTAGGCCAGGGTGGACACCGGAGGGGGTGCTTGCTCTGATCAAAGGGGCAGCTGCTTTTCACTCCCCTCAACTGTCACCACGGGGAAATGCAGGAATAAGGACCTGGTGTTGGCAGGTCTTCTGATTTTTCAAAAACAGCTGGAAATCTGCATTTTAATGAAAAACTTTGTTTTATATGTTTAGCAACTCCTTTCATTCTCTCTCTCTGTTACACTCTCTCAGACATTCAGGAGGCCAACCCTGAACAAGCCAAGCAAAACAAATCCATGGTCCCAACTTAGCCTGCTGGCCATCAGTTTGCAATCTCAGGCCTGCATCTTAAACCTCTTTACTACATCATAAACTTCGTGAAAGTAAAGTCTGTGTACTTTAACTCTTTGTCACACTCTCTGATTATTTGTTGTTAATTCAGAATTTTCCAGTCCTTAGAAGGCACATATTTCTGGAGCCTGCATGGGTTTACAACTCCCAGAAGTACCTATAACCCTGCCTTGAAGGATGCTTTTTTTTTCCCCAGAAGTGATGTTTGCAGAGTGCTTTGTTGAGTATTATAAGACATAACAAGTTGGTTTAAATGTTTTGTACACTAGAGTCACTTCTTACTTCAAACAGATAGTAAAGCCCTTCCCAAAACAAATTGCTTGCTGTCTTACAGTCCCTGCACAAACGAGAGGAACGATGTGTGATTATAGGATGCCTTTCAACAAACACATTTATAATATCAAAGCCTACAGTTTTGCTTCCTGAACTGTGTGTCCACATACTGATCAAATCAACCAGAGACTCCAACCTCTCCAAGTTGCTATGTGGGCTCCGCTTAGGTCATACACTGGAGAAAATGATGACCTAGAAGGAAGGAATGGGAACTTTAGCAGCACACCAGCTGCACCCCCCAACCCCCACCCCCAGGACTGAGCAATTATGCGGACCTCCCAGGATATAGAACATTAGACAGATCACTAAATACCTACACAGTCAAAAATATATCACACAGCAAATGAACAGGCCTGCCAGCATGGGAGAACTAAAATAAGGAAGTCCCCATTTTGGGCAATCAACTAAGATCTAAAAACAAATGAAGAACAAGATGATCTGAACAGATAGATAATCTGTAGGGTAACAAAAGACACATCTCTTTTCAGTTTAGCATTCATGTGATAAAGATCAGATAAGATACATACTCAGTTTTACTCTGCCTGTAGAGAAACCAACCTGTGTCTGTCTGGATAACTGAGGCCTGCTCTCAGCCCAGGCCCCTGCGCACGTAGGTGATAATGTTGGAGGACAGTCTCCGCTGTGGCACCGAGGAGGGTGGTGCTACCGGCGCCTACTGAGTAGACCCGTGGGTGCTGCTAACTTTCTATGAGACACAGGATAACCTCCTTCTAGTAAGAATAATCCAGCTTCAAGTGTCAACAGTGCTGAGGTTGAGAAACCCCAATTTAAGCTCCAAATCGTTTTTCTTTAATTGGGTTAATGTTTAGGGGGGAAATGGGCCTTTTCTTTGAATTTTTCCAGTAATTGCTTTAATTGCTCATTTGGTGGACACAACCAGCCTAAATGTTTAGTCCATGACCTGCCCCCACCTTGAATTTTCCAGATCCAGAAAGGAGGTAATTTTCAGGAAATATGAGACATGAAGAACTGGAAGAATTAACTCAGTTTTTCCATATTTTAGGTTTTTATTTTAAAATGTAGGGTAATTGAGGCAAATTGTTTTTGGTTTTAATATCCTTAATAAATATCTCAATTCTACTCTTCGCTGAAGCTCAGAAGACTTCCTAAATGACCAGTCCACACCCAGTAGAACTGGAAGCATGTGATCACATTGGGAGGGGTCACGCAGCACAGAAAAATCAGTGAATGCAAGCCGTCAGGGAGACTCAGCCGGTAGCCACTTCCCCAGACAGTCACGGCAAGCGGACATCAGAGCAAGAAATAAATCTAAGTTTGTGCCACTCCTCCAGACAGTGCCCTGGAAACAATAAAGCTGTCTTTCCAAGTTCTGAAAATTCTATATATTCTTCAACTGCCAGACCAATCCACCCCCAGCCCTTAATATGGGAAACGGTGCAGGAGCCAGAGCTAAACTGGGAAACGCTGCGAGAAGAGAGAGCCCCCCAAGAAACGCAATGCAAACACATAACCCACGACCCAGTCTGAGAGAGGAAAACATCAGGTCACAATTTCAAAAGAACCTCGAGTTAGTTCTTAACTGGAGCAAGGTCTTGGGCCAGCCAGAGGATACACTAACATGATTTCATCCAGTATTTGAATGGATTTTTTCCAGTGAAATTTGAGTGTTCTGATGTGAAATGTTTCTTTAATAACCCACAGACCCTTATTTTCACAACTCAGAAGTTGAGAATCTGACCGGGTTGAAAAAAGGAAAAGGAAAGTAAAAGAATGACAGCTGTCTCCACCGGAAGCACGGGAATCTCATGGCCACAGAGCCCTTGAAGCTTCAGGGATGGACAGGAGAGACTCTATGAGCCCCTGGAATGAATATGAACATTTTTGTGTATATACCTATGTACAAGTTTTCTGCAAGAGAAAGTCTGTAGCTTTAGTCGGAGCCTCCAAGGGTTTCCTGACCTCCAAATGTTTGCAGATGCTTAAAGCAGTGGTTACTTTATGTGTGGTGCAAATTTAATGTGTTCATTTTGAGTTATCTTCTCTTTTTCGGAGCAACATAATTGGGAGAGTCCTCTCTTGGGAAGGCTGCTTGATGGAGAGGGTAAGGACCCAGCTTGCCTATCTCTAGCCATCTGCTACATGAAAGAGGGCCTCCCATGGCTGGAATCCAAAACACAAAATTAAAAGGGTTGCTTGCACCCAGGGTCGTAAAACAAAGAGGCTTTCTAAAGCAGGGCTTGGAGTGAACACTCATTTCTTCCTGACTTAAGCAGCATCTGTTCTTCCTGATGGCAAACACTCTCCAAGTTAACTCAGCTGACCTCCACAGTTCTGCATTCTCAGTTTTCATCCTCAGAGACGTAGTCTCAGAAGAGCCAAACCACATGTGCGCTCCGCCACAAATCCAGAGCAGCAGGTGAAAATCGGGGAGTGCTGTGGAACTGGGGAGAGGCGAAGGAGGCAGAAACCTCACGTTCTCTAGGATGCCTTTCAGCTGCATAAATCTTATTTAGGAGAACTCTGAAGCCAGACTTCCTGGTGTGAACACAGACTGTCTTACTTTACTACCTGTGTGAACTTGCAGAAACTTAACCAGTCTGTGCTTCAGTCTCCTCATCTGTGAAATGGAGATAGCAATAGTATCGATTGAATAGAATTATTTTAGGAGGATTAAATGAATATAGACTTGTTAGGTGCTCAGAATAGCGCCTGGCATGCAATAAGTGCCATGCAAATGTTGGTTTTAAAAACTTGTATTTTCACTGACATGCCAGCAGCTTCTAAAAAATTCTTTGCAAATTCACTTGTTACATAAAATGTGTATTCATTGTATCTGAGAGTAGACCCTCTTCCCTTCCTACTTTAGTAAATGATCTTATTCATTCTCAGGCCTGTGGCTCAATCTATCACAGATAATCCCCAAATTTCTGTTTCCATTTTGGACTTGAACTTCAAGCCCTTAAACTACCCTCTTAATGTCTCTACTGGACTCCAGATTTGGGATTTTATCTGGCTTCCATGCTCTCTAGTCCCCTTTCTCCTGCCCCCTGTATGGTACCATCACCTTCCTATATCAACCATGGCACCAGACATGCCACCGCAGAGGTCGTTCTCCACCGCTATCGTAGTTCTCCACCAGCCAGGCCACTGTGATTGGTTCGTAGATGGGTATATTGGCCAAGCAAGGTGACACATATCATTCCTTAGACTGATGTATGGATGTTGAAAGAAAGAAGTCTTTCTTCTTGTCATTACTAAGGTGAGGGTGACTCCCAGGCTGCCAGGGACCATCTGCCACCACGTAGGGGGACTTTGCTTGGATGTGAAGCCAAAGATACACAGAGAAGCCCTCAATCCTGCTGTGCCCAGAGGGCTGCAGATCCGCCTTGCACTTCCCCATTATATCAGCCTATGCATTCTGATTTTGTTCAAGCTAGTTTTGCTTCCATCACTGATAACATCTGCACTTGGCAGTCTCGCTGGATTTATCAGGTCCAGATCTGAGCTCCTGGTGGTTGTCATTCTTCCTCCCCAACCCGGCCCTGCTCCAATCTCCGCCATGTCGATAAATGGCAGGTCCATCACATAGCAGCTCATATCCGGTAGTCATCTGTGGTGTATTGGACTATTATCCTAAATCTTCACTCCTGCCATGTGGTGGAATCACACAGTTATACCCTTTGCCATGTGACTTTCCAGTACCTTTTCCCAGAGAAGGTGGCATGTACTTCCTGACCCCTTTGATGTTGACTTTGGCCATGTTGGTTTGGCCGGTGGACATGACATGAACCTAGTCTTTAACTGCACTTGATGGATGGCTTGGTCTATCGTGCCTTTGTCATCTACCCTTAGAAGAATGGACCAGGTAGCCATTGGTCCAGAGAGGGTAAAAATACATGTAGAGCAGAGCCGATCCCAACCCAGAGTCTGGAGCCTAGCTCGACAGACCTGCAGCCTGAAACTCCGCTACCCAAGCTGACTCACATACCCTTAAGTGGGGAAAAATTAATGTTTGTTGCAGTTCACTGCTGAGGTAGGTTCTGGGGCTGGGTGTTTTGCAGCAATAGCCAACAAAAGCACTCTTCACTTATCCCTGTCTCTCGTCATGTATTTATTCATGTATTTAATCTCTCTTCTGATAATGTAACAGATATTTAGGGAATGCCTACTGTACATCAAGCATGGTTTAAGAAATATTTTATTTATTTATTTTTGAGAGAGGAGAAGGGAGGGAGAGAGGGAGAGAAACATTAATGTGTGGCTGCTCTTGTGCACCCTCCACTGGCAACCCGACCCACAACTCAGGCAGGTGCCCCAACTGGAAATTGAACAGGCGACTCATTGGTTGGCAGGCTGGCACTCAGTCTACTGAGCCACACCAGCCAGGGTGCATCAAGCATGTTTTGGGCACCAGAAACAAGACACTAAACCAAACAGACCAAAACTCCCAGCTCTTATAGAGTATGCAGGCAATTTTTTAAAATATGAAAACAAGTATAGTTTAGTATGATGTACGATAATCAGTACTCGGTAGAAAAAGAAACCCTTGAATGGGGGGAGGGGGGGCAGCATGGACATGAGGAAGAGCCATGACTGGGGTTCCATGCAGTAGGCAAGGTTCCGTCAGTTGCCCTCCCATTTCCAACCCAGCGACACGTCTCATTGGTTCTACCTTCAAACCATATTTTACATCTACCCACTCTGTCCATGTCTGTTCTCCACGGACAGCCAGGTCCAAGTCCTAGTCCAGGTCACGCACTGTCTTTGCTCACCTGTACTATCTTCTCCTTCCACTCAGCCTCACTCCAAGTCTTTGATCACATGACAACCATTACATGTTGAAAATGAAAATAAGGTTATGGTCTTAAGGTTCAAGGTCTTCCCATCTGGTAAAGTCAAACTCGCTACTGTGGCCTTGCCCTGAATGACACGGACCCTGCCCTTGCCAACATCCTCACCTGTGCCTTGCCCACACTGGCCTTCTTTCTGTCCCACATGTGCCACCAGCTCTTCCCCAACTTGGGTGCACGCTACTTCGTACAGCTCCCACTGCTTTGCACGTGTGCTTCCCTCTGCTTGCTCTCACTCTCCACCTCGGTAACTTCTGAAATGCTCTGCTTACCACTCGTCACCTATCTCACTCCTCATCAAGCTGGGTCTCAGCTTAATTGTCCCTCTTTTACAAAAGCCTTCCATGGCCACCTCTGCTCCACCTGCCCTCCCACCCCATCTGGGTTGGGCCCCCAGTATACTCTTCCAAAGCATCCAGCTCCTTCCCTCTCGGGACTCGCTTCTCACATGTCGTGACTTGATCGAAGTCTGTATTCCCCATTGAAATTAAGCTCCTTGTCCCAACTGAGTCCTCGACACTTAGATCAGGTTCTGAAGGACTGTGTGCCCTCAGTAAAGAGTCAATCAACTTCCTGCTTCAATTTTCATTTTATGTCTGCTTCTAACAAAATCACTTCATTTCCATTTCATTTTTTTAAATTTCCTAATCAAATTGTAGTATATAATAGGGTGTCCCTCTCTCTACCTCCCACGCAGAAACTCAGCCCTCATAATTAACATTCATTCATTCACTCATTCAGTCAACTTAAAATGTTGCTGTAGTACCTAATGTGTGCCTGACACTGTGCCAAGTACTGGTAACGCAAAGGAGAGAGGTGCTTGCTCTGCCCTGGGGAAACTTGCAGTCTCCTGGGGAGTGTTTGCTTGTGTTCTGTCTTCAAGGTGCTTGACCATTTAAACGTGGAGGAGTCGGAGACTTGAGTATCAGGATCTGTCACTGCAGAACTGCAAGCCCAAGTATTTACAGTGGAGGAGCCCCTGGTTTTATAAAAAGCTCTCACAGATAATAGGCCATTCAGCCATGAAAACGTAAAACAAAGAGCCTTTTCTGAAATGCGGAAGGGTTAAACTATTCAGTACCAACATTGGAAAGGTTGGTACAGGCAGGGCTGCCTCCATCTAGACTACATTTCCTGAAACGTTTCATTGCTAAGTGTGGATTTAAAAAAAATAGCTTCATAGTCTTTACAAAAATGTTGTATGTTTATTAAAAAACCCAAACTATAGAGAAAATGCAAAAAAGAATAAAAATTATTTGAAATTGCACAAACAGAAATAATAAGTTAACATAATATCTTGCCAGAGATCTACAAGTATAACAGCTAATATTGACCAAACAGGTGCTTTATGCTAAGTACAGAGCAATGTGCTTTACCTATTTTATTAAGCACCACAGTAAACTTACAATGTAGTTATCATCGCCAACATTATCACCTTCCTTTCTATAAATGAAGAAACCAAGGCACTAGCCACTGAGGAGCTGGCTGGTGTGAATGTGCGTAGTTCCACAACCTACTTGGGCTGACAGCTCCCAGAAATGTTTCCAACTCTCTGTCCTGGACGGTGTTTACTGTTATTTTTTGTTTGGTTGGTTTTTCAGTTTGTTTGTTTAACAATCAATGTTTTCCGACATGTTTTGCTGATCATTGAAAAATGTAACAGAATTTGGGTGGAATATTCTGTACCCTAGGCCCCATTCCTTGCTGCGTGCACTCTGGAAAGCCTTACATTCTCTGCTTCCCACCAGCCAGTCCCTTCTAACTCCTCCCACCTCCCCCTCTATCGCCCTCCTTTCCCCTGGCAGGAGACTGGTCTCTGTGCTGTCCCCACAGCTCCCAGCTTGCTGTCCATCACATCCCTGTCAACACACCTTTGCTTTCACAGCAACCTCTGGAGGAAATGTTCCCTCCCCTCAGCCTGTCCTCTCGGCCCTTCCCAGGCCAACTTGAATTCCTCCCTCACAAGGCCTCCTGCTGCTCCAGGGGCTTTTCCTGAGGTGAGGCGTATGGAAGCTGCAGAAGAAGGAAGACCCACGCACACAACATAGGGTGGTGCAATGTGAGGGATTTCACAGCCACTTTACAGATAAGAAAACAGAGTCAACTCCTGTGTGTACGGATCTCCAGAGATGGACTGGAACTCAAATCCTGTTGAGTCTGACACCCTGGCTCCTGCACTGACCACTGTGCGTGATGCCTGCTCCCCCGCCTCAGTCTCCCCAAAACAAACACTCTAATCTTTTGCACCCCAACAAAATGGTGCTGCTGAATCCTATGATAACAGCTAGGGAACCACAATACTCTGTGAACTGAACCGGGAAATAACAATAGGTTACTAAGTAAGAGAGTGAATGAATGCACAGATAAATAAATAAATGTGTCAATGGACATGATTGTGATTTTTTAACTGAATATGTGGCATTTGGTGATGGTGAAGTCACACAGAGCGAGGAAGCCATAAAACTTTGTATTTATTCTAACAGTCAGGTACGGGCCCTGAGCAAGCTCAAAAGGCCCTGAGTGAATGGAGTTACTGTTCCAACATGTTTATCTTGAAGTGTAGTGAAACCTATTAATTCTATTTGTGTAATGACTAATGCCTCTGTGGATGTATCACTTACAATATGGTGGCATTACTAATGTGCCACATTAAAGGTGATTTGAACTGATTAATCAAATCAGTTAAGCTCCTCTAAGTCAACTCCGGCCGCCCGAGTCACGCGGTGCACTGTGTCCATTGTGGAGCGCAGGCGTGTGTTGCTCTCATCAGTGTAGCTTCCGCAAACCTGCTTTTGTAAGAGTACTGTCGCTCTCTGTACTGAAAACCAGGGTGCAGATGCTTTATACGTGAGGTAAGAAGGCTACGAAGTCTCCTGCCCTGGATGTGTCGCAGCTGGAACAGTGGGAGCCACTGCCAGGTCATTCTGCCAGAAACGAGATGTCTCAGCATCAACGTGGTCCTGGCTGTGATGTCTCTGTGGTCTGAGCAAAAGCCATCTGGGGGCTGCTTCTGGTTTCAGGACCACAGGAAAGAAACCTGCTTCTGTTATAGGTTACATATTTATCTTACTTGCTTGTGACTGCCGGATGAGTTTCTGCTACATGCACTATAATGGTAAGAAAATGGCTCCATACAGTCCTCTACTTGTTCATGAAAATAAGGTTATTCAGAGATAAAGCTATCAGTGGAAAAGAACATCCACTTCTCTCCTTGACTCTCCCCTCATCTCTTCCTTCAGTCAGTCCCCTGTTCCTACCCCTGGTTTCATGAGTGAAACCTCCCTTCTGGTTCATGTATTCACTCAAAATGATTTCTGGACTGCTTGCCGTGTGCCAGGCTTTGGGCTAGACACTGGGAATACTTAGAATGAAAGCGCAGGCAGAGTCCCTGCTCCCATGGAGTACAGTTGGCCGGGAAGATAGCCACCCATGGCTCCGTCTCAGGTCTGCCCCAATAAAATGATCCCCAAACACCCTCTTGATTCTTGGGACCTGCGTTGGCCAAGCTGAGCTTTTTACACTGCACGTTTCCCCTCCCTCTACTCATCTCATCATCACGTGTCTGGAATTCATTTTGGAGGTCTGAAACCAGTCTCGGGGAGATAGATGTACACACACCCTGCTTGATTTTATTGTCTTCACAACACTGACAGAGCTACAGACAGACTGGAGTAACCAGAGGCACCCAGACAACCCGAGCACCCACATCGCATGGACTCCTGGAGGATCTCCCGCCTCGGGTACTGACGCTCATCACGGAGGCACACGCTGGCCGGGCCTTCGCACAGCTGCCATCTTTCCCTGTAAGACCCCAGTGGTCCTGGAGCCACTAGGATACCACAGACCGTCTAAGCAGCAGCTCACGCCCCTCCGCTACGTGAGCAGATCAGGATAACAGGCACTAGACACAGGTTTGTTTGGCTGAGTAGTTTCTAACTGCCACTTTTAGAGGCTCTTGGTAGCCTTAAGGAGACACCAAAGAGGTCCTTTTTATTTCTCCGCACAGCACACAATAAGGACAAACACACCGAGAAAAACTCATTCCTCATCCTCACCCTGGGAGTGTTTTTACTCCTTAAAATTGAAAGGAAGGAACGAACACAAGCGACCAGTGGTCAGGGAGGCACATTACCAGGCTCTGCGGCAGTGCGGGGTGGCAAGGAGTGTGGTTTCCCTGGCCACGAAGTCACTCTGGTCCCAGGGCTACTGGGACAACAGCTCAGGGTGTGACTGGGGACTTAGCCAACCCTAAAATGACCTCCTTCTCGTTTTGCACTTTTCCAGAATTCTGGTAGACAGACTTCCCAAGAGAAACTCCCAAACCTGCCACTGCCCAGAATGAATTCTATTGGGGAGAACTTCGTGCCAAGCCTCCTCACAGAGTGTTGGCTTCTCTCCCACGCAGCCCACTGGCGCCTTGGCAGGGACACCACTCCTCAGATAGGCCACAGTGGGCAGAGCCACGGGCTGCTTCTACTCACACCACGTGGCACAAGTCAAAACCACACTTGCAGGACTGCAGTGGTTCAGGTGGCATTCCTGACAAGGTTGCCGTGAACATGACAGACACCCGAGCTTCCCGGACTCCACTTCTGCCAGCCCAGCACATGAAGCAAGGGCCAGGGAGCCTGCTTGGTGCAGACAGCTTCCCCCACAGGAGGCATCCGTGGACTTATTCATTCATGTGCGCATTCATCATACTTTTACTGATAGCTTGCAACGTGACAGGCTTTGTAGCAGATGCCAGACACAATGGTGAGCAAAAACAGACCCAGGTCCTGCCCACACAGACCGTATAACCTAGTAGGAGAGACAGGCATTAATCAAATAACCACGTGGTATGGAAAGGAACAGGAGCCAATGAGCGCACAGAACCGGGGGCAGGGAAGACCACTCAGCCGAAGAGGGGCTGGAGCTCAGATCTGAAGGACAAACAGGAGTTCATTGAGGGTGAAGTCTGGGTGGGGAGGAGGATGGGGGAGCCTTCTAGGCAGAGGAAGGGATAGTGTGTGTGAAGACCCCAGGTACAGGAGGGCATGGCGGTGACAATGAGAAAATGAGGGAAGACCGTCGTTCCACAGGGAATGCAAGTGGGTGTGGCCTGGAGAGGTGGGTGGGACAACTCAGGGCTGCTGCTTCAGACTTCCCCTAACTGTGCATCACAGGACACAGCTGGGCCTCCTGCAGGCGCCTGCCCAGTGATGAGCAAGGTCGGTGGCGTCACAGATACACAGGTGTGGAGGGGAAGGAGACAGGAAGATGGGGTTATTCATAGGACAAGCTCTCCACCAGCATCTCAGGAGCACATCACTGTCTCACCTGTGGCTTCTAACCAAGGCCAGGCTGCAACCACCCAGCCACCCCAGGCCCACCCCCTGCAGTGCTCCCAAGGCTTGTATCATTTTCTCGTTTTGCTGTGACCCTGTAACTGTAGGGACCAGGGCCCCACTCACGTGCACAGCAATTGATGGGAAGGGCAGGGGTGAGATGGAATGTCAGAGGGGCTGGGAAGGTACGTCTGGGACAAACAGGCCCCAGGGAGGACCGGAAAGTACTGCTCTTTCCCTTCCAGGTGTTAAATGTCACTTCCTTCTGGAGTGGGGTACAGGGGGCCTAGATGACTAGACACCATGGAGCACCATGGGAAGAGCTATTGCGACCAGACTTATTTCTGTGATGCAGAGAAGTGGTAAGGACATGTCTGTGCGATTCTTTGCCGCGCTGCTTGGTACATCATGGTGCACGGTAGACCACAGCGTTTGTTAATTGAATTCTAATGCAAAACATACAAAAAGCAATTTTATTTTTCTCTTACTACCTTGAGGGGAAAGTCTAGGAGGAATGCCCCAACTTAACAGGAAAAACAATCCCGTTTGTCCTCCGAGTTGGGGCAGGATTATGCATTAAGTGGGCAGAGAGAACTTGGACCACCTGGGGCTCCTGCAGACTTTGCTCCCATTCTCTTAAAAGACATTGACTTTGTTTGCTTGTTTGTTTGTTTGTTTGAATTGTGGAGACTTCACTTATTTTGACCAGGTCAGTGTTCCAGCAAAGGCTGGTGCCCAGACAAATTTTCAATGGAGAGGTAGGTCTCCAGGCCCTTTGGGTTTGTGTGTGTGTGTGTGTGTGGAAGGCCCCTGGGTCTGGCTGGCCAGTCAGGGGTCAGCATATTGGTTCAAGACCACAGAGTAAATTCTGTAAACATTTCCCTTATGAAAGAACTGGAAATAGCATTTCACTCTCCTCTGGACCTAGAGGACAATTTGTTGCCTGGGAGCCCCAACAGTAAAGAGGAAGGGCCCCTTTTTAATGGGGTTGCCCCCCAAAAGGAAAAGAAGGTGTTTGTTCAGTCGCTCATTCTCTGCAGCTAGGACCTGGGAACAGGCCCCAGGATGAGGCCAGGTCCCCTTGCTCTATCTGGTGTGGGGAGAGGGACTCAGTGGCCCCACCTGCCAACTACCTTCCAGCCTACCTGGGAGCTCCAGGCCTCCCCCGGTCCTTTATAGCTGGGACCTGCTGCACAAGCAGAGCTTTGTGCGCTTTTGCACAGGGGGTCTGTCTGGTGGGAGCACCCCTGATCTCCAAGAACCTAAGAACCTCTCACCATAGTAAAGGGAATTCTTCACATCTTATCTCATCATCCAGAAACTCAGAGAAGCAAGGTCTCCTTCCTGTTGGATCATCCCAGCGCCCCCACAAGCAGAGCCACACACACTGGGCCCCTGACCCATGAACGAAGGTGACAGACTAGAAATCTCGCTGTGCGGATGGAAGGTGGCTCTCCATGGGCGATACGTGCTCCCTTCGAAGCAGAACTCACAGTGAGTGGGGCCCTCTACCAGTTCAGGCCTTGTGCCCTGTGCCACTGCTCAGGCCAAACAGCCCTGAGATCCTGGGTCCAAGAGGGCACCTTTGGATGCCCACATTGCCCTCCCTGGCCCCCAGGCAGCCCCTCGGATCTTGGCTCTGGTGGGAGCTCGGCCCCTGAGGAAGAAAGGCAGCAGGGGTGGGTAGGCGGCGAGAGCCCAGGAACCTCAAGAGGGTTCTTCCTATTCTCCTCCCATGACTTCCAGCCTCCAGCCTGGGTAGTCCAGTCAGAGGGTCCTTCTGGGACACAGAAAATTAAATGGAAGGACAGTGGGATGGGACGGGAGACCTGCAGCTCATGAAAGGACTGTGAGGAGGACTCCACGTGTGTGGGAGGAGGCAGGAGGTGGGGTGTGTGTGGCACGGGAAGGGGGCATTCAGAGTCAACCGGAGGAAAGGGCCTGAGAGTCTGAACCCGTGGGCAACGGCTGCGTTTCCTGAGGAAGGAAGAAGGCCTGTGAGTCCAGACAAGGAGTGCACGACATTGAACCAGACGGTCTGGCCTATCAGGTTCCTGTCCAGTCAAAAAGGACAAAGGTTGAAATGAGACAGTCAAGTGCACATTTTCATCATGTTCACTTCCGATCCTCTTCATCTTAATTTCTCATTGTTTCTTAATCAGCAGGCATTTCAGTCCGTTCAACCCTGAGTTTCTCTCTTAGTAAAGGATTGAATCGTTAGTAACGAGAGGGATCCCGTCCCGTGAGAAACGCTTTAGC
This sequence comes from Phyllostomus discolor, assembly GCF_004126475.2. NCBI lineage: Eukaryota > Metazoa > Chordata > Mammalia > Chiroptera > Phyllostomidae > Phyllostomus > Phyllostomus discolor. The sequence goes on along the minus strand of NC_040915.2, from coordinate 9,636,797 downwards.
CTCAACAAGTTCACCCTCCATCTGTTTCCAGGTGACTTATTCAGAGGCTGTGGGGGGGGGGGGGGGCTGGGGGCGGGTAGTGGTGGCAGCGCTCACATGTGTCTCCATGGAAATCATTTCTTTTGTCTTCCTCACTGCCCCGCCCCCACCCACTTCTCTCCGTCCTCCCTGCTGGCCCCCTAGCCCACGGCAGCCCCCTCTCTTGTCTGGAGGGTCTGCAGGGGTGTTCATTCCCACCCACCTTGCAGATCTCAGCATTGCTTCCTTAAGAAAGCCCTTCCTCGCCCCACCCCCCCAGGCCCCCAGTCTAGAGTGGTTCCTTTGTGATCCGTTCTCTGGGGCTCGTTCATCTTTCCAAGCACCTATGTCCACTCCTTCTTCTGTATTCAGAACCAGGACTATGTGATTAAAGAGCATCTCCCTCATTAGACTACAAGCTCCACAGAGTTAGAGAAGCCTGTTGTTCACCAGCATACCCCTGGAAGCTAGCACTGGGCCCGCTCTGCAGCGGGCGCTCCCTTTCCCTATAACTCACGCCCCTTATTGATAGGGAAGTAAAGGCTCTGGAAATCCACAGAATGGGTCTAATTCCATTCATCCATGAGGTGACTGTTTAAATATTCTAGGGTAGCTCACATGACACCCCTCCCTGCCCCCTCAACCTCCTGCCATGAATCCTCTCAGTGTCAAAAGCCTCAGATGAGTGTTCTGGCTTTTTCCTCAGAAATAACATTAAAATGGTGCAAGCTCTCCGAAGAGGCAGAATTAAGGGGACTGAAGACTCCCCACCCCAAGCCACCTATTTCACAGGTGCAGCTGACTGTTGAGGCAACAGAGGCGTGTGCTCTCTCCCTCAGCCCAGGGAGCTGCTAATGATGCCTTGTTGTGGGGAGGCCCCTCCATGGTGAGAATCGGCAGCTCATGAGAAGCTACAGGCAGAGTCTGCTCCACCTTCTGGTCCCTAGAACTGACAGTCCCCAGTGGGCTCAGATATTCCTTGTCCGGCGTGGAACCCAAACTTTAAGAAATATAGGGCCACAAGGGGAAACATGAGAGTTTTCCTGGGGCTTCCGGGAGGAAGGGAAGAAGAAGAGGCCTGCCACGTGAGCACCCGCCTGTGAGATGGACTGGGGCCTAGGGCAGCCCTGCCTCCCCGGCTGGCTCGGACCCAGATCTACTCCCAAGGGGAAGCTGACTCTGAGCACAGCCTCTCTGGGCCCCCAGCTCCATGGGAGGGGAAAAAAGGGGTTGTCTCTACACCCAGGCATCTGCGGCAACTGCTCCTCTGCCCTGCGGCTCAGAGTCCCCCTCCAGGGGCAGCTCAGACTGCACCAGTCAGCAGGCGTCTGCCGCCCTCATGGGGAACAAACCCAGTGCTGCCCGCGCTCCAGGCTCTGGCAGAACTTGGCCACTGCTAACCAAAGACTCTACAAAAGAGCCCAAATTGAACCACCTCTCTGGATCCTTGTCACGGCACTCCGACCTAGCGAATGCCCCCAAGAGCAAGCCGGTGGCCTCAGACCCTTAGATTTATTACCCTAGCAGGGATGTCTGACCTGCGGCCTGCAGGCTGCATTCAGCTCAGAATGGCTGTGAGTGTGGCCCAACACAGTCATAAATTTACTTAACACATCATGAGGTTTTTTTGTCACTATGTGTCACAATGCATTTAATGTGTGGCCCAAGACAACTCTTGACAACTCTTCTTCCAGTGTGGCCCAGAGATGCCAAAACCTTGGGTGCCCCTTCTTATCAGGGTTTGTTTATTTACATCTCCTTAATCATCTTTACTAGGTTTTAAAAATTTAACTTAATATATCTTTATTGTGAACAAGTCAAGTATTATAAAAATAAACTTTGTAGCCCTAGCTGGTGTGGCTCACTGTATTGAGCATGGGCCTGTGAACCAAAGGGTCATCAGTTTGACTCCCAGTCAGGGCACATGCTGGGTTGCGGGCCAGGTCCCCACTAGGGGATGCAAAAAAGGCAACCACTCACTGATGTTCCTCTCCCTCTTTCTCTTTCTTTCCCTCTCCAAAAATAAATAAATAAAATCTTAATTTAAAAAACAACAAGAAATAAACTTCATAGAAAGTGCGAGTCTCGCCTATTCTCCCCTCTTCCCCATCAAGGTAACAATTGTTAACAGTTCTATGTCTATTCATTCAGATCTTGTTTCTGTGCATGTGCTAATAGACAGGATTCCTCTATTTAATATTTTGCAATCTGCCTTTCTTATTTAATATATATTTGAAACCTTTCCATGCCACTATAATCCATATACTAAACCATCCCAGTATTTAAACAGCTCTGATACATAACATTTTCATTCTCTGTCTTGTCTCTTTTCTGCGATTACGAACCCCATGCAGCAGCATCCTTGCAACTCTGCACATTTGGATGGGCATGAGGGTTGTTTCCGATTCTTTTTTTTTTTTTTAAGATTTTATTTATTTTTTATTTATTTTTTAGGGAGGGAAGTGGGGGGAGAGAGAGAGAGAGAGAGAGACATTAATGTGCGGTTGCTGGGGGTTATGGCCTGCAACCCAGGAATGTACCCTGGCTGGGAATCGAACCTGGGACACTTTGGTTCCCAGCCTGCGCTCAATCCACTGAGCTATGCCAGCCAGGGCCCGATTCTTTTCTATCACTGGCATGCCGCACCAATCAGGCTGGGGCCTCTGTGAACACGCATGCATGCTTCTGTGGGACAGATTTCTCTGAGTACAAGCTGGGTTAAAGCGTGGGCGCATCTCTCGTTTTGAGACATACTGCCAGACTGAGCTCTGAAAGGTTGTGCCAATTTCACTCCCACTGGCAGTGTGTGAATCACTCGGTTGTGCTTTAATGTTGTCCTTGGCTTTATGGAAGGACGTGCTGAGACACAGCACACGGACTCTGCTCCCACACTTGCTGTGGGATTTGTGCTCAGTGTGGGCCACATCACTTAGCACCTGCTGTCAAGTCTCACCTGAGGCTGCAAGGGAACAATGAGATGGTCCAAGGAAACTTCTGAGATGGACTTTATGAGAAATCCTGAAAAACAGACAGAGGTGGGCAGATTACTAGCTGGTGAGACCCTGTGTCCTCTCTCTTACCCAAGGAGCATATCATTTTCTTAGTGGCTGTGTTGTATTCCCCTCTATAACACACACACACACACACACACACTGACATTTCCCAACTACCTGTGCCCTGGGCTCCATCAGTCGTCCAGATAAATGGTCCCAGGCTCACTGAAGGTTCCGTTACATCCCTGCCTGGCCCTGCGGGTGGACAAGCATGCAGCGAGCTCACAGCATGGTGTCACTGGTTAGATCTCAGCTGCGTTGTGAATCCTTATGTCTTTAAAACCCTCCATTGCTCTGTCTACTCAGAGCACCTCTTTGTGTGAGGCAGGACTACTGTGGGGAGATGGGGCATTTGATCCGTGTGACCCAAAATGATCAGAAAAAGAAGCAAAGTCCAAGCCCACGCTGGGCCTCTAGAAATAAGTTTGGATTAGTCACTACAAGGCAAGAAAGCCCTGAATATAACACACCACAGACAACAGTTAACACTTGGTCAGTGCTCACCATCTACCAGCTGCTGTTCCAAATATGTTTTGCATATATTTTGTTTCATATATAATTTTACTTAATTCTATCATCACTCTTATGAGGTATGAATGATTGCCTTAGTCTAGCCCAAGGTAACCAAGTTAACCAAGCAGGCTGATCCCTCAGCTCACCCCACTGAGCTCTCTGCTGATAACACGTCTCAGTGTGGACAGCGTTCCAATTACATCGTCTCGCTGGCTGTTCAAATGAAGTCATGCTGGGAGCCTGGGAGGACAGGTACTAACGTACTCATTTGACAGGAGGGGAAACTGAGGCCTGGAGACGTGCCTTGTCTCAAGCCCCATCCCCACGGGAATGGTGGGGCTGGAACCTGAAGTCAGCCCCTTGACTTTGGGGTTTTTCACATGACACCCCAGTTGAGTGTCTATCCTTAGGTTTCTGGCATTTCCTCCAAGCACAGGGCTCAAAGCCCTGGGCCCTGAGCCATCACAGGTGGCTCCCAGCCAGGTGACAGGATCTGTAGACAAGCTTGGTCCCGGCCTGAGGCCTGGTATTCCTCAGGCAATTATTTTCAGAAGACATTGACGTCTTGGTTGGCTGGAAAGCCTGGCTCTCACCCACTGCCCAGGAACTGAGCTGCTCATTGGTCCATGGCTTTATGAGTGTCAGCTGTTTTTTCTCATTACCACTTTCAATTAACTCATTGTTCTGAGCCCCAGCTAGCAGGCCCCCTTGGGAGTCATTCACATTAACGTGGGGGCCCTGGTTTCTTTCCTTTTTTTTTTTTTGGAAGGAAAATTCAGGTTTTGTGAAGTGAACAATCAGAAACATCAGGGACAGGGGCCCTGACTGTGGGTCCAGGACAGGCGGGCACACATTTCCCACAGCAACTCTGCTGGGCTGAGGTGCCCTGGCGACTAGACACATGAAACCCATCCTCCAAGGCCCAGATCCACCCTTCTTCTTGGAGGCAGCTGAGGCTGCAGAACAAAGGTGCCGGTGGGAGAGGAAGCACAGTGTCCACGGGGCTTGCTGAAGGAGGCGCCTCCCGCCGTGTTGGGTCCCACTCCCAAAGGAATGGGTTTATAGTCTTCCTCACAGAAGAGAACTGGAAGACAACTGAAGCTTATTAAACACCCACTACACACCTAGTATGATGCCCTCTAGGCATCATTTGCCCTCATTGATACCCTCATTACATAGTCCCCATGGCAGCTAGATCAAGTAAGAACTATTATCTGCAATTTATAGGTAAGGAAACTGAGGCACCGAGGGGGACAGCGACTGGACCAAAGTCACGTATCTAGGAACGGCAGAATGGAGATTTGTACCAGTAAACACAGGTATATGTGCAGAAAGCAGGGTGCGGGGAAGATGGAGGCACAGGACTTTGTGTAACTGAGTGGTAATTTCTTAAAATCCCATTTTAAAGGTTTCCTGTGATGATCCACTTGCTTTTTCATGCATTTCTTTGGGGAACGCTCATTCCCTATTGCCTATCCAGGAGTGCTGACTTGAAAACCAGAGTCTCTTCTGGGTGTGTTTCCTCTTAGGATTTTTGTTTTCTTATTTGTTTGGTTGTTTATCCTCACCTGAAGAGGACATGTTCATTGATTTCAGAGAGAGGGGAAGGGAGGGAGAAGGGGAGGGAGAGAAACATTGACGTGAAAGAGAAGCATCAGTCGCCTCTGATACACACCCTGACTGGTGATCAGCACACGACCTTTTGCTTACGGGACAACTCTCCACCCACTGAGCCACACTGGCTCAGGCTTTCTTCTTGTGTTGACAAAAAAGAAAGGCTTCTGCTCCTTCTTCCTCCCACGATGTTTATTGGGTGGCTGGAGGACATAGGTGACGAAAGCCCCAGCCCTCGCTTCGGCCGCTGCTTCATGGATGGCGTCACTCAGAGCGGCCCCGGGAAACAGACCAAGCCGACCATTTCCAGAACAGCAGGATGGCAGGCGGAGAGTGGGCAGGCCAAGCCCAGGTCTTTGACTGCCACCGACCTTTCCAGAAACATCTCAGGGGAGGGATCAGTACAACCAAGAGTGACCCCTGAGCTGGGATACCCCACTCTGACATCAACCAAGGGACCTGGGGTGCAAGTCCCCCTGTCCCCAGGAAGAGTCTCAGTTTCTTCACCTGAAAAGGGAAGGAATTGGATGAGCTGCTGCCTGCGTTTTCTCCCAGTTCCAAAGTCTTCTGCTTTGTCTCAAAGACAATCTGGGCCTCTTGTTACTCCGGAAACTGCCAATGCTGCCTCACCTATTATTTTTCCACACCCAAATACTTTGGTGGTAACAGAATTTTTCACTCATGCTCCTTTATGTTATTTTAAGTTGTGAATGCAATTATCTCTGTCTTTGATCAAGGCCAGCCACTCTCCATCAGATCTGAATTTGGTGGTAGACCAAGTAAACCCAAGGGCTGGACCGCTACCTGACTCACCCACACCCTCTCCAACAGCCACCAGCACTGGGCTTGCTGCACGGGGCATACAAATCCTCGGCACGTTTGCAGCGGTGTGCCACCACCTTTCGTTTCTCCTCCGGAGGGAGTTTGTGTGCATGAGCCAGAGGAGATGGAGCATGAAGAAGCTGAAAGATCTAAGGGAGAGGAAAGGCCGGAAGTTTACAGGGAAGATGGCTAATCCTTGCCAATGGGGTGAAAAAGTCAGACATCTGGTTGCTGGTTGTGCTTCCTGCCGAAATTCGGGGCAAAAGGTCTCCTCCAAGTTTGGGTCTGGGCGGGAGGAGAAGAAAGGGAGCCGGAAGGTCAATGTGAGACAGAAACCCTGCAGCCGGGGGAGGGAGAACAACAGTTCCTATATTCTTTCTGCTCAAATCTTCTTCCAAGAGTGGGAAGGAGATTTGGCACCATACTCAAAGCAATCCAGCTTCCGGGGAGTAAGCAGCATCTGAGGCCCTTACAGGCTCGCCCTTGGCCCGGCTCCATATTTTCAGGAGGAGCCGCAGGGCTGGAGTCCAAGTCCTGCCAGATGATAGAAGCTGGGAGTGAACCTGGAATTCATCGTTAACAGTGCAGATTAATGAGAAGGCGTGTGAACAGGTACCTGGATGCCTTGTGTGTGCCCCTGGCTGGAATAAAGACCTTACCTCTTACCTGCACTTGTGCTTTGAGCTTTTACGAAGGACAGTGTCCTACATCTGACTCCCATGGTCCCCTCCTGGTGAGGCATGAATGAGTCAGGCCTGGGATGTTAATTCCCACTTCACAGAAGAAGAAACAGGCTCAGCAAAGAGAAGTACATTTGACCCTTGAACAACACGGGTTTGAACTGTGCAGGTCCACTTACATGTCGTTTTTTTCCAGTAGATGTGCAGCTGGCCCTCCTCTCATCCCCTGGTTTTGCACCTGCAGATTCAGACAAGGTTCAAGGGACGACTGTAATTCACCAACCGCACACAGCCTCATGGGTGACGAGGCCTCCAGGCCTCCACTTTTCGCTCCCATGCCCACATTGCCAGCAACTCCGTGTGGGTACCGGTAGCTTTCTGCCCAAGCTGCTGCTTCTAGGCCACAGAGTGTGGCGAGAACCCCCAAAGCATTTGGTGGTGACTGCTGGTCTAGTGCCTGTTTGTGTCGCAACTAGCCAACACAACTTTAAATTCAGTTTTCCTTGAAAAAAACTTTGATCACTAGCTCTTAATTTATATTAATAATTATTGAATTAATACTACACAGTTAGCCCTGGCTGGTGTGGCTCAGTGAGCTGGAGCATCATGCTGTGAACTGAAGGGTTGCAGGTTCGATTCCTGGTCAGGGCATGTGCCCAGGTTGCAGGTTTGGTTCCTGGTCGGGATGCATATGGGAGGCATCTGATCGGTGTTTCTCTCTCACATCAAAGTTTCTCTTCCTCTCTTTCTCTGTCCCTTCCCTCCTCTCTAAAAACAAATTACACTGCAGAGCATGGATCCCAGCACCCAGTTCACCCTCCAACTCGTTGGTCACAAGTGTCCCAGGGCCAATGGAAGGGGTCCGGCAAAGTAGAACATATGTAAGGCTGGCCTTTATATGTAGCAAAAAACCTTTTCTCATGTCACTCCTGCCACCTGGTTTGGGAGGCATTTTGAAAACTTAGAGGGCAGATCGAGGTAAGTACAGATGAGTGTTTCCTCCCCTGTAAAGCTGTTTCTCAACCACATGTGCCCGGATACTCCTCTTTCCTTTGAGAATTGCAGGATCTGGGGTGGCTGGTATTACAAATGTATGGGTGTCCTCTAAGGATTGTATTTTATATCATGTTTTGTAGTTTACCACTTCCTTTGGTGAGACTTGTTTGAAGGCCTGCCAACCCCGGGAGATAGGGTGATGAGCTAGAACACGGCAGATTTCCTCGCTGAGAGCGCTGTCGGATACTAACTGGAGAACAAATTTTGTTTATTACCTCTTCTCCCACTTCTAGAATGTTGACCCAAGAACACCTGTCTGTCTCATCCATCGCCGTGTGCACAGCACTTAGAAATATGCCTGGCCCTTGGGAAGCAATCACTAACTATGTTTGGTGAATTCACTAATGACCCTTAGGAAGCAATCACTATGAGTTTGATGAACTCATTAATGAATCTAATTAAATCATGGAGCGACGGAGGCTTAGCAAGGTACAGGGATTTTTCCAGGGCCAGGCGGGTATTAAGCAGTCGAGCCAGAACTAGAAATCAGGCCTTTGGATTTCTCAACACTGGGGATTCTTTCTGGGTGGGATACCTCTCTCTTTCATGGCATAATCATGAGCTCAGACATGTATGGGGTCTGTTATGCATCTGAACGATCTGAATGATGATCCTGACAGCCTAGTCTTAGAATCAACTGGGTTTACTGTTTTCTAAACTCAGGGGATTGATTAGAAACCCCACCGTGGGGAGGAGCAGTAGGGAAAAGCCACCGGCTGACATCAGGGGAGAGGTGGAAAGGCTGAGAAGTAAGACCACAGCAGCTCCTAGGGGTTGGCTGGCTGGGGACAGTTGCTATCAGGGAAAGCATGCCACACCCAGTCACAGCTCCAGACAGGAGCATCCCTGTATCACAGCATTTGATGGAACTTTCCAGAAAATTCCAAGGCAGAGAAGACATGCCACAAACTGGAGAGTTGGGGCAGGTGGGGCAGATGTGTAGTCTAAGCTCTGCAGACCCTGCACTGTCTTTGTGCGGTGAGGTCCGTTTACCACAGTGAAGGCCAAAGCACCCAGTGTAGTTCACATGTTCTATTTAATAAACCTGAAAAATACGCACTTCAGTTGAGAGTGTTTTCATAAAAGTAATGAAGGTTTAAAGAAAAATAATTAAGGTACAAAGGAAAGGGCCATCTCACTGGCAGGTCAAATTGCTGCTATGAAATGATAATGCTTACCATACACTGAGGGACAAGGACACGCCAGGCTCTGAGCCACGTACTTTGTGGACACAGGTCACTACAGCCCTGTGAGCAGCCCCTTTCACTGTCCTGGTTTTACGTGCAGCAGAGCTGGGCTCACAGGGTTGGGAAGCTCACAGCCAGGCCCACAGGAAAGCTGCAGAGCTGGGACTCGAACCCAGACCTTCCTAACATCAAAGCTCCAGTTACCAAACTAGTGTCCTGAACTGCTTTGGTTCTTGTGCCAGTAGCTGTGTGAAGGGGGTTGAGGCAGAAGAGAGGTTCAGAGGAGTGTCTCTGTCTACAAAACAGCATGCCTGCCTTAGGCAATTCCTTCCTTGTTCCCTGCTGGTTGCAGATGTTAATTAGAAAAGCTCCTTTCATTCCCAGCTGCCCACTCCCCTCTTCCCCAGACTTGAAGCCCCTACTCAGGGCTATCTCCTTGTGAACAAAAGGGTGCCACCCCCACCTTCACTTGACTTGATTCTAATGCATCCTCACCACTGTTGCTTATCTCATTATCTGTCTGGCATTCACAGCGCAGCCGTGAAAGCAGCAAGTTATTTCCCTTGGAATCCAAGAAAGAATTTGTACCCTTGAGTTGTGAATTCCTCAGTGACCCCAGCTTTGCTTTGAATCTTTATGGGGGAATGTGACATTTTGAAATATGGAGATGACTGTCATGGGGAAAAGTTTTGCTTACTGAGACAAAAAAAAATGAAGGTGAATTCTGTTTTCTAATTAAGCCACTTGCTTTATATCTTTAAGAAGTAACCTTGATCTGTGGGTGTAGCCTCAGAAGACGGTGTTATGGTGCTACCTGAGGCTCAGAAAATGAAAGACCAGGTCCATTCTGGAGAAAGGGGGCTTTGCTTCTGTGTGATCCCCCTGGACTGAAAAGGCCTAGAAAGAAGGCCCGGAGCCTCCACAGCAGGAGCGGTGGCTTGGAGCCAGGAGGCAGGACCCAGCCCCGTCCCCTAGAGCAGGGAAATGCCATCAGTCCCCTCCCTTACAAACAGTCACAATTAGAGACTCTGTACCAAGAGGTTATGGGGTGGGGCGGGGGAGGGATTAAATGAGATAGAACAAGTAAAAGCACAAAGTAAATTCTTAATATAAACTTTAGCTATAATGACAGTCGCACTGAGGTGCCAAATAGTGAATAAATAAATCACACAACTTGTCACAATATGGTTGATATGTCACAAAGTGTAAGGTGCAGTAAAAAATTATAATAGCAGAGCATAGCCTAGCCTGGGTGGTCAGAGGGAAGTCCTTGGTGAAAGTGAAGGTAAAGCTAAGACCCAAAAGATAAGATTAATCCTTCAGATGGAAAACAAAAAATATTCAAATTATGCTTTGCAAAAACCAATTATGTCAGAATCCCCTTTAGTGCTTAGGTGTTATAACTTTTAAAAATATCTGCAAATGTAAAAAGCAAATATTTATATGTCAACACTGCCCTATATTTGTGTATCTTTGATTATTAATAAGGTTAAAGATGTTTTCAAATATTTATTGGTCATTTGAGTCTTTATTTTATTTATGGTCTTCATCCAACTTTCTTTTTAAAGCAGGTCTGTATTTTATTTTTCTTACTTATTTAAAAGCTCATTATATATTTAATATATTAACCCTTTGTTATATTATTCCAACATTTTTCCAAATTTGTAATTTACCTCAATTTTGTAATACTCTTAAAATGTAGAAAAAGTATTATATCCAAGTCTATTCATATTTTTAATTTTAAAAATTTGCTAATTGATTTGAGAGAGAGAGGACGGGGGAAAGAGACAGACAGACAGACGTCACTGTGAGAGAGGAAAATTGACTGGTTGCCTCCCGCATGTGTCCCGACTGGGAATCAAACCCCCAGCCCTCTGGTGCACAGGATGATGCTCTAGCCAACCGAGCCATGTCGGCCATTGTTCTAGTCACATTTTGATGAGCATATTTATTATTGTTGGTGTTGTTTGTCTGTTTAGAGATTTCTTGCCCCTAATATCAGATAAAGACTTGCCTATATTTTCTCTTTTATGGTTTTATTTTTGATTTGCATACTCATAAAAAATTTTTAAATCCCTGCAATGTTTCAATTATGTTTTCTTGGTTCTCACCCACTTATTTTGATTCTTATTTAGAATAGCCTACACTTCTTGGAATTAGTCTTTATTATTTATCCTTCAAGTAGATGATTTCCTTTCTCATAATCTTTATTGCTTTCCCCATTTCCTTTGAATTTTCTAAAGACTGCTAAAGTTTATCTTCCATGTGAATGATTTAATTTTCTGGGCATTTAGTTTTTTATTGCCTCCACTTCAGATGATTTTAATCTTACCATTAATATATGAGTTTCCTAGTCCTACTTATATCCCTTTTCATCTCATCTTGTTTATTTCTCATGATTTTCTACTTCCATTTTATAGAAGCTGTGTTTAATGAAGTTTCCAGTTTTCTAAAATTTTCTTCTGTGCTTTGCCATAAATCATTATTTCATTGTTACATTTGTCCTCTGAATGTTTAAGATGTTATCTGTTCCTACATTCTTCACTAGGGTTTTAGCTGTGTCTTGTCAGGTTCCCCCTTCTCCACTTGGTTCTGCACAAAGAGAATGAACTGTGGAGGCAGGTGAGTGCGTCAATGGCTCCACACCACGTATCACGAATTCACCGGTAGAGCAAGTGGACACAATAGCTCGTGACCTAATTCCCAGCGTTCAGTAGGAATAACCGTATTGGTTTTCAGCAGGACCCTTTATCAGAAAAAAAAATCTTAGAATACCAACAGAAAAGTCCACGAAATCATAAAAGCTTGATTGAAGTGAGCAATAGAGGCGAAGAATATCACTCCCGCCATGTACCTCTGCTGTCCGAAGGTGAGCTTCCTCCTACTTCCCAGTTCTTGGCCCTCAAGTGAGAAATGCAAACCCTCATCAGGGGCTGTCATGAAGATTTCTTCTCTCTTCCTTATTGTCAAAGCATTGACCTGGGGACCCCAGCCCTTCAAAATCCCCCACACTTCTTTCCCTCTTCCTCTCTTGCCCACCCCCAAACTCCCTGCCCTTCCCCTTTCTGTGATTTGCCGTCTCTGGGTGGATGTAGAACATGTGGGTTTGGAGGGAGTGGGACCTGGTCGTCCTCAGAGCTCCTCAAAGGCAGCCTCAGGGTTTTCTGAAAGGTCTACCTGGCTGTGAGGCTGTTGCAGAGCCCCAGGGCGGTCAGCAGTGGAGGTTGCTGAAGATTCTCTGCCTTCTTTTAGGAAGCGGGGATCCTTGGTTTCACGGGTGAAGCAGGATTGTCACTTTCCTGTCTACCCTGCTCCGTTAGCCCTAGATTTGGTGGAAATTCTCCCCAAATTCAGTTTCTAGTTGTCCTTCAGGCAAGATGAACCTTGGGCCTTTTTGGTACCTTCCCAAACATTCTGCTACCTTGTACTTAAAGCTGCCACTTCCACGAATCGTGTTGATTCCTCGGAGAACCACGGGGACCGCAGGACCCCTCCTGCCGCATCTACAGAAATGGTCTCATATTTAAATTTCTCTTTATGTTTAGTTCTCAATTTCATCCTTTAGCATGTTGACTTTCAGCTCATGAGATATGTAACATACCATAATTTATACTGGGAGGATAAGCCCAAGCATTTTCACCAATAAAGTGGCTGTGATCAAAACGGCATGGGGAAGAAGACAGCGTGGAGGCTGCTGGTCTGTAAGGTGCTCCGTCGCTCCCTCTGGGCCCGGGGGCCCCCGGGGAGGAGCAGGAGGCCACCTGGGCAGCATCCTTCCCGCCCTAGACTCCCAGCCGGCTCTTCCCCACCCAGGGCTCAGACACAGGTGTGGGGCCCCCTTTCTTTCCAGTTTGCTACAGTCATGACCTTGCTTTAGGATATTACGTTCTGTTCCAGAGCCCAACAGAGTCAGCATTTAGCTAACGAGCACCATATTACTGAGAAGGTAAAAGGCCTCTTTGTTTCGCACCCGGCCCCCCTTGATGGAGGAATGTGGCTTCCTGAGGTAAATTAATTTGCGGAAGGAGTCAGAACAACCAAATGCTTTACAATGAGCAACGCTTTATGCCAGTCAGGCAGAGTGGGGCTCGGGGAAAATATGACATGGTATGTTTTTCAACGAACATCTATGGAAAAACGCTTCTGAAATCCTTTATTAAGGTAGTCAAGCCATGAACTCTGAATGGTTCTAAAATGCCCGCTGCATTCTTCCTCCCGCTCTCGTAACATCTTTGGGAGAGATACAAGGGTCAGGGTCAGAGAAGAAAGCAGCGCATCGGGATGGTGGAGTGGGGTCCCTGCCCCGGTGGGTGGGGCAGACCGTGCAGAGGGGCACAGGAACCTCGGCAGGGGACAGAGGGCAAGGCTTCCGAAGAGCAGAAGAGTCGCTAACCAGGGAGACTCGTCAGAGAGAAAAACCGCATGTGTACGTGTGTGTGTAAAACTTTTCTGAACTCATGCTTTTTTATGTTATAAAAGTCATTCATCCTTGGAGTAGAAATTCAAACAGTACAGAGGGAATAGGTAAGCTGGGTTCCATAAGCTGTCAAAAAATCAGATATATAGGGCCCAGCACAAATAACACCCATTTATTACAAAAGCTTTTATTACAAAATCATAAGCATGTAATTCTGTAACAGAACAATATCACACTGAAGCACAATGTATGACATTTTAGGTGAAATGTGCAAGTTAAAACTATACCAACCACAGTCGAGCAGGCCGTGCTTCTGCCAGACCCTGTATGTACATGTATTCATTTATAGTGTCCATCTTCAAATGAGATCTCTTATTTTAAAATGGGGGGAAATGCTTTTATAAGGTATTCAAACTAGTCAATCTAAACAATTTTCAAAAGCACCCTCCTGAGTGCTCCATCTCATCCTCTTGAATACTTTTGGAAGAGAAGCCATTTTTCAAAGACAATGCAGTTAAGGTAATAGAACAGATGAAATTTTTTTTTTAAATGGAACAATGACAGCCTGGTCCATAGTAGATTCTCAATAACTATTCATCGGACTCTCTGTTTGTGAACTAAAACCGTAGTGCTTTCCAAGTCTGCTTCTCTGCCATGCCCATCAATCCTTGGAGCTTCCCAATAGCTTTCAAATGAAACAACAGAGAGAAAGTTTATGTTGTTTGCAATAAAGAAGGTTAATTACTATCGGGAATCATTTATCTTCCTCTACACCATCTCCTCACAGAAATATCCATGCAAACACATAAAGAACTGTATGAATATTTCATTAGAATATTAGGCACCAGACTGCTGGGCAATGGTTCAAGACTCAGGAGGATTCTCTGTCAGTAAGAGCCTGGAGCAAGCCCAGAGGTCAATTACTGAAGCCACGGGCAGAAAAACCAAATGAGGAGGATTTCTGCCCATCTTCAGTGTGGCCCCCCACTGGTTAGATGTCGCCTTCTCTAACTACAGAAAGGAGCCACCCATCTCCAGCCCCAGCATGAACATGGCTTTCTAGGCACTAGAGCAAAAGAAAACTGGTGTCACACAGGGGAACAGAAATCAAGCTGTGTCAAACTTTTTCTCAACAATACCATATCGCAGAAAGCAATGGAGCAAAACCATCAGTGTAGGGGAGGAAAGTCTGCAGCCATATTAGAGGGGGGGGGGGGGGTGGAGCTGAGCTTCCAACAGGTACTGTGCACCTCCGGAGGCAGATCTAATAAAACAAGGACAAGAAATCTCTGAAATGGAAAACTTTACAGTGTGACCTGAAACCTCAGTTAAAAAACTAACCAAGGAACTAGAAAAGGAGAACAATTATTGCTTAGAGTGGAATTTGTATGCTGGAAAACCAAATGAAGGAAGATGCATCACAAAGGCTCAGAGGCAAAAACCAAAGTAATGCCCATCAGAGGTACAAACCTGTCTTCACAGAGGGTAGTTCTGGAAGGTCGGTATGCAAGTGACAGGAGTGCCTAAAGGCCAGAGGCATAGAAGGAGAAAAATACCAATTAAAGAAATAATGAGAGAAAACCCTCAGTTCTCGAAAAACTTATATTTTAGGACTAAAGGGCTCATCAACTTCCAAATTGCATTAAAAAACCCACAAAACTAACCCTGGCTGCATAGCTCAGTTGGTTAGAGCATCATCCCAATACACCAAGGCTGTAGGTTCAATCCCTGGTCAGGGCACATATAAGAATTAACCAATGAGTGCATCAATAAGTGGAAGAATAAAATCAATGGTTCTCTTTCTCCTTCTCTCTCTCTCTCCATCCCCTGTCCCCACCCCACCTTTCCTTTCTCTCTCTCACAAACTGATTTAAAAAAAAAAACTAATCATATCCTGGTGAAGTTTCTCAAATTCAAAGTTAACGAGAAAATTCAAAATGTTTCTAAGCACAGAGAAAACTTACAAAGGAAAAGAAATCAGATTGGTGTTAAACTTCTCATCTGTAACAGTGGAAACTAGAAGACAGTGGAACATCACCTTAGATTTTGAAAGAAAAGGACTACATCCCAAGACTCTTATACCCAACCAAGGTGTATGACTGATTCATATGGCAAGACCACTTTTCTGTATGTGCCAGGACTCAGAAAGTAAACTGTATTTTCTGGGGGCTGGGTGAAGTTCAAATCAGAAACTAAAGACTGCCAGCTAAGATGAGCTACAGGGGACAAGAAACTTCAAGAACCTGAGCGTGGTCACATTTGTGGTTGAGTTGAACACCAGCGATGAGAAGCTGACTGAGGGTAATGACATCAGTGTAAACGTCCAGAGAGATGGGAATGACTAAAAGCTGTGAACGGGGTTCACACAAAGGAGTGTCGGCAAAAGCTTCATGTGGGACGTCATTTATTAGAGGAATACAGGTTTAAGTTTCTTTGGAAAAATTAAAAGTTAATAGCATGGGAGTTAAATTCTCCTACCAAATGACTACCAAGGAAAACAAAGCCAACAACATAACGCATGTTTCTATGTGCGTGCGTCTGCGATGAATAGGACACACAACAAAGCATCAGCAACAGGTGGCAGGTTTATTTATTTATGGCGGGTACCTTCATTCTTCTTTAATTCAGAAAAACTAATGGAACAATACAATTCTACATGTGGAGGCAGGACAAGTTTTGGCTCCGGGAGGCGCTAGAGGTCTGTTTTGGCCTCCTTTGGGGGACGAACCCTCTGGTGTTCCATGCTCCCATTTTCTTGTCCACATGGTTGTGTTA